>NC_086105.1:96877719-97477719 GCF_963921235.1 Mobula hypostoma | reverse complement strand
AGTTCACCGTGCCGCCCAGCAACCCCTAATTTACACCCTAGCCTAATCACGGGAGTACTACAATAACAAATTGACTTACTAACCAGAATGTCTTTGGACTTTGAAAGGAAACTGGTGCACCCAGAGAAAACCCACACATTCCACAGGGAGAGTATATAGATCTTTACAGAAGGCGTTGGCATTGAACTCCGACCTAAATCGCCCCAAGCTGTAATAATCTCTACCAACCTCTATGCTATCATAATTTCAAAAGTGAAATTGATCTGACAGTGACAATTACAATTCTGTACAGGACTCCTCTTCTGTTGATTTTGGCAAGATACATGGTGCTGTAAAATTGGATATAGTTGATACCGTTAATGATTGAATCATCACGAATGGCCCTAAGTTACTTTTTTTTTAAAGCAGAAGATGCTGGAAATCCTCCGCAGATCAGGTAGTATCTGTGGAGAGAGAAACAGGGTCAATGTTTCAGTTGAAGACACTTTATTGGAAATGGGAAAGAGACAAATCCATTGGAAGTTCAGGGAGTGGCATCTGCTACAACTCCACCATGGACAGTCCCAAGTCTGCTGCAAAAGGAGGAGGGTTGGGCATGGGGCTAGCAACACTGTCTTGTAAAAACACAGTGCCTCTGAAATGCCAACAGTAGCTCCAAAGACCTCAACTCTGTGAGAGGAAGGATGCACTAAGAAGATGGGCTACACATAGGGACATCTTGAAAGACTAGCCCAAGTGGAAGACTTTGGTGAGCCGCTGTCAGCAGCCCATGCCCCAATGGGGGTGATGGACTCTATTTAGCCAAACCATCAGCTGCGACACATATTTCTTAACTTCACTAAAATCTTTGATAAAGTTGATCCAGGTCAGGCTATCAATAGAGTGTTCAACTCCAGCAAAGATTATGGTGAGATTGGAAACTGAGATTTAAAATGAGTTTAGAAATCTTTAACATACAAAAGTGTAGTGTATTGGATGTAATACCCATTGTAAAAATCAGAAATTACTTTTAAGCATCATGTCAATCATATAACTGTTCTCTGGATAGCAGTAATGTTGAAAGAAAGTTTTACAGAGCAAGGTTTTCCAACCTTTTTTTATGCCATGGACCCCTACCATTAACCGAGGGGTCCGTGAACCCCAGGTTGGGAACCCTTTTTCTAGAGGCAGTCTATGAAGAGTGCTTGAAGGAATCGCATATGAGTTCCTCATAGGTATAAATCTGACAGACTTCTTTAGATGTTAACAGCCTACAGAGCAATGCATAGTTCATAATGGGAATGCATAGCTGAAGGTTTTGCTACGCACCTCTGCCCTTGTTCTTCCAATGGGTAGAGATCATGTTTGGATCATCTGGTGGAATCTGTGTAAAATCTTGTGGGGTAGAGAGGGTGAATACATGCAGTCTCCTTCCCAGGTTGGATGTACAGTGGTGCTAGAAAGTTCTCTATTTCTGCATAAGTATGACCTAATTGTGATCAGATCTTCATGTAAGTCCTAAAACTAGATAAAGAGAACCAATTAAATAAATAACAAAAAAAAACTTGTTTATTTATTTATTGAGAAAAATTATCCAATATTAGATGTATTTGTTTGGAAAAGTATGTGAGCCTTGTACATCAATAACTTCAACCCAACATTTCTGGTAAATGTTGATTAGTTCTGCACATCAGCTTGGAGTAATTTTAGGTCATATCTCCTTACAAAACTACTTCAACTCTGGGATGTTGGTGGGCTCCCTTGCGTAAACTACTTGCTTCAGGTCCTTCCACAACATTTCTATAGGATTAAGGTTAAGACTTTGACTCAGCCAATCCAAAACACAGATTTTCTTCGTTTTAAACTATCCTGTTGTGGATTTACTCACGTGTTTCAGATCATTGCCTTGTTCCATTATCCAACTTCCATTAAGCTTCAGGTGATGGACTGCTACCCTGACATTCTCCTGTAAAATGCTTTGATATAATTTTGAATTCACTGTTTCCTCAACAATTGCAAGTTGTCTAGGCTCCGAGGCAGCAAAGCAGCCCCAAACTATGATGCTCCTTCCACCATAGTTGGGCTGAGGTTTTGGTGTTGGTTTGCAGTGCCCTTTTTCTTCCAAACATAGCAATGCACATTTCTGCCAAAAATTTAAACTTTTGTCTCATTTGTTCAGACTGTCCCAGAAACATTATAAAACATCCAGGTGGTCTTTTACAAACTTTTTTTTTGGAGAGCTATGGTTTCCTACCTGATGTCCTTCCATGAACACCATTCTTATTCAGTGTTTTTCCCACAGTGGACATATGAACAAAGACTAGCAAGTTCTAGAGATTTCTGCAGGTCTTTTGTTATTACCCTTGGGTTCTTTTTCACCGCCTTCAGCATTGCACACTGTGCTCTTGGTGTGGTCTTTGCAAGATGCCCACTCCTAGGGAGAGTAGCAACAGTACTGAGTTTCCCCCATTTGTAGACAATTTCTCTTACTGTGGACTGATGAGCACTCAGGTCTCTAGAAATGCTCTTGTAGTCTTTTCCAGCTTCATGCACCTCTACAATTCTTCTCCTAAGATCCTCTGAAAGTTGTTTTGATCAAGGCATGGTGCACATGAACGGATCTTTCTTGAGAAGAGCAAGCCCTGTCAGTAACCTGACTTTGTGTGTCTTTTTTTATAGGGCAGGGCACCTTTACAACCCACACCTCCAATCTCATCTCATTGATCGGTACACCTGACTCCAAATATCTTTTGTGGAAGGCATTACCCCAGAGGTTCACATACTTTTCCCAACAAATAAATGTAATATTGGATCTTTTTTTCCTCAATAAAGAAATGAACAAATATAATGATTTTGTGTTATTTATTTAATTGGGTTCTCTTTATCTAGTTTTAGGGCTTACGTGAAGACCTGATCACAATTTTAGGTCATATTATGCAGAAATAGAGAAAATTCTGCAGAGTTCACCAACTTTCTAGGCCCGCTGTAGATCTAGGGTGAAAGGGCAGAGATTTAATAAGAACCCGAGGGGCAAATTTTTCACATAGATGAAGGTACATATATGAAATGAGCTGCCAGGGGAAGTGATTGAGGTGGGTACATAAAGGACATTTAAAAGACACTTGGCCAAGGTTCAGAGGGATATTGGCCAAATACAGACAAATAGTTTGGATGGGAATTTTGATCAGCATGGACCCTTTGGGCTGAAGGTCCTGACTCTAAAATTTGGTAAGTTGCAGCAATACTGTACATCTGCAGCAGACGGTATGCATGCTTAGGGGACGTTTCCCTGGTTTAAATTGCCTTATAGATCAAGAGTGCAAACAAAACTTATTTTTGACTGCATTAGATCAAGAACAGTAGTCACTGAAGCGTAGCATGATTGTAAAAGGTAGACATACTTCAGGATCAATCGTTCACCTCATATAAATACAAAAAAGCTCATTCACAGGCCTTCAATTAATGCACACACTTCAATCGATGGCAGAGGTGGACAAATCAGCAGCTCATGCCAGACAATGGAAGCAATTACCAGAGGGAAATTAGAATCACATAAAGAATTATTCTCAATTACCTCCAGCCTGTCTTCTGAGAGACTCTTGTACCATGAGATATTGAGTAAAAGAAAACAGAGTCTACAGAGAGATCTGAACTCTGAGAGAGGACTTTCTGAAGGTGTTGCTTCAGTATAGGACAGTCCTATTTACGAGTATGGTTCCATTCTACACGGGACAAATGATAACAAAAACTGTTATTAAACAAGACTTTAATCTGAGAAGGCATCAGCCAAGCTTGTTCTTTTCCTTACACTGGGAGTGGAGGAGTCACTGTGAATTCTCCCCTTTCACACAGACCCACATGAATGGCTTCACCCTCAGTTGTGTAAGCACAACTTCAGAAATGGCTTCTCTTCCCAGTCCATTGCTCTTCATCCCAATTCATCTCCCTGTCTTCACTTTCACATCCTTTCCCAGCATTATCCACAGGTAGGTACCCCCGTTCTGTTGCCTGTTCATGGGATCCACACCCACCCTCATTATCTTGATGCCGTCATCCAACCTGCCAATGCTGCCCTAGGTAAACCTTGTAAAAATGACTCAGAAGGTGGCTACTTGATCCATCAGACTGATACCAGCTCCATCCAGATCCCATCAGTCCTGCCATCAATTCTTTTCCCTATTTCCTTACAGCCCTGCGCCTCATTCTCTATCACATGCCCCAACACTCCCCCTTGGTTGCTTTGCTATTGACCCCCATCCACAGGCAACTTAGTTAATCCTGTGAGTACATCTGTAGGAAGTGAAAGGAGACAGGAGCACCCATTAGAAATCCATATGACTGCAGAGAAGAGAATACACAAAGTCCAAGCAAAGAGCAGATCCCTGTAATCACTCTTTCCAGCTGCCTCTCCATAAAAGCCTTCTGCAATGGTACCTGTATTAAGAAAGCTCTCAAGCTGCATCATGTGGGCTCAACTGTGGCCTTACTGAATTACAGAAATATCTCCTAAGGAACCACATAAAACATCATATCCATATGCACTGCATCATAATATGGCAACTGATCTGCGCATGGCTGCAGGAAATCGCACAGGTCCTCCAAGACGACCACAACCTTGTCGTGGTTGGAGGCTGGCGTGCCTCACTGACCTGCAGAGCGATGTTGGTTGGAGTCAGGGCTTTATGCTTTGGTTCTTGGTAGGGTCACCCATGTTAAACAGGTCAAAGGGTAGAGGTCAGACTACGAGAGGTTCACTGGTCCTCTAGGTTCAGGTGTTCAGCTCAGGGCTAACAAACCTCTGGTAAAACAAAACTCTGGTGGAAACAGCATTGAAGAATCCTTCTACTCTGAATGTAATGGTATTCCTGAGACCTCACTAAGGACTTGCATGACTGTCAATAGTGAAAACTGAGAGGAAGCTACTAAAATGATGAAGGAAGCCCTGAGCACCACTAGAGATGGAGAACCTTCAATGATGCCCTAAACACCAGCGACATAATGAGCGGTAAGTAAGAACACAGTCTGCCAGGCAAATCAGAATTCCCTCCATTGACTCTGTTTAAACTTTCAGCTGCCCCAAAAAAACAGTTTATGTAATCAAAGGTCCCTCCATCTCAGTCATTCTTTCTACTCCTGGCTCCCATCAGGCAGAAGGTACAAAATCGGGAGCACAGATTCAAGAACAGCTTCTATCCAAGTGTTACCAGACTATTGAATGGACCTCCTGGATCTTTATGCTAAAGATGAATCTCTCTCATTGTGGCCCTTGTACTTTATTTTTCTGTTACGTCGCACTCTCTGTAAGTGTAACACAATACTCTGGAATCTGGTTTCTTTGTTTGTACTTCTGTACAGAATGATATGTCTGGATGGCACACAAAAGCTTTTCACTGCATCTTGGTGCATCAGACAACAAGAAACCAATTACCATTTACACCAGATTCAGGTCAGATTCCTGGCAGTAGAAACAGTTCTGGTGAGCTTAGTAGCTCAGCTGCACATGAAGGCCAGGAGCTGGACTTGGCTGTCAGAAGCTGTTTGAGGTGCCCGCCATTGGGAGCTAATAGGTAATGGGAGCTTGTCGCCATTAACACCCCCAGCTATAACAACCTTAAGGAACCTTAAGGGGCAAAGGTGGGTTTCTGTTGCCTTAAAACTAGTCGCTTTGAGCAGATGGAGCTCATCAGCCATGGTTGGCAGCACACCTAGGAGAAGGAAAACTCTGATCTCAAACTTCTTCTGACTTGTGGCTATACCCACTCATGGGGAAGGCTTCGGGAGTGAACACTGAGGGAAAAATCTGGAGCTGGAGTCCCTAAGGCAGTCCTATGTTGAGTTCAACACTGACGGGCAACTCTCGCAAAGCTGCTGGTACCAAATTGTAATGGCCTCTGCTGTTCATTTGGGTTCATCAGATGTGTGGAGAGGGGAAGCTTGCTCACCATATGGTACCCCCAGGCTTATGTATCTAGAGCTGCTAGGATGTAATATCCATCATTGAGCCTGACCAAAAGAGCCTCTCTCAGGTCAGATTCACTGCACTGATATGGTAGTGATCAAGGAGGCATCCAATTTGCTTCCTTTCTTCTTCTCAGTCCGGAGGTTCTGAGACTAAGAGCAGAAATAAAAACATTGCAATTGCTGGAAATCTTCAGAGCAGTTTATCTCAAAATACCGATGCTGCAAACAGGTGCAAAGATGCTGGGCTGAAGGCTGATGCACAGAATGCAAGAAGACCCCTTATCCTTTATAGGCATGGCTATACATACACCAAGAATGAGAAGAAGAATTTGGAAAGCCGGATGGACAGGATGGTAGGCAGAAAATGGCACTGGAGACAGGGGGATAAACAGTAACAACTTGTTTGGAAGGTGGGAAGGGAGGATAAGGGATTCGGGAGATCCAGTTTGGATCAAAGAAAGGAAGAAAATAAGGGACTCGCCCACCTTCCCCTCCACTGGTCTCATCTATCACCCTCCAGTTTGTACTCCTCCCTTTCTCCCCACCATCTTGTTCTGGCTTTCCCCTCTTCCTTTCTAGTCCTGTTACAGGGTCTCGGCCCGAAACATTGACTATTTATTCATTTCCATAGATGCTGCCTGACCTGCTGAGTTCCTCCAGCATTTTGTGTGTATCGCTTTGTACCAGAGCAGACTTGAAGGGCTGGGTGGTCTTCTCCTGCACCTGTTTTCTATGCTTTTATATTTCAAGACTGTTCTTTCTCGCAAAAATTAGTGAATGGATGATAATATTAGGTCCTTGCACACTTAAGGTGCGGAACATTATAAAAAGTATCACCCTGTGTTTGCACTGAAATATGGCTTACTATGGGACTTTCTCAGATATAGAGGAACACAACCAATGTCACTGACCAAATTTACATCATGCTCATCACCCTGACAGTATTGTGATTGGTGCACAGACACTGGAGGAATTAAATAGTAAAACTGAGGAAGTACATAGGTCTATCTGTCCACCATTCTACCTGGCACAGTAGAGTTCAATGTGACACCTTGAAATTAGCTTGACCCTGAATCTAACTCCCCCTTCTACCTGCCACCAACTGCTTGATATTTGCGGCTAGAATCGAACTTGTACTGCACCCGGCATTTCCATCTCTCACTGCAATGATCAGAAGGCTCTCCCCTTTGCTTGTTTTCTTTTTCTGTGACCTCTATGGTGAAACATTGGTCCTTGCATTAGCAAAGTAAATCAACCAAAGATGCAATGTCCTGAAGGAGACACAATAAAGACAGATTGGAGCTTCCTCAGGAGATTTTATCAACCAATCTGATGTGGACGAAGGAAACTGTGAGAAAAGAACAGCAAATTAAGCTGACCTTGACATGAAAATCATCTCTAAAATAACCACAATTCATAAGCATAACACCTTTGGTAATCTGTAATATAGCTGAAAAATCATTCCTCTTTTTTTATTAATTACAATCTTATTAACATTCTATATTTTGAAGGACAATCAATATGGCCCTATTAGTTCTATATCTTTCTTCAATAAGAAACCAGTTTCTATACTCTTCTATTGAACTTCTGGATGTTGACATGCTCAAATAATTTCTTGATTTTCATCCTTTTCCCAATCAAAGTCTTCTCCTGTAATCTGATGGAACATGATGTTGAAAGGTCTGTAAAACTTTCGCAGTCTATGGATTACATCAGGATCTATTTTTGGATGAGTTCTCCCCTTGGATTTCCCGAGGCATCTTGGCAGGCTGCTGTCTTCAGGTTTCTTCAGGCACGGAAATCCCTTGGTTTTGTTGAAGTAAAAATGCTTGTCTGTGACGATCCTCTTGAGGCCCAAGAAGTCCTGAACTTTTCCCATCTCTCCAGCCGGGTCAATGATGAGCCTCTCCCCGCTGACGAAATGGATCTGGGAAAGGGGAAAGAACTGGAGCCAGTTCTCCAGGTGTAAGGCATAGATCCCAATGCGGATGGCACTCCAAGAGGCATCGATCAGGCCCAGGGTCCTGTTCTTGAAGGCCAGAACCTCAAAGGTTGGAATCTCAGGTTTCTTGGACAGTGTCTGGGTGTAGTCTGAAATGGCTCTGGTTACTGGGTTCCGGACCACCACCACCAGCTTGGTGCCCTTTGCCATGGAGAAGATTCGTTTTGGTGCTTCTCTGGTGACAAAGTAACTGGGTGTTTTCTCCATGGTGAGCTGTCCGTCCAATGTCTTCGGCATCAAACTCCTAAAGGCAAAAAAGAACGGACACTTCAGAACACAATCCAATAGTTTATCTCCCCATCCACCAGCCTCAGACATTAAGAATAGTTCCATAGGCTGTTCTGGCCATTCTTAAAGCACAGCCAATATCACTATATCAGTTACAGGCTTGGCCGTTTATAGGCTCCCTGGCAATAGGCCCAGAGTTACCCAGATCTATTTTCTCAAACTTATGACTAGTACAGTAGCTAAAGCAGTAAACGAATGCATCAGAAACTGAGTGAACCAATCAGAATTGCTCAACTCAACACAGGGGAAGTATCAGTAACATCAGTAACAGAGGGGCATTACCACTGCATTTTAACTCTGGGTGGCATTGTCTGTAGCAGTTCAGGCAGCATCTGCAGAGGGAGGAGCAGAATTAATACCTCTGACCCGAAACAGTAACTCATTTCTCTTTCCACAGACATGATCTGCCCATTCTCAGCGTTCTCCACTTCCAATAGCTGATTTTCATTTTCTGCGTGCATTGATAGTATGTATATTCGTAGTGACTGAGCTGGTAAAGTACATAGTGTACAATCAGGAACAAACCTAACTTAAGTTCCTTACTGGTGCAATTGTATTGCAAATGAGGCCCTTTGCCTACCGGCACACTGCAGCATCCTATCCCAAATTATTTTCACTTACTGGGTGCAATAAATTCTTCCTGTTGAAAGATTAAGTGTAAATTTGTGATAGAGGAAGCTGTAGGACTAAGAGAGGGAGCAGGGAAACGAGCAGCAAAAGAACAGTGGCACGAGCAGAAAATTATGACTGGCCATGACGGCCCTCCTCCTGTGCTGCTGCTGAACGGAGGGTCAGCTGCAGCGTATGTGACAGATGGGAACAGACAGAGCATAACAGAAAGTGTGATTCTGTGACGGACCTTTGCAGTGAAAACAATAACATTATATGTTTACAGCACTCTACCATGTTTTTATTTAATTTGCATTGATTGCCATTTAAGAGGATGTATGAGAGCTGGGTCCCTAGCAATGCATCATGTATTTTAAAATATCTATATTTAGTCACCTACTAAAATAATTTCTCAAGGTACTTTTACACAGCTTAATTAGCTCCAGCAATCTTTTTTTTTTAACAAGGATAAGCAATTTCTTTATCTCTTTTTGAACAGAATCAATAATTCATCTCCTCTGTGGGCTTCTAACAATTTATACAACTCTCCAGACGGGGTGGGTTTGCTGGAGAGTCGACCTACATTTGGCTTGGAAGTGTGATGTATACGCTAAGTGTAGGATTGTCATCTCTGGAGGTGTCACCTCATGGCCTCGTTTGTTGTAGCACATTAGAACAATCCTGGGAGAGGGTAAAATCATAATTGTGTTTCTTACAGGATGCCCTTAAGGTTTGGATAATATCAGTCAGCCCAGATTCATTTCCCAAGGTGATGAAGAGTCTTGGAAATCTAGCATGTGTTCAAATCTAGCAAGATGTCCATTTGCATTGGTTAAACCACAGGACCATGAGACATTGGACAGAATTAAGCTATTCAGCCCATCAGGATTACTCCACCATTCGATCAAGGATGATCTATTTTCCCTCATTGTCTTGCTTTCTCCCCATAACCTTTGACACCATTACTAAACCAGAACCTATTAACATCCCCTTTTTTATGTACCCAATGAATTGGCCTCCATAGCCATGAATGGCAATGGATTCCATACATTCACTGCCCTCTGGCAAAAGATGTTGCTCTTTATCTCTGTTTTAAAAGGATGCCCTTGTATTCTGAGGTTGTGCTCTCTGGTTGTAGACTCTCCCACTATTTGAAACATTCCCCCCACATCCACACGATCCAGGCCTTTCAATATTCAGTAGGTTTCAATGAGAGTATTCCCCTCATTCTTCTAAACTCCAGTATAGGCCCAGAGCCATCATACGATAACCATTATACTGCTCATACATTAACCCTTTAATTCTCAGCATCATTCTCATAAACTTCCTCTAGACGCTTTCCAATGCCAGCATATCTTTTCTTAAATATAGGGCCCCAAACTGCTCATAATAGTCCAAATACGGTCAAACCAAGCCTTATAAAGTCTCACCATTAAATCCTTGCTTTTATATCCTAGCCCTTTGGAAATGAATGTTAATTTTGCATTTGCCTTCCTAACTATCAACTCAACACAATGAACTGTATACTAGGACACCAAAGACCCTTTGCAGCTCCAATTTCTGAATTCGCATCCTGTTTAGAAAATAGTCTAAGCCCTTATTCCTTCAACCAAAGTGCATGACTATACACTTCCCTACGCTGTATTCCGTCTGATACTTCCCTGCCCATTCTCCTAACCTGTCCAAGTCATTCTGCAGTTCCCATGCTTCCTCAACACCACCGATCTTTATATCATCTGTGAACTCAACCATAAAGCCATCAATTCCATCATCCAAATCCAAATCTCATACCTTCTTTGATAATAAATATACTTTGAATCTTGGAATCAACATAAAATGTGGAAAGCAGCAGGTCCAGTACCAACCTTTGCAAAACACCACTGATCACTGACGGCCAACCAGAAAAGCCCCTTATTCTTTACCTTCTGTCAGGCAGCCAAATTTCTGTCTATTCTAGTACCTTTCCTGTAATCCTATAGGCTGTTATCTTCTTAAGCATCCTCACGTGAGGCACTTTATGAGAGACCTTCTGAAAGTCCAAATAAACAACATCCACTGACTCTCTTAAATGAAAATGAATGCAAATAAAAATCATCTGCTTCACGTCCCAATATAAATGCATTGGGACTTTTACTCTCCTCCCATCCGGTAGGCGCTACAGAAGCCTCTGCTCCCGCACCAGCAGGCACAGGAAGAGCTTCTTCCCTGAGGCTGTGACACTGCTGAACCTCACATCACAGCGCTAAGCAGTATTGCATCTGTATTGTACTGTCTCAGTACTTTTATATTTGTGTGCTGTAGCACTTTTTTATTCACAGTTATTTTGTAAACAACACTATTCTTTGCATTTCTGGTCAGATGCTAAATGCATTTCATTGGCTTTGTAGCTGTACTTGGCACAATGACAATGAAGTTGAATCTAATCTAATCTAATCTAATTCAAAGACAGACCCTGATGGGAATTATATACAGGCCTCCAAATAGTAGACAGGATGTGAGATGCAAATTATAAAGAGAGATAGAAAAGGCATGTCAAAAGGGGAAATGTAACAGTGGGGATTTCAATATGCAGGTAAACTGGGAAAATCAGGTTGGTGCTGGTTCCCAAAAGATGGAATTTATAGAATGACTCGAGATGGCTTTTTGGAGCAACTTGTGGTTGAGCCCATTAGGGGAAAGACAATTCTGGATTGGGTGCTGTGTAATGAACCAGCTTTGATTAGGGAGCCTAAAGTAAAGGAACTCTTAGGAGACAGTGACCATAATATGATAAAGTTCACTCTGCAGCTTGAGAGGGAAAAGATAAAGTCAGATGTATCAGTATTGTAGTGGAGTAAAGGGAATTACAGAGGAATGAGAGTGGAGCTGGCCAGTTGATTGGAAGGGACCATCAGTAGGGATGATGTCAGAGCAGCAATAGCAGGAGTTTCTGGGGGCAATTTGGAAGGTGCAGGGCAAATACATTCCAATGATGAAGAAGTATTCTAAAGGGAGCAAAGGAAAGTCAAAGAAAGGAAAAGTGAGGGCATACAATAATTAGTGGGAAGTTAGAGGATTGGGAGATTTTAAAAACCATTGGAAGGCAACTAAAAAAAGACATAAGAAGAGAATAGATGAAACTTAGAGGTAAACTAGCCAAAATATGAGCAAGGTTACCAAAAGCCTTTTCAGATATATAAAGAGCAAAAGAGAGACGAGAGTGGAATGTTCATGCACTGGAAAATGACACTGGAGAGGTAGTAATGGGGAACAAGGAAATCACGGACAAACGTAATAAGTATTTTGCAACAGTCTTCACTATGGAAGAGACCAGCAGTACCCCAGAAATTCAAAAGTGTCGGGGGCCAGAAGTGAGAGCAGTTGCTATTGCAAAGCAGATGATGCTTGGGAAGCCGAAAGGTCAGAAGGTAGATAAGTTGCCTGGACCAGATGGACAACTCCTCAGGTTCTGAAGGAGATGGGTAGCTGACGAGATTGTGGAGGGATTAGTAATGATCTTTTAAGGATTACTAGATTCTGGAATGGTTTCAGAGGACTGGAAAATTGCAATTGTCACTCTATTCTTTAAGAAGGGAGGGAAGCAGAAGAAAGGAAATTATAGCCCAGTTAGCCTGACTTCAGTGGTTAGAAAGATGTTGAAGTTCATTTTCAGGATGCTTGGAGGCACATAATAATACAAGACAAAGTCAGCATGGTTTCCTTAAGGAAAATACTTGCCTGACAAACCTGTTGGAATTATTTGAAGAAATAGAATAGACAATGGAGAGTTAATGGATGTTATTTACTTGGATTTTCAGAAGGCCCTTGACAAGATGCAAAACCTGAAGATGCTTAACAAGATAAGGACCCATGGTATTACAGGAAAGGTACTAGCGTGTATAGAAGATTGGCTGACTGGCAAGTGACAAAGAGTAGGAATAAAGGGGGCCTTTTCTAGTTGGCTGCTGGTGACTAGTGGTATTCTGCAGGGGTCTGTGTTGGGATGGCTTCCTTTCATGTTATATGTCAGTTATTTAGTCGACGGAATTGATGGCTTTGTGGTCAAATTTATGGACAATATGAAGACAGGAGGAGGGACAGGTAGTGTTGAGCAGAGAGTCTGCAGAGGGAAATAGACAGACTGGGAGAATAGGCAAAGGAGTGACAAATGGAATGTAGTGTAGGGAAGTGTATGGCCATGCATTTTGGTAGAAGAACAAAGATGTAGACTATTTTCTAAATGAGGAGAAAATTCAAAAATCAGAGGTGCAAAGGGACTTGGGGGTCATTGTACAGAGTTTCCTAAAGGTTAACTTGTAGGTTGAGTTGGTGGTAAAAAAGGCAAATGCAATGTTAGCATTTGATTTGGCTAGAATACGATAGCAAGGATGCAATGCTGAGGCTCGATAAGGCAGTGGTCAGTCTGCACAGGGTATTGTGAGCAGTTTTGGACCCCTTATCAAAGAAAAGTTGTATTGACATTAGAGAAGATCCAGTGGACCTTCACGAGAATAATTCCAGGAATGAAAGGGTTAAAGTATGAAGAGTGTTTAATGCCCCGGGGCCTGTAATCACTGGAGTTTATAAGAATAAGGGGAAAATCTTATGAAAGGCCTAGATAGGGTGGATGTGGAGGATGTTTCCCATAGTGTGTGAGTCTAGGCCTCGAGGACAGCCTCAGAATAGAGGGACATCCGTTCAGAACAGGGATAAGCAGGAATTTCTGTAGCCAGAGGGTAGTGAAACTGTGGAATTTGTTGCCACGGGTGGCAGCGGAGGCCAAGCCATTGAGTATATTTAGGGCAGAGGTTCATAGGTTCATGATTAGTCAGGGTGTCAAAGGTAACGGGGAGAAGCTGGGTTTGAGAGGGATAATAAATCAATCATGATTGCATGGCAGAGCAGACTTGATGGGCTAAATGGCCTAATTCTGCTCCTATGTCTTATAGCCTTATGTCTCTGTGTGATTCCTAAGTTATGTGTTTGTGTAAGTATGTGTGCATGAATATAAACAATGTCTAATTGTTGTAGTGCATCTGTGCATGTTGTGTTTCTACTGTATCTTTCAGCCTGCCTCTGGATCAGTATCCTGCATGGATGAATACGTCAACATGCAATAAAGTCTGCTCAGACTGATCAACCAGCTACATTTGCCCCGGGAGAACTCTGGGAACAGCGTAGAGGGAACTTCACATTGCACAGAAGTTGTGCTGTACCAGCCCAGGGAGAGATTGATGAAACATTGCCGAGGGAGCATTGCTCAAAATAAACCCAGCATTGCATCCAACCTGTGAGTATCAGCTGTGACAGTGCGGTGAATTCATTGAATGGAAGCGGATCCGCTGTGCAGTGAAGTTTGATGTGTCTGGTCCAGCCAGGAGGTTCTCAAGGGAAGGTGGAGAGGAAGTGATTCTCCACTGCAAACAGATTCCTTCATGTTTATTCCCGGCCCCATTTTTAAAAATTATTTTATGTATACATTGTTCTAAAATTACTATAGTTGAAACACTAACAAAACACATACGAGAATGACGAAGGGTCTGTGATTTGAAAAGTTAACTCTGTTTTTCTGTCTGCATACTGTGTGGCCTGTTCCACTGAGTGTTTCCAAATTTTTTAACTTTCACTCAGTTAAAACGATCTCTTAAAATGATTCTCTTTATCTGAGATGCAGCCCACACTCTGCAGTGTCCCACCTATCCTAAAAAGCCTCCAGTCAGCCAGCAGGCACTGCATGCTTCCTCTCCAATGATACCCAGGCCCAAGCATAACCTAGGAAGATGGGCAAACTGTTGGTCCAGCAGATCCTATGTTCTCAGACTTGTGAATGGCCAAGTTGAGGGCAGACAGGCAGGAGGCTCCCAGATGACTCACAACCCTCCACACTGGGTACCCAAAGATCAGGAGTGTGGGACGGAAGTGCAATCTAAATTTCGGGAGCATCTCCTCCCCTACAAATCCTCAGATGGGGCCCGCAAACTCTTCAATTCCGTGGGCACATGAAATTCGGGCTCTCCCATGCTGGAAAATAATACAGCCTAGGAATCCATGAGTTGACTTAAGAATTTGTTGCATGGTATTGCTCTGTGCAGCAAACTCTATCCAAGTTCTCAAGCACAAAAGGAGAAAGACTCCCATGTAGGGAGATCAGCACATATCCAAACCCCCTTCACCTTCAGTCTAGATGGAAGTGAACAGCTTACAGTATCAGCCTGTGCAGGAAACCCTCCTGATCTTGTAGAAAGACCAGGGGGTGTTTCCGAGAGAAAGAACACTGTTTTAGGACCTATTTTAAAGGGTATCCAGTTGTGAAACTGATGGATAATTCCAGCTGAACGGGCTCAAATTGTGCTGCGCTCTTGAACATCTATAGAAACTGTAGTTGCACCTCCATCCAAGGCTGGTTATTTTACCCTCGCCTCTGTTGGTGGGGACATCTTGACTGGAGGCAACTATGTCCCAGGCTTGGAGAAAGTAGGTGACTCCCTCACAGTGGAATGGCTAATACCCACTGATCTTCACGTTGCTCTGTCTGCAGAGTACTGGTGGGAAAATATATCAGTAATATACAGCAACAGAAGGGTAGCTCTTGCATAGGCAATCCTGCAGGGTCTGATAGCAGGGAGTAGCAGTGCAGATACAGACTCACAACTGCCAGAAAGAGCCTCTCAGTCAGGAGATTCAGAACATTGCAGGGGACCAGGGTTTCCTCTCAGCCCAGAAGAAATCATCAAGCTTTTTCTTGATCTTGGTGGCAAAAGCGAAGGGTGACCACTGTGTTCAGATTATAAGCGCTCAGCCCTTGTAGGAAAGCTCTTTGTCTTCTCTGGTGGCCCAGTAAAGGGCATGACTTTCACCCCGGGGACTGCTTGATGCATCACTCTTTCCTAAAGTTCCCCAACATAAAGGACAATGTTAACTTATCCATGCGGGGGTTCAGGTATACTCCCCGATAAAGGATCTACATGCTGTTCCAACAAACCATCTCAGTCAGTCTGCCAGGGAGGTTACCCACCAGGAATCTGGAACACTTCCCACCAATGGATCCCTGTGCAAAAGGTGGTAAATGTTGAACTACCATTAATCTTCTGCAGAGCAACAGGACCTGTGACTGCAAGGAGCACATCATCAGTGTAAGACGAGAAGACCACCCCCTTCCCCTCACACCACGCCAGCTTGCACAGCCACACAGCTATCAAAGGTGAAGACACTAATGGCACCAAGTAGATGCCTCATTAAGGACTGGACAAGCCGTATGAGTGGGACAGCTGGACGTAATGGTGCATTAAGGTACCTTAATCTATGCACAATCCACTGCTAACCAAAAACACAAAAGATAAAGAGAGCTTTGAGCAGGGTGAAATGATACAAACATTATTCAAATCTAAGACTGATGGCTTATGGAGTATGAGATTTATAAACTTCATCACATAAAGAATAGTGATGGTATCTTTGAACAGCAGGAAATATAGCATTGATTTTGTTCATTAGTTAATACATGAAGTAGGATTGCTCATCACCTTCTCCAACTGGTATTGTCAAAGCAAAGAATTTCAACAGCTTAATGGAGTTGCCAGGAAATGCAACAAGCAAAATGATATGCTTGGAGAGAGAGTTGTGTGGTCTGCCTTCTACTAAATTGTCTATTGGAGAGCTGATTGAGAAGTCGGTGTTTTACAGCAGGAATAGAGCTGACAATGTTGATTGGATGGATTCCTGGAGATTTCATCTCATGACCTCTCCGCTTGGCTTAGATGCAGCTTGGCAAATCAACAGCACTTTTCCACCTCCAATATTTTTATACTTAATAAATGAGAATGTTCAAAGGCATTGAAATGATCACACCATTTGTTAATCCTCTATTTTTATTTCTGGGTTGCTCAGGGCCACGATGCAGAAATTAATCCTTAATTCCTGGAGAGTGAGACAAGTCAGGATGGTTGCCAATGTTAAATGAGAATATTTCAAGCTTACCTCATTTCCTTTGCTATCTAATTTCACCAGGGGCGGCCTAGGGGGCAGTGCAGGGCCGTGCAACACTTCAGCAGGCTTCCTGTGCTCATGTGTGATTTCAAAGGGACAGCAGCTTATCAACAGGACAGCTCTGAAGAGAGCTCAGTCAGAGATAGTACCTTTAGAGGGAGATGCAATAGCCCTACAGAATCTATAGCAGAATGAGAATTGTAAAAAAAATCTTTCAGAGACAAAATCCCTGTAAATCCATAGATCGGGACCATTCATGTTAACTATCGATTAAGAGCAATCGCTGTGCTGTGGATCAGAGATAATTGCTTTTGCAGTTTTCTTCAGAAAACATGGAATTAAAATTATCTCCAGCTACTTAGAAACTGTTCTGGCTGCAAGTAAGCTCAGAGAATGTTACATATATTGAAAAAGGTATAAACAATTATTGACATTTTAATGGGCCTCCACCTTTCCTTACAACTTGACTGACACTAAGAAACTTACCTTATGATTGTGAAATCAGATTTTCAGATATTTATTTCAAAATACTATGGCTTTTGAGTTCTTAACTGTGTTTTAAGTTTATAACCTCTCAAATTTGTCTCTAACTTTATGTGTATGTCCTAAACTTTATTTATTTATTGCGATATAGTGCAGAACAGGCCCTTCGAGCCGTGCCACACAGCAATCCGCCAACTTTTTTTTCCAATATTTTTATTATTAATTTTACATATAAGACATGGACTCACGCCGATTTAATCCCAGCCTAATCACAGGACTACTTACATTGACCGATTAACCTGCTAACCGGCAGATCTTTGGACTGCAGGAGGAAACCAGAGCACCTGGAGGAAACCCACGCGGTCACGGGGAGAGCGTACGAAGTCCGTATAGGCAGCGGTGGGAAACGAACCCGTATTGTCAAGCGTTGTGCTAACCACTACGCCACCATGCCCGCCACACTGTTAAAATAAAAATTGTTGATGCTTTTTAGCTGTGGGAATTCATCGGTGTGATTGGCTGCTTACTCAGCTGATGATGTCACAACTGCTGGGCACCAGGGATCCTGTCAGCTGATGGCTGATGTATTAGCAAAAGGGAAACCTATGCTGCAGACACTCTCACAGCTCTGTGTGCAGCTTTCTTCAAAATTACTGGCAGGCAGGAGTGTGAACAAAGGGTCTGAGCTACAGAGACATGCTCCTGTGCTATAATCATTAAATATGCATCCACATGCATGACTGTGTACTTAACATGCCCCTCTAAAACAAACTCTGGCAGCAGGGACTGTCACTTTGCTACTAATCAGGCTTTATAGAAATGCATTTGCTGCCACACACCACTGCCTGTCACGGAAAGGTACAGCACTTACAAGGCGTTGCAACTGCTGAAAAATTAAATCAATCACATTAACTCCCATTAAACTACAAGTCCTCTATCAGCATACAGTAAAGAATGCGCGGGTTGTCTGGCGAACAAGTGAGGTGGTATGATCACCTCGGTAATGTGCACACTGTGAGCAGTGAAGCATTTTATTGCCACTCTAAAAGGCATTGCGAGGAATTGATGGCCCTGTAGAGCTCGAAAAGCAACCAAAACGGCAGAAGCTGGAAATCCCAAATGAAAAACACTGGAACTATTTGGCAGGTCAGGCAGCATCTCCAGGGAGATAAATGGAGTCAATGCTTCAGGCTGCTGGCCTTTCACCAAAATCCCAAAAGTTAGGAGGCAAGCATGTTTAATTTGTGGGGATGTTTAGCAAAGGCGATCCCCAAGTTTCCAGCCGCCTGTCACTTTAATTCTGTATGCCACTCTGATCTCCCTGGCTTTGGCCACCTACACTGTTTCAATGAGGCCAGGGGACAGCTTTCATTGTCTGACATGGCAGACTGCAGCCTTCAGGACACGCAATTCATTCAACAATTTCCCATTTCCAGTTTGTGTTTGCACTGATATGCTGTAATCTCTGTAAGATTCAACAAAACTTTCCCAATGGCCCCTGTGGTCATTGCAACATTCTCTACGGTTTAAGATCTCAGGGTGGTTTTTGAATTTCACATTACTGTGACAAGAATGTGGGGCAATTAGGACGGGACTGTGGAGGAATTAGAGGTCAGGCTGGAGTATAAGACTCTGTTCCATGTTGGAAGGCCAGCAAGGTGGAAGTGGGACATCTGCGATTGGATCTCGAATGTCGGCCGGCAGACCAGCATGGATGAGGCCTGATGGCAGGTTGTTGGCGGGTCCCAGAGTCGGAGTTCTGTGTGGGCAAGAGGAATGAGGTCCGATGACCCCCTGGATGCGCAACTGGAATTCGAGGCCTGGTGCTCAGCAATCGGCGGGTCCTGGGACTGATGCTGAGGCCCAAGGGTTGTTCGCAAGTCCAGAAATCAAAGTCCATTGACTGGAGCTCTGAGTCTGCGAATCCCCATGCACCCGCTGGGGAAGTCAAAGCCTTATGCCTGTAAGTCTGGGCCCATTGGAAGCTGAAGACTTGAGGCCACAGACGCTTGTCTTGGGGTTGGAGAACGTTCTATGTGTATGGGTGGGTGGGTGGGTAGGTGGGAGGGAGGAACATGACTTGTTTGCTGCCATTATTTTGTTGCTTCCTGAGTTCTGTGTTGTTCTGCAGAGTGTTGTGGGCATGCTTTGTTTGCGCCAGAATGTGCGCTGCCCCAGCACATCCTCAGTTGTGTTGGTTGCAAATGAGACATTTCAATGCACACATAATAAATAAGTTTCAATCTTGAATCTGCTGGCATCATTATTTCGCTCTCTCTTTCAGTTCACTCTATTTTCATCTCCTTCAGATGAATCTTCTACAGTTAACTCGCTCTCCCACACTCCCTCAGTCAGCACCACCTTCATCTGCATCATCCAGTCTCTCTCTCTTACACTCACGCCTTCCTCAATTTCCTTTGTTCTCCCCATTCTCCAGCATGCCTGATTTCTAACAGGAGACACAAGAGACTACAGATGATGAACCCTGAAGCAAAAAAAATCACCCTGTTTCTTTCCCCTCTTGCACCCATTCCATCTGCTCATCACGCACCTATTGAATGATAAAAGGTCTAGGTAGACTGGCAGTGGGAGGATGTTTCCTATGGTGCTGGCATATAGAACCAGAGGTGCAGTCTCAGAATAGAGGGGTATCCATTGAGAACAGAGATGAGGAGGAATTTCTTCAGCCAGAAAGTGGTGATTCTGTGGGATTCGTTGTCACAGGTGCCTGTGGAGTTGGAGTCATTGGGTAGAGGTTGATAGATTATTGATTGGTCAGGGCATGGAGGGATACAGGGAGAAGGCAGGAGATTGGGGCTGAGAGGCAAATAGATCTGCAATGATGAAATGGTGGAGCAGACTCGATAGGCCAAATGGCCTAATTCTGCTCCTGTACATTATGGTCTTATAGTCTCTTACATGCTCAAAGTTCTCTCCAGTTGTCCTTCCTAAATGTACAGCTGCACACGACCTTGAGAGTATTTTCCAGTAGCCTATGGACCAACCAGTTCACCTTTGTGGTTTGGGATATGTGATTAAACCAGAGTATCAAGGGCAAACTCACATACAAACATATAAACTCTACACAGACAACATCTGCGATTAGGACTGCAGACATCCTACCTCTCCTGCAAATTAATAGTGGCTCCCTGATGCCTGCAAATTATATACAATCTCCCTGAAATTGATTTTTTTGAGAGCGAGTGTGAGAGAGCACGCGAGAGAGAGCGAGAGAGCGAGCGCAAGAGCAAGAAAGCAAGCGCGAGAGAGCAAGCGTGAGTGAGAGCGACCACAAGAGAGAGAGAAAGCAAGTGCTAGAGAGCGAGAGTGAAAGAGCAAGAGAGAGAGAGAGCGAGAGCAAGAGCCAAGCGAGAGAGTTCCAAAAAAAGTCAGAGTGGCAGAGTGTTCCAAAAAAAGAAAATATAAAACGTACGTCACCCACTACACTAAAGTTTCCCCCTGCCTAATAGGGGTCAAAAATAATGACAGTGTTGTTCGCTGCACTGTTTGCAACAGTGATGGGTTAAGACCGTAAAAGACATGTTGAGGTGAGTTTAACAGGTGTCATTCATTCATTAGCATAGTTAATGTTATTTAAACTAGCTGGCTAGCTGCTAAGGAGCTACTCTATTACAGACATCCCACCTCTCCCAGAAATCTCCCGCAAGTTGATGGTGCTACCTCCCTGAAATGAGTTTTTGCAGGGTGGGATGTCCGGGATTGAACCCAGGAATTACGTATACATGGAACAAGAGCTAAAATGGAGTAGTGTGATTAAATGTTTTTACTAAGTCTTGTTAGAAGAGATACACGCCAGGCAACTTACTGTGTAGGAATGATGACCCGGGCCCACTAAGACAAAAGGCATGCACATTCAAAAGCCACACAAATGCTGTAGGGAGAGCCCTCCGTGCGTAAGAGGCCCAATCGATGCACCATTCGATCAATTGGCCGCATTCGATCAAATCCGGTTCATTAGAGCTCAGAGGTGTGAGGTCACTATATCACCAACAGATAATTCATCTGCACCATCATCTCCTCTCGACTTCTGTTATCCCACTAAATCTGTTTTACCTTTCATCCTCAGGGAGACCTGCTTCTTTGTTTTCTCACTCCTCCCCCAAGATCCCAAACCAATCTTTCTTTACATGTTTAAATAATTATTCCTAACTGTTCCTCATTCTCATTTGGCTGAAATGTTAATTGTTTCTCTATTCTTGGATGCTGGATATTTCCAGCATTTTCTGGCCTGACTTCTGTTGCAACAGATTTTCTCATTCATTCCTGGGGCAAGGGCATCATTGGAAGGATCACATTTAATACCCATCCACGGGTCCCCAGAGAAAATACTGGCTGCCTTTCTACATGACATGCTGCAGATTTTTGTGGTGAAGGTGGCCCAGAGCTGCGTTTTGCAAGGAATTCCCGGGTATAATTGTGCATTGTGTCCGTGGAGAGAGATGTGTGTGTGTGACAAGAGAGAGACTTTGAAGGGAAATTAGGGATTATCACTGAATCCATAATCACCAATAAAATGTTTCCCTCCCATTCACGTTTGCTGAACAATGCTTTGCTCTTTTAATGTAAACTCAGAAATATTAGATCTATCCTGAAGTTAACTGTTATTTTGTTGCCTGACATTGGTGTTGTTGGAATATAACATGACAGGTATTTTTGGAGTATAACACGATTCGATCACTAATTGTGTCAACAAAGGTTCGACAAGGAAAATTTAGGTGCTGCTCAAAGTTCTCTAATTTATTTGAAGGATAGGAACCTTCAGATTGGCACTGGATATTCCAGGGTGGAACACCCACAGGGAGTTTCCTGCTATAACATTAGCTGATGAACATCAGAAATAATGCAAGGATAGAGAAAGCAGCCTTCCGTACACTTCTTATATGCTTTGATGATCTTGTGCCTGAAATATGAAACCTCATGCGAAGATCCTTAAATTATTATAGGTATTAATCTTACCACTCTGTCTATTCCAATCATTACAGTTTAACATATTCTAAAGTCAACAAAGTGACCCCACACTTGCTCTATATAGAATGACAAGATTTTTCTACTCAGCACTTTTCATTGAACAGAGAGCTGTTTAATGAGACACTCCGTGTAAAGACAGCTCAGTCAAGTGATACCACTGCAGGGAGGTGAGGCTTTCATCTACAGGGCTTTGCAGAACCTAGAAGCAAAGATTCACAACCTGACTTGCATATTCAAGGTATAATGTGCTACAATAATTGATTCTCAACTCCTTGCAGCTTCTGACCTAGCTACCCATTCTCAATGTAACACTCTCATGCATACATCCCCCTCACTCTGATGCACCCAGCATCCTCACTGTAACACTCTCTCACTTGGCCACATCCTTACTCTGACACTGTTGTACTCTATACTCTCACTGAAACATTCTCTGGCATGTCTAAACCCTCACTATCTGCTAGAACCACAGAAGAACTACAACACAAATGGAGGCCATTCAGTTCATTTCTACCAGAGCAACACTCTTGTTACAGCCCCCTTTGATCCTGGCTTCTGGAAGTCCACATAATGAAGCACCCATTGGCATTTCCCTATCCACCAGGTTATTAACCTCCTCTAAACATTCAATTCTCTCTCAAAGTCCAACTTTATGTCCCGGTCATGACAGCTGGAAATGGGTAAGTCTGGCCAACGTAGCTCTGGTGAAGTTGTATAGGCCAATCCCTGTACAGTCAATGCAATGGATTACAGAAACATTGATGAGCTCCAACCATACCATTGACTTTGGATGATGGAGACAGGAGGTCATCAATGGTCTATGCACCACCAGGAACTAAGGGCCCAAGAAGAAGAAACATTCAATTAATTCCATCGTATTTGAAATGAATTTTTATATATTCCTTCCCTCACTGTAACACTGACTGATAGTGGCATACACGTTAGGGGATATAGGATCAGTCCAAGAAAGCGGTGCCAAGGTGAAATGTTGGTGGTAGAGAGGGCACAGGCTCTGAATGTCTACTCCTGCCTCAACTTCTCATGTTCTATTGTATATCCAACACCATTACTGATATAGCCCACACTGTCTCTGTAACATTTTCTGAAATGCCTCATATCTTAAGATAATATATAATAGATGTCAGGGCATATTCTGGACTTAGGGTATATAGCAAAATATTAACTTCAGCAAGCGATCTTTAGACCTGAATGTGGATTGTAGATTAAATTTAAAATGCAGTCCTCGACAATAGGGTGCTGGAGCTGTGGACTGCAGTTAATTGAAAAACTAGACAATGCTGATTAACATTCATTTTGGGTGTCTGGAGTGTGCATACAAAGAAGGAGGTGTGAAAATACATGTAATTCATATGTACGCCATTTTGAGTACAGTTGGGGTGGGGGGGTTGAGGAACCTACCTGGGGGAAGCAACAGTGGCCATGCCTCTGGCACTGTGTCTGGCCCTGTGGCTCAGAAGGGTAGGGAACTGGAGAGGATGGTAGCAGTAATAGGGGACTCTGTAGTTCGGGGGTCAGACAGGCGATTCTGTGGACATGAAAAAGAAACACAGATGGTAGTTTGCCTCCCAGGTGCTAGTGTCCGTGATGTTTCTGAACAGCCAGGGTGAACAGCCAGAGGTCATAGTACATAAGGAAGCTGAGAAGCAGGTCCTCAATGTTAGTAATGTCAGGATTGCTGCCTGTGCCATGCGACGGTGAGGATAGGAATCAAATGAAGTGGCAGATAAATGAGTGGCTGATGAATTGGAGCAGAGAGCAGGGATTCAGATTTCTGAATAATTGGGACCTCTGCTGGGGCAGGTGTGACCTGTAAAAGAGGGATGGGTTGTACTTGAATCCGAGGGGTCAATATTCTTGCAGGCAGTTTACTCGAGCTGTTGGCCATGGTTTAAACTAATATGGTAGGGGGTTGGGAACCAGAATGATAGAGCTGGGGATGAGCCAGCAGGTTTACAAGTAGATGATGGGTGTAATATTAAAGACAAGCCAAAGCAGACAGAGCAAAGAGTTAAACTGGACCACAGAGGCAAAGTTCAAAAGGGTGAAGAATGCAGGACTGAAGGTGCTGTATTTAAATGCGCATAGCAATTCGGAAGAAGGCGGACAAACTCGTGGTGCAATTAGAGATTAGTCAGTATGATGTTATGGACTTCACTGAGTCATGGCTGAAAGAAGACCATGGTTGGGAGCTTAACATCAAAGGATACACTTTGTATAGAAAGGGCGGGCAAGAAGGCTCTGTTAGTATGAAATGGAATTACATCTTGAGAAAGAGGTGACATAGGGCCAGAAAATGTTGAATCTTTGTGGGTGGAGTTAAGAAACTGCAAGGGTGAAAAAAAACACAATTGGAATCATATATAGGCCTCCAAATAGTAGCCAAGTTGTGGGGCTGATATTGCAAAAGGAACTGGAAAAGGCATGTAGTAAGAATAATATCACAATTGTGATGGGGGACTTCAATATGCAAGGGGATTTGGAAAATCAGGTTGGTGTTGGATTGCAAGAGAGGGAATTTGTTGAATGCCTATGAGATGGCTTTTTAGAGCAGCTTGTGCTTGACCCTACTCAGAGAAAGGCTATTTTAGATTGTGTGTTGTGTAATAACCCAGATCTTATTAGGGAGCTTAATATAAAGGAACCCTTAGGAGGCAGTGATCATAATATGATTGAATTCATACTGCAATTTGAAAGGGAGAAGCACAAGTCACGTGAATCAGTATCGCAATGGAATAAAGGGAATTACAGAGGCATGAGAGAGGAGCTTGCCCAGCTGGATTAGAGGAGGATACTGGTGGGGATGACGGCACAGCAAACGTGGCTGATGTTTCTGGGACTAGTTCACCAGACACAGGATATATATGTCCTACAGAAGATGTTCTTAAATGACTGGGGTAGGCAAGTGTCGCTGACAAGGGAAGTTAAGGATTGCATAAAAGCCAAGGAAAGGGCATATAAGGTAGCAAAAGTGAGTGGTAAGTTGGATGATTGGGAAGCTTTTAAGATCCAACAAAAGGCAACTAAGTAAAAGCTATAAGAGGGGAAAAGACAAAATATGAGGACAAACTAGCTAATAATATAAAGAAAGGATACTATAAATTTTTTTCAGTTACATAAAGAGTAAAAGGGAAGTGAGAGTTGAAATTAGACCACTGAAAAATCATGCTGGTGAAGTAGTAATGGGGACAAAAAATGGCAGGTGAACTTAATGGGTACTTTGCACCAGTCTTCACTGTGGAAGCACACTAGCATTGTGCCAGAGGCCCTTGAGTGTCAGGGAGCAGGATTGAGTGCCATTGCTGTTACAAAGGAAAAAGTGCCAGGCAAACTGCAAGGTCTTAAGATAGATAAGTCACCTAGATCAACTGGGCTACATCCCAGAGTCCTGAAAGAAATTGCTAAAGAGATAACAGATGCATTGGTCATGGTCTTTCAAGAATCACTTGATTCTGGCATGGTGCCACAAGACTGGAATATTGCAAATGTCACTTTACTCTTTCAGAAGGGAGGAAGGCAAAAGAAAGGAAATTATAGGCTAGTTAGCCTAACCTCAGTGGTTGGAAAATTGTTGGAGTCAGGGTACTTGGAGACTAATAATAAAATAAGTCAAAGTCAGCATGATTTCTGTAAAGGGAAATCTTGCCTGACAAATCTGTTAAGAGTTCTTGGGGAAGTAACAAGCAGAATGGACAAAGGAGAGGTAGTGGATGTCATTTACTTGGATTTTCAGAAGGCATTTGATAAGGTTCCATACATGGGGCTGCTTAACAAGATAAAATCCTATGGTGTTACAGGAAGGATACTGGCATGGATAGAGGAATGGCTGACAGGCAGGAGGCAGCGAGTGGGAATAAAGGGGGCCTTTTCTGGTTGGCTGCCAGTGACTAGTGGTGTTCCTCAGAGGTCAGTATTGGGACCACTACTTTTCACATTGCTTGTCAATGATTTAGATAATGGAATTGATGGTTTTGTGCAAAGTTTGTGGATGATACGAAGATAGGTGGAGGGGTAGGTAGTGCTGAGGAAGCAATGTGATTGCAGAAAGACCTAGACAAATTGAATGGACAAAAAAAGGTGGAAGATGGAACACAGTGCTGGAAAATACATGATAATGCATTTTTCTAAAAGGAACGATAGTGCAGACTATTATCTAAATGTGCAGAAAATTCACACATCAGAGGTGCAAAGGGACTTAGGAGTCCTCATACAAGACTCCAAGGTTAATTTACGGGTTGAGTCTGTGGCAAAGAAGGCAAATGCAATGTTGGCATTTATTTTGAGGGGAACAGAATATAAAAGCAGGGAGACAATGCTAATAAAACACTAGTCAGGCTGCACTTGGAGTATTGTCAACGGTTTTGGTTTCTCTATCTCAGAGAGGTTAACATATGTGGAGTGTTTGGCAGCCTTGGGCCTGTACTCACTGGAATTTAGAAGAATGTGGGGGGCACCTCATTGAAACCTACCAAATGTTGAAAAGACTAGGTATGGTGGATGTGGAGAGGATGTTTCCTATGGTGGGAGTATCCAGAACTAGAGGGCACAGCCTCAGAATTCAGGGGCGACCTTTTAGGACAGAGGTAAAGAGGGATTTTTTTTTAGCCAGAGAGTAGTGAATCTGTGCAATGCTCTGCTACAGATTGCGGTTGAGGCCAAGTCTGTGGGTTTACTTAAAGCGGAAAGTGATAAGTTTCCTGATTGGTCAGAGCATCAAGGGATATGGCGAAAAAGCAGGTGTATGGGGTTGAGTGGGATCTGGGATCAGCCATGATGAAATGGCAGAGCCGACTCGATGGGCTAAATGGCCTAATTCTGCTCCTAGGTCTTATGATCTTATATATTCCATCCTTGCTAGAACATTCCCACGTACCTCGCACCTTTATCATAACTTAGACCAATACAACACAGGAGCAACCTTCAGCCCACGATGCTGTGCCATACCAATTAAAGAAGTAATCAAATTGTCAACTAAACTAATCTCTTCTGCCTACACTACGTGCATATCCTTCCATTCTCCTCAAATTCATGTGCCTATCTAATGTCTCTTAAAAATCCCTAAGGTATCTGCCTCTACCACCACCCCAGGCAGTGCCTTCCAAACACCCTCATACCTCCTTTGAGATTGCCCCTCTCATCCAAAGTGCATGCCCTCTGGTATTTGACATTTCAAATCTGGGGAGAAAGTACTATCAGTCTATTTATCTATGCCTCTCATTATCTTATAAGCTCTGTCAGGTCTCCCCTTAACCTTCACCTCTCTAGAGAAAACAACCCAAATTTGTCTAACCTCTCATGATAGCACATGCCCTCTAATCCAGACAGCATCATGGTAAACCTCTTCTGCACCTTCTCCAAGTCCTCGATAGCCTCCCTGTAATGGGACGACCAGGACTGTGTGCAATATTCCACATGTGACCCAAGTAGAGTTTTATAAAGCTGCAGTATAACTTCCTGACCCTTGAAATCAGTTCTTCAACTAATAAAGGCAAGCATGCTGTACGCCTTCATAATCACCATATCAACCTGTGTAGCCACTCTCAGGGAGCTATGGACTTAAACCCAAAGATCCCTCTGTTTGTCTACATTGTTGAGGGTCTTGTCCTTAAAAGTGTACTATCTCTTTATGTTTGAGCTTCACAGTGCCGAAGACGGGTCTCAGCCCAAAGTGTTGACTGTTTATTCATTTCCAAAGATGAGCCTGACCTGATATACCACATCCTCATCGCAATATACTGTCGATGCCTGATAGATTCTTTATAACAGCTTGATTTCTAGCCGGGTATAGGTGTCAATTGTAACTGACATTTCCAAAATAAACTCTGCTATTTTCATCAGAGATGATGTCTGGGCATGTCTAGTCCGGTGGTACTTATACCCCCATCCTTCATCCCTCCTGATTGGTTAGTCCTCATCCAATTAGTTATCCATTGCCCCACCTGGGTGGGACATAGATGCTGCCCGACCTGCTGAGTTCCTCCGGCATTTTGTGTGTTATCCGCTGTTCTACTTTGTTTGCAATCAAATTTCAGTTCTTACTTAGAATGAGACCTTCATTTTTGTTGAAATTCTTTTCCTCTAGTTTTATTTCAATGGCTTTCTTTATCAGGAGGTCCCAAAAAGTTATTGGCGCGGCGCAGTAGTTTTGTGCCATCGAAGTCAATCCTATGGCCATTGCGAATGCAGTGTTCTGCTGCCGCCGATTAATTTCCTTCACCTTGTAGCCATTCTGTAGGAAGGTCCTGCATATTTGTCTTATTTCCTCCTGGAGAATCTTAGGGTCCTCAATAGTTTTCACACAGTAACCAAAGTAGAAAGAACCACTCTACATTTGGGCCCTTAAAAGGGCCGATGGAAAAACCAGGAAACCTAACAACGAGGAGGGACCCATTGTTACTGCCTGTCTTCCCTGTATTTCCATGGTCTCTGGAAGGATCACCAGGATCCTGAAGAAATACCAGATTAATACCATCCACAAGCCCGTAAGGAAGCTCAAATCACAGCTTATGGGGGTCAAAGATGACCTGGGATTCAGGATGGCTGGCATTTACAGGATTCCCTGTGAATGCAAAACAGCATATATCAGCCAGACAGGACACATGGTACACACCCACATTGAGGAGCACAGGAGGGGTATCCATTTGGGCTATCCGAAGAATTCGGTGATTTCGCAATGGCCACAGGATTGACTTCAATGGTACAAAACTACTGTGCCATGCCAGTAGTTTTTGGAACCTCTTGGTGAAGGAAGCCATTGAAATAAAACTAGTGAAAAAGAATTTTAACAGAGATGAAGGTCTCACTCTAAGTAAGAACTAGAATTCAATTATAAACAAGGTATGAAGAGCGGAAAACTGATTGGATGAGGGCTAGCCAATCAGCAGGGATGGACAACAGGGGTATACATACCACCAGACTAGGCATACCCAGGCATCATCCCTGAGGAAGATGGCAGAGTTTGTCATCGAAACATCGGTTAAAATCGATGCTTGAACCCGGCTACAAGCCCGAGAAGTGCTTATTTGTCATATACGCCAGGAAAGCAGTCGATCATTTTTCAGTCTAACGTATATTGCACATTCATTGTAACTTCCTGATATTAACCATATCTTCAGGGTACCATTCTGCAATATGGCAAACTTTCAGCTTAACACTGTGATATGCTCTCCCTTTATTGCTGATAGACAACATAATCTCACCATATCACTTTGACCCGTACTGTGCATTCATCATGACACTCTGATATAACCAATATCCATCACCATCAGGAACTTCAGTTATAACACCAATTTACTTCACATCTACACTGCGAGATTCTCGTATAACTCACACGCACCATTGTAACACTGATGTACCTCATATCCTCATTGTGACACACACACTGAAAAGAACAATGGTGATTACTTTATTTTCATTGTGTGCATTATGTCTCAGTGTCAAATCACACACAAAGGGGAAAATGGAATGATTCATCCCTGCCTCTGACATCTTCGGCATGTGTGTGAGTTCAGATTACAGTCAATTTTTGTATCTTAGACTAAGAATCCTGTGAACAAAGAGAAGCCACTGAGCCACACTCAGTGAAAAGGGATTGATTTCTTTGTTGTTCTGTGTCAGCCCCACTGTATGTGAGTGGCTTCCCTTATCAATTCCCTAGAAGAAGTGGACAGACCTTCCACTTCACTGAACTGCATAATTCAGCGGAAGTCAGGAACCCAGGGCAAAGGTGGAAGTCTCAAACTTGTACACTGCTGATTTCTATTCCTGGGACAGCTTGCCTTTGTTGCGGGACTCCTCAGAGACTTCAGGTGAGCTACCGTAGTGCTGAACTTTGAACTGGTAGCATCTGATTGGACGAAATTATTGAAAACAGTTTGAACAGTTTATTCTGATCATTAGATCATGACTTAACCAGCATTTAAAAAAAGTAGGCAGGATACTCAATCTAAAGCTTAGTTGTAGCTTGCAGTTCTCTTTGTTCCATGGGCATGTATGACAACCAAGCCTCCAACATAATCAGAATGACAAAAAGTAAGTATGGCTGCAAGAAGAAAGATATTCACAGGCATTCACTCTCCTAGACAGCTGGTAAGAGTGAAGGAGCAACTCTGTGGTGGGACTTGCTTAATGAAAGGTCTTGGAATCTCATGGAGCCTGCTGATCGGTGGTATCAGGGGTGGGTATTTTCATCAAAAGACAACCATTTTTGCCTAAAGATATGGAGTTTGTGGATAATTGTTCCACAGGATTAGTAAAGTATGTTCAATCCAAATCCTTTAAAAATCACCTTTGATGCCAGAAGCCTTGGTGTCATGCCCATAAGATTCTCTCTCTGATTTGATGTAGGAATACTTGAAACGACTGAACAGCTTGAAACCTATCAAGTTTATCCCAGCTACAGAAATGAATGAATTTTGAACTTCAGTCAAGCTAGATCGGGCACAATGATGAATGTTGCTCACCTTTCACAGTGCAGATCATTAGACCTTGAAATGGAATTGCCCAGTAATCAGTGGAACATAAGACAGACTTCGCTACCAGTTGTGCATGGGCAAAACTCTGACATTCGTACACATAAACAGCACCAAGTTCTGCTCTGCAGTTGACTTGGAAACTGCAAACTGGTGGACACCTCTCCGCCAGCAATTCTACCAGTGCATTCCAGCACTAGACTCATCATGGGGTCTAATGCCATTGTGCATCGATGCCGCAATTCTCCAGGACTGGAGAATCTTCCAGAAAAACCTGCACAAGGCTGGACCTGAGGAGGATACATACAGCAGATCAATGATAGATCACTGACCTGAAACACTGTCTCCCTTTCTCCCTCCACAGATGCAACTGATCTATTAAGCAATTTCTTCTATTTTCAGGTATCAGTTCTTCCAGGTATTTTAAATGATTACAAAATGGTTTTAATCTTTATTTGAAGTGCAGATATTTTTATTCATTGTTTTACTCATTTAAATGGATTAATGATTTTTTTTACCTTTGGAATATTTTTGAACATGCCTGGATGTCAAAAGAATTCATCATAATTTAAAGTTTTGGACAGGTTTGACAGCTGATTGAGTCACTCATTTTAGTTCTCTCAGCTGTTCCATGAGTGAGGCTCATTCGGTCGCCATCCCTCCATCTTTCCACACTAATCACTGAAAGTTAGCATGCAACTAACCAAGCAATTAGAAATAAAGGCTGGACATGCTGGAACCTGGAGCAAAAAAAAACAAGTTGCTGGAAGAAGAACTCAGTGGGCTAGGCAGCGTTTGTGGAGGGAAAGGCATTATCAACATTTCAGGTTGAGATCCTGCATTGGGACTAAGAGCAAAGAGGGAGGACAGCCAGTAGAAAGTGGAGAAGTAGAGGGGTGAAGCAGGGGCTGGTGGGTGACATGTGGATTGAAAGATGAAGGTCAGATGGAGCCATACACAGAGGGGAGGCATGAAAATGGGAGAAAGAAGCTGGGGATGACGGGTGGAATCAGATAAGGGAAGGGCAGAGTGAAAGTAGAGATAAGTAGAGGCACAAGAGGTACAAATGCTGGTCTCTGATAAGCAAGAAACGATAGGTGGAGGTAGGAAAAGGAGAGCTCGTAAGCAGATGAAATACGATATCTAAGACTATGGGAAAAGTGTGTGGGTAATGGAACTAGGTGGGGGGGAAGAGGTAACGGGTGGACTAGATGGTGTAAAAAAAGTGGATATTGTTTGGGGAGACAGACAGACAGACAGAAACATAGAGACAGAGGGAGAGAGAGAAAGAGAGAGACAGAGAGACAGAGACCACAGTGAAAGAGCTATTTGAAGACAAATGGTTATTTCCACAGAGACAGACTCTGGTAAATTCTGCGCAAACATAATGTAGAGCTACACAGATATGCCAATTTTAAGCTGGTACCAACCAACATTCAGTATGGTAAATAACTCGTTTAAAGGATAATTTGTCATTGATTGATCATTATGGCTGGGAATTTGGCCAAAAATATCTAGGAGTAACTTTACTAAATTTAGCATATAGTTGTCATGAAGAGAAAGGGAGTGGGACAATTAGAAAGGCAGATTATTGGTGAAATACTGTAAGACTAGGACATGTTGATGTACAACAGGACCCGGGAGTCCTTGAAAGCAAACATGCAGGTTCAGCAAGAGGTTAGAAAATAAATGTAACTTAGCATTCTTTGCAAGAGGATTTGAATTTAACGGCAAAAATATTTACTGCAGCTAAGACAGGTAAGACCATACTTGGAGTATTGTATGCCGGTTTGGTCTCCCATGAAATGACATATTTGTCACTTAGGTAATCTAGCAAAGGTTCACCAGGCTGGTTGCTGGCATTGTAGGACTTTAGTGTCTGCAGAGATTGGGTAGACGAAATTCTGGGAAGATGGTGGCGTGTTCAAACACAGTGGCCTCTTGGGGGCCAAACAAAGGTGCACTTTTCTTTTTAAAATGTGCTTTTATGACCATAAGACTATACTGGACTCTAAGAACAATGGGTACAGCAACTCTACAGCATCAATGAGCTGTTCGTTGTTTGGAGCAGCTGGCCAAGGTGTTAAAGGAGCTGACGTACGAGTCAGAGAAGAAGAAGCTGGCGCTGGGGCTAGAGAAGGTGAAGCCAGCACTCAGGTCGGAGAGGTTTTAGAGGAGCTGACCTGGGAGCAGACTGTGTGGCTGCCTGCTACTTGAAGACATCAGAGTTGGTGCACGAAAGCAGCATGCAGTATAACCGTGAGTGACTCTCTTGAACATTTCTCTTGCAATCACAAGACCCTGTTGGATGTTGATAATGTAAGGGAATAATGTTTCCCTTGTTCAGTGGTGAGACAGGTGACAAGGCAGCTGCATGGCCTCGGATGTAGTGAGGACTAGGCCTCAAGCCGCGGTGCAGCCTGCTGCTGCTGCAGTCTAGGTGAGTAAATGCTGGAGGTGGTGTAGCATAAAGCCCATGCTCGGTTGGGAGCTGGCCTCTCCCATCAGTGCTGCCCTCCGGCGTTTGATTAATAGGATGACAGTCTGGATAGCTGGGAGCTGTACCATCAATTTGCATGTTGCTTAGGGGCTTGGACTATACATGTGTTTTCTTGCATAACAATGTGTGTTTTTTTCTCTTGCTATTTTGAATGTATGTTATGCACCCTGGCCCCAGGGGAATCCTGCCTCGTTCAACTGTATCCAAACCAAGTATGGTTTGAATGATAATTACACTTGAATTGATTTAAGGACAGTATTTGCTATAGTTTAGTAGTGGGGATCTTATTTTAATATGTAAAAGTCCAAAGGGACTTGACAGACCTGATAAGGGAGGATATTTCTCCTGAAGGGATCTAGAACAAGGAGTCACAGCCTCAAGCTATGCAATAAGATATTTAAGACTTAGATGAAAAGATGTTTCTTCACATAGAGGGTTGTGAAACTGTATATTTAATAGTATGAGCCAGAATTATTTATAATAATTAATTTTCCTTTGATGTTAAATTGATGAACTCAGAATACCTCTTCCCATTGTTTCAAGCTCCCTTCACATCGGGCTTGAGCAATAATGGAAAGCACTTTCTATGTTCCTCCCCTCGCTCATCTTATCACTTTGGCCTGCAACTTGTGCACTTTCAAAGAATAGTAAATCCTCCTCAGTAGGTTTATCTCAGCCAATATTTCACATTTCTATTCCTGAACCTCACCATTCCTCTCTTTAGGGTTCTGACCATTCCTCGGGGGCTTGTGAGAGTAGACTGTTTCCTTAGAGGGTAAGAGAATGCACACAGGTAAATATTTAGTAGTTGAGATCTATAGCTCTTTCCACTCTATAAGGAAATAAATGATTATAGGGATGGGGTGCAACAGAGGGCCAGGTAGACACTTAACCAATTCCCCACTCAATGAAGAGCCGACTTGTAGATCTCCAGGGATTACTCCTGTCCTTGTCTCTTAGTTTTTCACATAGAGAGTGGTGAACAAGCTGCTCATGGAGATGTTGGAAGCAGATACAATCATAATGTTTAAAAGGCATGAAGCCTTTTAAACAAGAAAGGCATGGAGGGGTATGTGCCTACTGCAGTGGGATTAGCATAGATAGACATCACGGTCTACATGGATAAGATGGGCCAAAGGGCTCATTTCTGTGCTCAACAATTCCTTGATGCCATGATCACTCCCATCCGGTGGAACAGGCAGCTTCAGTACAATGTTACTTAATGTGAAAACAGCCAATGTATAATCAGAGTCTAAAGCAGGAATCATTCGATACAGGGGAAAAAAGTTATCGTTTAGCAGATTGAATCTGTGTGGATTACAATCAGTTTTAGTGTACATAGCAGACAAAAAGAAACCATTCCCTTCCCTCTGGGAAAATATTAAAATTGGTTCAGAATTTATATAAAATCCATTTGAAATATTCATCTTGTTCGAAGTGAACCTCCCACTTACCAGGGATCTCTTGCTCAGAACTCCTGGATTCCATTTCTGCCCCCTTTTAGGTTTCGTTCCATTGATAGAATCTACCCTTCTGCTGAAACGGACCGTCTGTGCAGCTTGTGTATGATTCACTGTCTTTTATTCCACGGCTTATTTCACTCCAGCTCTTGTATTTACAGTACACACAGGTCTGAGATGAAAGAACTGCTAAAAAACTCGAGTGTACGTTGTATATTTTGTGCAGCCAGAGCTGATATTTGAAAGCATAAGTGGGTTGTTCTGCATTAAAAGCTCTGTTATCAGGGAGGAGGTAAACTGGTTTAACAGATATGTTGATGTTGCCCTGACTGTGTCACAACCATGGATCTGGCAGCACAGCAGATACAGCAATTACACTCGTGAATATGCACATGTTAGCTAATTATTATTTCATTGTAATGGCATTGAACTCCATTCTTTTTGTCATAGCACTCGTCGAGACTTGAACAAAGCACAGCGACGTTTTCACTGCCTGCTTGCATTCGGCCTTGCCTGAGAAATTGGACTGTCGAGTCAACTGACTCTGAAGACTAGCGGTATTCGTTTTATATTTAGTTATTCCTTTCAGCCGCAGTGTAGGCTTCATTTTACATTTGAGGGTTTTAGTTAGCAGCCCTGTTTGGCCAAGAGTTTATTGTTTTCTTTTCCCTCAATCCCTGTTTGCAGTAAAGTCTGTGAGCTACCGACCCGCTTCAGTGTGTCTCGCTCCGCACTTGGGCAATGTCTGAACGTAATGACAGCCCCATCCTTCAGTGATGCATTGATGTTGGCCTGGAGGATCCCTCAATGAGGCCCCAATATTCGCCCAGGTGCTCCTTCACTGCTGCCCCAGTATCATCCCAGGTACTCCCTCAATATCACCCTGATATCAACCCTGAATGGTCCCTCATTACCACCTAAAGCTCCCTCAGTGCAGTCCTACTTCAGCCTGTGGTGCACTGACTGGGAGTGCTGGGACTATGCTGGCAGATGAAGTGCCCCTTTGCCTGTATTTTACAAAAAACTTGGTGGAGAAGCAAGAGATTTCACTCAATATGTATATGCGGAGGTAAATACAGAGTGTGCTCAGAACTGGAGTCGGGGTTAGAAAGCACATGAGATCCTCATGAGCAGAACTGAGATCTAGCATTATATTTCATAAGAAGCAAGCAACAGAGGGAGACTTGGCCACACAATGTTGCTCAATAATTTTAAACCATATGGCAATGAAAATCAATGGGATAAGGCAGCTTTGAGAGCTTTTAAATTGCTGTTATGTGCTTTGTTCCCCAGTACATAAAGTGATACCATCTGTCTGGGTACGGTCAGTTTAACTGCATTCTATTACTGTATTTTACCAGTCCAGTATAGGAAGTCTGTGTACAATTACTGCACCTTCCTGATTGTTTGACAAACAATGTCCCCAGGAAAGCCCTAGGCTCATAGAATGTGTTCCCAACTGATGACCTGAACATTAGCTTCCGCAGTCCTGCAGACATCTGGAGACCTGAAGATGATCCAGATTCCCAATCAGAGCCAAACACATGCAGCCTTTGTAACCAATGGAAGGCACAGTTGTTCAGGAGAGATGGTCTTTCAGGTGAACTGGTGGGTCAGAACCTGTGGCAATTCTGTGATGGTGGTTCCGAACAGGAGAGATGGTAATTCTGTAGAGATAGAGGTTCAGGACAGGAGCCTGGATTAACATCCTCAGGAGAGATGGTGGATAGGGATGAGGAGAGATGGTAGATTTGGTAGAACGGAAAAGACAATGAATCAGGAAAGGAGGAATAAATGAATTGGAAGGAATGTCTTCCACTTCAGTGTGAATTTACAATCAAATATAGAAGTTCAAAACAAAATACTATTGCAGATATGGTAAATTCACAAAATTACCACATGAAAAGTCAGATATTGAGAGTGAACACATGACTTTCACAGTTAAGGAGTAGGAGATGCTTTTCTGGATCTTGCAGTGAAGAGAAGTGAAAAGACACAAAAGACATATTGTTCTCAAACGAGCATATGAAAAGCTTCAATGGAAGAAGTGAAGCAAACAAATGTCTCGATGAACACATGGACTACTATAATTAAATCCAGATGAAATATAATCACAGATGACACAAGCTCGTGACAGAACAAGGTTGTGTTATCTGAGGACAAAGAATTGTCATGCCAAGTTTATTGAGAAGGTAGATTTTAGAAGAGCTTTATTTGAACATTTTGTTGTTGAAGTGAACATGAGGAAAGTGAACCAAAGCTTTTGTACATTCACTGGGATTAGATGGAGATCCTGTAGACAACTCGTTCTCTGCCAAGATTGAAGAGCCTAGCCAACAAAGACAGTGTAAGAGTAGTCAATGGCCAACACACCTTTTCCAAAGAGTACACATTGGTTATTACTTTCTCACATTCAGTATTGATAGAGAGCCACTTGAAATACACCAAGTTGAAACATACTGTGCCCAGTACAATACGGAGGATTCTGTCGAGGAGTTAACATCCATTTTCGGATGTCATACTTTACCAGAAAAATGACAATCTCTATCCTATTCGTTTTTGTCTGAGTGCTTTATGATACACAAGGTATTAAGCAGATGCTTGGTTTGTTGTAACATTGTGCATCAAAAGGCGCTGTTGCATGATCAGTCAGAGTTATCAAAGACAGAGTGAAGAATCAAGTATTATAAGGGTGCTCACATTTAACAATTGCAGTTTGATTAACAAACTTCTTGCTAAACTGCAGTGCAATGCCACGTCACACCAGGTTACACTCCAAATGAATTACTGATGTAAAGAAAACTCAGAACCGGATTGAGCTTAGTTTGGTCAAAAATGGAAGAGCAGATATAGCGACATGACTCCAGTGACACGGGTTCAATCTTAACCTCAGGTGCTGCCTGTACTGAATTGCCACATTCTCCTAGGCTTATCAGTTGCTCCGACTTCCTCCCACATCCCAAAGACATGCAAATTGGTAGGTTAATAGGTTATTGTAAATTACCCCTTGTAAAGCTGTGTTGGAAGAATTAGTGGTTGGGTGGAGGTGTCGGGGGGGGGTGGGATTGCAGCTTAACGGATAGTTGAGAGAGAATAGATTTTATAGGGAATTATGGATGATGGGATTGCTCTGAGAGCTACAGCGACTTGATGGGCCAAATGGATTCTTTCTATTTTACAAGACATTGAATCATAGAGCATGGAAACAGGCTTTTGGCCCAATTCATCCATGCCCACTATGAACCCACCAAGCTAGTCCCAATATCATATCCCTCAAACCCCTCCTATCCATGTATTTAACAAAATACCCTTTGAAAATTATTATTGTGCCTGTCTCCACCAATTCATCTGGCAGATGATACCATATACTGGTTGAAGAAATTGACCTCCTGGTCCCTTTTGAATCTTACACCCCTCTTCTTGAAACTACGCCCTCTAGTTTTTAGTTCATCTGGAGACAGAAGCAAAATTGCAGCTTCACTCGTGGAGAGAAACAACGAAAGCTCCATGACATAGTTTGGTAAGTAACCAGCTTTGTCAGACATTTGGAAGTAGCCTGCTGGAGAGATCATCCAGTGTGCTTTACAATGAGAGATCGACGGGAAACAAGGGATGAAGCAGGAATTGTTTAATTCCTGCAAGAGATACGCAGGGGAATGCTGAAGATTTATGTGATTAGGAGAGTAATCTGGAAGTTGTTAAAAAAGCGACACAAGATTCTAGTGAATTGAGTCAAGGTGTGACACCTTCTTAAATTCAGGAAATGGTACAATGTGAATGACTAAAACGCCTTTCAGATTATTGCAGCAACTCAGGGAAGATGCCAATACATTAAATTTGCAAATAATGCATATACGGTATATGCATTTTTTCCTTTCAACAGAGAAGTGAGTCCTGTGTATGTCAAAGTATGATATATTTAGATGACTCATGTTTACCTGTGCAATATAGCCAGAGAGTTTCACATTGCAGCTTTCCCTGTCTCATTGTGTTGCTCTGTATGTCAGATTAGCTTAATGTCATGTACACCAGGGTGCAATGAAAGTCCTTGATCGCATGAAACTCACAGAGTAAAGAGCGTATATGGCAATCATAAATATAATGGGAAGTGTAAGACAGTGGAATGGTGCAAAGATGGGTCATGCAGCCTGAAGCCATGCAAGGAGAATTCTGACATAAAAATAGAACAAGAGAGGTAGAATTAATCTCTGTTGTTTGGATTTAAACAATTGCCTGTACACGGACATAGATAATAGTCAATTTAATGTGAATAAGAGTGGCACAGCTGCCACCCAGCTCTAGCAGCCCAGCTGTGATCCTGAGCTCTGGTGTTAACTGTTATTCTCAAAGACATACAGGCTGCTAGATTAACTTGCCACTGTAAGTTGCTCCTACACAGATAGATGGCAGGGGAACTGGGAGAAGATGATGGACATGAGCGAGAGAGAATAGACTGTAGGAAAATAAGTGGGGAAATGGGATAGATGGGATTGTTCTGGGATTGAGTATAGACTCAGCAGACTGTAAGGAAATATGAACACGAACATGCATTCGAGGAATGGGCCAAGACCGATATAAATTCTGGAAAATAAGGTAATTGAATCATTAATCATGGGTGATGAAAAGATTGTTTTGCACAATACTTCTTTATCTCCTAGTTGCTTGACATTATGAATTACAAATGTTGTTTATCCAGTGTCTGACCTCTGGGTTAGTTGGTCATGCCTCAGTTATTCCAATGCCTTTAAACAGCCTCTATGCTTCTGTTCCTGGCTGCCAGCCAGTAAACTCTACACACCACCATGAGCTGCCTATGCCTATACACACCACTTGAGAAAAAGTTACGTCACTCACTGCCTCAGTTCACAGGAAAAGGTGATCATGATGTGGGAAGGATGGAAAATCACTGCCGGTGGATAGAAATGAAGGGGTAGGGACAGATTGGGAGAGAAAAGCCATGCATTTACTGCCATTCCCTTACTGTTGAAAATTTGTCCCAAACCACCTATTAAAGTTAGCTCAGGATCTCTCTCAGAGCTGAAGTACATCTTCAGACGATGACCAAGATCCTGCTGAAGGACATGGTGCCTGAAGATCGGTTTGGTGGAGGAGAGAGATGTGGAGACATGAAGGATAAGGACAATGAAAGGAACTTGGTCACTGATGAGAACCACCAGAATGGAGAGGTCAGAAGAGACAGTTGTCAGGTAAGAGGAGGTCACTGAGATCAAATGGGAATGATTATTTTTATTCTTCCTTCTTCCCTCTCCCATCAGGCAGAAAATACAAACACCTGAGAACACGTACCAGCAGAAGGCCAGCATCTATCCTGTTATTATCAGATTTATGAATGGATTTTTAATACGCTAAAATATAAACTCCTGATCTCCCAGTCTACCTTGTGGTGACCTTTGAAATTTATTTGTCTACCTGCACTGCATTTCCTCTGTAAATGCAACACAATGTTTGGCATTCTGCCTTCTGTTTTCCTGTAACTACCTTTGTGGCATGATCTGACTGGCTGACATGCAGACAAAAGCTTTTCACGGTATCCTGCATATTATGACAAAGCAATACACCAAAAGGGTGGCGGGTTGGAGATGTGTCTCTACCAAAGGAGGTGTAAGGCACTCCTGCCCTCTGCCGACCTGCAGGTAACCCTTGGGCAAGGTGTAGCACCTGCTTAGCCCCATGATCAGTGTCACATAAGGCCATGGGAGCAGGTGGTAGATGGTCATTTAAGCAGCTGGTGCATATCACAAGTCGTGGTTACCCCAGGCAGGCGATCTCTGAACAGTACTGATAATGACTGGGGTCACCCATCTTTTAAAGACACTGGCAATGGCAAACCATTTCTGTGGAAAAATTTGCCAAGAACAATCATGTTCAAAGACCATGATCGCCCACGTTATACAGCACAGCACGTAATGATGATGATGATGATGAATACATGGAACCCATAAGATATAAAACAAACATTATACATCCCTGCACTAGGGAACAAAGGAAATGTTAAAGGGTCAGTGCACGATTGGATAGGGAGAGATATCAGGGATTTGTACAGGCCTGTGGAATTCATGGACAGTAGAGGATGAATGACGGGGCCAGGGGAGAAGAGTAGTTCAGTAATGGGAGGGATGAGTGCTTCAATGGAATGGGTAAGGAGCGGAATCAAATATCTAGATAAAAAAATGATTTGAGGGTCAGCAGCTCACCACAATGTGAAATGGCTGTGCAGCCTGCAGTAGTCACCTCTTCTCCAAGACTTTTCTGCAGAAGAGAACTTAGACATTATGAGCCTGTGTCATGGAATTGGCAGGTACTGAATGAATCCTTCATTTCAAGTACCAGTCGCTCATTTACCATTTATTTCTAGAGAAGTCTGAATCACAAAAATCCCCACCTGCAAAAATAGTTTATCAATCCAGGATAATTGCAGAATGCAAAGGTATTCCTAGATAGTTTTCCTCACCACAGCCCCTCCCCCATACCACCAGTTTGACCTTTTGACTTTTGATCCTGAGTATCCAATTCTGCTGATTTTTCCCCAGACTAAACCTTACTTTCTCCCTTGCCTCACCCCAGGACTTTTCCCAGATCCCTTTGCCTCTGGGCCAACCTTTCCTCCTTCAGTTCTATTCCTAACAGACCGCTGACTGACCCAACTCAGTACACTGGTGAGACCACATCAGGATATTGTGTACGGCTTTCATTTCCACATTTAAGAAAGTATTAGAGGCATGTGGAAGATTGACTAGGCTGGTTCTTAATTTAGTATTAATTGATATTTACAAGAATGAAAGGTTTTCTTATTAAAACAAATAAGGTTCTGAGAAGGATGTTCCCCTGGTGGGGTATCTGGAACCAAATGGCTTGGGTGCAGGGTAAAACCTGACCCATTACAGACAGAAATTGTAATTTTCTCTCCTCAGAGGTTTGTGAGACTTTGGAGTTCTCTACCCTAGAGAACTGTAGAGGCAAAGGTATTGAATATATTCAAAGAAGAGATTGACAACAATTAGATTACACTGAAGTCAAGGGATTTGGGGAGAAAGCAGGAATGGGTCATTATCTTACCTAATGCAGGAGCAGGCTAGAGCAGCAGATTGGGCTATTCTGCCCTGTCCTTATGTTTAATCCGACATTACCAGCGGTCTCCCATTTTTTCTTGTATAGCTCATAGTTCTGTCCCAATTGTGACTCTCCATTTCAAATATGTTATCATCACCCTTCCTTTCAATAAGGAATCATGGTTACAAACAAATACCTCACCTCAAATCTCAGTCCCCTCTCCAAAGTTCTTGAACACACTAACAGCTGCCAAATCCAGGCACTTCTTGCTGAGAACTCCAAGAATGATTTTGTCTAATCAAGTATTCATCACCATTAAAGTCACAATTTGCTTCCTGTGATGGTGATGAAGGGAATGTCCTCTATCTTTCTGCAGCCACTGACACATTTGTCCTCCAGTTCCTCACCCACTGTTAACAATGCCAATGTGCCCTGCTGGTTCTGCTTTCTATTCGATTATAGTCAGAGGGTAACCGACAAAGGCTTCATTTCGCATGCCAACCCAATGCCATTGGATTCCTCAAGGATGTATCCTCAGCACCCACTCAGAATCAGAATCAGGTTTAATATCACTGGCATATGTCGTGAAATTTGTTGTTATGCTCCACCATTCATTCCAATAGTCTAGAAGATTTGCTTCTCTGGCACCACCAAAGTCTGGGGTACATAGACCATAGAACATAGAAATCTACAGCACATTACAGGCTGTTTGGCTCACAATATTGTGCCGACCATGTAACCTACTCTAGAAACGGCCTAAAGTAACCCGATCACCAAGCACCTTAAAACTAAGCCCCTCCTGTTAGCCATTTCAGCCCTGGAAAAAAGCCTCTGGCTTTCCACACAATCAATGCCTCTCATCATCTTATATACCTCTATCAGGTCGCCTCATATCCTCCGTCATTCCAAGGAGAAGAGGCCAAGTTCACTCTACCTGTTCTCATAAGGCATGCTCTCTAATTCAGGCAACATCCTTATAAATCTCCTCTGCACTCTCTCTATATTACCCACATCCTTCTTGTACTGAGGTGACCAGAAATGAGCACAGTACTGGATTATTCATTTACTGGGTACTGGATTATTGGATTTTACTGTAGTTGACAGGTGTAAAACTAATTGACATAAACCAAATCTGTTCAGTATTACTTTAACAATGTGAGACTGCCACCTCCTGCCCGGCCTGGGCTACCTGTGTCTTTAGTCTCCCATCAGAATCAGCCACTAATTGTAAACCACTAACTCATATCCTGAAGGCTTGGCACCATCGGCATATTAGCCCACCTCCTCATTCACCTTGGAAAACAGACAAGAAAACACACAAGTGTATCGCAGGGAGAAAGTGAAGGAAGGTTCATTTGCATCCATCTGATCTGGGATGGCCTGGCGTGATGACTTATTTTAAATCCCAATGAGATATTATAGGTGACATTCATCCCACCTTCACCCCCATCTGTGGGTGGGTAAAGACCCTTCCTTCCTTTTCATCATGGCCACAACCTAAGTCTATTGTCGTTAAACATTCTTCCATTGCATAATTTTTAATTTATCCTTTTCTTCCCTCTCTGCAATTCGCTTTGTCATTTAACTTTCTCAGCTGATTGCCCCTTGGTATATAGTTTCAGTCAAGCCTCATTAAATCTCCCAGCCCCACCATTCTCATTTAGGTATAATGAGTGTAACTGGCTGTGTGACTCCCAGACTTCATAAACTCACAGCACAGATCTGCTGATTCATTTTTTAACTCACCGGGGCCCAGACAGTGCTCACAAGGAAAATGTGAGAACGCCCTGTAATTTTCAGCGCAATTAACAATTCATTAATGGATGTGGGAATGTGTGCTTAGGGAGTACATGCTTCCTGAAGACCTCACTTCTTCAGTTGTAACAACACACTTGCAGCCAATCATCACACACCAGCAATAATAACATTACAGGCCGTTAAAATGTGACCAAGCTGTTGGAAACTTCAAAACATTTGTCATAATGGTTCTGTGTGATGCTACCTTTGGCAATTGAGAAAATACCATTTGAACTCATCCTTAGTACTCGAAGCTTCCAAGAGAGACAGTACTACAGAATATAGATATAAAGGAAGCACCAAACACAGCAAAGTGTCAGCGATAGAGCCAACTCTTGTCTGGGACTGTACAACTGTGTTCGACAGTGTTATCTTCTGTACAGTGCACAGCAAGTAAAAGAGAATGACTTATTCTTGTCTGACATGGCATGTCCATGTGAGTGTGCTTGTGTTTGCACACTTTAGCTCATGCCTGTGTGTTAACGACAGTTACAGTCTTTTTCCCTACTCTACATTTAATAGTGAGAAATTCATTACAATTTCCATTCTCTCACTTTATTCAGTGTGTTCTGAGCCCCTTAGGAAAGTCAATTTCCCAATGACTTCCCCAAATTCTGTTTTGCTTCAGTCAACAAAGCCAGGGCAATTACCCTTGATAGTCCAGTCATTAGCCAGGAGTCCATCATTTCCTTCTTCCATTGCAAGGTAGATTCCTTTCAGGGACATACCTTGCAGTGGCCAAGGTATGAAGACCTGCTCATCAGTATTCACTAGGGACAAGGAAGTGGAGGCTGGAGAACTAAGGAGCGTTATTCTGGAGTATGTCTGTATTAGGAAGGAGGAGGTGTAGGAAATATTGGTGCTCATTATGGTAGATAGATTCCCATTATCTGATGGGATCTGTCACAGGAAGTGAAGGAAGTGAAGAGTGGAAACAATTGAAGCTCCAAGGGGGAGGTCAGATAACAGAAGACAGGAGGATAGCTAATATTATCCACTTGTTCAAAGTGGATCGTAGGTACAGCATAAGCCTATAAATTGCAGGTTCAGTGAGCCTTACATCAGGAAGTTGTTGGAGAAGATTCTGAGGGACAGGATTCATGGTCACTTGGAAAAACAGAGACCATTTAGGAGGAGTCAGCATGGTTTTGATTGGCGAAAATATGACTCTCAAATCTGATTGTTTTTTTTTGAGGAGGCAACTGAGGAAAGTGACGAAGGCAGCACAGTAGATGGATTGATTGGTTGAGTGCCTTACATAGTAGTGACTAACACGTTTGCAACAAGACACTTGCTGCAAGAATCCGTGTTGGGGCCCCTGTGGGTTTTTACATCTAAAAATAATGACTTGCATGAGAATGTAGGTGGTCTGATTAGAAAGCTTGCAGACAAGATGAAGATTGCTGGACTCGTTAATAACAAAGAAGGTTTCCTAAGTATAGAGTGGAACATAGGTCAGCTAGAAAGTTGGTCAGAGAGGTAGCAGAATGAATTGAGTCCAAACAAGGATGAGATAATGGATTTTGGAATCTCCAATTCTATTAGTTAAATGGCAAGGTCTTTAGTAGCACTGATGAACAGAGAGATCTTAGGATGCAAGTCCATAGCTCCCTGAAAGTGACAACACAGGTGGAAACTGTAGTGAAGAAGGTGTTTGGTACATTTGCCTTCATAGTCTGTGGCATTGTGATTAAGAGTTGGGACATCATGTATCAGTCAAACAAAACATCGATAAGCATTATCTGCATTTCAGCTCACTACAGGAAGATGTGACGGAAATAGAAAGAGTGCAGAAGAGATTCACCAGTATATTGCCAGGAATGGAGGACCACAGTAATAAGGAGAGATTGGATAGGCTGGATTTAATCTCACTGGAAAATGGGAGCTAAAGGATGAATTATAGAAGTTTATAAAATTATGAAGGGCATAAAAAGGATAAAGACTCTGAGTCTTTTTCCCAGGACAGGGGAGTTTGGAACTAGAGGGCACAGGATTAAGGCAAGAGGGAAGAGATTTCAAGAAACTTTTGTGGTGCATATTCATTATCCAGGGCCCAAGATTCTTACTGATAACTTCAGCTTTCTAGCAGAGCCTTTCCAAAGAATCAGATTTGTTTGTGACAAAGTTAAACTCCAAAGCAATATTCCTTCTTCAGCTTGTTGCAAACAAGTAGAGAATGAGGTCTTGTAGGCCCATGTTTAATCAACATAAGACGGTGGGGTTATGTTAACTGGCTTGCATCAAACCAGACAATACTGACTAAGTTATTTGCACCATTGGAGCTGAGTTATGAAAGTCTGCAGACCAAGCTGATTTTTTCACTTAGCACATCAAACGTGGTCACAGGTATAGTTGATCAATTATAGAAACATAGGAACATAGAAAACCTACAGCACAATACAGGACCTTCGGCCCACAATGCTGTGCCGAACATGTACTTACTTTAGAAATAACCTAGGGTTACCCATACCCCTCTATTTTTTTAAGCTCCATATACCTATCCAGGAGTCTCTTAAGAGACCCTATTGTATCCGCCTCCACCACTGTCTCAGGCAGCCCATTCCACACACTCACCACTCTCTGCGTAAAAAAACTTATCCTGCCATCTCCTCTGTACCTACTTCCAAGCACCTTAAAACTGTGCCCTCTCATGTTAGCCATTTCAGCCCTGGGAAAAAGCCTCTGACTATCCACACAATCAATGTTTCTCATCATCTTATACACCTCTATCAGGTCACCTCTCATCCTCCGTCGCTCAAAAGAGAAAAGGCTGAGTTCACTCAACGTATTCTCATAAGGCATGCTCTCCAATCCAGGCAACATCCTTGTAAATCTCCTCAGCACCTTTTCTATGGTTTCCACATCCTTCCTGTTGTGAGGCGACCAGAACTGAGCACAGTACTCCAAGTGGGTTCTGAACAGGGTCTTATATAGCTGTAGCATTACCTTTCGGCTCTTGAACTCAATTCCACGGTCGATGAAGGCCAATGCACCGTATACCTTCTTAACCATAGAGTCAACCTGCGCAGCAGTTTTGAGTGTCCTATTGACTTGGACCCCAGGATCCCTCTGATCCTCCACACTGCCAAGAGTCTTACCATTAATACCTATATTCTGCCATCATATTTGACCTACCAAAATGAACCACCTCACACTTATCTGGGTTGAACTCCATCTGTCACTTCTCAGCCGAGTTTTGCATCCTATTTATCTCCTGCTGTAACCAATGACAGCCCTCCACACTACCCCCAACCTATGTGTCATCAGCAAATTTACTAACCCATCCCTCCACTTCCTCATCCAGGTCATTTATAAAAATTACTAAGAGAAGGGGTCTCAGTACAGAGGCACACCACTGGTCACTGACCTCCAAGCAGAATATGACCTGTCTACAACCAGTCTTTGCCTTCTGTGGGCAAGCTAATTCGAGATCCACAGAGCAAGGTCCCCATGGATCCCATGCCTCCTTACTTTCTCAATAAGCCTTGCATGGGGTACCTTATCAAATGCCTTGCTGAAATCCATATACACTACATCTACTACTCTACGTTCATCAACGTGTTTAATCACATCCTCAAAAAATTCAATCAGGCTTGTAAGGCATGATCTGCCTTTGACAAAGCCATGCTGACTATTCCTAATCATGTTATGCCTCTCCAAATGTTCATAAATCTCAAGATCTTTTCCCTAAACTTACCAACCACTGAAGTAAGACTCACTGGTCTATAATTTCCTGGGCTATCATTACTCCATTTCTTGAATAATGGAACAACATCAGCAACTCACCCAATCCTCCAGAACCTCTCCCATCCCCATTGATGATGCAAAGATCATTGCCAGAGGCTCAGCAATCTACCCTCCCTTGCCTCCCACAGTAGCCTGGGTACATCTCGTCTGATCCCGGTCACTTAACCAACTTGATGCTTTCCAAAAGCTCCAGCACATCCTCTTTCTTAATATCTATATGCTCAAGCTTTTCAATCCATTGTAAGTCATCCTTACAATCACCAAGATCCTTTTCCATAGTGAATACTGAAGCAAAGTATTCATTAAGTACCTCTGTTATCTCCTCCGGTTCCATACACACTTCTCCACTGTCACACTTGATTGGTCCTATTCTCTCATTTCTTATCCTCTTGGTCTACACATACTCGTAGAATGCCTTGGTGTTTTCTTTATTCCTGATCGCTACGGCCTTCTCATGGCCCCTTCTGGTTCTCCTAATTTCATTCTTAAGCTCCTTCTAGCTAGCCTTATAATCTTCTAGATCTCTATTATTACCTAGTTTTTTGAACCTTTCATAAGCTTTTCTTTTCTTCTTGACTAGATTTTCAACAGTGTTTGTTCACCATGGTTCGTGTACCCTACCATCCTTTCCCTGTCTCTTTGGAACGTACCTATGCAGAACACCATTCAAATATCCCCTGAATATTTGCCACATTTCTGCCGTACATTTCCCTGAGAACAACTGGTCCCAATTTAAACTTCCAAGTTCCTGCTTGATAGCCTCATATTTCCACTTACTCCAATTAAATGCTTCCCTAACTTGTCTGTTCCTATCCCTCTCCAAAGGAGACAGAACTGTGATCACTATCTCCAAAATGCAGTCCCACTGAGAGACCTGACACCTGACCAGGTTCATTTCCCAATACCAGATCAAGCACAGCCTCTCCTCTTGTGGGCTTATCTACAAATTGTGTCAGGAAACCTTCCTGAACAGACCTAACAAACTTCACAGCATCTAAACCCCTTGCTCTAGGGAGATGCCAATCAATATTTGGGAAAATAAAATCTCCTACCACGACAACTCTGTTATTATTACAGCTTTCCAGAATCTGTCTCCCAATTGGCTCCTCGATCTCCCTGTTACTATTGGGCGGCCTATAAAAAACAAGCAGTAGAGTTATTAAGCCCTTCCTGTTTCTAACTTCCACCCACAGAGACTCAGTAGACTCAGTTTTGCCTCCCTCCCTGTCCTTTGTGAAACCTCTAAAGCCTGGCATTCGAAGTAACCATTCCTGCCCCTGAGCCATCCAAGTCTCTGTAATGGCCACCAGATCATAGCTCCAAGTACTGATCCACACTCGAAGCTCATCCACTTTGTTCATAATACTCCTTGCATTAAAATAGACACATCTCAAACCATCGGTCTGAGCGAGTCCCTTCTCTATCACCTGCCTATCCTCTCTCTCGCATTGTCTCCAAGCTTTCTCTGTTTGTGAGCCAATTGCCCCTTTCTGCGTCTCTTCAGTTCGGTTCCCACCCCCCAGCAATCCTAGTTTAAACTCTCCCCGATAGCCTTAGCAAACCTCCCTGCCAGGATATTGGTCCCCTTGGGATTCAAGTGCAACCCATCCTTTTTGTACAGGTCATCCCTGCCCCAAATAAGGTCCCAGTGATCCAGAAATCTGAATCCCTGCTCCCTGCTCCAGTCCCTCATCCACGCATTTATCCTCCACCTCATTCTATTCCTATACTCACTGTCACGTGGCACAGACAGTAATCCCAAGATTACTAACTTTGAGGTCCTGCCTCTCAACTTCCTTCCTAACTCCCTGTAGTCTGTTTACTGGACTTCCTCCCTTTTCCTACCAATATCGTTGGTACCAATATGTACTACGACCTCCCACTTCAGGATATCGTGGACACGATCAGAAACATCCCGGAGGCAAACTACCATCCGTGTTTCTTTCCTGCGTCCACAGAATCACTTGTCTGACCCCCTAAATATAGAGTCCCCTATTACTGCTGCCTTCTTCCTTGCCCTACCCTTCTGAGCCACAGGGCCAGACTCTGTGCCAGAGGAACAGCCACTGTCACTTCCCACAGGTAGGCTGTCCCCCCCCCACCCCAACAGTACTCAAACAGGAGTACGTATTGTTCAGGGGGACAGCCACAGGGGTGCTCTCTAGTATCTGACTCTTGCCCTTCCCTCTCCTGATTGTTACCCACTTATCTGTCTCCCAAGGTCCTGGTATGACTACTTGCCTATGGTTTGTCTTTATCACCTCCTCACTTTCACTAACCAGATGAAGGTCGTCGAGCTGCAGCTCCTGTTCCCTAACGTGGACCCTAAGGAGCTGCAGCTTGACGCACCTTGCCCATATATGGCCTCCAGGAGGCTGGGTGTCTCCCGATCCTCCCACATTTGATAACCAGTAGAGAACACCGGTCTCACAGACATACTTCCTGTTTTTATTCCTCACAGGTAACTTCCCTCATCTCGTCCTGTTATCGCCAAAGCCAATCAATATTTGGAATTTTTGAGTACTCAGAGAGTCAGTCCTCACAGCCTCAGTTTTGGATGTCTGAGATATCTGACCCCAGAATCTTTTAGACCATATGCAAATTACTTTGTCCCAGTGACGGTATCTGAAAAGATCACATGCAGACAATGTCAACCAGTAGCAAACAGTCTAATTGTTAGAAAGCAATGGGGATTGTTAGGAATGACACAAAGAATGGGAGACAGATGGGGTGACAGAGAGAAGAAGCAGAATGTATGTTTTTAGCTCATAAGAATTGTACCCGTGATTGGAAATTCTTTGTAGTTAAAAAATTTGTAGTTTATTGGTAGTTTACCATAATTTTGGTAATTTGGAAATCTTTAATAAATCAGAAATCCACTGTGAGTGTTAAATGTGTGTTCAGAATGATTTTTCTAATTGTAAAGTTTATCATTAAAAATAAACTGTTTAAACTATTTTGTTAGCTGGGCATATCTCCTCCTTGGTAGAAAGCGGGGTGGGGGGGGGACCCACTGCTCATATAATGGGTTTTGGCAGCTGGACCTCGCCACAGAGACAAGACAGGGAAGTAAGTTACTCTTTGAAGAGAAGGCAGATACAGTATGATCTCCCTATAGTGAGGGTATCCACAGTTTGCTACTGAACATCAATGGGGCTTAGAATTTCCTTTCAAACTTCCTTTTGAGTTTAGGGAATCCAATACCATCATATTCAGAGGGCAAGTTGTTCACAAAGATGGTGGTGATGACCTGGACCGAAGGACCAGGGAAGGTGGTAAAGGCAGATATAATTACAGCATTTGGACAGGTATTTAGAGTAAAAATGAGTAGAGGGGAAGGGGTGTAATGCAGGTAAATGCGGATCAGCATGGGCACAGATCAGGTGGGGTGGGAGGGCCCGCTTCTGTGCTGTATGCTTCTTTCATTCTGTAACTCTGCACCAATGCCAACAAGTCAATGTGAACATGAAGGAAAGGAGTTACACTGCAATGGTTCCAGTTCTCACTGGCAAAATATGATACATTGCATTAGCCCCCTTTGAAAGGAAAAGAAGAAAGCTAGTAATGTTTGGACTGTGGACAGATAAAGGCTCAGGACCCACTAGATCACCTTTGCCGTCTGACAGCTGCAGGACATATTGGCAGAATTATGGGCCAATCACAGTAAAAAGGTCTCCATCAATTACCCTACAATAGATCCAGGTATGAGGGCAAGAAACTCTCTTGGTGGAGAGCTGGTGGGAGTAACAGGTACAAAGCCATATATCGTGTCTACTCTTGTCACTGCCTCAGTAAAAGCAGCCAGCGTAATCAAAGACTCCACCCACTCTGGAAATTCCCTCTTCTTCCCTTTTCCATCGGGCAGAAGATACAAATGCCTGAAAGCACGTACCATCATGCTCAAAGACAGCTTCTATGCTGCTGTTATAAGAGTAGTAAATAGTTCCCTCATGTGATAAACTGGACACTTGACCTCACTTTCTACTTCATTATGATCTTGTCCCGCAGTGTTTACCTGCACTCCACTTTTCTCTGTAGCTGCTATACTTTATTGTGCTTGATTATTATTTTTCCTTGTTAACATAGAATATAGAACAATACAGCACAGGAACAGACTATCCAGCCCACAATGTTGTGCCAAACCAGTTAAAAAGCAGATCAAAATCCCTCCTACCTTCACCATGCCCTTATCCCTCTATCTTCCTTACATCTATGTGCCTATCCAGGCATCTCTTAAAAGCCTCTAATGTATTTCCCTCTTCCAGAAGGCACTGTGTAATGATCTGATCTGTATGAACAATATGCAAAGCAAGCCTTTCACTGTATCTCGGTACATGTGACAATAATAAACCAATTCCATTCCCAATTGCTGAGCCCGCTGTGCTCTCCAACATCGTAGTTCAAAGTACTCTCATGCTGTCTCACGAAATGGTAGATTCTGAACGAAAGCTGAAGCATGAAAAGCCCTTATTTGGGGTAGACAGGGTTACAGGAAAAAGAAGGGGAGGGGAGCAAAATCCATTCGAAACAAGCGCATCAGTTTAGTGCAGTTCAAGCAGAAAAAGTAATTTCCCTGCAAATAAATATTTCATCTCTTTTGAATAAAGATTTGCAAACTCCTTTCAAATAGAGTGCAGCGTGATTCATCAAGGGTGCATTCAGATAGCAGACTGCTCTGCTGTCTTCTGGAGAGTGCTATTCTGATCAAAATGTGAGCACCAGAATATCAGATCCTCACAGTGCCTGGTGAAGGATGAATGCTATACCACTCACAGGTTAGAGAATGCCAGAAATTCTGCTCACTGCTTCTATTCCCTGTGGTTGTACTGTGCAGAGGACTTGATCTATAAGCTTCTGTACCCTGTCTCATTGCTCAAAAACATTGAATAGCATTATCATTTTGGATAAGGAATTTGGCACCATTAATGTTGCAACAACAGGATTCAACATCGTCAATGTGACAATAAAAATTGGCCTCAACAGAACAACAAAGCAATTGACTGGGATCGATACAGTACGAAGCGAGTCAGCTGGTATCATCGTTCCACCATAGGGAAGCTGTCAGAGTCAACCCAATACCACAAGAAATGGTCCGAGAGCAATAAAGTATGAAAGCAGTCAGTTGGATCAATAAGGAAATTAAGAAAACATGGAATGTTAGGACATGGAATACATACTCTTTTCCTTTCATGTCCACAGTAGGTTCCAATCTATTTTAGACTTGAACTAAAAAAGGTTCAAAGGTTCATTTATTATGAAGGTATACAACTCTGAAATTCTTCATCTCCAGATAGGCACAAAACCAGGAAAGAAAAGGACAGCAGCACGATCATCAACCCCTAAAACCCCCTCCCTACACAAAAAAATGAGAACAATCAGGCAAAAAACAGAATATAAAAATACTATAAGACTGAAAAAAATGTTCATAGTCCATAGTCCAAGTCCATATCCACATCCAAAACGCAGGAAATCTGGGTAACATTCTCCGGACACAATGGCAGGCCACAGAGGCTTTTCTCTCCGGCAGCAGAGCAATCCCACCAGCAATCCAAAGGCAGACAGCCGGTGCTCACCTTCCGCATTCCACTGAAGCTCCTCGCCCAACTCAGTCCCCCATGTCATGGTCGCTATTCACCCGTGAATTTTCCCTGCAGTGGACTCAACACAGTCATGAAATGTCATCCCTCAACCCATATATATTCTCCTCTATGACTCACCCACTGATTTTTCTCCCACACTCCATATAAACTCTCCCCATTGTGAACTTCTCCCACCCGATAAATCTCCTCTCACATCACATCTACACTCCCCGAGACACAAGAGAGGCAGACGCTGGAATCTAGAGCAACAAACAGGAAGACAGAGGAACCGTCAGGTCGGACAGAATCTGCGGGGAGAAATGGACAATCAACGTTTTGGATCCTGCTACGGACACTACCCAAACACTGACTCTCCTTCAATCTATGTACTCTCTCTCCTACACATTGCATCTCCTCCCATGCCCCTTGCACTGTCGACCAGTGAGTGCTCTACTCCATCCAATGGGGAAAGATTTAGGATGCTGCATGCTGCTCTCTTCTGTTTGAAGATTCACTTATCCCAGATTCTTGCACCATAACTAATTGCCATCCTTGGCATTACATTTTCAATATTATTTCCAAATGTCAGCCTTCACTACTGAATCAAAGGAATCAACCACTATTAGATTTAAACCAAAAGAGTCTGTTGACAGTAATGTGATGCAAAAGGAGTTCAGTGACACTAAGTCTAAAACGAATTTACTATCAAAAATGCCCAATCTACAGCACATTAAATTGTGACTTCTGCAAGGCTGCAAGCACCCTTGCAAAATTGACCCTGTTTAAGGAACGCTCAATCACTGTCATTCATTTTAAGCAAGGCTATCAGGTTTAGGATATCACCTGAAGACCTTGACCACCTTCTTGTTTTGCAATCCTGATAGCTGTCAATCATCTTCTGCACAGTGCACAGAGACAGCAATGAGGTCATTGTTGGAACCTGAAAGACTATTTTGGGCATATCTTCACAGTGAGAATTAAGGATGGTGAGAAATGTTTGCTATATGCATTAGAAGGTTCAGATTTTGAATGATGGCATCATCCCAGTGTCAAGTGAATTAAGTTATGCACATTTTTTTACATTAATCTTAAACACAAATTCAACAAACCCACACCAAAAAAGAAATACCCCTGGAAAAGCTCTTCTGTAATTCAAGCAACACACATCGAAGTTGCTGGTGAACACAGCAGGCCAGGCAGCATCTCTAGGAAGAGGTGCAGTCGACGTTTCAGGCCGAGACCCTTCGTCAGGACTGACTGAAGGAAGAGTGAGTAAGGGATTTGAAAGTGGGAGGGGGAGGGGGAGATCCAAAATGATAGGAGAAGACAGGAGGGGGAGGGATGGAGCCAAGAGATGGACAGGTGATTGGCAAAGGGGATACGAGAAGATCGTGGGACAGGAGGTCCGGGAAGAAAGACAAGGTGGGGAGGGGAACCCAGAGGATGGGAAGGAGTATAGTCAGAGGGACAGAGGGAGAAAAAGGAGAGTGAGAGAAGGAATGTGTGTATAAAAATAAATAACGGATGGGGTACGAGAGGGAGGTGGGGCATTAGCGGAAGTTAGAGAATTTTTTTCTCTCTATGTTGTTTGTTCTGTAATTCAACCTTGCTTTACACAAGTGTTGGTCTTTAACAACTTGACTCAATAGCAGCACTTTCATGTTGAAGTGAGAGACAACGGGTCTAAGCAACACAGTGGAACCTTCGGCACGCAGACTGATGCTGTGCAATTAGAGCCTCAGGTACTGTCCCTGGAGGAATGTTACACCGAGGACCTGTCCGGCACTTCACGTGGCCTTACATGAACCTTTGCTAATAATCACTTCGTAACTAGTATCATTACTGATTGCCGCAACACTTTCAAATGATTTTCTACAAGCAAAGCTGAGGGGGACGCTAAATAAACATTTAGGCATGTGAAACCCAACTAGATAATATTAGTCCATGAACAGCTTTTGCACTTGCCTTAACTTTCTGACCAAAGTCTTCGATCTGTAACTTGGGATGGCACAGACGTGTAGTGGTTAGCACAGCGCTTTACAGTACCAGGGCTCAATTCTTTCTGCTGTCTGTAAGGAGTTTGTACTTTCTCACCACGATCGTGTGGGTTTCTTCTGGGTACTCCAGTTCCCTCTCACAATCCACAGATGTACTGGTTGGTAGGTTAATCGGCCAGTATAAATTGTCCCATGATTAGACGAGGGTTAAATCGGGGGTTGCTGAGTGGTGTGGTTCAAAGGGCTGGAAGTGCTGGAAGGGCTTACTCCACATTGTATCACAAATAAATAAATAAATAAACTTTAACTGGTTCTCTCTCCATTGACGCTACCAGACCTGTTGTGCATTTCTAGCATTCCTCGTTTTTCATTTATTCCTTCTGTGAAATGGATGTTGATCTGTTCCAGCCTCCAGTGCTTTCTCACCTTGGTGATGCACTCATATATCAGGCTTTGTCCCCTTTCGCTCACCTCACTTCAGCCCCCAGAACATCCTAGCCTGCACGGAAGCTTACAAGCAGGAACAGAGCAAGAGCGGGGGGCAACATTGTACCTGCTCTTAAATATGATTGGCAGTAAACCTATTTTAATTAATGAATCTTCCCCCAGCATGCTCTACTTTCTGATTGATTACCACATTTTTAAGGCTCAAGCAGCTTTTCTGAGGAATGCTTGTAAACTTGGAAAGTAATTATACAGCTGTGAAGATTAGCAACTCTGTGTAAACTCTCCTCTGCAAGGTAAATAGAGGTTGCTGTTGTTTGCTATGAAATATTAAATGTTCTCTAATAGCTAACATAACATATATCTATTATCGATATATATTAAATAGAGACATATTTGACATCACAGACTAGATACTGAAATATGTCACAAAATCTTTAAAGGGAAGGACAAAAATGGTACGGAGTTCCACTTTTTTGATGCAATTTTCTGAAAAGACCTACTGACTGCTAGTCATTCTGAGGAGTTTACAACAGCTCCAGGGAGATGTGTTTAAAGGAGAAGTCATATTAACAGCTAAGCATTATAACTGAGTTCTGAAACCCAAGGGAATATAATCCATGTTTTATGCAAACTGAAGAAAGCTGAATTTATGCAGTGTGTTTCACAATCTCAAAAGGTTTTAAAATGCTTCCTGGCTAATGAAGCACTTTTTGAAATATAGTCACTGCTGTGATATAGAACTAATGTGCATACTGCAAACTCCCCCAAGCAGTAATTCAAGAAATCACTGAATTATCCACTTTAACTCATATCAAATAATATATGTAGGATACAAGTTGACCAGGGCATGGGAGACCATAACTCGTTTGCTTTTCTTTGAAACAACACTGCGGGTATCTTTTACATCCACACAAGAGAGTTGATCCCACGAGAGATGAGTTCTGAGAATACAGGACTCCCTCAATATTGCACTGAGGCTGTCACAGCCTTTGGAGATGGGAAGGCCACCAAGAGAGTTATTGCTCCAATGTTAACCTGTATGTCTTAGTATTATTTAACTGAGTATTTGCTGAAATCATTATTTCCCAGTTTTGTAGGAGGGCAATGATTTTCATCTCTGACAAACTCTGGGTTCTCATATTCATAAAGTGACCCCAGAGAAAATCAAGCATCACTGCGTTAACACCCCATTCTCACCTCAGTATTTGAATATCCCTAAGTCACTCACAAAACTCCTGTTTACCAGAAAGCCCAATAAACCCCTGATCAAGGACATCCCATACACAACACTAACATAACCTATGAATCCTGCTAATAATCCCAGATCTGCCATTTTATTCCTGGTACGACCAGAAGTGGACACTTTGGCTTTCTTCACTGGTTTACATTCTATTTGAAACTGAAATCCACGCCATATGAATTGCAGAGCACAGGACTCATTTAATGCTGAAATAATCCTGAGAGCATTATTCAACATAGAGTATTGCCCAAACTTGACAGAATTTCTGCTTTGAAAAGGCAATGTCTAGTGTTTTGATAATTTCCCATGTTCTTCTTTATCAGGCCTCAGGTCTACCTTTCGACATGACTGCCGTATTCTTCCGTGTCTCAAAATGTAAACAAGAAACACTGAGTTGAAGTTGAATTCCAATAATTAATCTTCTTCTCTCTGAAGAAGAATGTTTTAACCCCTGTACCATAACTTTGGAACTTACTCCAACTCTTAGGGCTATATGAATTGCATGCAAACTTACCTAATTGGTCTCCAAGTATGTTGAATGAAGCCATCAGAGGATTGTCCTTGCAACACAGCTCAGAAATTCGCGCACTGAAGAAATTTGAACCTTGACTTCTTGACAAAAGTTGGTCCATCCTCCCTGCACCTCATTGAATTGGTCTTTCTCAACCTCAGCTAAGTTGTATACCAAGGACAAGATAGACACAGGTAAGGTAGCTGTGAAATATTTTATGTCAAGCTTTGATCACTTATGGTCGTACTGCGGTGGAACCTCAAAAGGCACAAGATGATCCACATTGCTTGGAGCATGCTTAAGGTACTTGTTTTCAGGACACAGAATTGGTTACTGGCAGCTGTCTGGGTGTCAAAAACAACAAAAGCCTGCATGATCATGGTCACATTGAGTCTTCAGACTACTATTCACAGCAACAGCTCAGTTATATCATGTGATGGAAACTATGGTTTCCTGCAGTATCCTAGTGCATGATGGGCCATGATACTGTAAGTATGGTCTCTTTCCCTGCCGATCATTGTTTGGAGAAGGTCATGGGCTGGACATTTTTGCCGCAAAATGAACCTTTCTCCTTTCAATCTCCCTGTAGTGTATTCAATACTTAAGTACTATTTGAATAATATTGTAAATATGTTGTTTGATTAAGCATTTTTGTTTGTTTACATAATTCATTATGGGTTACATGTAAGAAGTAACTGAATAACATACACCATGTCACCTCTGTGGTCTTACTGATGAAGAACTGACTATACAAAACATATCCTGGCTTCCGTGTTTTACTTTCAATTAATACCTGTAGTTACAAAACAGAACAGTGGTGATGAGGAAGGTTTAAAGTAAACCCAAGGCAACTACCTACCAGTTGAAATGCAGCACATTTTCTTTCAGAAGGGGAGACAGAGAGAGACATGCAAGAAAAAAAACACAGCACATTCTTCTTTCAAAGGGGAGAGAAATGATAGAGTTAAAAAAAAGTGCAGCACCTTTTTCTTTCAAGGGGAGAAATACTTTAGAGTTTAAAAAGCACTGCACATTATTCTTCAGAAGGGGAAAGAGACATTCAAGCTTAAAAAAAGGCAGAAAATGAACAAAATTAATAAGCAGCCATAAATAATAAGTACCAGGTAACAATAATAATAAAATAAAAAAGCAGAAATGGCTGGATACATTGAAAAGATAGATGCGCATGTTTGCATGGCAGATAACTGATGTAAACTGAACAAATTGAAGAGTATTTAGAAGCAAATGAAATAGCTAATGAAAAATGAGTGCCAGTGTTGTTGAGTGCAATAGAACATAGAACACAGAAATCTACAGCACATTACAGGCCTTTCGGCCCACAATGTTGTGCTGACCATATAACCTACTCTAGAAGCTGCCTAGAATTTCTCCACCACATAGCCTTCTATTTTTCTAAATACCATGTACCTTAAAAGACCCTATTGTATCCACCTCTACCACCATCGCTGGCAGTGCATTCCATGCACCCACTACTTTCTGTGTGAAAAACTTAGCTCTGACATCCCCCCTGTACCTACTTCCAAGCACCTTAAAATGATGCCCCCTTGTGTTAGCCATTTCAGCCCTGGGAAGAAAGCCTCTGGCTAGCCACACAATCAATGCCTCTCATCATCTTATACACCTCTATCAGGTCACCTCACATCCTCTGTCACTCCAAGGAGAAAAGACCAAGTTCACTGAACCTATTCTCATAAGGCATGCTCTCCAATCCAGGCAACATCCTTGTAAATCTTCTCTGCACTCTCTCTATAGTAGCCACATCTTTCCTGTACTGAGGTGAGCAGAACTGAACAAAGTACTCCAAGTGGGATACCTTGGAGGAAACCCTCAGATAGACTGGCGTATGTCGCACCAGGGAACAGCGTGTTGCAACTATTCCCTTAGTGAGATATATCACTGCCATTCACACATGGATTGGAGGTCCTGACATCACGAAATTCCTTTGAAACTTAGTGTTATAGTGATAAATTATCTCAAAGTCATGAGGACATGACTATTTTTGGTGGGGGAGAGTTCATCCACCTTGTTTATGATAGTCCTTGCATTAAAATAGAGACATCTCAAACCACCTGGCTGAGTGCATCTTGGCTCTATCACCTGTCTATCCTTCCTCACAAATCCCTACAAGCTGTCACTACTTGTGCGCAACCGCCCCTCTGTCTCGTCACTTCGGTTCCCACCCCCTGCAAATCTAGTTTAAACCCTCCCCAATAGATGTAGTCTGGTGAGGAGGGTGTGAGGACACCCAGCAGGACTAAAAGAAACAAGAGCTGACAAAGGGCGGATGAGCTCCTTGTACTTCCGTGGAAGAGATTAAAGCCTCACCACGTATCTACGAATCGTATGCTATGCAGTTAGTTAGAAGAGATACGATGAACTTGGGCGCTGCACCGTGTGCCTGGACCTGCCCAAGGCCTCCGCCTAAGGAAGGGCCGAGCTCGAAGAAGAGGCCGCGGCTGGGGGCTGACTCGGCCTTGGGCTCAAATTCGGCGGGGGCAGCGGCGGGCGGTGCCAAGGCAGCCAGCGAGAACAGACTGGAGGAGAGGCTGTACTCGGTGCTGTCGCAAGATCGAAGAAGATGGAGGTGCATAGCCACCAATCCCAGATTCAGGACGGCACCCACTGACTGACTGAATAACGTTAGCAAACCTTCCTCCCAGGACATTGGTTTCCCTCTAGTTCAGGGGCAACACATCCCACTTGTACAGGTCACCCCTTCTCCAGAAAAGATTCCAATGATTCAAGAACTTGAAACCCTGCCCCATGCACCATCTCTCCAGCCACTCATTTGTCTGTGCTGTTTTCCTGTTCTGACCTTCCCTAGCTTGTGGCACCGGGAGTAATCCGGAGATGACCACCTCAGTGGTTCTGTTCTTCAGCCTGTTTCCTAACTCCCGAAACTTACTGCGCACAACCTCTACCCCTCTCCTGCCTGCGTAATTTGTATCAATATGTACCACGACCTCTGGCTGCTCATCCTCCCTTTCAGGAATATTCTGCAACCACTCAGAAACATCCTGGACCCTAGCACCTGGGAGGCAACACACTGTCCTGGCATCGCTTTTGCTGTCACAGAATCCCTTATCTGTCCCCTTAACTGTTGAGTCCCCTATGACTATTGCTCCGCCTGACTTCACCCTACCCTTCAAAGGCTCAGGGCCAACCACAGTGCCATTGGTCTGGTTGCTGTTGCCTTGTCCAGATAGGTCACCCCCTTCAGCAGTATCCAAAGGTTGCTGAGGGGAATGACCACAGGGGGACCCTGCACTGACTTCTTTCTGCCTTTACCTCTCCTGGTGTTCACCAGCTACTCCCTGAATTCTGCACTCTGGTGTAACCACCAGCTCAAAAGTCTTGTCTGTCAATTGCTGACTCCTGGATGATCCTTAGTTCATCCAGCACCAGCCCCAGCTCCGTAATGCAGTCTTTCATGAGCTGGAGTTCTCTGCACTTCGCCCAGGTGGAGTCATCAGGGAGACCGTGAGGTTCCGCAAATTTCCACATCCTACAGGAGGAGCATTCCACTGCCATATCTGCCATTCTGCCTGCACTGTACAACAGGCAACCAAGACCAAATCAGCAATAACAAAATGAATAACTAACCTTTCTAACCTGTTTCTTTGGCCTCAGCCTCTTCTGATCAAAACCTGATACTCCTACTCACACCCCTGGCCTACTCCCAACAATGGCTGCCCTGCTTGCCCCTTCCGTACTTTTATTTACTTCACAGTGCTCTGCTCCCACCGTTGATTGGGCCTCCGGAATGTCTGAACACCCGCAAACCTCTCCTTTTATACAAGCTTTGTTGACCTGCGAGTAACCTCATCAAAGTACTCTGCTCCCGCTGCTGATTGGGCCTCTGGAATAGGTTGAAAAGCATACAGCTAGCTTAGAAGTTTAACTGCTCCAACCAATCCAGCCGAAATGAGTTTTGCTGTACAATGAACATAATGCAAGAACATTTAGAACTAAATCCTTTGTTGATTGCAGATTGCTTTAGGTTTCATCAGCAGAATCAAGAGGAAGGGTGTCCATTTCAGCTTATGTGGCTAAATTGAAGAAATTATTTGAGCGTTGTTGGTTCAGTGATAGGCTTAATGATGCACTGACCTGACTGAAACACAATACACATTCAAAAGACCAGTTGAAATCACTGTATCAATAGAAACAGCATCCAGAGATGCAACTGAGTTGCAGTCAGGAATGAACGCGAGTGTGAACGAAATTGTGACGTCCAAACAGAAACCTGCCTGGCTGAAAAAATTGTGTTACCATTGTGGCAGGGGCTCACATACTCCAGAATAATGCAGATTTAAATGCAAAACTTGCAGAAAATGTGATAAAGTAGGTCACAGACAAAGATCATGTCAAGCAGACAAAAATACATGCACTGCACAAAGAAAAGATAAAATCTCGAGATGCATTTTCAAAAACAGCACAACCTGCATGCTGTTGATGAAAAATCTGAAAATGATGGGAGCGGCCCAGGACTGAGTAGCCTTGAGATTTTCAGTTGTGAAAACTAAAAAGAGACAAGCAATATAGCTTACACTGGATGTGAATGGCAAATTAATTAAAATGTAATTGAATACTGACTTGGCTGCTTCAGACATTCTACAAATGAGTTTGAATGGCATTTCAGATATATTGAACTGATATCTGCAGATATCCAACTAAGAAATTATACCAGCGAATAGATAACTCCTGCAGGAATGACATTTGTAACAGTGAAATACAACAACCACAAGCTGCATTGGGCTTGTATGTGGTGAAAATAGGAGGGTCAGTATATTGGGACTGTGATTGGATGAGACAACTACAACTTGATTGAAGATTCATCCACTATTTGCATGCCACAACCCCTGCAATAGAAACAACTGAAAGCGAATTAAGAATGGTATTGGATGATACCACAGCGGTGTTCAAGGATGGCATTGGAAAACTCAAACATTTCAAGGGTAAAATAGTGTTAAATGAAAATGCAGACATTTTACAAATCTAAAGCAGTTCCTTATGCCATCCGCGATAAAGTAGCCAGTGAGCTAGAACGAATGGAGGCTGAGTTGAGTCGAACCCATGGGCCAGTGGCCCCAGTAGACAAGAAGGATGGGTTTGTCAGGATCTGTGACGATTTTGATGTCACCATCAACCCAGTACTGAAAATAAAATCTTCCCAGGAGAGAGGATATCTTTGCAAACCTTGCTGGAGGGAAACACTTCAACAAAGTGATCTTAGCTGAGGCCTACCTACAGATAGAGATGGAAGAAGAGTCCAAAGTGTTTCTCACCATAAACGCTCACTAAGAATTCACTATAATAAACCTATTTTTGGAGTAGTATCTTTACCTGCAGTCTGCCAGAAAGCAATGGACCAGGTATTACAAGCCTGCCCAGGCACTCAGTATTATACCAATGACATCATTGGTTCCAGTAAGGAGACAAGGAATATCTCCAAAATCTCAAGATATTGTTAAAAAGATTAGAAGATTATGGGTCAGAACATGACACAACTAGTGTAAATTCTTTAAACCAAGCATCATTTACTGTGGTCACACCATTGACACACAGCATTTCACAAATGTGCTGAGAAAACTCAAGCTGTGGTAGATGCCCCCATGGCCAAAGTTGTGGTCTTTTTTAGGATTTGTCAATTACTATAACAGTTTCTACCAAACTTAGCTATTGTACTCCATTTCTTGAACTCATGACTACAGATTGGAAAGAAATTGCAATGAACAAAGCAGTGTGAGATGGCTTTCCAAAAGGCAAAGGATATGATGATAACACACACTGGACACACAAATTATGATCCACATTGTCTAGTAAAGCTTGCTTGTGATGCCTCACCTCATGGTGTATGTGCAGTCATGTCACATGTTATGAGTGATGGAAGTGAATACCCATTGGCTTTACATCACGTTTCTTTACCACTGCAGAGAAAAATCATGCACTGATTGACTGAGCGGACTTGAGTCTGATTTATGAGTTTTAAACGTTTCGTCTAGTACTCTATGGGAGAGAGTTTTCCCTCATTACTGACCATCAACCACAGGTGTCCATTGTCAATCCACAGAAGGGTGTTCCACTAACAACAGCAGCACGAATGCAGAGATGGGCTCTGTTTCTTGGAGGACACAAATACAAGATTGAATTCAAGAAGATAAGCAATCTTAGAAATGTTGGTGGATTGTCCTGTTTATCTTTGGAAAAGGAATTGCCTGAAAAATTCACAAAAGAGAACACTCCTCTGATGCAAATCAGAAGTCTCTCTATTATGGCAGAGATGATCAAGAGGGAAACCAGAGAAGACCCCACACTGTCTCAGGTCTACATGGAAACCCAAAATGGCTGGAAAGTGCAGCAGGAATTCCATTTCCCCTATTTTTACCAGTGCTGGGATGAACTAACTCTTGACGGGGTTGTCTTACGTGGGGATTCAGAGTTGTTGTACCACCTGTGACGACAAACCAAGTTATCAGAAGATTGATGTTGATGAGAGAGATAAGGGAGACAATGGAGAAACATTCAAAATGCTACTAAGAGAGAAGAGAGAGATTAATGAGAAAGAAACACATTTCAGAGCATTGACAGACCGCTTGCTTTGAAGCTGAACTGTTTGAAGTTTAATGGACAGGCGATACCCCAGCAGGGGGATAAAAAGAACAGATTCGCTAAGGCACGACACACACCATGAGATCACGAGATAATGAGACCCTGGAAGAGCGGTGTGCCCCCACAAGTTGGTGAGAGTTTGGAGGTCTGGTCGCGGGAACCGACCATAGATGCACAGGGTGAAAGGGTACGATTGGCGGGAACCTGGTGTGTGTGTCCGCCCTTGCCTGGGTGCCGGGTTCACCGCGGAAGAACGGTTGTATCCGGAGTGGAGAGGTCACAGTCGGTGACCACAGAAGACATAACAAAGGGTCCGCCTGAGAGCTAACTGCGAAGAACATCAAAAGTCTGCTGACTCAGATTTGAATATCTCTATCTCTCTCTCTCTCTCTCTCCAATGGCACAACAGCGATTCTGCGAACAGTACTAAGCTGAACTGAACTCTGCATCACTTGAGACTGATCATTTTACCCCTAGACTGCGATAGAGCTTGGTTGATTCCTATTACCCTAGTTCTGTGTACATGTGTGTTTTATCATTGCTAACCTGTTGCATTTATATCCTTACGTTTAGAGTACTGTGTTACTTATTTCTTTAGTAAAACTTTATTAGCTTCTGTTAAACCAGACTCCAACTAAGTGGTCCATTTCTGCAGGTTTGGCAACCCAGTTATGGGGTACGTAACACACCCAAGCTGAGAGCTGAAGTGTTGGAGGAGTTACATATTGGTGATCTAGGTGTGGTCAAAATGAAAGCATTGGCTTGAAGTTTTGTCTGGCGGTCTGGGATAGATCAGCAGATCGAGCAGTTTGCCGTGCACTGTTCAGGATGTCAACGTGTCCAGTAGATGCCAAGAGCAATGCCTCTCCATCCCTAGGAGTGGCTTGTATTGCCCTGGCAGAGGATTCATGTGGATTTTGCTGGACCATTCATGGGCACAGATTTCTTGGTAGTAGTGGATGCAGCTAAGGTGGCCAGAAATGTTCCCAAAAGCCTCCACTACAGCCTTACACTGTTGATGTGACAAAAAGCTCGCTTCTCAAGGACTGCTGTTCCAGAACACTTAATCAGTAACAATGGACTACAGTTAGTTGTGGAACAGTTTCAGTTATTCCTGAAAATGAATGGAATAAGACATATTACATCTGTACTGTACCATGCAGCTACAAGTGGCTTGGCGAAAAGGTTTGTCCAGAGTCTAAAGAATGCCTTGCGAGCAATGTCAGCAGAACACACTACACTGACACTGAATCAGAAGATCACCAATTTCCTTCTTGCATATCGTAATGCAGCACACTCCACAACCAACAACTCATCGGCTATACTGTTCCTAGGTTGTCCCTTGTGCTCATGGTTAGATTTCCTCAAACCTAGTCTGAGAAGAAGTATGCAGGACAAACCGCTGAAACGATCTCATGGCTCCTCAATCAATGAGGTTTGCTGCTTCACTCCTGGACATCAGTTCTGTTGAGATACTACAGAGGTGATCGAAACTGGGTACTCAGAATGATTAAGGACAGAACTGGACCACTCTGCTACACAGTGTAGATTGCATCTGATGCTGTCTGGAGACGACACGTCGATTGTTAGAGAGGAAAGCCCAGAGCTGTCAGAACCACTTCCTGCAGTTTCAGAACCACCACCTACAACCGTCAATCAGGAGGCCTCAGAACCTGAGCTTGTCACTCAGACACAAGTCTCATTTGCCAAGCAGAGTCATCCCTTTGTTAGGGAAGACGTTATCCCACAAGAGTAAAAATCCTCCACGGCAATTAATTCTTTAGGCCTAAATGGGACAATTTAAAATTTTTGTCTGTGTGTGCATATGTATATACATACACACATTATAATATTATTATTAAAGTTGATACTATAAATATCGGTATTATCTTTAATATATACTGTATATTGAAGTTATATATGGATAGATAGATAGAAATAGAGAGAAGTGTACTGTATTCAATATTTCAGTAATACTGTAAGTATTCTTTGTATACATAATTCATTATGGGTTATATGTAAGAAGTGAATGGCATACGTCATTACGCTATCAACGTCATATGTGTCCATCTTATTAAGGAAAAACAAAGTATACAAAAGGTACCCCATTTCCTTTGTTTTTCTTTCACTTAGCTCATAGAATTACAAAACATAACACTCCCCACATGATCTTCCAGGCTTTTCCTCCCACTTTTGTTTCTAACAGATAAACAGTGCTATTTCTAAATTACTACACCTTGATTTATCTTGCAATTTACTCTTTTCAATCCTGTTGGCACCTTGAGTAAATTTTTCATCGGAAAAAGGCCTTGATTATTTTTAATTAGTCCTACAACTCTCATAAGAATGTGGCAAACTGTTAGACGTCACTTTCCTACCCCACTGACAACCTTCTCAGGAGCTTTTGAAGCACTGGGCATGAGAGAATTTGCCTTAATGCTGCTCTGAGGTACCACAATGACAAGATAGCATCTCAATAATGCAATCCAAAAGGCTCTGTTTCTTGGTCGTATAATTAAATTACCTTTCCTGCTGACTGTGGCTGTTTTGTATGTGTGAACATCTAACACATTAATCAATTTTTTTGTCCTTTAGTTTTAGATGAAAGATTCTCACTTGTTCTTCTATAGTTAATGGGGCAGTAGCAGTCTCTAAATAGCTTTATTGCACTGTTAACATGGACAGTGTAGCTGGCACCATTTCATGAGGAGGCTAACAGTGGAACTCCAAAATGCTAGGCAGAGAGTGATACCTCTTTTTAAGAGAACATGGTATAAAAGAACTTGGATTCCAGTGCACACAAAATGCTGGAGGAAATTAGCAGGCCGGGCAGCAGCCATGGAAATAAGCAGACAGACATGTTTCAACCCAAGATCCTTCTTTAGGACTGGGGAAGATGCCAGAATAAAAAGGTGAGGGGAGGGGAAGAAGGACTGTTATAAGGTGATAGTTGAAGCCTGCTGGGTGGGACGGGTAAAGGGCTAGAGATGAAGGAATCTGATAGGAGAGGAGAGTGGATCATAGGAGAAAGGAAAGGAGGAGGTGATGGGGGCTAAGAAGAGGTGAGAGGGGGAGGGTAATTTATTTTACCAGGAGGAGAAATCGATATTCATGCCATCAGGTTGTAGGCTTCCCAGATGGGATATAAGGTGCTGGTCCTCCAACCTGAGGGTGGTGCCATCATGGCGCAAGAGGAAGACATTAACTGACATGTTGGAATGGGAATGGGAATTGGAATTAAAATGTTGGGCCACTGGAGCAGAGGTGATCAAAGATGCGGTCCCTCAATTTACAACAGGTCTCACCAGTGTAGAGGAGGCCACATCAGAGAACCAGATAAAATAGATAACCACAGGAGATTTGCAGGTTAATTGTTGTCTCACCTGGAAGGATGATATGGGGCCCTGAATGGAGGTGAGGGAGGAGGTGAATGGGCAGGTGTAGTACTTTGGGAGCTTTCAGGGCTAAGTGCCGGCAGGGAGATTAGTGGGGAGGGATGAATAGACTAACGCATCACAGAGGGAGTGACCCCTGGAGAAAGTGGAGCGTGGGGTAGATGTAAAGATGTGTTTGGTGGTAGGATCCCTTTGGAGATGACAGAAGTTGTGGAGAGTGATATGTTGGATGCGGAGGCTCATGGAATGGTAGGTAAGGGCAAGAGGAACTCTATCACTGTGAAGACAGTGGGAAGGTGGGGCGAGTGTGGACGTCTGGGAAATGGAGGAGTTGCAGGTGAGGGCAGCATCAATGGTGGAAGAAGGGAAATCCTGTTCTTTGAAGAGGGAGGACATCTCCGATGTCCTGGAAAGGTAATTCTCGTCCTGGGAACAGGCGGTGGAGATGAAGGAACTGAAAAAATAGAACAGCATTCTAACAGGAGACAGGGTAGGAAGAGGTATAGTCAAGATAACCATGGGAGTCAGTAGGTTTATAAAATATATTTTTCAACAGTTACTCCCCAGAGATGGAGACAGAGAAATCGAGAAAGAAGAGAGAGATGTCAGAAATGGACCAAGTGTATTTCTGAATTTAAGGGCAGGGTGGAAGTTAGAGGCACAGTTGAAGAAATTGGTGAGTTTGGCATGAGTGCATGGAGCTGCACCAATGCAATCATCAGTGTAGTGGAGGAAGTGTTGAGGAGCAATACCAGGGAAGGCTTGAGGCATGGACTGTTCTACTTAGCCAACAAAAGCCAGGCATAGCTGGGGCCCAAGCAGGTGACCATGCCTCCGTTGTCTCCACTCATCTGTTCACAAGATGAGGCTTTCCTTTCCAGAGCATCAGAGATGTTCTCCTTCTTTGAACAATGGGGTTTCTCTTCCTCCACCATTAATGCTGCCTGCACCTGTAACTCCTCCATTTCACAGACATCTGCGCTCACCTCTTCTTGCCCCAGCTTAACAGTGATGGGGTTCCTCTTGCCCTTACTTGCCACTCCATGAGCCTCTGCATCATTCTTGGCAACTTCCGCCATCTCCAAAGGGATCCTAACATCAAACACATCTATACCTGCCCTCCACTCTCCGCTTTCCTCAACGATCACTCCTCCCTTGTCTAACTGTTCCTCTCAACTAATCTCCCTCCCAGCACTTATTGCTGCAGCAGCCCAAGAGCCCATTCACCTCCTCCCTAAGCTTCACTCATGGCCCCAAACAGTCCATCCAGGTAAGGCAACACTTCACCTGCAAATCTGCTGGGATCATCTATCGTATCCGGTGCCTCTTCCACATTTATGTGATCCAACATAAATATGGGGAGCACTTTGTTGAGCACCTCTGCTTCATCCACCAAAGGCAGAACTTCCTAGGAGCCCAACATTTTAATTCCTATTCCAATTCCCATTCCAACAGATCGGTCCCTGGTCTGCTCTTGTGACATGTTGAGGCCTCCCTCAGGGTGGAGAAGCAATGTCTTATACTCCATATGGGTGGCCTCCAACCTGATGGCATGAATATCAATTTCACCTTCCAGTAAAATAAATTTCCTTCCCCCCCCCCACTTCCTTCTATTCCCCTCTCTGGCTTCTTATCTCCTCTCACCTACCTATCACCTCTCCCTGGTGCCCCTCCTTCCTCTCTTTCTCCAATGGTCCCCTCTCCTCTCCTACTAGATTCCTTCCTCTCCAGCCTTTGACCTTTCCCACCCACCCGGCTTCACCAATAACCTTCCAGCTAGCCTCCTTCCCCTCTCCCCACCTTCTTACTCAGGAATCTTCCCCCTTCATTCTGAGTCCTGGAGGAGGGTCTCGCCTGAAATGGCGACTGTTTATTCATTTCTATAGATGCTGCCTGACCTGTTGAATTTCTCCAGCATTTTGGGCGTGTTGCTTTGGATTTCCGGCATCTGTAGAATCTCTCGTGTTTATGGCCCAAATTCCAGCGTTGGTTATAACTATTTCCCTGCACTGGTCAGGCTTTGAATGGTTTTGTCGACAGTGGAATGGAAGATACTCAGTACATTCAGGCACTGTTGTTGGAGTTGATCCGTGTTTATGAATCCTCACCCATCTTTCTGACAAATTCATTTATTTATTTACTGATACAAGGAGGAGTAGGCTCCTCCAGCTCTTTTCCTCACTGCCAGCGACCCCCAATAACCCTGATTTAACCCTAACCTAAATACTGGTCTTCTCTGGAGCGTGGAAGGATGAGGGGAGATTTGATAGAGGTATATAAAATTATGATGGGTATAGATAGAGCGAATGCAAGCAGGCTTTTTCCACTGAGGCTAGGGGAGAAAAAAACCAGAGGACATGGGTTAAGGGTGAAGGGGGAAAAGTTTAAAGGGAACATTGGGGGGGCTTCTTCACACAGAGAGTGGCAGGAGTGTGGAATGAGCTGCCAGATGAGGTGGTAAATGTGGGCTCACTTCTAACTTGGACAGGTACATGGATGAGAGGTGTATGGAGGGATATGGTCCAGGTGCAGGTCAGTGGGACGAGGCAGAAAAATGGTTCGGCACAGCCAAGAAGGGCCAAAAGGCCTGCTTCTGTGCTGTAATGTTCTATGGTTCTATGGTTCTATGGCATGGGACGATTTACAATGACCAATTAACCCACTCTATAAGAGGAAACCCACACATCCCATGGGGAAGATGTGCAAGATTCCTTACAAAGAACATTGGGATGGAACTCCAAACTCCGATGCCCCGAACCGTAACACCACCTTGCTAACCCTACGCTCACATGACACCCAATTCCTGGCACTAAATCCAGGAAGTTCCAACACAAGATCCAGGGCCCACGTTCCTCTCCGTAATGCCCACTGAGCCAGTGTACTCTCAGCCCAAACTCAGTGCCTGGCTTCAAACATCCTGCCCAAATGATCACTAAGACTGATTGTTTTCACCATTGTACCCTGACTGACTCACTTCCTGCCGCAGCTCATCTGCTGCTGAAAACCTCACCCACCTTTTTGTTCCTTCTGCGGTGACTATTCCAGTACTCCCTTGGCCCATCTTCCACAATCGCACACTCACCCAAAACTCTCACTGCACACCTTAACTCTCAGAAAGGCCAGCTTCTCCCATCATATTTGTGTTGATTGAGCTGCATTGTATTGCAGCCTAACAGCATCAGTACTGAATTTGCATATCTATCAGATTCACCCTTCTTTCTCGGTAACACACTGCAGTTCTTCAAGATCTCCAACCTCTTCTGATATTAATCCCTATTGATTTTCTTTCCTTCATTGTCTTCTGCTACCATATCCTGAGCTTTGAAATGTCCTGCCTGAAGTTCTCTGCATCACTTTTCCTCCCTCTCTTACCAGCTTTCAGACACTCCTTAAAAATATCCCCCTTTGTTCAAACTTCTGAGTCATCAGTCCAACAGCTAGCAGAGCTGCCACCTCACAGTGCAGACATCTGGGATTGACCCTGACCTCAGCTTCTGACTGTGTGGAGGTTGCATGTTCTCTCTAGGTTCTCAGGTTTTCTCAGCAGTCCAATTGGTAGGTTAACTGGTTGCCGTAAATCGCCCTGAATGTGTAAGGGTAAATCTGGAGATTTGATGGCAATGTGGGGAGAATGAAAATAGGTTTAGCATAAATCGGTGTCCAATTGTCTGTCTGGAGACAGTGAACCATTTGACCTGACTAGTCGAAGACTCCATCTCTGATGTTCTTTCTTCCGTGCTTTGATGTGATGCAACTGTATTGATTATGGTCTGATTAGGTACCTTAGGGTGTCTTACTACGGTGAAGGTGTTTTGAAAGTGAATGTTGTCACCAGTTTGGTGCCTTGTATCTTGCCTGGAGAATATTAGAAGTGGCTGAGGAGAGAACTCCTGTGGGTTAGTTCACTGCCAGATGATTGGCCATGCACATTCCTGTAACACGCCGCTATGGGGCAAACAGCAGCCACAGCTCCACCACTACAGCTTGTTTAAAACCTTTCCTCTTACATTCTCTAGATCACACTTCGAAGGTGCGGTCTAATTCTATAGAACAATTATCTTCATGGTAACATGGACTGGCCATCTGAAACAAGGGTCACACTCTCTAGAATTTAGCCAGTTAAGCAGTGGCATGATTAAAGTCTTGAAGGCATCAAGGAAAACCTGTTGAGTTAGGTTGATCAGACAGGCTGATGATATTCAGATTGTTGACATTTCACCTTTTTTATGCTGCAACTGCAGAAACTGAAAGTCTGAAATAAAGTGCTGGAAACACTTAGCAAGTCAGGTAACATCTATGGAAAAGGTTAATGTTTCAGGTCTGAGACCCCTGGTCAGAACTGAGAAATAGAGGTGAAAAGGATAATATTAAGTTGCAAAAAAGACATTAGAAGGAATTGAGGCATTGATCGTGTGGATAGTCAGAGGCTTTTTCCCAGGGCTAAAATGGTAGCATGAGAGGGCACAGTTTTAAGGTGCTTGGAAGAGGTACGAAGGAGATGTCCGGGGTAAGTTTCTTTACGCGGAGAGTGGTGAGTGTGTGGAATGGGCTGCCGATGGTGGTGGTTTAGGTGGAAACGAAAGGGTCTTTTAAGAGGCTCCTGGATGGAGACATGGAGCTTAGAAAAATAGAGGGCTATGAGTAACCCGAGGTAGTTCTAAGATAAGGACATGTTCAGCACAGCTTTGTGGGCTGAAGGGCCTGTTTTGTGCTGTAGGTTTTCTATGTTTCTATCTTTCTATGAATGGATAGGACAAAGGGAAATTAGTGAAAAGGTGAGGCCAGGATTCTTGTGGGGATAAGTCAGCCAGTCAGTTATATTAGTAGAGCCAGATAAGTTACTGCAGGATGGCATATATCCAGTGTTTTATTTTCAGGTGAACAAAACTGACTGAAGGTTTTAGTAGCAGGAACCTTGTGCATGCATGGTGTAATGCAACCAGGCAGCGGAGACCATGTGCCAGTTCCACACTACAAGATACCTGCTGCTTTCTGAGAGGTGTCAATTACCTTTAATCCTGCTGAGCCACTAACAGCCATTAGAAAGGTGTATCATGCCAAAGTCTGCTTCTCCCGCGCGCGCCCCCCCCCCCATCCATCTCAGCAAGTGGCTAATATCATGAGCTTCATGATCAAGAGCAGGAACCGGGGAAAGGAACAGCCTTCCCTCCCTCCCAATCACTCTACATCTTCTCCGCTCCCACCTGCAGTGTTGGTTCCTGTTGGGAGCACAGTAATTCTGAAGTTCCAGATGGCCAACAGTTAACCAAGATGCTGGCTGAACTCCCGTGACAGCGGAAGGTGTGTCTTTTGGTAGTAGGGCTCCACGTTCCTGTGCATTGCTTGCTTTAGTGAATAATCCCGTGTTTGAGTCCAAGTAGATTGGCACCATGGGTCAAAGTGGGTTATTGGACCAAATACTACTATGGGAGAGAGGAAGGAGGGCAGACAGCAAAGCAGAGGTTTACTGCAACCATCTCTACAATGTCAGGGTAGAGTTACTGCAGGACAGGACCCTATCGTAATGGAACATGAGTATGGCTGGATAGTTCCTATGCCCAGGGGCATTTGTGAATAGTGAGGGGGACCTCCAGTTGTGACAATGTGGGTGTGTGGTCTCTGCTGAATATGATGTACTACAATTGAGTCCTATGTGAGAGAACTTGATAAATATAACTCAAATAAAATACAGGTTTGCCTCATGTGGAAGTGCCAAATGTACAACAGATGTAGATCGATGCACACATTTTTGACACACTTCTCATGCACAAAACGGTACTGCAGTTAAATATTTTCAAAATGGCATTGTTCCCATTTTTTTACATATTTAATGGAATTAATATTGATTGGTTTTTGATGGTCAGCGTGTACATGGTGGGGTAAAGGGCCTGTTTCTATGCTGCAAAGCTCTCTTAACTCTGAATCCTGTAGATGGCTAATACTGGAAATTCGTCCTAAGACCATGGTGACCTCCACTGCACTCTGTACATGAGAGACCAGGAACGGAAGTTAAATCAAATACACTGAAAGTCTGAAATAATATGCTGGAAGCACTCAGCAAGTCAGTAACACCCATGGGAAAAGAAACAGGGTTTATTTTTCAAGTCTGTGACCCTTTATCAGGACTGGGAAAAGGTAGTATTAAGTTGTAAAAACGACAGTGGAAGGAATGGATGGGACAAAGGGAAATTAGTGAAAAGGTCAGGCCAGGATTCTTGAGGGGATAAGTCAGCCAGTCAGGTGGGTTAATGGAGTCGGTTAATGGGTGATAAAGAGTCTCAGCCCAAAACATCAACTGTTTACTCTTTTCAATAGATGCTGTCTGACCTACTGAGTTCCTCCAAAATTTTGTGTGTGTTGCTTTGGATTTCCAGCATCTGCAGATTTTCTGGTGTAAGATATGATAATGCTTCTTTATATGTATTATGTGTTATTAATAACAGAGTAGTGGGACATGCTGTACTAATAGCTTGGAACATTAAAGTCAATGTCAAAGTCAGTATAATTTATTATCCAAGTCTGTATACATTATACAATCTTGACATTCATCTTCTTACAAGGCAGTTTCAAAACAAAGAAACCCAAAGGAACCCATTAAAACTAAAGAAGACTGTCAAATGCCCAACTTGCAGAGAGAGAACAAAAATGTGCAAAAAAAATTAAAGTAAGCCAGTCCCATTCAGAACAAGTTCATGAAGTTGAGTCTACACTGTGATAGTTGCAGACCACACTCACCGTTCGATGCAGAAATGAATAAACCCCATTGAACAATGAGCTGAATTTCAGTGCGGAGCTGAGAAAAACTCATGGAGCAGCCACATGGCCCATCCCTCGCCTCTAGCTCCACCATCCTGTCACTTTCAATCTGGCAACACACATCAAAGTTGCTGGTGAACGCAGCAGGCCAGGCAGCATCTCTAGGAAGAGGTGCCGTCGACATTTCAGGCCGAGACCCTTCGTCAGGACTTTCAATCTGGCCTAGCATTTAAATCATCCTGATCTTGCTGTCGGACCCAGACCATGCCGCCTCAGTTTGGCCCCTACCCAACTTTTCCACTTCGCCTCGGCACTTGAATTGATCAAACCTTGGGTCTTTCCCTGTTTACAAACGCAGGTCCGGGCCCCACCACCTTGACTCTGCATCGTCTCTACTCTCCTTGCCTCGGTTCTACTGAATCAAGTTGCCTCCAAGTCTACACCAGCCAACCATGAGCTCATTCCCGGCTCTCCGGCCTGGTCTTTGCTGCCTCACTTCAGACCGTACACACCACGCCGCAGCCGTCCTGCACCTTTGAGACTTTAGTTCCCACCGTAAAAATGCCAGGTTGTACTCTTCAACAGGGAAGTTACAGTCTATTGTTTGCAGTGATCGCTCAGCAGACAAAGTGTGATTAATGAAGTATTTAGTTGTTTTTTTAGTCTTATTTGCCACTAGCAAGCAGTCGCTGAGATTCACACCACCATCTTAAACTGGAAGACTACCAACATTGACACATCGAGCTCCTTTTTTGGAAAACATGACCCAGTTCCATTTCTCTCACCCTATTTTTCAATACACTCCATACCAATTGTGGACCTGTTCTACTCGTCAGTTGAGGTTGGGATGTCTAGATTATGCATGCATTGTATCATTTTGTAATATTATGGATAATCTGCAATCTACCCCACCAATATCTGCCAAACCAACTGCCTTAATTTCCAAATTATCAACTTTAACTCTGCGACTGATAAATTTTTGGTAAAGAAAGGAACAAATTAATTTGGGGCAGAGGCAAATTCTTGGAGTGGCAGCACAAATTAACTAGGATCTCATTGAAAGATGGGAGCAGCTTAAGAGGCCAAGTGACCAAAAGCTCCTGTGTCATACTTTCCACCATTTCATTATCGTGACAGCAGCCAGACACAGGACTGAAAACAGTGTGCTTCAACCACCATCTTCCTCACAGCTGTCTCTCTATACAAACTTTCTTTGGCCGGCTGCTGACCTTTTTGCTCCTCTGAAGGAACCTTAATCTTGTTATCAGGTTTAAGATGCTGTAAGATTCTAAATTGTTGTGAAGTAATAAATGGCGTGACTGAGATATTAAACTTGATTTGAAGAGAAATCAGGATTGTCTGTTTATTTAGCTAAGCACTTTGACTATTAAGAATCCTGTGTCAATCAGGGTATGGACAATCACAAACAAGAGAAAATCTGCAGATGCTGGAAATTCAAGCAACACACACAAGAAGCTGGAGGAACTCGGCAGGCCAAGCAACATCTATGGAAAAGAGTACAGTTGACATTTCGGGGCAAGACTCTGGTCTCGGCCCGAAGTGTTGACTGTACTCTTTTCCATTGATGCTACCTGGCTTGCTGAGTTCTTCCAGTAATTTTTTTATGTTGCTTTAATCAGGAATGGAGCCAGGTACAACTATAGACTTATTTAGATGAGCATTAGAATCACTGAGACACAGAAGACTGAAGACAAAGTGTAGCCAAGTTGGGTTGGTGTAGGTAGGGCATCTTGGACCAGTAGGCCAAAGAGCCCATTTCTGTGCGGTACGACTCTAGGAGATAGAAGATTTGAGAGACAGTCCTGTCCTTCACATGGAAAGGTAATCTGCTGAAGATTAAAATGATTGTTTAATTGGAGCCCAAGTCTATGAAAGTACAGAACAGATCAGCATAGATCCTGTGGTCAAACCTAGTCAACTGAAGGAGCTGATCTTTTTAGGGCAATGTGCCAACACAGCTTGAAAGCACAACCTACATGGTGCAAAATTAACCGGAATTCTAACGGGCAATTATCACTTCAACATCATTGGAAAGATGATCAACAATGTTGAGTTCCTCAGGAAACTCACCTGGTCCTTTCAGACTGGTTAGGCGATCAAGAAAACGCATCAATGTATTTATTTTCTTCGGTGCCTGAAAAGATTCGGCTCGTCCATGAGGATTTTCTTGAACCTCTCCAGCTGCATGTAGAAAGTATCCTGATGTTGCATCTCAGTCCGCTCTGGTGGAACCTGCAGGCAGTGGTTAACATTGCCCAATCCACCACCAGCTTGCCATTTCCTTCCACCCTGTCCATCTTCAAGGTGTAGTACCTCAGGGAGGCTAATGGCATTGTCAGGGATACCTGCCACCCTGGCCATTCCATGTCCTCTCTTCTGCCTTCTGGGAGAAGACACACAAGCTTGAAAGCCCAGACAATCAGACTTAATTACAGCTTCTTAGCTACTGCTATCGGGCTTTTGAGTGAATCCTCTCCTAATCACGCCTTTCCCATGTTGCAGCCACATTCTGTTACTCTTAACTCTACCTCTCTTAGTTACTCCATTATTTTCACTCTGGTATTTCTTTTTGATTGACTTTTGATTGCACTACTTTCTACGCACCATTCCTGTGTTTTGCACGCAATATTGTATTTAATGTATCTTTAAGTTATTACCACATACACTATTTACTTCATACGATTAAGGAATTTCCCTGGTGTACAAGACAATAAACTAACCTGAATCTAAATCTGAAAGTAGATGAAGATTTTTGGTGAGGAATGAACAGGTTTGCAGTGAATTATCTGTATGACATTCTGCGTGAATTTTAAAGTGAGAACTGCTCTGCCTGGTGATTTTATGTTTATAATCTATTCTAGTTGAGGATCACAGAGAGATTGCTCATTTTAAGTAAAATCAAAGCTACTTTGTACATAGTAGTTCACAAAACAGTACAAAAATATTTGGATCCAAGGCAAAACACATCTGGAACCTCGAGCCAACCATATCAATTCCACAGTCCATCCTGCAGAATCAAATAATTCCCCTTCAAACCACACTAGCTACACAGTTCAGAGGATTATGCAAATCTCATGATAGTTTACATTCTTGTTATTCTCAACCGAAGCCTCCAGCACAAAAACACACAATGTGACCTCAATTTAGCAATGCAGCTTTCAGAAAATAATTAAAAAATGTTCCTCGAGGTCAAGATCAAATGCTCAAACCTTGGCTGCCAATCTGCATTAATGCTTTTTATACCTGCAAACATCCTCGCCAGATGATCCCATTATACAAGTAAATGAATCACTAATCCACAAGCTTCCAGAAGATCATGAGCGCAAATGAGTAGCAACGGGTGTACTGGGGTTCATTGGGAACTAAGCTTTTATTCAATGCAACAGATACATTCCTGTCTTGGCATATATCATATATCATCTAAGCAAAGGAAACTGAGGACAAATACACATATGTATAAAGCAGGTTTCAGATCATTTGCATATCTAAATAGTTGGTCATTCAGAAACAGAATTGGGTTTAATATTACCGGCATATGTCGTTAAGTTTGTTAACTTTGTGGCAGCGGTACAAAGTAATACAGGATAAATCTAGCAAAAAAATCTGAATTACAGCCATTAAATATTTATGTGTATATTAAATGGTTAAGTTAAAATAAGTAGTGCAATAATAGAAATAAATTTTAAAAAGTAGTGAGGTGGTGTTCATGGATTCAATGTCCATTTCGAAATCGGACGGCAGAGTGTGTGCCTTCAGGCTCCGTATTATTATCACATACTGACGTATAGTGATTATCTTTTGTTTGCTTGCCATGCAGACAGTTTATTCCAAACATGTGCATCGAGGTCATAATAAAGGAAAATAAAACATAATGTAGAATAGTGTTCCAGTTCCAGTTATACAGAGAGAGCAGTGTAGGTAGACAAAGAAGGAGCTAGGGTCTTGATGAAGTAGACTGAGAGATCAAGAGAGAATATTCATTGTTGCAAAAGGGTCTTACAACTGCAGGGTAGAAGTTTGAGCCTGGTGGTACATGTTCTCAGAGTTTTGTATCTTCTTCCCAATGGAAGGGGTGGTGGGAGGGCTTCTTGATTATGATTATGTTGGCCGTTTCCCTATGGCAATCAATATTTTTCAGGTGAGACGGTCTCACTGGGAAGAGAAATAGTGTCAACACTTTTAAAGTCACATCATTAGAACAACATGCAGAATGTTTTGATTGAGTGTTTTGATCAAAATTGAGAAGGTTACTATTGTTTTTTTAGTATTTCAATAATATTTGAGTAATATTGTAAATATATTGTTTGATTAAGCATTCTTTGTTGTTTACATAATTCATTATGAGTTATACATAGAAGTACGTGAACAACATACGTTATCACGCCACCACATCATACGTACATGCTTCGCTGAAGTAAAAATGAAAATAAGCACACACATCTCCCAGTTCCATGGTTATGCTTTGAAGTTCCAAAACACAATGGTAAGGAAAGCAGATAGGGAAGCACACTGAAGAAGGAAGCTGTAGCCACAGTTGTGAAGAGAAAAGGAGTAATGGGCTGAAATTGTTAAATTCTATTGTTAAATCAGGAGAGATTTACACGGCCGGAGACAGAAGCTTTGGTTGGAGGCTGAAGAAAGGGAGGTGAGAGCGGGAATGGAATAGAGAATTAAAGTGGCAGGTGATTGGAAATTTAGGCTGATCCTTAAAGACTGAATACAGGGATTATACGAAGAAGCCACCCATTCTCCTTTGGTTTTTCTGGTGTAGAGGAGGCCACATCATGAGCACCAAAAGGTCACCTGAATTTATAAAATTACAAGAGACATAGACAGAGTAGTCAAAGTTTCTTTCTCAGGGTAAAAATTTCAAATACCAGAGGGCACAGCTTTTAGGTGAGAGGAGAAAGTGTAATAAGGAAAAACAAGGCAAGATTTTTACAGTTGGAGGGACATGGATCACATATAGACAGATGAGATTATGTAGGCGAAAGGGCCAGTTCCAATGCTACACTGTTCTACAGTCTAGTAAATTAAGCACACAAAAAGCAGGAGTATGAATTGATTTTTTGGCCTTCTGCCACTCATTAAGATCAGCACCATTTTCCTGCACCATTCCTGTATCCCTTGATTCCCTTAATATTCAGAATCTATCGATTTTTGTTTCAAATGAACTCAGTGACTGAGCCTACACTTCCTGCCAGGGCAGAGAGTTCCAAACATTCACCATTGTTGGTATGAAAATATTTCATCACCCTTGTCTCAGACCCAGAGCAAATACTCTGAAACCATGACTTCTAATTCTAGACTCCATGTGCAATCTCATCAGGCCCTGTATAATTACAGCAGCATTGTTTTACTTGAGTATGCAATTCTAGTCATAGAGACAGGGAGCAGAGAAACAGCCTATTGAACCCCTCAGTTCTGCACAAACCATTAGGCATCCACTTACACAAATCCCATTATATTTCCCCCACATTCCCACCATAGCCCCTACCCCACCCCCACCACCACCCAACCCCACCAACACTCACTCCCACTAATGCCCAATCCCACCAACACCCACCTCCACCATCAACCCACCCCACCAACACCCAACCCAACACCAATGCCCAACCCCACCAACGCCTAACCCACAAACGCCCAACCACACCAACACCCACCCCCACCCAACCCACCAATGCCCAACCCACCAACACCCACCTCCACTATCAAGACACCCCACCAACACCCAATCCCAACACCAATGCCCAACCCCACCATAACCCACCCCACCAATGCCCAATCCATCAACACCCACCCCCACCATCAACTCACCCCACCACCCAACCCACCAACACCCAACCCCACCAATGCCCAACCCACCAATGCCCAACCCCACCAACGCCCAACAGCACCATCAACCCACCCCACCACCACCCAAACCCACCAACGCCAAACCCACCACCACCCACACCCACCATCAAACCACCACCACCACCCAAACCCATCATCAACCCACCCAACCACCACTCACTCCCACCCAACCAACACCCACCTCCACCATCAACCCACCCCACCAACATCCACCCCCACCATCAACTCAACCCCACCACCATCCAACCCACTAATGCCCAACCCACCAATGCCCAGCTCCACCAAGGCCCAACCCCACCAAAAGCCAACCCACCAACACCCAACTCCACCATCAACTCACCCCCACCAACATCCAAACCTACCAACGCCAAACCCACCACAACCCACACCCACCATCAAACCACCACCCAACCCCAACACCCACACCCACTACCACCCACCCCCACCACCACCCAACACCAGCATCACCCAACCCCACCACTACCCAATCCCACCAGCACGAAACCCCCACCACCAACCCGCCCTACCACCACCCAACCCCACCAACACTACACTGCCACCACCACCCAACCCCCACTACCCAATCCCACCACCAGCCAACCCACCATGACGCCACTCCCACCGCTACCCACCCGCACCCACACCCAAACTCACCATCCAACCCCCACCACCACCCAATCCCACCACGACCCCACTCCCACCACCAGCCCGCTCAGATTCGACCACATTATTGGGAATTCACAGTAGCTAATTAACCTACCAACTCTCACGTCTCTGGGATAAGGGAGGAGAGCAGAGCACATCAAGGAGACTCTTGTGGTCACAGGGAAAGCATACATATTCCACCTGGAGACCTCTGCAGGTCAGGATTGAAGCAAGAGCTCTACTAGCCACGTCACTATTTCCCCTTACCTTCTGATAATAAAGGCCAACATGCCTTCCTTATCATTCACTCCACTTTCATTTTAGCTCTCAGTGACTGGTATACAAGATCACCTAGGTCCTTTTGAATATCAACAGTAACCAGGTTCTCACCATTTTAAAAAATACCCCGCTTCTCTGTCTTGAGCACCAAGAAGATAACTAGATAACAAGAAGATTTTCCACTTTACATTGCAACTACCATAATCTTCCCCACTCACTTAGGTGGTCCTATATCCCTTTGATACCTTTTTATATCCTACTGACAAGCCTATGTAGGTTTCTGTACCATCAACACACTTGACCTATTCAGCAAACTTATGGACATGGATTGAGCATTGCTATAGTCCAGCACTGCTCCCGGTGGTATTTGAAAGGCTGAGAGATTTTAATTTTTACTCATCCTTTGTGTTCTGCCCAAAATCTTGTTCTCTGCTGATATCAGTACATTTCTACCAACTCGATATGCTCTCCCCTCATTGACTATCCTACTGCTATTGGATGTCATTGACATTTAAAATCACAACCTTAGAAGAAGTGTAAATGTATTGTAGCTTCATCTAGAAGAACTGTATGAATCCTTGGATGGTAGAAGAGGAAAAGGTATTGCACCACCACAGTTGTATGGGGAGGTGCTATGAGAAAGAGAGTGGCTAATGGAAATGGAAGTGCAGAACAGGAGTCACGGAGGGGATTATCTCCTGTGAATTACGGAAGTGGAAGGAGAAGGAACAGGATGTGAAAGTAATCAGCAAGTCAGGCAGCATCTATGGAGTGGAATAAACTGTCGATGTTTCAGACCACGATGCTTCATCAAGACTGGAAAAGAAGGGGGAAGAAAGCAGAATAAGAAGCTGTGGGGGGGGGAGGGAACTAGGTGGGTGGGTGGGAAAGGTGGGGGGAAATCATGTTGTGCTGCACTCCCATTTATGGAAATAATGGAGATGTTAGATTGAATCCAGAAGTTGGTGAAAAAGTAAGGTTAGGATAAGGAAATCCTCTCTATATTCTGACTAGAAGGAGAGGAAATGAGAACAGAAGCAGAGGAAATAGAAATGTGTTTGACGAAAAAGCCCTGGTCGACTATGGTAGAGCAGAACAACACGCATAAAGTCTTAGAGGAACTCAGCAGGCCAGGCAACATCTTTGGAAACAAGTACAGACAATCCTGCCCTAGGTAAAGTCATGCACATGCCTATAAAGCTGATGGCCTTCCTGATAAGGCAAATACTGTCAAATACAGTGGTAATAAGGGTTGGACAGGGAGAAACGTGTCCCACTTCCTGACACAGGGGAGTGTGCCCCCTGAGATTAGAGTGTGAAAGGCTAACTTTGTGAGGTTTCATGTATTCTTCCTGCAGCATTGCTTTTAGAGAGTTCATATGGCCAGATTTCTGGAATGGGTAACCAACTGATTTATTTTACATTCTGTATAATATTATTTCATACAATGTGCACAGTTACAGAAAATTTGGAAATTAAGTCTGTGCATCTCCTGTTGTTCTTGTCATACTTCTGGCCACAAGCTGTCCTTCATTGGTGGAATATGACAGCAACCTTTGGTAGAACTCTGTCACTTACCTGGGAGTGTCGCAGCACCAACAGCTAGGAGCTCCTACCACAATTTCCAGCATACTAAGTAACATCAAACAGCAACAAAGCTATATATGGTGGAGGAACTCAACGGGTTGAGAAGCATCAGTAAGAGAAAAGGAATCGTCAACATTCCGGGTCAAAACCCTGTAGCAGGACTGAGAGAGAAGAGTCAAGATAGCCAGTGCCACAAATGCACCTCAACCCACTGAGTTCCTCCAGTAGATTGATTTTTGCTCCAGTTTCCAGCATCTGCAGTCTCTCAGTAACATCAGACTGCTGGGATATCCTCCACCTTTCCACTTAATCATGGGACATTTGATAAGGGGATAGTGTACCTAAAAAAAAAAAACAAAATTCCTTTAGTTTAGACTTAGACTCTAGTACAAGGACTCTGGAGATGGTGAGTCAAACTGCTGCACTGAGGGAGAGTGGCAACTCATTGTTAAACAATGGAGTTCAAATCCGGACCAGGGAAAGGTAATGTCTCTTCGGTGCCGGGGCAATAGGGGAAATGATTTCAGAGGCAAGAGCCCAGTGAACCCTGTTAGACTTGCATCACAGGGCTCGGAGAAGAATTTCTGATGAGCACCATGGGAGAAGGCCTGGTACTCCACTGGTGGTTGGACTGATGGTCTTCTGGGATTGTGGTTCCCTGGAATGAAAATGAGATGACATTAACATCCTTCATCTTGCCGAGCAGAGAATTCATTTGGGAAATAAGCTCATGTGGATTAATTCAGAGCATTGACTGAGCGACTGGACATGTGGAGGTTAGGCTCCTTAAATTTACAGTGTATTTTCTTTGCCTTTTGGTGGGCGGGAGGAACAAATCTCACATAACCTGAGGAACTGCTGTCAAGTATTACCCCACCTCATACACTGTCACTAATGGCATGGCATTCTGGATAAATAAACACTGTAGCAAACTCTGCCACATTAAGCAGCTGCTACTGTGTGCATAATCTGAGTGAAAACTTGACTGTCACATCACCGTTTATCCCTTAGAAGTTGAAAGACAGAACTTCTGCAGAGAGAATTGGGGGATACTTGAGGTCATCTCTCCTTGGAATTGCCTGTAACTTTCAGCAATTATCCATCGCTCTCCATAGTTGTCTGCATCTGTCTCTCTCACCAGCGTGTTATATCTGTCTCTCCTCTACAGCCTTTTACTGCTCCTGGCTCCATCTGCCTCCTTGCGTTTTTATTTGTTTTCTGATTAATCTTCTTCTCTGTTCAGTCGCTATCTGTGCTTGTCATTCTATCTTCCTTAAGAGGCATCCTCTCTCCATCATATCCCCTCTCCAATGCATCCCACCTATTTGCATCTCCCTCACTGGCTTCCAATCTATTTGCTCCTCTTTCTAACTTACTATCTCTCATTCTATCTCTCTCTTCCTTCCATTCAGTTTCCTTTTCTCTCTCTCAATTGTTTGCTCCTTTTCCTTTGTTGTCTCTCGTTCTGCCTGTCTCTTTCCATGTATCTGTTTCTCTTCCTCCCTTTTCCCTTTCCTTTTCTTTCTGTCTCTCATTCTCCCTTTCTGTTCCTCTTTCTCTGTACCTGTCTTTCTTTCTGCCCCTCCCTGCTTATCCATTTCTCTACCTTCTGCTCTGATTCTTGCCATCTCTGTTTTGGTCCGTCCATTTGAAGCAACCTCACTTTTAAGAACTGACTTTCCTTCGGATGTTCAGCAGGACTTAGGAGCTTTGTCCTTTATTTATCCGTCAAAACACATCACAGTTTTTTCTGTAGAATGGGGAACATCACAGGTGGTTTATTCTTGCCACTGACTTGACAACTGACAAGCACGCAGAGTGCTTCCTTGGGTCATAAGTCTACCCAGGTGAACTCTGTACATTGTGAGCAGTTTAGAAAGGGGTGAAAAAATCTCTATCACCTAAGTGGTTTATGAGAGTCAGGGAGGGCTATATCCTGAATCCAGACCACAACACAATGCTGTCTCTGTATCTCATAGCACATTCCCAACTCACAGGACTCTCCAGCACCTGCAGTTCTTGCATGAGTTATTTAAAGCCATCAATCTTCTCTGCTTGCTTAAAGAGAATATTCAGGAACATATGCATTGCAATAAATCTATTAAATGATCTAGGCTCAACTGAGGTGTTTCAATTTGTCTGAAAGATATAACCTATTTAGTCAACATCATTAACAGCACTTACCTGCCCATCAAGCTGCCCCAGAGCACTGAATAAACAAATCAAAACTTACCACATGCTGTCATTACTGCAGAATGGAAAGACAGAAGCCAGTTCCTCAGTGCAAATACCTCACTGACCAGATACCTCACTGTTGTGTTTAAAATGAGAAAGGGTCTAGATATTTTTGATTTAGAGAAACCCCTTCCACTGGTTGGGGTGTTAAGGAGAAAAAAAGTATATTCAGCAATTCCTTTTACATCAAGGGCAGCGGACAACCTGGAACTGGAATGGTCAAGGAAGAGATTGTGATTTATGGGATTGAAACTGAAATTTTCATTGCCAGAGTTGTAGATTTTGTTGAGCAAAGAGAACAAAGCGTTTGGAGCAAAGACACGTATATAGGGCTGGATTACAAATCATCAGGTTACACTTGAATGGTGGAAATTTTCACACCAAGTTATTGGAAAGATGTGATTGCTCACAAAAAATGTTGGATAAGCTAGACTTGCTCTCTATAGAACAGAAGAAGCTCAGAGTTATGAAGTATAAAATTATGAAATGTCTTGGGAGGATTATATGTTTAATGTAGATCACAACACTGTTTCTGAATTCTCATGGAACACTGCCTTTTTACTCCTGCAATCCTTGGACCAGGATCTTCGACACTTTGAAGTCAAAATCCAAGGCATTTCACACAGAAGAATTAGTGCAGAGGTGAAGAAAAGAGCCCTTCACCCAGATAGAAATTTAGAACCCACTTCCAGAAAGGGAGGTGGAGACAGAGATCCCCTACACATTTGCACAGCGGCTGGGCATGGACATGAAGAGCTATGACCAGCACTACCATGTACCCAGTGCTGGAGGCTGGCATTAAACGTGGACCTCCTATTCAACATGCACAGATATGATGGGATGAAAAACCTCCTGCTGTGTCGAGAATCAGATTGAATAGTCATCCCTGAGGAATTGCATGGTCTATTCTTGTTCTTTTTTGCAGTTAATTAGATGCAGTGACCTTCTGGCTGCCTCATTGCAGATACTCCCAGCTCCAAAACCCCGGATGGTGGGTTCACATGCCATCTGACACTCCCTTTACAGACCCTCAAAACTGCAATTGTCCCCCTTCCTGCTAACTTCCTGCTGCTGATACACTTAACACATGGTCTCCCACAAACCCTCACCAATTTAAATATCACTGCTTTTTCATTCTGAACCCAGCTTGGGGTGGCTCCACTGGCTTCAAAAAACAATCCCTATCCTCACTGACTCCACAACGCCATTCTCAAATAAGTACATTGCTGGACCGAATTCCCTTCAATAGCATTGTCAATCCTTTCTGTTCTCACCAATTATATTGCCAATCCTTTCTGCTCTCACCAATCATATTGTTGATCCTTTCTGCTGTCACCAATCACATTGCCAATCCTTTCTGATCTCACCAATCACAGTGTCAATCCTTCCTTCTCTCACCAATCATATTGTCAGTCCTTTCTATTCCCCAATGCCCCAAAAATCACATCATCATTCCCCCAGAGCTCCCAGTCAGATTGTCAGTCCTCTCCATTCTATTCCCCTCACCCAGCCACTCAAGCACATTATCAGCCCTCCCTACCCGTCTCCATTCACATTATCAGTCGTGGAGTCACAAGAGACTGCAGATGCTGGAATCTGGATCAACACACAAGAGGCTGGAGGAATTCTGCAGGTCGATAAAGGGTATCGGATGGTCAATGCTTCGGACCAAGACCCTTCATCTGGACTGCCAATATCAGTCCTCCATGTCCCCTAAAATCAAAGTGTTAGTTCTCTCCACTCTCCCCCACTATTGTTAGATCTCACTGTCCTTCTCCAATCACATCAGTTCTCCTTGCTCCTATTCAATCTACGTTATCCCCAATCACATTCTCAGTGCTCCATGCTCCCCTGCGATCACACTGTTAGTTTGCCTCACTCCTTCTAATACATTCTTTGTCCTCCCTATACTCTTCCAATTACAATATCACTCCTTTTGCTCTCCATCACCCAATTCCAACTGCTTGTCATTCTCCCACCAGAAAACTCCTCAACTCTCAGCAACACTGCCAAAAACAGGGAAATTTGTTCAATTCACCAGACACTTACACGCAATTCAAATGGCACTTTCACGTAGAAGCAATCAAGATGAGGAGAATTTCCTCATACATTGGATGTCAAACTTGAAGAATTCTCCACCTCTGAAGATTGTGGAGGGTGTCATTAAATATGTTCAAGAAAGAGGTAGATGTAGTTCTTAATGTCAGTGGGATCTAAAGTTACAGGGAGAACAGGGTGGATGAAAGGTGTGTTCATAGTGAGCTACGGAGCGTGGGAGCGTGACCAAATGGATTACTCCTGCTGTTGCTTTTTCAGTTTTTTGCCCTTCACAGCCAGAGAAGCACTTCCTGAAGTGCCACCCTCACAACTATCAAGTCAGGCGGACAATGTATCAAACACCCCCTTATATTGACAAAAGAGGGACAGATATTGCCCAGTACAGTGGGAGAATGTCTATTTGCATTTTAATCTGGTCATCGGATATCTGAAATCCTATCTTGTGCAAAAAGGACAATTGATTTTTGATCTTGTCAATAACTGAGAATAACCGCTGCATTTGCTTGGGTAACGACAGCTACTGCATCTCAATGTGATGTGTTTTAGTCAGTTTCTCGGAGATGAAGATCTAGGGAAATCCAAGGATGAATTTTTTGCTGTGAAGGTACAGAGTGAGCAAAAGAAATCTCACTTTAAGAGCAGCTTCTGTGATCTTGTCTTACCAGTTCAGAATGGAAAGCCCTGGTTTATAAGTGGATTGGACTACAAGTGACTCCAGGGGTATGGGGAGAAAGAGTGAAGTGATACTGAGGCCAAGCTTAGATCAGTCTTGAATTGTTTAAAGGGTTAAGTGGCCTACTCTTGCTCCTGCTTTGCATCTTCTTATGCCTGGGATTCCTACATTTTAGATCATAGAATGCACAGGACTCCATTCTCCCAATTGTGTTCTAGACAGATCATTGAAGAAGCTGTCCAACTGGTCCCACATTTAATTCTTTCCCCGAATCACTCCAATTCAATTTCTTTCCAAGTAATTATCCAGTACTCTTGGATTTGGTTACACCATTTTAACAACATAAGAACATAATAAACAGGCTATTAAGCCCTTGAAATTAGTCCAGAAGATCATGGTTAGTCAGACATTAGACTCAGCTTCACTTTACTGACTGTTTTTCATAATCACTGAGTCTCCTGAAGAGCATAAATCTTTCTGTTTCCACCTCCGTGACTACCTCCTGGGATGAGGAATCATAGAATCTGAACACTCTTGAAAGAAAGGCTTTCTTCGGTCTTAGTGGGCTATCCCACACTTTGAAGCCATGCTCTGTAGTTCTAGATACCCCACCTGTGGAAACATCCTTGGTTCAACCACACTGTCAGTTCCCCTCAGAATCGTGTGTTTCAATAAGATCTTGCTCTTCTAAACTGCAGTGGGTACAGCCCAACCCACTCAGACTTCTCCATAACCACAGGAAACTTTACCAAACCATCATCAATATCCTATCTCAAATATGGAGACCAAACTGTGCATGTCTAATCACAGTCTCAGCAGATTTTGCAACACTCCTCCTTACTTTAATATTCCAGTCCTTTATCAAAAGAAGCCAGCGTTTCAGCTGTGCAGCACTCCTCCCTTATCCAGAGAACAAAAGTCAGAGTCCCAAAGACTCCTGATATTTTTGCAGCCTATCCAAAGATGAATAACACACCCATTTTTGTTTGCAGTGTGACAAATGACTCTTCACAAGACTGGCAGTTGAAGTAATCATGAAAAGCTAACAGTTATCCCTGCTCACCAGAACTGTTTTGACGTTTTAAAAAGTGACATTAAATCATTTATGCAAGGGGGAAAAAAAACAAGTGAAAGCATGCCACTCAAATAGTAGGACTGCTCGCCAAGGAATGATACTTATACTGACAGTCTGGATTCAAGTCACAAACATCAATGAGCTTTCTCATGCTCTTTGGGAGGGGCTCCCCCCCCCCCCCAACTCTCCAAGATACGAAATTGAGTTTGGAGAACCTTTCTCCCAATTATCTCCACCTGAGGATCACAGGGTCGACTTGCTTGCCTTGGATCTCGATCCAGTGCTGACCTATTCCTGCACAGATATTTCTGATTTTGTGTCTCTCTTGATTTTTGTTTCCATTGGCTTCAGTTGAGGAGATAATTGGTAATCCATTTTATTATTATCTCATTTACTGAGATATGGTGAAATGCTTCTATTTGTCTGCCATCCAGACAGATCATTCCATGGATGAGTATATCGAGGTAGTACAAACAGAAAGGCAATAACAATTGCAGAATACAGAATATGTTGTTACAGATATAAAAAAGGTGCTGTGTACATAGTGACACACAAAATGTGTGTGCTGTTCGGATTTCCAGCATCTGCAGATTTTCTCTTGGCTGTGTACATAGGCAAGATGTGAGGGCCATGAGGAGGTACACTGAGAGATCAAACTTTGTCACACCAGAAGTCGATTCCAGAGTTTTATAACCATAACATCATAAGACTAAGGAACAGGATAAGGCCATCTGGCCCATCAAATCTGCTCCACTATTCCATCATGGCTGATTTATTATCCCTCTCAACCCAATTCTCCTGATCTTCTCCCTGTAACCTTGGACATCCTTACTAATCAAGAACCTATCAACTTTGGTTTTAAATATACCCAATGACTTAGCCTCCACGGCTGTCTGTGACAATGATTTCTATAAATTCATCACCCTCTGGCTAAAGAAATCCATCCCTATGTTCGTTTATAAAGGGACATCCTTGTATTATGAGGCTGAGCCTTCTGGTCCTAGACTCTCCCACTATAGGGAACACCCTCTCCACTTCCACTCTATCTAGGCCTTTCAATATGCCATATGTTTCAATGAGAACCCTCCTCATTCTGCTAAACTCCAGTAAGTACAAGTCAGAGCTATCAAACATTCCTCATACATTAACCCTTTCATTGCTGGGATCATCAACATAGATCTCCTCTGGACCCTCTCCAATGCCAGAACATTTGTTTCTTAGATAAGGAGCTGAGAACCGCTCACAAAACTCCAAGTGCAGACCGGGCTATGTTCACAATCCTGCAATTTCTTTCAAGAGGGAGAGGTGTGACAGACAGTTGAGCCAACATCAGCTTTTATACACTGTTGTTCAGATAGAATGGGTGGTTCTTGTTGAATCGGAGATGTCAGTTTGATACTCATTTTATTCCAAATTTCAGTCCTGCCATCACCATATGACCATTGTGATGTGTGCTTCTTTGATACTTACTGATGAAAAAGAAACCTTCTCAGCTTTGCCCCACTACAGCAGTGACTAATTGGGAATTGCAAAGTCGAGTGTAGCCCACTTTCAATCTCTCACCAAATTGCAATGCCTGCCCACTCTGTACCCTTCCTCCCTGCAACCCATCCACCTGTATCGTCGTACACCTACAACCCCACAGACCAGAGCTCACCTCACACATACAACCACAACTATAACCCCTCCATTCTTCACCAGCTCACTCCATACCCTTCACCTGGTACTCAGACCTGACATACATATACAAGACAATGAGGGGTGTAGACAGGGTGAAAGTATATAGCCTTTTTCCCAGGGAGGAGTCGCTAACAACAAGAGAGAATGGATTTAAAATTAGAGGTGAGAGATTGAAAGGGAACATCGGGACAGTTCTTCACACAAAGGGTGGTGTGTATTTGGAAAGAGCTGCCAGAAATAGTGATAGTGGTGGACACATTAGCAAGGGTTTAAAAGCCATCCAGATAAGTACATGGGTAGGAGAGGTTTAGCAGGCTATGGGCCAAATGCGAGCAGGTAGGACTAACTCACTGGGCAATGAATTCAGCATGAACCGGTTAAGCTGAAGGGTCTGTTTCCGTGCTGTGAATGAGAGAACATCTGCTTTCCCTTCCCTCTTTGAACAATGGCCTTGAACATGCAAACTACCTCACACATACTCTCATTTGGTTTTTTTTTTGAGATCAGACGAGGCCAATATTTACTGCCTCTCCTGAACTGACCTTGAAGTGAGGTTGTTAGGCAGTTAAGGGAGGTCCACACCATCTGAGTCTGGAGGTCAGACCAGCTAAGGATGGTGGATCATCTTCCCTGAAGGTCATTAATGAACCATCCAGATTTATAATGACCAAAAAGTAAATTCCACAGCTATCACAGTGGAAACTTGGAATTGCTAGGTTGTTAGTCCAGGCCTCTGGATTACCAATTTAGTAATTTACCTGCTGCACCACTACAGTACTCATGTTATGGACTCACATTAAAGATATTTCCTAAGGATCCAGAAAGCTAATGCAGTCTCGGTCCTTCCTGTGCGCCGGAATTAGTTCCAGACCTCCAGTCTCTTCCCACAAGCTGGGTGCCTTAGCCTGGATATCACGTGCCTTGTCTGTAGAGCCACTGTCGGATTATAACTGTTGCAGTACAGGGCTCTGAACTGAACCTGGGATATCAAGTGCACAGGTCCATTTGTAACAGGCACGTATCTTCCTTCAACTGTTCAGCCTGTCCGTGGCAGTCTTAATCGACTTTCTTGCTCCTTCTGCTCTCCCACTTCTCTGCTACCTCTTCACACACACTCTATCTAGGCCTTTCAATGTTTGATAGGTTTCAATAAGATCCACCCTCATTCTTCTAAACTCCAGTGAATACAGGCCCATAGTCATCAAATATTCCTCATACGTTAACCCATGCATTCACGGGATCATTCTCATGAACCCTCGACCATCTCCAATGTCAGCACGTACTTTCTTACATAGGGGCACACAACTGCTCCCAGTGCTCCCAGTATGGTCTAACCAATGCCTTATAAAGTCTCAACATTAGATCCTTGCTTTTTTATTCTACTCCTCTTGAAATGAATGCTAATCTTGCATTTGCCTTCATCACCACTGACTCAATCTGCAAGTTAAACTTCAGGAACCCTGCACAAGGACTCCCAAGCCACTTTGCATCTCCGTCTTTGAATTTTATCCCTATTTAGAAAATAGACTATGCCTCAATTCCTTCTACCAAAGTGCAAGACCATATACTTCCATACACTTCATTCTATCTGTCACTTTTTTTCCCAATCTCATTATCTGGCTAAATCGTTCTGCAGATTATCTGCTTCCTCAGCACTACTTCACCCTCCATTATCTTGGTATTGTCTGCAAACTTGGCCACAAAGCTATCAATTTCATTATCCAAATCAATAACATATAACATGAACAACAGGAATTCTGCAGATGCTGGAAATTCAAGCAACACACATCAAAGTTGCTGGTGAACACAGCAGGCCAGGCAGCATCTCTAGGAAGAGGTACAGTTGACGTTTCAGGCCGAGACGTCCTGACGAAGGGTCTCGGCCTGAAACATCGAAACATACAACATGAAAAGGGTGCAAAACTAACTTCTATGAAGCACCACTAGTCACTGGCAGCCAACCAGAAAGGCCCCCTTTATTCCCACTCTTTTCTGCCTGTCTGTCAACCAATCTTCTATCCATGCTAATATCTATTCTGTATACCATGGGCTCTTACCTTGTTTAGCAAACTCATGTGTGGCACTTTTTCAAAAACATTCTGAAAATCCAAGTAAATAATGTCCACTGACTCTCCTTTGTCTATCCTGCCCGTTATTTCCTCAAAGAATTCCAACAGATTGGTCAGGCAAAATTGCCCTTTAAGGAAACTATACTGACTCTGGCCTACTTTATCATGTGCATCTCAAAGTACCCCCGAAACCTCATCCTTAATAATGGACTGCAACGTCTTCCCAACCACTGAAGTCAGGCTAACTGGCTTATCATTTCCTGTCTTTTGCCTCCCTTCTTAAAGAATGTAGTGACATTTGTAATTTTCCAATCCTCCAGAACCATTCCAGAATATAGTAGTTCTTCAAAGATCACTATTAATGCCTCTACAATCTCGTCAGCTACCTCTTTCAGAACCTTGGGTTGTAGTCCATCTGGTCCAAGTGACTTGTGTACTCTTTCATGCCTCTATAATTCCCTTTGCTCCACTGTAATACTGACACATCTGATTTTAGGTTCTCCCTTTCAAATTGCAGGGTAAATTCCATCATATTATGATCAATGCTTCCTAAGGGTCCCTTTCCCTTAAGCTCCCTCATCAAATATGGTTCAATGCACAACACCCAATCCAGAATTGTCTTTTCCCTAGTGGGCTCAGCCATAAGCTTCTCTAAAAAGCTATACCTGGTAATTAACAGTCATTATAGTGACAGAGATTACTGCCGGTTTGGTGAATGGCAGGTTAGACTGTTTTGTTTTGTATTTTTTATTAGAGAGCACAGTGAGCCAGAGAGAACAATGGTTAGACTAGTTATAGATTGGAGTAGCTTCTATAAGCTTTCATAGCATATCAATAAATTGTATAATTTATATTTTAGGAACTAGTATTATTTTCTGCAATCTATTAAATAAACAACAACAAGCACTGTAAACATTACAGTACTTTTCGTGCTTAATCTACTGGTAATTAATGATACTTTGGTAATTGTTCATAATTCAAACTAAATTTAATTGTAGTTTGTTATCACTATAAATTACTTGAGTTTGACAACTATTAATAAGTACACTGTACTAAAGTTTTGTCGTTGCAGTTATTGGAGATAGCTAGTATCATTACTGCTAGCTATAACAGTTGCTGTTGTTTAACAGGTACTGCTATTGTTTGTAATTCTCTATTTATCAGCTCAATAGCAGCACTCATCTGGTTGGGGTAGCTACAATAGTTTTTCTAGTTTAGTCATTGGTCTTATTGCATGAAGTGGTGATCATTGCTGTGAATCTGTAGTCCGATCGAGCACAGTGTTAACCAATGACGCAGGCCACTTGTTAGATCATTCGATTAGATATACAGTTCTATTAATCATTATAGAAATATTAAACCTGTTTACTGAGAACCAAGTACAAACCAGGCTGGTGCAACTTAACACTCTGGCCAGGAGCATCTTGGTTAATGCCCTCCAAGGATGACCTTGAATTTATATCAGCTTGCCTCCCTGGAAACAACAGCTCAAAATGAAAGGGGGAGTCTGCTTGTTATCTTCAACTTTTTCACTGGACCATAAAAAGCTCCTCTTCTTCTAACCAATCTCCAAATCAAATGTCATCACACAGACCCTCCCATCTCACACTAAGCAGACAAGAAACACTCCTGCACTTATATGTTAAAGAGAAACAAATTTAGAAAGGAATGAGCATTTACTGCTGGATCAGGAGGCCATGTGGCTTAGCAAGCACAGAGTGATAGCTGAATAGATCCGACATGAGGTACGGCATGGGGAACAGAATTTTAGTTCACAAAGAATAGAGTGAAGAAGAATGGCCAAGACTACAAAGACAAAATCAAGTCGAAAGTAATAGAGGCATGAGTGGGGGTTGTAGGAGAGACAGGGGATGTAATATTGATGGAAACAGGTGGACTTAACAATGTTGTTCATCAGTAATTCAAAGCTGTGAATAGTCTGCTTCAGGAGGATGAGGTCAAAGGGAAGAAGTATCTGAAGACAGCTGAAGCCAATGGATCAGAACCAGTAATCTGTCAGGAAGTCCAGGCAGTTTCATGTTGTAGAAGTGCTTTGAAGTTTAGAGCAAATTCACAAATCAGGAATTCTGGAAGTTGGTGATTGATTTTCATTGTGTTTTTGCTGAGTGCACTCCAATACAGTGGTCCCTGTGGAATCTGGTGTGGAATGTGAATATGCAAATCGATTGATTTGCTTCACTGGGTGGTTGCTTGGAGACGGGAACAACTTTAGGTGGTTCCGTGCCTGTGATGGTATGGATACAAAGCAAACTAACAAAAGTTGTGCACTGTATAATAACTTGCATCCTTTTTTATAGCCAACAGACTTCTTTTCAAATGTACTTACTGCTGTTATGTTAGAAATGCAGCTGATTTGCAAAATTCTCACAAGCAACAATACTATACTAAAAACAGGCAATGCTGGAAATAAATTAGCATCTGTGCAGAGCTATCTGAAATATTAACTTATCCACAAATGCTTAATGTTAGGGCATATTCTGGAGTTATGATATAGAGAAAATACTAATTTCAACAGCAGCATGTTTTCAAACCTGAACATGGATTGTAGATTAAATTTAAAATGCAGCTCTGAACAATGGGCTTTCTGGAGCTGCATTTTGGGGTTGATTGCAAACAAGGAAACACTCCATTTTATCACAGATACCTGCATGTGTAGGAATGTGGTCTAGAGTCAGTGGGAATTAACATTCATTTTGGATATCTGGAGTGTGGTGTGAAGATGGAGGTGTTTAAAAATTATATGTAATTCAAAGGAAGGATTGTAGATACATTGTAACTATAGAATTGCTGTTACCTTTGATCTTTAGCATATTAAAATGTCATATAATATTGGGTCAGGCAGACCTCTTCTTCCAAGAGAGTCTCAAATATGATGCCTGCTGCTCATTTTTGCTGAATAAAGACTTCTATATTCATTAGCTTCAGTGGATCTCCAGTGACTTTGTTCACAGCCACATTTGAATAATTTTGATCCAGGAAAGGTTAAGACTTATATTTTCAGCAACTTCTGTTTTTGATTCAGATTTCCAATAGGCAGTTTTTATTTGTATTATATTGACCAGATAATATGTGTTCTTATTTATGTTGATTGCGAGACTATTGCTGGTTATAACACTGAGAGAACTTCCCTAGCCTTCTTCAAAACAGTTCAGAAGATTTTCTATATCCAGCTGTGAGGATAGACAGGATTTTAGTTTAATGCCCAATCTGAAAGTCACAAGCTCTGACAGGTGTCTGGTGTCAGCTGAGATGTTTAACCACTCTCTGGAGTCTAACTTCAACCACAAACTTCAACTCTGAGGTAAGCAGCTTTCCTCTGTACCTCAGCTGACATTTGGAAAAAGTAACTTCCTTCCATCTGCATGTGATGATAGAATATGATCAATTGGGCATAGGGTCGTGCATAAAAAAAACTTTAACAGCCTTTGGAGAGGCACACCAGTAGCATACATATTATATGCATTTCTTCCAGGACATCCACCAACCACCCCCCGCCCCCGCACTCCCCAGGTCACAAATTGTCTTGATTTGGAAAGTGGTAATTGATTTATTATTGTCACATATACAAGGATAGAGTGAAAACATTTTGTTTGCATTCCACCCAGATGGATTCTTCCCTGCATCAGTACATCAAGGTAGTACAACAGTAAAAGCAATAACAGAATGCAGAATGTAAGGCCATAAGATGTAGGAGCAGAATTAGGCCTGTTCTGCCATTTCATGATGGCTGATTTATTTTCCCTCTCGGCACCAGTCTCCTACCTTCTCCCCATGCTCTGACCCATCAAGAATCTATCAACCTCTGCCTTAAATATACCCAATGTCTTGGCCTCCACAGCCACCTGTGACAACAAATTCCACAGATTCACTTCTCTCTAGCTAAAGAAATACCTCCTCATCTCCATTCTAAAAAATCGCCCCTCTATCCTGAGGCTGTGTTCTCTGGTCTTAGACTCCCCCACCATAGGAAACATCCTCCCCATATCCACTCTAACGAGGCCTTTCAACATTTGATAAGCTTCAATTGATGTCGCCCCTCATTCTTCTGAATTCTAGTGATTACAGGCCCACAGCCATCAAACACTCTTCATATGACAAGACTTTCAATCCTGGAATCATTTTCATCATCCTTCTTTGAACCCTCTCCAATGTCAGCACATCCTTTCTTAGATAAGGGGCACAAAACTGCTCACAACACTACATCAGGCCTCACCAGAGCTTTATAAAGCCTCAACATTACGTCCTTGCTCTTATATTCTAGTCCTCTTGACATGAATGCTGATATCGCATTTGCCTTCCTCACCACTGACTCAACCTGTAAATTAACCTTATTCCTGCACAAGGACTCACAAGTTCCTCTGCACATCAGAATTTATTTTCTTTTACCAAAGTGCATAACCACAGACTTCCCAACATTGTATTCCATCTGCAACATCTTTGCCTATTTTCCTAATCTGTCTAAGTCCTTTTGTAGCCTCTCTACTTCCTCAAAACTACTTGCCCCTCCACCTATTTTTGTATTGTCTGCAAACTTGGCCACAAAGCCATCCAGTCTGTCATCCAAGTCATTGACATATAACATAAATAGAAGTCCCAACACAGACCCCCCGTGGAACATCACTAGTCATCGGCCGCCAACTAGCCACTGGCTCCCTTTATTCCTACTCTTTGCCTCCTGCCAATCAGTCACTGCTTTATCCATGCTAGTAGTAGAGAATATGCAGTGCAGGGAAACTAATTAGATGCAACAGCCATGATGAGGTAGACAGTGATGTCAAGGGCCCACCTCATCATACAAGAGTTCTGTTCAATAGTCTCATAACAGCAGGACAGCAGTTGGCCCTTCAGTCTGGTGGACTGAGCTTTCTGCTGTGTCTAAATCCTGGCAGATTTCAGATCCTAAGAAATTGACAAATACTTAAACCAAACATGTAAGTTTGCAATAATGAGCTTAATGTTTATTGCAGCAGGCAGCGCTGCTGCTTCAGCCTGCACATCGCTGAGTGGCCGAAGGAGGGCGTAAGTTGTGTGCCTTTGGATTGTACTCAGTGCCACCTCCTTCAGGAGAGGGGAGAGAATATTGCATTTAATGGGGAGTTGGTGACTGTGGGGAAGTGGACAGTAAGGGCAAAATCTCTGTCCGGTGCTCCCGATGCAGACTCCTCTACATTGGAGAGACCCATCATAAATTGGAGGACCGCTTCATCGCCACAAGCCAGATTTCCCAGAGGCCAAACATTTTGATTCCCATTCCCATTCTGACATGTCTGTCCTTGGCCTCCTCTTGTGCTAAGAAGAAGCCACCCACAAGATGGAGGAGCAACAACTTATATTCCATCCGGGTAGCCTCCAACCTGATGGCATGGAAATCAATTTCTCCTTCCAGTGAAAAAATTCCTCCTCCTCCCCTCTTCCTCTATTCCCCACTCTGATCTTTTTCCCACTCTCACCTGCCTATCACCTCCCCCGGGTCCTTTCTCCTGTAGTCCACTCTCCTGTCTTATCAGATTCCTTCTTCTCCAGCCCTTTACCTTTCTCACCCACCCGGCTTCACCCATCACCTTGTAGCTAGCCTCTTTCCCCTAACCCCCACCCACCATTTTATTCTGGCATCTTCTCCTTTCCTTTCCAGTCCTGAAGAAGGGTCTTGGCCGGAAGTGTCAACTGTTTATTCATTCCCATAGATGCTGCCTGACCTGTTGAGTCCCCCGAGCATTTTCTGCGTGTTGCTTTGGATTTCCAGCATTTACAGTCTTTCTCATGTTTAAAGTCTGTAGATGCTGGGAAAAAAATTTGAAAATGCTTGAGAAAGTGTCAGGCAGAAGGAAGGGAATTAACATTTTGGTTGGTGACCAGAACTGGAAAGCTGGGGGAGGATTCAGCTTAGAGAAATATTAGTTTTCTCCATCCCATCTGTAACATACATCTGGGAGAGGGAGGAGAGTTAATTTTCCACATAAATTCGGCTCTCGTAGAGCTGTTGAGACACTAACGCATTAGACTGGGTGATAATTGAACACTCAGGATAATTCATGTTCAAACATGGTAATGGCTGTGCATTTGTTTTTTCACTGTGTAATAGCATTGTGTCACTCATGGATCTGTGGCACCATATCATCTTTACACTTAGCTACCATTAAGTGGAAAGAATATCAGTCAGTGTGATTAACTAAACACTCCAATCCTTGGTTCACCTAAGTGACATTTTCTGTGCTAATGAATAAATAATAGCAGGGACACAGCTCGAATTCTGTCAGGAGATTGTGTCCTCTGGTATCATCTTGGCTGGTGCTTCCCTCTGCTTACTGTCCTCTTTCTCACTTTGTCGATGACTTTATACTTCCATCTGCTGGAATCTGTGTTTCTCTCTTTACATCCCCCATTCCCTATTCATTCCTCTTGGTTTCTTCATATCCCTCTGTATTAATAAAACCCTCTTTATTAGACTTTCTCCAGTGTTTTCCTCCACTCTTCTGTTTCTCTGCCTTTCCCACTTTGCCACTCGGTTTTATTTTTCCTGTCTGCTTTCCCTCTCTGCTACCCACCTGTAGTTACACTTCAGAAAGTGCTCTGTGTGGGAAGGTGTTCTGTAATGTCCTGAGGTCCTGATGGGCCCCTGAGAATTTCCTTCTCTTCCTGTCTCTGCTAAAGTTGATGACACAAACAACTAACTTTAGTAAAAATAAATATTTAGAGCCAGGAGGTATTCAGAACACACATCGAACAGTTGTAAATCAAGGCTACTAAGGGACTTGCTGTGTTGTCTAGATTACTGTTCGCCACTCATCCAAGAGGCTTCTTCAGTTCTGATTGATGGTGGGTAGTTTTCTGGTTTATAAACTGAGTTGTTTATAGGTAGAGCAATCACATGAGGATCGTTAGGAGTTGTAGAGGTAATGAGAGGGTCATTAGTCTTATCTTTGCATGTACAAAGGTGTGAACTGTGGTGGAGACGCCAAGTGAAAAAGTTAGGACTGCACTGTAAGTGGCTAATAGGAGGTGTCGTACCCCACCTCCTCTGTTCAGGGATGGGTTTTCCAGTTTGACAAAGATGGCTTCTGTAACCCCTCTTTCAAACCCCCTGACCTCCCTGTCCAAAATATGCAAATTGTTATCATCAAAAGGGTGTCCTTTGTCCTTCAGGTGTAGGTATACAGCCGAATCTTATGTTGGGCCAACCATTTGTGAAGTGGCTGTTTTGTCTCACCGATATACAGATCTGTGCAGTTCTCACTGCATTGTGTAGCATATACAATATTGCTCTGTTTACGTTTGGACACAGCCAGATTCTGTTTGGAAGTGCGGCACGGTAGCATGGCGCTTTCCAGTACAGGCGACCCGGCGTGCCTGGAGCTTGTATGTTCTCCCTATGACCACGTGGACTTTGTCCGCGTGCTCCGGTTTCAAAAGGGCGTACTGGTTGGTAGGTTAATTGGTCAGTAAATTGTCCAGTCACTAGATGAGGGGTTGCTGGACAGTGTGGCTCGAAGGGCCAGAGGGATCTATTCTATATAGAACATAGAAACATAGAAAAGTACAGCACAGTACAGGCCCTTCGGCCCACAATGTTGTGCCAACCCTCAAACCCTGCCTCCCATATAAGCCCCCACCTTAAATTCCTCCATATACCTGTCTAGTAGTCTCTTAAACTTCACTAGTGTATCTGCCTCCACCACTGACTCAGGCAGTGCATTCCACGCACCAACCACTCTCTGAGTAAAAAACCTTCCTCTAATATCCCCCTTGAACTTCCCACCCATTACCTTAAAGCCATGTCCTCTTGTATTGAGCAGTGGTGCCCTGGGGAAGAGGCACTGGCTATCCACTCTATCTATTCCTCTTATTATCTTGAACACCTCTATCATGTCTCCTCTCATCCTCCTTCTCTCCAAAGAGTAAAGCCCTAGCTCCCTTAATCTCTGATCATAATGCATACTCTCTAAACCAGGCAGCATCCTGGTAATTCTCCTCTGTACCCTTTCCAATGCTTCCACATCCTTCCTATAGAGAAGTGACCAGAACTGGCGCTGTATCGCTTTCTGATAGATAGATAGATAGATAGATAAATAAAATTCTCTTACACACGTATAGTGTTCTTCAGCTTACCATACCATCTCCGTCACTTGCACAAGCAAGATTTTAGTTCCGACAGCACTTGAACCCTCGCGGTCCTTCTGGTGAAAGCACTCCCCCAGCGCCGGGGGCAGAGAGTTCCGGCATTTACATCCGGTGGTGTCGAAGGAATGACATTATCTTTTCCAGTCCGAATGGTGTGCAGCTCAGCAGTATAACTGCCACCAGTTATAAACGCTGTCCTTGTCAGAGCTACTTTACTTTGAATAAGTAAGAGCCTAATCTCCCTCCCCTTGCAAAGCCGGGAATTTTAACACTTATCATCATCGTCATGATCAGGTGACATGCCCAGTTTGAGCTTTGACTGCCATGGCCCACACACTCCTGTTTCGGGTCAAGTGGATCAATTCATTGGTATTCATTTCCAGTTCTCTGGCTGCTGTCTCCATCATCATTTGTCTTTGTCTTCCTCTTGCTTTCTTCCCTTCAAACTTTCCCATAATTACCGTGCATTTTAACTCCTCTTTCCTAATCACATGTCCAATGAAGTTATGTTGCCTTTTCATGATCTCGTACATTATTTCTCTTTTTGTGTTTGCTCTGTTCATGACATCCACATTAGATATTCGTTTCATCCATGATATTCTTTGCATCCTCCTCAAAAACCACATCTCTGCTGCTTCAATTCGTTTCCTCATGTTACTAGATATTGTCCAACTTTCTCATCCATATAACATAACTGGATAAACGTAACATTTCAGTACTCTGAGGCGGGTTGTCGTGCCTAGTTTAGTATTGGTCAGTATACTCTTCATTCTCATAGAAGTGTCTTTTGCCTTCACTATCCTTCTTTTTATGTCCAAGTCGTACCTGCTATCTGATGTCACCCAGCTTCCTAAGTAGCAAAAGTTCTGTACTTGTTTTATGGCTTCCCCGTTAATTTTCAGCCTACAGATAGGATTCTCCTTCTTTTTGGATATCACCATACAATCTGTCTTTTTGTAATTGATAGATAGAGCCATTTTTGCACTTTCTTCAACAACTATATCAATTAAGTTTTGTAGTTCTTCCTCTGTACTTGCAATTAACACGGTGTCATCTGCATATCTGAAATTATTGATGTTTTCACCACCAACTTTGATTCCCAAGATGTCTCTTATCTTTTGTAATGTTGTTTCACAGTACACATTAAACAAATCAGGGGAGAAAACACACCCTTGTCTAACACCTCTCTTGATTTTCGTAAACTGACTCACTTCTCCATCTATTCTTCCAGCGAAATCCTTTCAACACTTATACCACCATTAAATCCAAGTATTCCAGACTGATCAAAGCTTGCTATCAGCTAATGTATCGTTGAACAGAAATAAAGGTAATTGAATATAATATAACCTACACATTCAAGGGCAGGGAGGGGCTGGTTTATTACTGGAATAATAATATTTATACACTGAAACTAATATTGACATTACATTAAAATATCAGGTCCAACAGCTGGAAGATGATTATTAGGAGGATATGAATATCAAACAGTAGAAAATAATATTACAGTAATAAGCACTCAATCATCAGGGGGGATTTATTACAGAAACATAAGCCCTAATTTAGTGAAACCGACAGTAATTTCAGTAATTAACATGTGCAAATGATATGCCGCAGAATTTGGAGCCAGGGTTGGAGAAGAGACAGTGGATTTCGTGTACTTGGGCTTTTAACAAGTTCCCACACAGAGATTAACATACAACATTGATTCAGGTACAGAAGGAGAGATGTCTTACTGCAATTGTGTAGAATTTTGAACAGACACTTTGTGGAGCTATCTGAGGAAGGATGTTCTTGTTGTGAAAGAGGTGAAGAAAAGGCTCATCAAACTGATTCCTGGGATAAAATCATAAAACCATTAAATATAGGAGTAGAATAAGGCATTTGGCCCATCAACTGTGCTCCAACATTTGATCATGGTTGATTTATTTCTCCTCTCTACCCCCTTCTCCTGCTTTCTCCCCGTAACCTTTGATGTCCTTCCTAATCAAGAAGCTATCAACTTCTTCTTTAAATATACCTTGTGACTCCACGGCCATCTGTGGCAATGAATTCCACAGATTTACCACCCTCTGGCTGATGAAATTCCTCTTTATTTTTGTCCTAAAGAGGTGTCCTTCTGTTCTGATGCTGTGCCCTCTGGTCCTAAACTACCCCACTATAGGAAACACCTTCTTCATGGCCGCTCTATCTAGACCTTTCAATATTCAGTAGGTTTCGATGAGATTATCCCGTCATTTAATCAGAATCAGGTTTAACAACACTGGAATATATCATGAAATTTGTTGTTTTCTGCCAGCAGTTTATTGCAGTTCATAGTAAAAAAAAACATAAAATAGAATAAGAAATATATCTTTTTTATAAACTCTAATAGGTACAGGCCCGGAGCCATCCAATGCTCCTCATACAATAAGCCTTTCATTCCTAGAATCATTCTCATGATCCTCCTCAGATCCCTCTCCAATGCCAGCATGTCCCTTCTTAGATAAGGGGTCCTAAACTGCTCACAATACTCCAAGTGCTGACCAATGGCTTATAAAGCCTCAGCATCACATCCTTGCTTTTGTATTATAGTCCTCTCAAAATAAGTGTTAACATTGCAATTGCCTTCTTTACCCCAACTCAGCCTGCAAGTTAACCTTCAGGAAGTCCTGCACTTCCAATTGCTGAACTTCCTCCCCATTTACTTTACTTTACACTTTACTTTACTTTATACTTTATTGTCGCCAAACAATTGATACTAGAGCGTGCAATAATCACAGTGATATTTGATTCTGCTCTTTGTGCTCCCTGGAGTACAAATCGATAGTAAATATTAAAAATTTAAATTATAAATCATAAATAGAAAATAGAAAAGGGAAAGTAAGGTAGTGCAAAAAAACTGAGAGGCAAGTCCAGATATTTGGAGGGTACGGCCCAGATCCGGGTCAGGATCAGTTGGAAAGAAGCTGTTCCCAAATCTGGCCGTACGAGTCTTCAAGCTCCTGAGCCTTCTTCCGGAGGGAAGAGGGATGAAAAGTGTGTTGGCTGGGTGGGTCGTGTGCTTGATTATCCTGGCAGCACTGCTCTGACAGCGTGCAGTGTAAAGTGAGTCCAAGGGTGGAAGATTGGTTTGTGTGATGTGCTGGGCTGTGTTCACGATCAATTTATAAATTGTCTATGTCTTTACTCCTACCAAAGTGCATGACCATTCACTTCCCTATATTGTATTCCATCTACCACTTATTTGAGTATTCTCCTAGTATGTCCAAGTCCTTCTGCAGACTCCCTACATTCTCAATACTACCTGCCACTCCACCTATTGTCCATAAACATGGCCACAAAGCCATCAATTCCATCATGAACACATAACATGAAAAGAAGTGGACTGAATACCAACTCTTACAGAACAACATTAGTCACTGGCAACCACCCCAAAAAGGGCCCCTTTATTCTCACTCCTTGCCAGTCAGCTAGTCATCTATCCACGCTAGCATCATTCCTGTAAAACCATGGGCTCTTATCTTGTTTAGTAGCCTCACGTGCAGCACCTTGTCAAAGGCCTTCTGAAAATCCATTCCCTGACTTGTGGTCAAATGACTTGTATTTCCCATTCCAGACAGTGATACAGCTCGTCGGGTAGTGCAAGAAGTAGCAGAGTTGTGAACACAGTCCTGTCCATCATTCAAGCCAGCTTCTCCTCCATTAGCATTATAAAAAATGTGCTAGAGGAACTCTACAGGACAGGCAGCATCTATAGAGAGGAATAAAGAGTCGAGATTTTGGGCCAGGACCCTTCATCAGGACCGAACATCAACTCTTTATTCTTCTCCGTAGTTGCTGCCTGACCTGCCGAGTTCTTCCAGTACTTTTTATGTACATTCCTCTGAGTTTCCAGAACCTCCAGAATCTCCTGTGTTTCTGATCCCTTCTATTGACCCTGTGCAAACTTCTCTCTGCTTCAGAAAACAGCCAACATAATTGTAGGTGCCTCCCACTTAGGTTATTCCCTCTTCTCCCCTCTCCTGTCAGGCAGAAGATACAAAGGAGCACTAATCAACAACTCAAGGAGCAGCTTCTATTCTGCGGCTATCAGACTCTTCAATGGACCTCATACTCCAAAAGATGAACTCAAGCTCTCGATCTCCCAGTCTACGTTGTTGTGGCTCTTGCACTTCATTCGTCTACTTGCACTGCATTTCTGCTTTTTTCTTACTACATCAGTGGACTTAGGTATGGCATGATCCCTCTAGACGGCATGCAAAATAAAATCTTTTCATTGTAAACAGTAAATGTGATAATAATAAACCAATCCAACCTATTAAACTGATAGTCAAGGAGGATCTACACGTCACTGGTTCCACAGAACATAGAAGTATGAAGTGGGACAAGTTTAGAGAGTAAGAATGAGGAAGACTAGCAACATAAACATAACAGAAGCAGGAATAGATCATCTGACCCATCGAGCCTGCTCCGCCATTCAATAAGATCATGGCTGATCGGGCCATGGACTCATCTCCACCTACCTGCCTTTTCCCCATAACCCCTCATTCCCCTACTATGCAAAGATCTATCCAACCTTGTCTTAAATATATTTACTGAGGTAACCTCCACTGCTCCATTGGATAGAGAATTCCACAGATTCACCACTCTCCGGGAAAAAGCTGTTTCTCCTCATCTCCGTCCTAAATCTACTCCCCTGAATCTTGAGGCTATGTTCCCTAGTTCTAGTCTCACCTACCAGTGGAAACAACTTTCCTGCCTCTATCTTACCTATCCCTTTCATAATTTTATATATTTCTATAAGATCTCCTTTCATCCTTCTGAATTCCAGTGAGCACAGTTCTAGGAGACTCAACCTTTCCTCATAGTCTAATCCCCTCATCTCTGGAATCAACCTGGTGAACCTCCTCTGCAACACCCCTAAAGCCAGTACATCCTTCCTCAAATAAGGAGACCAGAACAGCACACAGTACGCCAGATGCGGCCCCACCAGTACCTTGTACAGTTGCAGCATAGATTTCCTGCTCTTAAATTCAATCCTTCCAGCAATGAAGGCCAACATTCCATTTGCCTTCCTGATAGCCTGCTGCACCTTTTGTGACTCATGCACAAGCACTCCAAAGTCTCTCTGCACAGCAGCCTGCTGCAATTTTTTACCATTTTAAGTAATAATCTGCTCTTTCATTTTTCCTTCCAAAGTGGATGACCTTGCATTTACCAACATTGTACTCCATCTGCCAGATCCTTGCCCACTCACTTAACCTATCTATATCTCTCTCCAGACTCTCTCTATCTTCTGCACAACTTGCTTTTCCCCTCAATTTAGTATCATCAGCAAACTTAGATACACTATACTCAGTCCCTCTTGGGATTATTAACACGTATCATGAACAGTTGCAGGCCCAGTGACCCCTGTGGCACACCGCTCACCACTGATTGCCAACCAGATTAAACCCATGTATCCCAGCTCCCTGTTTTCTATTAGTTAACCAAACCTCTATCCACGCTAATACATCACCCCCAACTCTATGTATCCTTATCTTATGGGAAGTCTTTTATGTGGCAACTTATCGAAAGCCTTCTGGAAATCCAAGTAAATAACATCCATCTGTTCCCCTCTATCCACTGCGCTTGTTATATCCTCAAAGAACTCCAGTAAGTTTGCCAAACAGGACCTGCCCTTGCTGAATCCATGCTGCGTTTGCTTAATGGATCCATTTCTTTCCAGATGCCTCACAATTTTTTCCTTAATGATAGCTTCAAGAATTTTCCCAACAACAGATGTTAAACTAACTGCCCTTTGGTTACTTGCCTTTTGCCTACATCCTTTTTTGAACACTGGCATGACATCCGCCATCTTCCAATCCACCAGGACCTGCCTAGAGTCCAGAGAATTTTGGTAAATCAGCACCAAAGCCTCTACTATAGCTTCTGCCATTTCTTTCAGTACCCTGGGATGCATTCCATCAGGACCAGGGGACTTATCTTCAGGCCCACAAGTTTGCTCAGCACTCCCTCTTTAGTGATAGCTATTGTATCGAGGTCCTCACCTCCCATCGCATCCATGACATCTCTCTTTGGTATGTTAGATGTGTCCTCCACCATGAAGACTGACACAAAATAGTCATAAAGGACTGGAGCACTAATGTAATGAAGAATGACTTGGAGAACACAGAAGGTGATAAAGTGATTCACTCGGCAAAGTTGGGTTAGATGTAGAATGCCACAGATACAAGTAGAAATTCAGAGAGACAGAGACACTGAGGAATGAAGGGGAGAGAGAGTGGCAATTTCAATGGAATAAGAATAGCGAGAGGCGTCAAACAGATTGCTGGCTTACATTCTCCCTTTCGTCTATTATTGTACAGGGTAAATATTGGATTTTTGGATAATAAAGGTAAGATGAATCTTCCCCAGCATTTGAGGCAATGGACCACTCAAACTCAAACCTAAATGTGTAACCACCCTCTCTAAGAAAGTAGCTAAAGAATGGAGATCACCAATACAGATACAAGCAGGCGACCAGCTTCAAGGTAAACCACACCTTGTTGCCACACCAACAGGGCTGTTACCAGGCAGTCATTTTCATTTTAATTAAGTGGTGCAACTATGACCTTCGGCAGACTTCAGCCTTCCTGTTACCATAGTGATGTGTGACAGAAATGATCCATTCCAAAGAGTGTTAAATCTTCTGAATTTTCAAAATTTTTTCCTAATCTGGCCCTGAAGAGTGACCTGTTCTACTGGAAATGATTTTTGATTAAAAGGACAATGAAAGAACCTGAGGAAATACAATATGAGCAACTTTGCAGTACCCAGAGGAGAAGATTAATTCCCTGCAAAGTACACATGCACTCGCAAGACAGATCAGTAAATTTATGGCAAAGATTCAATTAAATTCAGTGGCCAAAGTGGAGTTATGACAAAAATACTGATATTATGACTTAATTTATTGGGATGCTAATTGCACACTTTATGGGAAGGAAGAGAACACCAAAATTTATTGAGAGGATGAATGTGCATTGTGACTGGCATCTTCTGCCTGAAATGAGATTAAAGATGATTGATCCATCTGTTAGTGGTTAATAAATATGAGATTAGTCTGGTCAGTACATATCACACGTGTTTATTAAACAGTGATTACTTGGCAGGATCATGCAATGAATCAGTCATTATTGTAAACAATGACTTCTTCAGACTGAGATCAAGTAACTAAACTCACACACAATGTGACTCTGTTAGCATAAAAGAAAACAGAAACCAATTAAAGTGCATTAACTTTTCTTGTATGTTGATACTTAGAGAGCCCCTTGTAATGAATAAATATATCAATTTAGCATTACATGTTGAAGCGCAATATGTTTATTTCCTTTGTGGGAATTAGTTTCTAAATTTTGAGCAAAATTTGCAAACAAATATGAACTCGCGGACTCAACACTGCGGAATGCAGGTACGGTACCTTTTAGCAGATGAAAGTATATCATCGTGGCTGGATGAGAAGCAAGAAGGGAGGTATCCAAGCCAGATGAAAACAGTGTAAAGCTTCCTCCATCCAATATTTTGTTAGAAAATGTACAGTCTCTGGAGAACAAGATTTAGGACCTAAGGACAAAATTTCTATATCAGAGGGAAATGAGGAATTGCTCTGTTCTCCGTTTCATGGAGACTTGGCTCACCTCAGACATGCTGGATACATTAGTCAGACCAGCACTTATGTGCTGGACCCTGGATAGATATAGGAGGGAGACTAAAAATTTGGCTGAGTGGTGCCACAGCAACAACTCAAATAATAGCAAGACCAAGGAGCTGATTATTGACTACAGGGGGAGGAAATCAGATGATCATGAGCCAGTCCTCATTGGGGGAATCAGAGTTGGAGAAAGTCGGCAACCTTCAATTCCTTGCAGCATGTAAGTGCCATTTATAAACTTCTCAAAATACTGATGGATCAGACTGTTGATTTGAAGAGAACAAAACGTGCGGGTTTCATGATAAACTCTTCAAGGTGCTTAGATGTAGTGGACATATCGTGGTCTTGTTCCCCCAACTTGACACATCTAATGATTAAATGCCATCCATTCTACTTACAGACAGAGATCCTGTCCACAGTTTGCATACTGCCAAAGGCCAATGTTAAGCAATGTCAATACATGAAGTATTGAGTGCCACTATCAGCAAATAAGAAACAGCCTATCCCAATGTCTTTCAAAACATTGAAAGGTATCTCAATTAGGCTTTTTCGAAGAAATATCTGCCCAATTATCATCGCCATATAACTGCAGCTCTACCATAAAGAATGCCTACATTTCCATCCCTAGAACACATTTTGGGAAATCTGATCATCTGGCTGTCCTCCTCCTGTTTCCATGCAGCAGAAGATAAAGAGTAAGGCTCCAGAAGTGACAGCAACGAAGAGGTGGTTGCGGGAGGTAGAGATGCAGCTATGAGATTGCTCCAAGTGAGTAGACTGGGCCATGTTAAAGAACCGATCAGAGGAGCTGAGTGAATATGCCACGGTTATCATGGATTTTATAAAGACAGACATGGATGTGTGTGTTCCCACAGAACTATTTAAAGTTCCTCAAACATAAGCCCTGGGTGAACCAAAAGATCTGCAATCTGCTGAGGGACAAATCAGTGGTGTTCACTTCAGGCAACCTACTAAAATACAAGAGGTCCAGGTACAACCTCCAGAAAGCCATCTCACATACAAAGGGGCAATTCTGGACCAAATCAGAATCACAGAAGAATTTTTGATAGCTGTAGCAGGGCTTGAATGCTATCAGCATCTACAAAGTAAAACCAAGCAACATATTTGACAACAAGGTTTTGCTCCCAGATGAGCTCAATGCCTTTTACGCTCACTTTATGGAGGCACCTACACAAACTCCCACAGTCGCCAACAACCCAGTCTCTGAAGCCAACGGGAGTGCATCCATCAGGCGGATGAACATATGGAAAACATCTGGCCCAGACGGGATACCTGGCCCAGTACTGAAGACTGTGCTGATCATCAAGCTGGAGTATTCACTGATATTTTTAACCTCTCCTTGGAGCGACAGAGGATGAGAGGTGACCTGATACAGGTGTATAAGATGATGAGGGGCATTGATTTTTTGCCAAGGTTGAAATGGCTAAAACGAGGGTCATAGTTTTAAGGTGCTTGGGAATAGGTACTGAGGGGATGTCAGGGGTAAGTTTTTCACACAGAGAGTGGTGGGTGCGTGAAATGTACTGCTGGCGGTGGTGGTGGAAGCAGATACAATAGGATCTTTTAAAAGCCGCTTAGCACATGGAGCTTTGAGAAATAGACGGCTATACACTAGGGAGATTCTAGGCAGTCTCCAGAGTAGGTTACATGGTCAGCACAACATTGTGGGCCGAAGGGACTGTAATGTGCTGTAAATTTCTATGTTCTATGTTCTCTCGCTTTGGCAGTCTGAGGTACCCACCTGCTTCAAGTAGGCTTCAATTATACTGGTACTCAAGAAAAATGCGGTGCCTGCCTAAATGACTGTTGTTCTGTGGTACTTCACCCACTGTGATGAAGCTCTTTGAGAGGTTGGTGATGAGACATATCAACTCCTGCCTGAGGAGCGATTCAGAACCACTCCAGTTTGCCTAAAGGCACAACAGGTCGACAGCAGATGCCATTTTGTTGGCTCTTCAATCAACACTGGAACATCTGGACAGTGAAGGTGCATACATCAGGATGCTCTTCATTGACTACAGCTTGCCACTCAATACTATCTTTCCCTCAAAACCAATCAATAAGCTCCAAGACCTAGGCCTCAATACCTCCTCGTGCAAATGGATCCTCAATTTCGTCACTGGCAGACCCAGGTCAGTTCGGATTGGTAACAATAACTCTACAATCACCATTAGCACAGATGCATCACAAGGCTGTGTGCTTAATCCCCTGCTATAGTTGCTTTATAATTTGTGACTGTAAGGCTAAGCCTAGTTCCAATGCCACATTTAAGTTTGTTGAGAACACCACTGTCACTGGCCAAAAAAAATGTGGTGAAGAATCAGCATATAGGAGGGAGACTGGAAATTTGTCTGAGTGGTGTCACAACAACAACCTCTTACTCAACTAATAGCAGGACAAAGGAGCTGATTATTTACTGCAGGAAGAGGAAATCAGAGGTCCCCGAGCCAGTCCTCACTGGGGGAATCAGAGTTGGAGATGGTCAGCGACTTTCAATTCCTTGACGTTATCATTTCAGAGGATCTGTCCAGGGTCAAGCTTATCAGTGCCATTTACAAACAAAGCACAGCAGCGCCTTTAGTTTCTTAGAAGTTTGTGAAGATTCAGCATGTCATCCAAAACTTTGACAAATTTCTACAGGTATGTGGTGAAAGTATACTGACTGGTTGCATTACTACCTCGTATGGAAACAACAATCACCCCATACCAAACTATTTCTACATCCCTTGGAATTCTTTCAAAGGTGACTCTTCATCTCATGTTCTCAGTATCTATTCCTTATTTATGTATTATTATATTTTAGTTCCTTTTCTTTTTATATTTGCACAATTTGTTGTTGTTTGTCCATCTCGTGTGCATTTTTCATGGATTCTATTGTGTTTCTTTGTATTTACTGTGAATGCCCACAAGATAATGTATCCCAGGGTTGTATATGGTGACATATATGTACTTGGATAATAAATTTACTTTGAACTTTGAAGATGAATCCAGAGGACTTTTCCACCAAGGACAGTTTTAATTTCCTTTTTGCTACTTCACTTGTCTGAAGCTGTTGCCTTTGCAATATCAGGTACAGTAGATCAGCAAATTGTGCTGCATCATTCCTTTGTGCATTCTGTGCAGGTGAACCAAGTGAGGAGAAATTTGTATTTTTCCATTGCTATCACACTCTGGCCAGGATTACTAAAGGTGAAAATTTTCCCTTGAACTTCAGCTGCTGCCCAGCTGCAATATTCAACACTACTGGGCAGAAACTGCACCATAAAACCATACGATATTGGAGCAGGATAAAGCCATTTGGCCCATCGAGTCTGTTCCGACATTTCATCACAGCCGATCCGTTTCCCTCTCAGCCCCAATCTCCTGCCTTCTCCGCATAACCCTTCATGCCCTGGCTAATAAAGAACCTATCAACCTCTGCTTTAAATATACTCAATGATTTGGCCTCCACAGCTGCCTGGGACAATGAATTTCACAGATTCCTTACCCTTAGGCTAAAGAAATTGTTTCTCATCTCTGTTCTAAATGGATGTCCCTCTATTCTAAGGTTATGCCCTCTCATCCTAGAGTCCCCCACCATAGGAAACATCCTCTCCACATCCACTCTATCATGGCCTTTCAACATTCAATAGTTTTCAATGAGATCCAGCACCACCCCTCCCCACCCCCGTACCTTATTCTTTTGGATTCCAGGTAGTACAGGCCCAGCGCCATCAATCGGTCCTCATTAGGTAGCCCTTTCATTCCTGGAATCATTCTTGTGAATCTGCTCTGAACTCTCTCCAATGTTAGCACATCCTTTCTTAGATAAAACACCAAATGAGGCCTTACCAGTGCCCTATAAAGTCTGAACATTACATTCTTGCTTTTATATTCTAGCCCTTTCGAAATGAATGATAAAATTGCATTTACCTTCTGATCCACCAACTCAATTTCCAAATTGACCTTTAGGGAATCCTGTGTGGGGTCTCCCAACTCCCTTTGCACTTTGGATTTTTAATTTTCTCTCCATTTAGAAAATAGCCTATGCTTTTATTTCTTCTACCAAAGTGCACAACCATACAATTCCCAACACTGTATTCCATCTTGTCCATTCTCCTTATCTTTCTAAGTCCTTCTGCAGCCTCTCTGCTTCCTCAACACTACCTACCCCTTACTGATCTTTGTATAGTTTGCAAACTTGGCCACAAAACCATCAGTTTCACCATCCAAGTTATTGATATATAATGTAAAAAGAAAGGGAATAGCGCTAGGTACTGGCAGCCAACCAGGAAAGATCCTCTTTTTCCCACTCTTTGCCTCCTGCCAATCAGCCAATGCTCTATCCATGCTAATAATACCATGGCTTCTTAACTTGTTAAGCAGCCTCATGTGTGGCACCTTGTCAAAGGCCTTCTGAAAATCCAAGCACACAACATCCTCCAATTCTCCTTTGTCTATCCTGCTTGTTATTTCTTCAAAGAATTCCAACTGCTAAGTCAGGCAAGATTTTCCCTTAAGGAAATCATGCTGATTTTGGCTTTTTTTAAATCATGTGCCTCCAAGTACGCTGAAACCACATCCTTAATAATCGACTCCAACTTCTTCCCAACCACCGAGGTCAGACTAATTGGCCTATAATTTCCTTTCTTCTACCTCTCTCCCTTCTTGAAGAGTAGTGTGACTTTTGCAATTTCCCAGTCCTCCGGAACCATGCCAGGACCCATTGATTCTTGAAAAATCATTACTAATGCCTACACAATTTATTTAGCCATCTCTTTCCGAATCCTGGGTGTACACCATCTGGTCAAAATGATTTATCTATTATCAGAGCTTTTTGGTTTCCCAAGCACCTTCTCCCTAATAATGGTAACTTCACTCACTTCTTCCGCCAGACACTCTTGAACTTCAGCATACTGCTAGCGTCTTCCACAGTGAAGAGTGATGCAAAATAGTTCATCTGTCATTTGCTTGCACCCATTGCTACCACTACAGTATCATTTTCCAGCAGTCCGATATCTACTCTCGCCTCTCTTTTACTCTTTTTATTTCTGAAGAATGTTTTGGTATCCCCTTTAATAATATTGGCTAGCTTAGTTTTGCATTTCATGACTTTTTATGACTTTTTTAGTAACCTTCTGTTGGTTTTTAGAAGTTTCCCAATTCTCTAACTTCCCACTAACTTTTGCCCTATTATATGCCCCCTCTTGGGCTTTTATGTTGGCTTTGACTTCCCTTGTCTGCCACAAATGCATCATCTTGCCTTTAGACTACTTCTTCTTCTTTGGGATGTACCTGTCCTGTGTCTTCCTGATTACTCCCAGAAATTCCTGCCATTGCTGTCTTGCTGGTGTCCTCTTCCAATCAACTTTGGCCAACTCATGCCTTTGCTCCACTGTAATACTAATATGTCTGACTTTAGCTTCTTCCTCTTCAATTGCAGGGTGAATTTGATCATATTATGATTACTTGCCGCTAAGGGCTTCATTACCTTAAGTTCTCTAATCAATTCCAGTTCATTGCACAACACCCAATCCAGAATAGCTGATCCCCTAATGAGCTCATCTAAAAATCCATCTTATAGGTGTTCTTCATGTTCCCCCTCTTGGGAACCAGCACCAACCTGATTTTCCCCATCTACCTGCATATTGAAATTTCCCATATCTATTGTAAAATTGCCCTTGTGACATGCCTTTTCTATCTCCAGTCGTAATTTGTAGACCACATCTTTGCTACAGTTAGGAGACCTGTATATAACTCCCATCTGGATCTTTTTACCATTGCAGTTTCTTAGCTCTGCCCACAAGGATTCTATGTCACCCAATCCTATGTCACCTCTTTCCAAGGATTTGATTTAATTTTTTACCAACAGAGCCACCCCATCCCCTCTGCCTACCTGCCTGTCCTTTCAATGCAATGTGTATCCTTGGATGTTAAGCTCCCAACTATGATCTTCTTTCAGCCATGACTCAGAGATGCCCACAACTTCATACCTGCCAGTCTGTAACTGTGCTACAAGTTCATCTGTCTTATTCTCTATACTGTATGCATTCAAATATAACACTTTCAGTCCTGTATTCATCACCCTTTTTGATTCTGCCTCCATTTTACATTTCGACTCATCCTTTAACTGCAATTTTGCCCTGTCATCAGCCTGTCCTTGCTAACAGTCTCACTACACACTGCTTCTATTTGTAAACCAACTGTCCCATCCTCAGTCCTATCATGCCACCCCCTGCCAAATTAGTTTAATCCTTCCCGAACAGCTTTAGCAAGCCTGGCTGCAAGAATTCTGATACCCTTTGGGTTCAGGTGTAGCCCATCCCTTTTGTACCGGTCGTATCTTCCCCAGAAGAGATCCCAATGATCTAGAAATCTGAACCTCTGCCCCCTGTACCAATTCCTCAGCCACACATTTATCTGCCAAATGCTCCTATTGTTACCCTCGCTGGTGTGTGGCATAAGCAGCATCCAGAGACTACTGCCCTGGTGGTCCTGCTTTTCTGCTTTCTACCTCTTACCTTTATACTTTATTGTTGCCAAATAATTGGTACTAGAACGTACAATCATCACAGCGATATTTGATTCTGCGCTTCACACTCCCTGGATTGCAAATATTAAATATTAAAAATATTAAAGATAGTTAAAATTAGTAAATATTAAAAATCTAAATTATAAATCATAAATAGAAAATAGAAAAATGGGAAGTAAGGTAGTGCAAAAAAAACCGAGAGGCAGGTCCGGATATTTGGAGGGTACGGCCCAGATCCGGGTCAGGATCTGTTCAGCAGTCTTATCACAGTTGGAAAGAAGCTGTTCCCAAATCTGGCCATACGAGTCTTCAAGCTCCTGAACCTTCTCCCGGAGGGAAGAGGGACAAAAATTGCTCCTTAAAATCTTTTTTCAGGACCTCCCCACCTTTCCTACCTATTTCATTGGTGCAAATAAGTACCAAGATTTTGGGCTGCTCTTCCTCCTCCTTAAGCATTCGGTGGACCCTTTGCAAGGCAACCCATACCCTGGGAAGCAACATACCTTCCAGGCGTTGCTTTCACGTCCACAGAATCTCATCTCCGTTCCTCTGTGGAAACTCCTATTGCTAACGCAGTCCTCTTCACCTCTCGTCTCTTCTGAGCCTCAGCACCAGACTCGATGCCAGTGCTGTGGCTCCCCTCAGTAGGTTGTCCCACTGAACAGTTTAAAAAATAGTATACTGTACTTATTACTGAGGGGAGCAGCCACAGGGGCTACTCTGTACTGGCTGTCCATTTCCCTTCCTTCTCCTGACAGTCGCCCAGTTACCTGCCTCCTGCAACCCAGGGGTGACTACCTCCCTGTCTTTCCTTTCCTCAGTCAGAATCAGGAACTGAAGCCTTCTCCGACTGTATCCTATCCAGCATAAGGAGCATCAGGCCAGATGCATTTTGACCAGCTCCTCAGACTTATCATTTGCTTTAATAACTCCCACTTTTAACTGTAACCTTGACAGTCAGAGCACAAGTAAAAGAAGCTTTCTCTTTAACAGACGTCGTCATTAGAAGTATTAATGGAACAGTGGTTATCCCTTTTTTTTCGTGCCATTGACTTGGAAAGAGAACACTGTAGGTTTAGAGGAAAGATGAGGCTACATGAACCCAGTGATGCACATCCTGAAAGGTTGAGAAAGGCAGAAACCTTCATCACATTTAAAGCTTTGAATCAGCAGATGGACTTCAGGAAGGTGTGGCCTGCAGAACAATGAACCCAGTGCTGCAAGGTGGGATTATATTGGATGCAACTTTATTTTTGCTGGTACACACCTGATGGGCCAAATGGCCTTTTTTCCATGTCATGAATGTTCTCTGATTCTACATTACGACAGTTAAAATGGATTTCAGATTGTGGTGTGAGATATCAGCACAAAAATAGGTAATAGCAGAAAAGAGAATGTAGAATACACTAAACCTGATGCAGGGTTTCAACCCAATTTACTGGCATTTCCTGTCCTCCACAGATGCTGCTCAGCCCCTTGAATTCTTCCAGCAAATTGCTTGTGTCTGGTGACCCCAGTGTCTGCAGACTCCTGTCTCTCCATGCAGAAAAGTGTGTTGCAGTTACAGAGTAAGTGCAGTGCAGGCAGACAAATAAATTGCAAGGGCCACAGTGAGTTAGATTGGAAGATCGAGTGTTCAGTTCATATGAGAGGTCCATTTAAGAGTTCGATAACAGTGAGTCTGATGGTTTGTGTTATCACACTTTTGCATCTTCTCCCTGCTGGGGAAAGAGAGAATAAATAGGCCGGGAAGGGTTCTTCATTATGTTACCTGCCTTCAAAAGGAAGGGAAGAGTGTAGAGAGTAAATGGAGAGAGGCTGACATGTTTGATGGACTGGGCTGTGCTCAGAACTCATGGTAATTTCAAGTGCAGCACAGTTGCCATACCAATTTGTGCTGCATTCAGACAGGATGCTTTCTGTGTTGCATCTGTAAAAATTAGTGGAGGTCATTGAGCATATGCTGAATTTCAGTAAAGGCACTGGTGTTCTTTTTTGGCAATAATGCCCATGAGGTTAGACCAGGACAAGCTACTGGTGATGTTTACACTCAGATACTTGGAGCTCTCAACCATCTCCACCTCAACACTACTGATAGACAGGGTATATACTCTCAACTTCTTTCCTGAAGTTACTTGCCAGCTCCTTTGTTTTACTGATACTGAAAGAAATGCTGTTGTATGCTCACTTACTACTGGACTCTCTCTCCTTCTGACACTCTGTCTCATTCTTTGATAGTCATAGTCATACTTTATAGATCCCAGGGGAAATTGGTTATCGTTACAGTTGCACCATAAATAATAAATAGTAATAGAACCATAAATAGTTAAATAGTAATTTGTAAATTATGCCAGAAAAATAAGTCCAGGACCAGCCTATTGGCTCAGGGTGTCTGACCCTCCAAGGGAAGAGTTATAAAGTTTGATGGCCACAGGCAGGAATGACTTCCTATGACGCTCTGTGCTGCATCTCGGTGGAATGAGTCTCTGGCTGAATGTACTCCTGTGTCCACCCAGTACATTATGTAGTGGATGGGAGACATTGTCCAAGATGGCATGCAACTTAGACAGCATCCTCTTTTCAGACACCACCGTGAGAGAGTCCAGTTCCATCCCCACAACATCACTGGCCTTATGAATGAGTTTGTTGATTCTCTTGGTGTCTGCTACCCTCAGCCTGCTGCTCCAGCACACAACAGCAAACATGATAGCACTGGCCACCACTGACTCGTAGAACATCCTCATCGTCCGGCAGATGTTAAAGGACCTCAGTCTCCTCAGGAAATAGAGACGGCTCTGACCCTTCTTGTAGACAGCCTCAGTGTTCTTTGACCAGTCCAGTTTATTGTCAATTCGTATCCCCAGGTATTTGTAATCCTCCACCATGTCCACACTGACCCCCTGGATGCAGACAGGGGTCATCGGTACCTTAGCTCTCCTCAGGTCTACCTCCAGCTCCTTAGTCTTTTTCACATTAAGCTGCAGATAATTCTGCTCACACCATGTGACAAAGTTTCCTACCATAGCCCTGTACTCAGCCTCATCTCTCTTGCCGATGCATCCAACTATGGCAGAGTCATCAGAAAACTTCTGAAGATGACAAGACTCTGTGCAGTAGTTGAAGTCCGAGGTGCAAATGGTGAAGAGAAAGGGAGACAAGACAGTTCCCTGTGGAGCCCCAGTGGAGCTGCTGATCACTGTGTCGGACACACAGTGTTGCAAGCACATGTACTGTGGTCTGCCAGTCAGGTAATCAAGAATCCATGATACCAGGGAAGCATCCACCTGCATTGCTATCAGCTTCTCCCCCAGCAGAGCAGGGTGGATGGCGTTGAATGCACTGGAAAAGTCAAAAAACATGACCCTCACAGTGCTCACTGGCTTGTCCAGGTGGGCGTAGACACGGTTCAGCAGGTAGACGATGGCATCGTCAACTCCTAGTTGGGGCTGGTAGGCGAACTGGAGGGGATCTAAGTGTGGCCTGACCATAGGCCGGAGCAGCTCCAGAACAAGTCTCTCCAGGGTCTTCATGATGTGGGAGGTCAATAGGCAGAGGTACAAACCACGTAGGTTTCCAACATCCCAAACACATGCTGATGTTTAGCAGGTCATCAAAAAGTGCTTGGATAGTATGGATGTAGAATGAATGTTTCCACTATTCAGGGAGTCTAGGATCCGAGGCCACAGCCTGAAGCTGTGGAATTCGCTGCACACAGGGCTGTGGAAGCCAAGTCATTGGAGGTATTTAGGGCAGAGATTGATTGGTAAAGGGGTTAAGGGTTAAAGAGAGAAGACAGGAGACGGTAGTTGAAAATAATTAGCCATGATTGCATGGTGCAGCAGATTTGATGGGCCAAATGCCTAAGTCTACTACCACATCTTATGGACTATCTACCTTAGGGTGAGTTAGTATAGATTGTGGTAGGAGGGGTAGAGGAGAATTGATTGGTGTTGGAGAGAGTATAGGGAAGGGGGTACAAGAACGCGACTGATTGGATGCATCCTTTGATGCACAGACAATGTACAAAAACATAACCAAACCCACTAGCTGGAGAACGTAGATGGAGCCTCACTCTGAATTAGGTCTGCGGTGTTCTTGGTTTGAACAGTGTAGAGAGAGCTCTGTGCCACTATTTGTTAATAGTACCAAGAAAAACCATCTTCTAAACACCCCACAGCCCCAACATTGCAACAGGTGACAATTTCAGAGACCATGGTTTCCACTTTCTGGGTATTTGCTTGTCTTTTGTTTTTAAATAATTTTTAACACATCAGTGAAACAAATACAACCATTATGCTCTTTTTGCTGAGATGCAACCAAAACCTGCAGAGCCCATCAATTCTGGAAGAGTTCCTGTGAGTCAGTGGTTACCATGTGTTCCCTCTCCATGAGCACCTGGCACAAATGTAAGAGGGACAGCAGTTTGCTTGGAAGGACCATCACCCCCAGCAACGTCTGCTCGGACCCAAGTCTGTAGAAGTCACCTTGATGAGGCCTCTAAACCAACCTCTCCCAAAGATCAAGACCATGGGGAACTGCAACCAGACTTGAGCAATAGCCTCCCCAAATACCCGAAGAGGGACTGTAACATACTATCTTCTGTGTTTACATGGACCTACCTAAGAAAGTTGGATGGAGCAGAACAGAAGCAGCCTTACTTTATAGTGAATCTGTCCAAACCTGTAACAGGAATATTTTAAAGATAAGGGAGCTTAATTTGGCAATACTTGCTCTGGTAGATTGGGATGTGACAGCTCAGCTGGAGGCTTTCAACTGTATTTAACCCATTTTTGTAAATCTCCTGTGAATACCTGATGTCAAAATTGGGTTCCTTACTGTAAAATTAAGCCATGATTATTGCTCCGCTCCTTATCGTACACATATTCAAAATGGACTGGCTTGTGAGTAAAAGGGAGCTTTAAGGATAATTCTGTATATGTACATCTCTTGGAAAACACACATGCTGTCAATTTTCCGCGAACTTTCAAATCAACAAGTGAGGTTTCTTTTGAAGGTGTTAGGATTTTACTCATCTATTATTTAAAAGAAACTACTGCTTGACTGGACTTCTTTTATCAACATGACAGTAATCTCAGCGTAACTAATATAATTACATTTCCAATTTTTAAACCATTTTCCTGTGCAGAAGAAACTAAAATCTCTTCTTTACAATTGCTTTGTAAATCTGACCATATTTCCTTTCAAGGAGATTTTATTTCTGTTCCTTTCAGATCCTCTTTAAAGTCCATCAATCAAAAATCATCAGTGCCTCTACGACAGCTTGTGAATTAGTGCCCAAGTCTGACCTTAGGAGCAAAATAAAGTATAATTGTTGACACAAGAGGCTGACAATAATGGAATCTGGTGCAGAAACAAACTGTTGGCAGAACTCAGTAGGTCAAGCTGCATCTGTGGATGGGGTGGCGAGAGATTTCAGGAAAGAACTATTGACATTTTGCAAACTTTGACAATCCGTTTCCCATCCACTTACACACCATGTTCCTCCAGCAATTTGTTTTTTGTAAGCATAATTCTTTCTACGCTGGATCAGTGAGTGCACTGTTAAGACATTCTTTGGATGCTGCACTGGTGCAGAGTATACGAAGGAAATCAGGAGCAGATCTAAAGATGGGGAAAGAGGCAAATATAGTGGAGGCCGTGAGAGGGGTTGTGATGAGGACTGGTGGGAGGTTGGGGAGGAGTAGCTTATGGTGAGAGCTAGTGGAAGGTAGTCGGTAATGAATTTCAGGGGTGGGATCAACGTTTGATGGGAAATAGTTGGGGTACCCAGCAATAGTTGTGGGAACGTTATGGAGGGAGAGGAGGACAGTGAAGGTTATGTGCAATAGAGAGACAAATAACTAATTGATGTGTGGGAACTTAAATGAGTTAGGTTTCAGTAAAGGGTAGGATCCACTCAGGTAAGGCCACTTTGACTCCACTAAAGTAGGATCCATGGCTTATGAGGAAGTCGGCAAAAATTTACAGATACGCTATGGTGAGACAATGATGTGCATCACTGGACACCCAGTCCTCCATAGACATTAAGTCACAGTAAACTGAAAATTTGGGAGCAGGGAATTCAAGCACTATCCCCCTTGGGGGGGGGGGGGGAAGCAAAATTGATTGTTTCCTTCACTCTGCACCTCTGTGTTGGCTTGTTCCTGGTTGAATTTCAAAGGTGCTGTAATAATTTGCAATGTGTTGTAAATAAACATAGCTTTATGTAGCATCCATTAATTCAGGAAGAGGAAAATACCCTTCACCCTGACTCATCCTCTCAATGTCTCCCACCCCTTTCCACCTCCCATTCAATCCTCATAGCCCAAACATTCAAAGTCACAAGTCAAAGTCAAAATTATTCTCAAAAGTAAGTATTTTTACCATATAATATGCAAGATTCATTTTCTTGCAGGGATTTTACAGGATTTTTTTAAAGCAATAGAATTTACAATAAAAACCATACATTGAAACAAAGACTGACAAATAAATGATGTGCAAAAGAACACAAATTATGCAAATAAAAAATACTGAGAATATGACTTCCATCTGCTCTCCATATCCCACATACTCACTTTCCACATTCTCCCACATTCCATTTTCTATATATCCCACCCTTCCTTCCAATTCTTCCCCATCTCCTGAATATCCCACTCCAAACTCTCCACATATTACCTGCATTGCTTTTCATATTCTCCCATCTCATTCCCAGCTCCTATCTTTAACTCCAGAAAATATCCTCAAGTACTGTGGAGCCCAAATAATCACCTTATATATGTTATCAGCCTATCCTACTGTCCGTATAACATTTCTCCCCATTTCCTACAATCCTCTGTCATTTCCTCAACACTCCTTCCAACAATTCCAATATCCCTCACTCCTAACATCAATTACCTTCCAATCTCCCATACACGACATCCACCTTCTTCCCCAATCCATCAGACAACCAACTATCTGCTCACCATATCATCCAACCCAACCTCCCATTGTCTCCCCATATCCCACACTATGCATCTTATTCCTTAAGCCACATACACTGGGTCCCTTTATATTTATTCTTTACTTAGAGATACAGCATGGTAACAGGTCTACCCAGTCCAACAGGCCCGAGCCACGCAACTGTACCCATGTAACCAATTTACCTCCTGACCCATACATTCTCTTTGGAATGTGGGAGGAAACTGGAGCACCCAGAGGAAACCCACGGGAGATGGAGGGAATTTAAAAACTCCTTACAGATGTAGGTGAAACTGAACCTGGGTTGCTGGTGCTGTAATTGAGTTATGCTAACTGTTATGCTACTGTGCTGCCATAGGGTTTATTCCCCGATTACAATTTCCATCTTCTCTCACTCCTTGCCCTCATGTTTTCCCACAACTATCATCCCACCTCTTCAATCTATAATCCTGCATTCCCAACTTCTATCTTTTTTCCATTCCACCTTCCATCACTATTTCATATCATTCACCTGAGTTCCTCTTTTGTACATATCCTACTGTCTCGCCTTCCATTATCTTCTCATAGCCCTCATCCTCACCTTCCCCAAAATGCTTCCCAATCTTCCATTTCCACTTCTTACACACCCAAGTTTTTAATCTTCTCTCACATTCCATCTTCACTCCCTTCCCCATCTCATCTTCTCAACACTTTCTATACTCCCACTACATTCTACATCCTAACCGTACATTTTTCCCATATTCCACATCCCCACTTTTTTCTTGCAATATCCCCCATGGTCAGGATACTTCCTTTTAATACTGTTCCCCATCTTCCTCCCAAACCCACATTCTCATCTTCCATCATGTTCCTGTACCTCACTCACCCTCCATCTTCCTTCTGTGCTCTACAGTCCGACCTTCCATCTTCTCCCATATCCCTCTGTCCATTCACTAAAACATGCCACCATTGACATTTTGTGGGTAGCTTACAAAAGTTCTAAATATACTTCTTCTGAACTACTTTCACTGCAACCTGCAGCTTGTAATTTCCCATTAAGAAATGTACTTTTGAATAATCTTAATGAACTAGCCATTTCACAATCTTCTTAAGGGTCTCAGCAGACTTAAATCTCAAGCATGCAGGTACGGCACCTTTAAGCAGATGAAGGTACATCCCCAAAAGAGTTGGAGTTGGGGAGGACTCTAATCCAGACTAAAACGAAGAGGCATGAAACTTCCTCTACCTGGTATCTTGTCAACATACGAACAGTTGTTGGAGAACAAGATTAGGCAAGATTGGAGGGAAATGGGGATTTGAGGCATTCTGTGTTTCACTAAGATATGGCTTACTGTGGACATGTTGGAATCAGCAATCAAACCCGAGGGCTTCTCAATACACAGGATGGACCGAACTGCAGATTCTGAGAAGGCAAGTGGTGGGGATCAGTGTATCACGATAAAGCTCTTTGTGGTGTTTGGACACAGTAGTCTTGTTTCACTCTTGATACCCTGACCTGGAGCATCTAATGATTTACAGCTGACCATTCTGCTTACCAAGGGAGTTCTCCTCCATGATCCTGACCGTAGTTTACATACTGCCAAAGGCTGAAATTAAACAACTACTCAAGGAAATAAGTGCTGCCTGCAGCAAACAAGAAACAGCCAACCCCGAAGCCTTTCAAATCACTGCAGGGGTCTTCAAGCAGGCTTGTTTGAAGAAATCTCAGCCCAATTATTAACAACGTATAAGCTGCAGCACCAGAGTTCCCAAAACACTTGAGCAATGCTATACCACAATTAGGAATTCTTACCGATCAATGCCTAGACCGTATTTTGGGAAATCTGATCACTTAGCTGTCCTTCTCAGCATTGAGCACATATACAGTGGGATGCAAAAGTTTGGGCACCCCGGTCAAAATTTCTGTTACTGTGAATAGCTAAGCGAGTAAAAGATGACCTGATTTCCAAAAGGCATAAAGTTAAAGATGACACATTTCTTTAATATTTTAAACAAGATTACTTTTTTTATTTCCATCTTTTACAGTTTCAAAATAACAAAAAAAGGAAAAGGGCCCGAAACAAATGTTTGGGCACCCTGCATGGTCAGTACTTAGTAACACCCCCTTTGGCAAGTATCACAGCTTGTAAACGCTTTCTGTAGCCAGCTAAGAGTCTTTCAATTCTTGTTTGGGGGATTTTTGCCCATTCTTCCTTGCATAAAGGCTTTTCTGTGAGATTCTTGGGCCGTCTTGCATGCACTGCTCTTTTGAGGTCTAACCACAGATTTTCGATGATGTTTAGGTCAGGGAACTGTGAGGGCCATGGCAAAACCTTCAGCTTGTGCCTCTTGAAGTAGTCCATTGTGGATTTTGAGGTGTGTTTAGGATCATTATCCTGTTGTAGAAACTATCCTCTTTTCATCTTCAGCTTCTTTACAGATGGTGTGATGTTTGCTTCCTGAATTTGCTGGTATTTAATTGAATTCATTCTTCCCTCTACCCAGTGAAATGTTCCCTGTGCCACTTGCTGCAACAAAAGCCCAAAGCATGATCGATCTGCCCCCATGCTTAACAGTTGGAGAGGTGTTCTTTTCATGAAATTCTGCACCTTCTTTTCTCTAAACATACCTTTGCTCATTGTGGCCAGAAAGTTGCTATTTTAACTTCATCAGTCCACAGGACTTGTTTCCAAAATTAATCAGACTCGTTTAGATGTTCCTTTGCAAACTTCTGGTGCTGAATTTTGTGGTGAGGATGCAGGAAAGGTTTTCTTCTGAATGACTCTTCCATGAAGGTCATATTTGTGCAGGTGTCGCTGCACAGTAAGACAGTGCACCACCACTCCAGAGTCTGCTAAATCTTTCTGAAGGTCTCTTGCAGTCAAACAGGGGTTTTGATTTGCCTTTCTAGCAATCCTACGAGCAGTTCTCTTGGAAAGTTTTCTTGGCCTTCCAGACCTCAACTTGACCTCCACCGTTCCTGTTAACTGCCATTTCTTAATTACATCATGAACTGAGGAAACGGCTACCTGAAAACGCTTTGCTATCTTCTTATAGCCTTCTCCTGCTTTGTGGGCATCATTTATTTTAATTTTTAGAGTGCTAGGCAGCTGCTTAGAGGAGCCCATGGCTGCTAATTATTGGGACAAGGTTTGAGGAGTCAGGGTATTTATAAAGCTTTGAAATTTGGATCACCTGGCCTTTCCTAATGATGACTGTGAACAAGTCATAACCCTAACAGGCTAAATAAGGTCTGAGACCTTGGTAAAAGTTACCTGCGAGCTCAAATCTCTTGGGGTGCCCAAACCTTTGCACAGTACTCCTTTCCTTTTTTCTGCTCTAAAATCATACAAAACAGAAATAATACACGAATCTTACTTAAAATGTTGAAAAGAATATTTCATCTTTAACTTTGTGACTTTTGGAGATCAGTTCATTTTCTACTCACTTAACTATTCACAGTAACAGAAATTTTGACCAGGGGTGCCCAAACTTTTGCACACCACTGTACATGGAGCGCTGCTGCAGGAAAACAGCATCCATCACCAAGGATCCCCACCACCCAGGACATGCTCTCTTCTTGCTGTTACCATCAAGAAGAAGGTACAGGAGCCTCAGGACCCACACCACCAGGTCCAGGAACAGTTATTACCACTCCTCCCCCTCCCCCCCAGCATGAATGCTCTTGAACCAACCTCACCCCATCACTGAACTGTTCCCACAACCAATTGGTTCACTTTCAAGGACTCTTCATCTCATGTTCTTAATATTTATTGCTTATTTATATTATTATTGTTGTTATTTCTTTTAGTATTTGCACATTTTGTTGTCCTTTACACATTGGTTGTTTGTCCTGCTGAGTGCAGTCTTTCATTAATTCTATTTTGGTTCTTGTATTTACTGTGAATACACACAAGAAATGAATCTTTAGGTAGTATGTGGTGACATATATGCACTTTGATAATCTATTTACTTTGAACTTTGAACCATTATCCATCTACGGCTTTTACATTACCTTTCTAGAATCTTTCCTGCTCCCCTCTCCTTTACTTTAATTCACCAGCAGCAGAATTCTTTCTTTTCCTTGTTTCCCCATTTACTTTCCACTTCTGATGTCTAAACTTTCTTCAAAAAGTAGCAACTTGTTTTTATTCATCCTTTTTTCAGAACTTTACAGACATCAGCTGGAATCACCATTTGATTTTCTTCTTAAAGGGGAAAATGTGGGAGCTGGAAGATCAACCATCCCCTTTAAGAGATCCCATCCATTTAATATTTGTGTATGAGGGACCTATTTTAATTGCATACCTGAATGGGCAAACACGTCCACTTTTCCTGACAGAGATTTAATTGTAGCTCTACAATATGGCTCTACCCATTAAATATCTCCTGGTTTCTATAAATCACTGAAAGCTGACAGCAAGTCTGGTTGGTCCAAGGAGTAAAATATAATTTATGGTTCACCGAAGTAAATTCAGTGTCTGCAGCAGGCTTTGAACCTATTTTTCCCCATACTTGAGGCAAAATATGCTGTTTAAACTGCAGTAACAACAGAGGCAAAGAGAGCTCACTGAATATACTTACCTCAAAATCTGAACTGGGGATTAATGAGGTAAATGAATTAAACACCTGGGGACAATGATGGAGAATCAGTAGACTCCTCCATCCCCTGGATAAAAGTGGCATGGTCTTCCTGTCTGTCACCTTCTGCTTCTCTCCCCATCCCTCCAACTATCAGCTGTGTGTAGCATCACAAGATTCAGGCAGTCTTCTGCAGTATGGTCAAGCAGAGCTCTCAGCAGGCTATTGATAGTGGGAATCTCTACGTCCACCATCATGGGCAGAAATTCTAGTTAGTAATTCCTTTTTTTCCTAGCTGAGGGGCCGTTGGGAATTGTAGCATTCCTATTGCCTCCTTAACTGGGATTAAACATTCAGCACAGAGGAGCAGGAGCGGGGCCCATCCAGTGCAATAGGCAAGCTCAGTTGCTCATGTTTACCAATGTGGTTGTAGGCTGGCCGTGTGCTTGGTATTAATCATGGAAAGCGCTGGGGCTCAGTGTTTTCACACTTTGCCTTGCTTCCCAAGTCAACGGGCCCAGGTTCAATTCCTTGTGGAATCCCAGCTTCTCAGATAGCCGCCTTGGTGTAGGAGGTAACACTGGCATGGATAGAAGATTGGCTGGCTAACGGGAAAAGGAGCAGGTACAAATGAGTCTTTTATTGGTTGGCAAGTGGAAGGCTGTGAAGGCATGTTTGCTAAATTTTCTAATTGCCAGCCGTGAAAAGAGCAATATGTAGAGGTTACAAGGAGCTATAAAACGATAGAGATAGGTTAAGTGAGTGGGCAAAGGTCTGGCAAATGGAGTGCATTGTGGGAAAATGTCTATTTGGCAGGAAAAATAAATTATGAAATATATTACCTAAAGGGTGAGAGTTTATAGAACTCTGAGATGCAGAGGGACCTTGTTCATGCATGATTAGCAAAAGGCTAATATACAGGTACAGCAAGTAATTAGGAAAGTGAACAGTTTATTACCATTTTTTATAAGGGGTATTGAAAGCATAAGTATCAGAATCAAAATCAGAAGCAAGTTAAATATCATTGGCATATGTCATGAAATCTGTTGCTTTGCAGTAGTAGTTTGTTGCAATACATAATAATAAAAATATAAATTACAATAAGTAGTATATATACTGTATTTATTAAGAATAATTAAATGAGTGCGAAAGTGAGGAAAAAATTCTGAGGTAGTGTTCATGGGTTCATTGACCATTCAGAATTCTGATGTAATGCTGCAGTTATGTAGAGCACTGGTGAGACCACAGCTGGAGTACTACGTGCAGTGTTGACTTCTTTGTTAAAGGAGGAATACTGGCAAAGCTTTAGATAAAGTTCACTAGATTGTGGCATAAAGTAGAGGGGTGGTTGTGTGAGGAAGTGGGGGTGGGGGAGGTGGTTTGCAAGCTCTGTTTGCATCCACTGGAGTTTAGAGCAGGGGATTTAATTGAAGAATTTAATGTGGGTATTGGGTATTGGTATTTGATCCTCCACAATATTCCACGTGGGAATTTAAACCGGAGGTGGCAGTGTTTTTTTTTAACGAGGTCGAGTTGCGAGCTTGACATCAACCCGGCAAGGATGGAGAGCACGCTCGGGAGCGGTCTATCACTGGATCGAACTCGGGAACCTCCGTTCTCGAGCCCGGCGCTGATCTCACTGTGCCACCAGCCGACCTGAGAACCTTTCCCTTCACAGAGAATCTACAAATGAGTTACAGTTTTGAAATAAGCGTTTAATAATTTAAAATAGAGATGAAGGGACAGTTTTGCCCAAACAGCATTGAGAACCTTTGAGCCCTTACTCAAAGGCCACTTGAAGCTGCCCCTTTAAATGTAGCACCGTTCATCTGTGTTTAGTGATGCTGCCAAAGTGTAATATTCAAAATTCATCTCCATTGAGACTGGCCACCTTGTTGTTTTAAATTACAATTAGTTCTGTTCAATCACAGAGGAGCTAATATGGAAGGCTTCACAGGAATTTGTTTAAGGAGCTATTTCTTGTGTGTTCTTAGACAGAATGCTACACAATCCTCCAGAAAACAACCATATCAACTAACCCACACAGTCACTTGCTCTGTTTCTTTTTCATTTCACTCTCTCTTTTTCCCTGTCTGGATACAATGAATAGTGGTTTTGCCATAAAACTATTAAATGTAAGGGCACGGGTTCATACTCCAGAAGATCTGGCCTCCAAATATGGTAACTTCAATAAAATGCAAGAAAAGTAAGCCAAGTATTTTAAAGTAAACCGGGACCTGCCTTTTGTAAGAATCCTAAGCAACAAGCAAGATGCTGGAGGACCTCAGGTGGTCACACAGTATCTGTGGAGGGAAATGAACAAATATTTCATATAGCCTGAAAGACTATATGAGGGGAGACAGCCAGTATAAAGAGGTGAGGGGGAGGTGTGGAGCAAGAACTGACAAGTGATAGATTGGACAGGGTGAGGAGGGGTGATAGACAGATGGAGGAGGGAAATGTGAACATAGCAACAGACGCTGTGAGGTGGAAGGTAGAGGCAACAAAGAGCTGCAGATAATTAAATCTGATAGGAAAGGAGGTGGAACATGGAACCAATTGAGGGAGGTAGGGAGAGGAGATAGGAACAAGTTGGGGGGAAGAGACCCATTGGGATACAAGAGCTGGGAAGTGTTAGGTGGATCCAGATGAGGATGTGCAGATGGAGGAGGGAAGAGTGGAAATGTGTACTGGAGCTACAGAGAGAGTAAGAATTATAGTGGTATCATTGGTCCACTGGAATATATGTGATTTCAGTACCAGCCCATAGAAATGACCCCAAACTCTACCAAGACCATCTCAGCACAGCAAGGAATGGGGAACAATTACTGGCCCTGCCAACCATGTTCACATGCTGAATATAAATATAAAAATATTATTTCAAAGGATATATAACCACAACAATGATTGAATATTCACTATTAATAAACAATGAAAAGTTGGCAAGCTGCCCTTAAGGCCAGTAATTATGAACAATGGGTTGTCCAGGCAGCTGAAGTGAGAGGCAACTCAGTGACTGAAAGAAATCCTGTTTATTCTGAATTTCTCCACTCAGTCTGTTTTACTCTCTGACAAATATATTCAGCAATAAAACTTAACCTAATCATTATAAATGAAGACAATCAGACATGCTTTCCAGACAAAACAGCTATGATTACAAATTCATTTTCCAAAGGCAATACTTAAGTGATCTTTAGCTTCCAACCTTCCCTGAGGCAGGCTTATCAAGGCAGGTAACACACCCAGAGAGGCTGAGAGCTGTGCCTGGCTATATTGTGAGTAAAGTTCCAAGCTGTACTTGCTGTTGGTGAATATATGATTTTGTGCTGTATGCTGTCGATATGCTTCCCTCTCTAACATTAGCCAATTTAAAGTACAATGAGCGGCCACTGTAAAGAAGGACATCCACTTTTGCAGTTGAGAGTGAACCCTCAGGGCTCGGGGAAGAGCTGTTAGCTGAATAACTACCAGCAGAATGGCACCCTTTCTGCTTTCTCCTTTCTCCTTTCGGCCACTCTCTGCGGTCATCACTCAACAGTCATTCTTGTTGTGCTTTGACCCACTTCAGATGAAGAAAGACAGCGACAACAACTTGCCTGAGGCCTATGCTGTCCTCACCCAGTTGGAAGCCTAGACACCAGCTAGAAGCAAACACAGAGCCTCTAGAGAGAGTCGTAGTGTCTTCAACACAGAAACGGGACCTTTGGCCCACCAAGTCTACAGTATACCTACTATTAACTACCCACTTACACCAATCCTACACTAACTCCATTGTTCCCCCCCCACACACACACACATTTCAATCAACTTTACATCTTTCTATTGAGACACAGCATGGAGTATTGCGGCCCTTCAAGCTACGCCACACAGATTCTACCACTCCCATACACATCAGGAACAATTCACCGGGGCAATGAAGCTACCAACCTGCACATCTTTGGGATGTGGGAGGACACTGGAGAATGGGGAGACCAGCGACCTGGTCACAAGGAGAACAGCAAACTCCACATCAATAGCACCAGAGGACAGCCTGAGCTTGTTCGATTGGAACCATGAGGCAGCAGCCTTGCTGATCTTGACAACTGATTCTAGGAATAAACTGACTTAAATAATGGAATACAAGGATCAAATATAATAAACGTTAAAGCCCTTCCCCCCCCCATCTCTTTGATTGCAGAACAGAAGTATGGCAATTATCCTTTGAGAGAAGAACAGAGTAGTTGTTTGAGGGTGGTGTGTTACTAAAATGCTCGTGAGTAAGTGAAAAAACAGTTCCAGAGTCTCCCGGTCAATTCGCTCACTGAACAAACAATCCTCAAACAAGAAGGGCTTTTCATGCGACTTCTAATACAGCTTTTACGGTATAGGTGATTGTTGGAGCCCTGAGCTTCACCAAGCATATTTTTATTATAATATAATTAGAAAGGAAATGTGCAGCATATCAGCTATTGTCTGTGAGAAACAGACCCTGACTGTAAAATACAGACGGAGCTAAAGGATGTGCTGACAATCACTTCTATACACACCCCACAATTCAGCGCCAAGTAAACACCAGCCCTTGTAATCACTGTCACAGCAAACAATTGAATATTATGTATGCTGCTTTTCAACACAGCAAGGGATCATTTGCCACTCCTCTCAAAGAAATATACATTCTGTCATTATGCTTTTTTGTCTATTGAGATTCACCATCATTTTGACAATCTTTCTACCCTTGTCTCAATCTCCTCTTGTTCCCCATTGTTCTGGGAATTGGCACAGACTCAGTGGATCACATGACCTCTTTCATTTCATGAAAGAAATATGAAGTTATCTTCCACATCCTTTCCGATGTTCTCTTTATCTCCCCCTCCCCACTCACCCTTTCATTTCTTAACTTTCCTTCCTTTTTTCCTCTCTGTCCCTTCTTCAACACGCTGTATGTAATCTTTACACATTGCCCTTCTCACTTTCTCTTTCTTTACTCGTCATCAGCTCTCCTTTCTCACCGCATTCAACACTGGGGTCACAAGTTGTTATGTTTTGTGACTTCAAAACATTAAACTAATTCGAACAAAGACACAGGAGTCGGAAATGTGGGTCTAACTTAGAGTTTACCATAAGCAAGGTACACACATATCACTGGTAGCATGATGGCGAATGTATTATTTTTACATATAACCTGCAATGAATTATTTAATTAAACAAGAATGCTTACTCAAATAATATATATACAAAATTACTCAAATATTACTGAAATATTAAACACAGAACACTTCTCCCTGCTCAATTGAGAATACATCTCAACTATGTACACAATACAACTACCATATACAGACATTCACAGCATAGTAAATTTTAAATTATGCCATCCAGGCCTAAAGATTTAATCACTGTGGAGGCTCTCTTACTCTTGTGGGATAAATCCTTTCCTAACAGGAGAGACCTGTGGCTGCGAAACAATCTCAGGTTCTGGGGCCTCTTCCATGGTGGTTGTAGGAGTTGACTCTGGGACTGCAGGAAAGCAGGGAGTGGTTCTGACAGCCGTAGCCAACTTCCTTCCTCTTCCTTTTTCTTCTTCTAGTTTGTGCCTCTTGATCTTCAGAAGGTGTTTTTAGTGCACTGGAGTATTCTTTTATAAATCCTTCTATTGCTCCCTTTATGATCTGTTCTCTGCTCTTGGTTTCCTCATCCACAACATCATCTGATAAATTCTCTGTTTTCCTATCTCCATTGACTCCTTTCTTTTTCGCTTTCCACTCATCCAGCTGGGCCTCGGTCTTTGCATCTACTTTTACAAGCAACTTTTTAAAAACTTGATGTTCCTTGCTGCGTTTTTTAAAATTTCAAATCGCGCTAAAATATTCAATTCACAACATAATTCCTTCAATGATGAATGTTTATCCCTGGGTTAAAGCAGCATCTGCACATTCTATCCTTTTCCAAAGTTCTGTCTCGTTGCCTTGGAGCAAGCTGAACTTTGGAAGTGTGACCAATGGGCATGTTGAACCGTGTGTGCATCAACCTCCCTTTCTCACCCCTCTGTACTGTGTCCCTCCAAATTCTTGCAGGTCAGCAAATTGTACAGCAGCAGCCAATGCTTTTCCTTGCTCTGTTGTTGAAAAGTTGTTTTTGTTAAATAATGTATTGACTTATAACAAAAGCTAATAGCTAATACACAGAAATAAATTACCATAGTGTACCCTGTCAGACTAGACACAAACTCACAAATTCTTGACATTGATCCGGTGACTCATCATCCCGTCTTTGATACTGGGTATTTCAGGAATTCTGCTCAATAAATAGCGGTCCTTGAACCAACCAGCAAAACCCCAATCACTACACTTTAGCAACACGAAGACCACTTTGCAGTAAAACTTTTTTTTTGTTGTAGTTGTGTTTTCTTATAAAAATTGTATACAATTTAAGTTTAATATATGTTTTTTCTGATGAATGATGCTTTTAGGATTCTATGTGCATCGACACTGCCACAAATAGGCTTTTCACTGCACAAGTGCATACGTGTACTTGTGTATATGACAATAAACTTGACTTTGGCTTGGAGCATTCTCACTGAGATGGGGGAAAGGAACTGCTCACAGAGGGTAGGCGCAAGGTGAACGGAGGGTGGGTGCAGGATGAGGTGTGGGATGACAGAGAGAAAGCAAACAGATAAAACACTGGAGGGAGTCAGCAGACCAGGCAGCATCTATGAAAAAAAATCTTTGGCCCAAAGTGTCAACAGAACTTTTTTCCATAGATGTTGCCTGGCCTACTGAGTTCCTCCAGCATTGCGTGTGTGTGTTGCTCGGTTTTCCAGCATCTGGGCGCAGAGCTCAGAAAAAGCGACGCAACAGAGTGTTAACATCATAAATCAGCGAACATACATCAAAGTTGCTGGTGAACGCAGCAGGCCAGGCAGCATCTATAGGAAGAGGCGCAGTCGACGTTTCAGGCCGAGACCCTTCGTCAGGACTAACTGAAGGAAGAGTGAGTAAGGGATTTGAAAGCTGGAGGGGGAGGGGGAGATGCAAAATGATAGGAGAAGACAGGAGGGGGAGGGATGGAGCCGAGAGCTGGACAGGTGATAGGCAGAAGGGGATACGAGAGGATCATGGGACAGGAGGTCCGGGAAGAAAGACGGGGGGGGGGGTGACCCAGAGGATGGGCAAGAGGTATATTCAGAGGGACAGAGGGAGAAAAAGGAGAGTGAGAGAAAGAATGTGTGCATTAAAAAGAGTAACAGATGGGGAACGAGGGGGAGGTGGGGCCTAGCGGAAGTTAGAGAAGTCAATGTTCATGCCATCAGGTTGGAGGCTACCCATACGGAATATAAGGTGTTGTTCCTCCAACCTGAGTGTGGCTTCATCTTTACAGTAGAGGAGGCCGTGGATAGACATGTCAGAATGGGAATGGGATGTGGAATTAAAATGTGTGGCCACTGGGAGATCCTGCTTTCTCTGGCGGACAGAGCGTAGATGTTCAGCAAAGCGGTCTCCCAGTCTGCGTCGGGTCTCACCAATATATAAAAGGCCACATCGGGAGCACCGGACGCAGTATATCACCCCAGTCGACTCACAGGTGAAGTGATGCCTCACCTGGAAGGACTGTTTGGGGCCCTGAATGGTGGTAAGGGAGGAAGTGTAAGGGCATGTGTAGCACTTGTTCCGCTTACACGGATAAGTGCCAGGAGGGAGATCAGTGGGGAGGGATGGGGGGGACGAATGGACAAGGGAGTTGTGTAGGGAGCGATCCCTGCGGAATGCAGAGAGAGGGGGGGAGGGAAAGATATGCTTAGTGGTGGGATCCCGTTGGAGGTGGCGGAAGTTACGGAGAATAATATGTTGGACCCGGAGGCTGGTGGGGTGGTAGGTGAGGACCAGGGGAACCCTATTCCTAGTGGGGTGGTGGGAGGATGGAGTGAGAGCAGATGTACGTGAAATGGGGGAGATGCGTTTAAGAGCAGAGTTGATAGTGGAGGAAGGGAAGCCCCTTTCTTTAAAAAATGAAGACATCTCCCTCGTCCTAGAATGAAAAGCCTCATCCTGAGAGCAGATGCGGCGGAGACGGAGGAATTGCGAGAAGGGGATGGCGTTTTTGCAAGAGACAGGGTGAGAAGAGGAATAGTCCAGATAGTTGTGAGAGTCAGTAGGCTTATAGTAGACATCAGTGGATAAGCTGTCTCCAGAGACAGAGACAGAAAGCTCTCACTCCATCCTCCCACCACCCCACTAGGAATAGGGTTCCCCTGGTCCTCACCTACCACCCCACCAGCCTCCGGGTCCAACATATTATTCTCCGTAACTTCCGCCACCTCCAACGGGATCCCACCACTAAGCATATCTTTCCCTCCCCCCCTCTCTCTGCATTCCGCAGGGATCGCTCCCTACACAACTCCCTTGTCCATTCGTCCCCCCCATCCCTCCCCACTGATCTCCCTCCTGGCACTTATCTGTGTAAGCGGAACAAGTGCTACACATGCCCTTACACTTCCTCCCTTACCACCATTCAGGGCCCCAAACAGTCCTTCCAGGTGAGGCATCACTTCACCTGTGAGTCGACTGGGGTGATATACTGCGTCCGGTGCTCCCGATGTGGCCTTTTATATATTGGTGAGACCCGACGCAGACTGGGAGACCGCTTTGCTGAACATCTACGCTCTGTCCGCCAGAGAAAGCAGGATCTCCCAGTGGCCACACATTTTAATTCCACATCCCATTCCCATTCTGACATGTCTATCCACGGCCTCCTCTACTGTAAAGATGAAGCCACACTCAGGTTGGAGGAACAACACCTTATATTCCGTCTGGGTAGCCTCCAACCTGATGGCATGAACATTGACTTCTCTAACTTCCGCTAGGCCCCACCTCCCCCTCGTTCCCCATCTGTTACTCTTTTTAATGCACACATTCTTTCTCTCACTCTCCTTTTTCTCCCTCTGTCCCTCTGAATATACCTCTTGCCCATCCTCTGGGTCACCCCCCCCCCCCGTCTTTCTTCCCGGACCTCCTGTCCCATGATCCTCTCGTATCCCCTTCTGCCTATCACCTGTCCAGCTCTCGGCTCCATCCCTCCCCCTCCTGTCTTCTCCTATCATTTTGCATCTCCCCCTCCCCCTCCAGCTTTCAAATCCCTTACTCACTCTTCCTTCAGTTAGTCCTGACGAAGGGTCTCGGCCTGAAACGTCGACTGCGCCTCTTCCTATAGATGCTGCCTGGCCTGCTGCGTTCACCAGCAACTTTGATGTATGTTGCTTGAATTTCCAGCATCTGCAGAATTCCTGTTGTTTGCATCATAAATCAGCGAGTTGGTTGTTATGTCTCTCCTCTCACTGTGAAACGGGGACACCTCTTTTGCCCTTATTAGGGAGAGAGAGCTTGTGATATGTCGAATTGCCTGGTGAACAAGATTGGGTCTTTATAGATGCTTTGCTGCACGCTTGAGTGCGCGGTGGAGGACGCCAATGCTTTTTTGCTGGTGGTGGTGGAGGGGGTACGTTACCTTGGTGTGGCTTGTGCGTGGGAGGGGGAGCTGGGGGGGGGGCTTTGGGTTTCTAACATTTAACTGTCATTCAGTCTTTGGGGCACTCCTCTGTTTTCATGGATGGTTGCGAAGAAAAAGAATTTCAGAATGTATATTGTATATATTTCTCTGACATTAAATGTACCTATTGACCTATCGATCTGCAGATTTTCTCTTGTAGAGGGAAAGCAAACTTCGGTGAGGGGAGGGGAAAGTGGCATGAGTTGAGCTTAAGAAATGCTGGTCTGCTGAGAGAGGATGGAACAAGATCGGAAGGATGGAGAATGGGATTGAGAGGGATAATAAATTAGTCACGGTGTAATAGTGGAGCAGACTCGATGGGCTGAATAGCTTACTTTTTCTCCTGTTTAATGTACTTGCAGACTTTTGAAAGGAAGGAGCAGAGAGGGAAAGGGGAGGAGGGTGCTTTATAGTGACTGCAGCTTAGCCCAAATCTCATTCCCTTCAAAGGTTGCTTGTCACTCTGCATGGTTATTGGCTCCTATCCATAGCCGTCTCTACCTACCCTTTTCTACTTCTGCCACTTGCTCCAGTACCCTTTCACTGTTACTGAGACTCTCTCTAATACGGTTCTGATGCTGGGGCCCTCCTGTGAAAAGGGTCATTGACAATCAGGGCCATCGAAGGCTGGGTCTGCTCCAGGAAGACACACCATTGGATAATTGTCTTGCCTTTGACGTCTCCAGGGAATCCCAGGGACTGTGAGTTCAGTTTGCCAGTCTTTTCAGGGTCAATTATAAGCTAATTGTTAAATACCGTATATTGATGTTTCCAGTATTATCTAAGTGTGTCCTCAGCATTGGCGGTTCACTTTCAATGTTTGTTGCCAACAGCTAAGGCACTGGGCTGTGCAAAAAAAAACAAACAGCAATCAGTATTAAAGTGGCTCGGTCTCTCTGTTCTTCTCGCATTCTCTTACCTTTAATGCACTAATGCACTAATGGAGAGGCTGAGTTTGTTTTCAAGTGGGCCTTGTTAAAATCCCCCAAAATGATAGGGAAGGCATCAGGTTCGTCCCTGTTATGTACAGCACTCAGTTAGTCTAGAGCCTGTTCGACACTGGCCTGAGATGCGATGTACACCACTACTGAGATGATCGCTGAAATCTCCTGCAGCAGGTGAAAGAGACAACACTGGATCGTGAGAGGTTCCAGGTGGGCTGAGCTCCATCATGGGCACTGGGCTCCATGGTATCCAGGACAGCTTCAAAAAGCAATGCTGCAAAAAGGCAGCATCCATCATTAAGGACCTGACTTGTTCTCATTGCTACCATCAGGAAGAAGTACAGGAGCCTGAAGGCACACATTCAGTGATTCAGGAACAGATTCTCTGCCTTTTGACCAGATATTTTCTTTTATGGTTCAGTTTGAAACTATATTTAATGGCTCTCCAGTGAAGGTATCCGGGACTATTTTAGTACATTAAGGATGCTTTATTTGTTGTTTAATTGCCAACTGAGAGATCTGATGCTTTTGCTGTCTCCGGATTAATGCAGTGAGGTTTAGTGCAGTGTAAGGGGCCTAAAGACGGAGGCTAAACCCATTACTCCTCACTGATTAAAACCTCGAGCGAGATTGAAATTGACAAGGATGAGAGCAGAAGGCAAGTGGATGTTGGGCGCAGTCAGCCTGTGTTTGACTGCTCTCCCTCTCCCTCTCGCTCGCTGCTGCCAGAGGAAGGCGCAGGAGTCTTCCTCTGCCTCGAGGGTTGATTGGCATGGCTCGTGGCTCTGCTCTCATTCTGGGACTCTGCGGTTCATGTTACATGTGTTTCTGGTTTCTGCTTTTTGCACGATTGGGTCGGGGTGCTTTGGCACGGTCTGGGACGGGGACTAGTTCTGTGGTCAACAGCCAACAAACAACACTGCACCAAACTGAACACTCCTAGACTGTTTCGAGGATTCTGGATTGATGTTTAAGACTCTCTGTGTTACTCACTTGCTTTTTGCTGTTTGTGCAACTTGTTCTTTTTTTTTAGGTGTTGGACATTTGCTGTTGTCTTTGAATGGATTCCATGGTGTTTCTTGGTTTTGTGGCCGCCTGTGGAAGGACGAACCTCAGGATTGTGTACTCTATGTATACTTTTAGATTTTTAGATTAGATTAGATTATGAGGACACTCAGTCCTCGTTTATTGTCATTTAGTAATGCATGCATTAAGAAATGATACAATGTTCCTCCAGTATGATATCACAGAAACACAAGACAGACCAAGACTAAAACTGACAAAAACCACATAATTATAACATATAGTTACAACAGTGCAAAGCAATACCATAATTTGATAAAGAACAGACCATGGGCACGGTAAAAAAAAAGTCTCAAAGTCCCGATAGCCTCATCATCTCACGCAGGCGGTAGAAGGAAGAAAAACTCTCCCTGCCATGAACCTCCAGCGCTGCAAACTTGCCGATGCAGCACCCTGGAAGCACCTGACCACAGCCGACTCTGAGTCCGTCCAAAAACTTCGAGCCTCCGACCAGCCCTCCAACACCGAGCACCGAGCACCATCTCTGCCGAGTGCTTCGACCTTGCCCCGGCCGCCAAGCAACAGGCAAAGCTGAGAATTTGGGGCCTTCCCCTCCGGAGATTCTGGATCACACAGTAGCAGCGGCAGTGAAACAGGCATTTCAGAAGTTTCTCCAGATGTTCCTCCGTGCTTCTCGCGACCGCCTCCATCAAATCAGGATTGTGCACGGCATCCTACTTGACAGATTACAGATATTCATTCCGGAGTGGCTGCTGCGTACTGTGTCGCACCACCATCTTAACTGTACTTTGAATTCTTGTAGTTCTTTACTGTTCTAGTGCCCTTGGATGAACATACAAGTGTTTCTGTTTCTGTAGTGGTACACCACGGAGAAAGATCCTTTAGCCGACCGAGTTCATGCTGATTGTCAAGTATCTATTTCTTCTAGTTCTACACTGACCCTCTTTCCACTTTCCCCTCACTTCCATGGGGATCATGCTGTAGCTGTACAAAATGGCTATTGTACATTTGTGGTCACCACACTACAGGGAGGATGTGGTAGCAATGGAGGAGGTTCACCAGGATGTTGTCTGGAATGGAGAGCTTATAAGAGTGGGTTTTGGAACATAAGAGGCTGAGAGGTGACCTTATAGAGGTTTACAACATTATGAGGGGCATTGATAGGACAGATAGTCAACAGCCCTTTCCTCAGGGCAGGGAATCTAGAACAAAAAGGCTTGGCTTTAAGGTAGAAGGGGAGAAATTTAAATGAGCTCTGAGTTAGGGAGAGGTGACGAGGGAGGTACTGGAGACAGGACATTTACAACTCTGGTGGCAAAGGAGCAGGCTCAAAGCAGGCAGATGGGATCAGGATAGAGGGGTATCACGGTCACCATGGCTGTGAGGACCATTTCTGTGCTGTGTGTCTCTGTAATTCCACAAACTCCACCCCACCCTCCGCTGGATTCCACCACGCACCCGCTCACCAGAGGCAATACACAGGAGCTAATTAATCTACCATCTTGCATGTCTTTGGAACATGGGAGGAAAGTGGAGCACTCAGAGGAAACTCACACAAACGTAGGTTAGGACGGAACCCGTGCCGCATTCACCTGCAATATGATTAAACGCAGTAGCTCCCTCCTAGATACACCAAACCCCGCCAGCCCCACTGTCTACCCAACCACAGACCACAGAATTGGTAAGAGGACATGAGATTTGAAACGTCTCTAACCCCTGGACTATAAAAGTGCTGGTGCCCTGTCCCACATATGCCCTGACCCACTCAGGACAGGAAACAGCTGAACAGATCCCCAACTAAAGTGTTCAACAGATCTGTCAGTGGTGCAACCAGCTGTCAATTAAATAAAGTGTTTCTGGACGCATTGGCCGTGTGTAGGGAGCTGCAGTTAACAGATGGTGTTAACGTTATGTCAAACTCAATGCTGAGCCTTATCTCACAGGCGAAGTCCTCCCAGACAGAAGAGATGGCAAAGTCCTATGAGAATCTGATGGGTGTGGCCCAGACAGCGCATACGTTTTGTAACTAAACTTGAACTTACTTAACATAGATATCAACAGAATATACCCTCCAGTTCTTGTATAATGGCTTGATGATCAGTCCTGACGAAGGGCCTCGGCCTGAAACGTCGACTGAGCCTCTTCCTAGAGATGCTGCCTGGCCTGCTGCATTCACCAGCAACTTTGATGTGTGTTGCTTGAATTTCCAGCATCTGCAGAATTCCTGTTGTTTGAGTTCATGCTAATTTCCTGCCAGTCTCCCCAGATTTATAGCAAGTCCAAGCTTGAATGTATGGGCAAACCATTTTGCCAGTTAAAAGCTCATTTTTATCAACATTTCCCCCATCTTACAGCAGACAGCACTGTGACAGTGCAAAGGATTGTCAGATAAAGCAACAGAAATTTGATTTGTTCCTCCTGTTTTTGATTGCCGCAACTTGCCTCATTGCTTCTGATTTAAAGTTTGCTTGCACACCCTTGCGTTTAATTAATTTGTTCTGTAGCAGCTGACTGATTTGTGGAGAAACCAATGGATGTAATGCGTTTGGATAATCAAAAGCACTGAATAAGGTGTCACACATGAGGCTGTTACACAAGATTAGCAATAATAAGACTGGTGATAACTGCATGGATGGAGAATTGGTGAACACAGTGAAAATAAAAAAGCAAGAATTTCCAGCATCTGCAGATTTTCTCTTGGTTGTTATTGCTTTGTTTTCAGGCTCAGAAGACAAGCCATTGAAGCAATCCATAGGGTCAAACAGTATCCGTGGAGGCAAAGGAATAGGCAGTGTTTTGAGTTCAGATCATGCATCAGAAATGATGAAAAGACTCAACCTGAATTATCAACCATCCCCTTCCCTCAGAGGCTGCCTGACCTGCAGAATTCCTTTGCTGGGGGAACTTAGCGGACCTGACCGCATCTATGGAAAAGAGCAAACAGTCGACGTTTTGGGCCGAGACCCTTCATTGGGATGGTTTTGATAAAGGGTCTCAGCCTGAAATATCGACTGTTTACTCTTTTCCATAGATGCTGCCTGCCCTGATGAGTTCCTCCAGCATTTTATGTGTGTTGTTCAGATTCCCAGCAACTGCAGATTTCCTCTTGTTTGGAATTCCTTTGTTGTTCCTCTCCATGCCCTGTGCTGCATTGGGCAGAAACCTCGCTGTTTCTTTAGCGCTGGTTGAATATTTTTACGAGGCCGAGTTGCCAGCTTGATGCTCAACCCAGCAGAGATGGAAAGCGTGCAAGGAGCCAGCCGGGTTTGAACCTGGAATCACTCACCTGGAAGCCACCACACCACTGGTCAGATGCTGGAATCCGTCAGCGGTTAGTTATCTCTCCAGATTCCAGCATCTGTGAGCTCTTGCTTATTCCTTTTCAGGCAGATTGGCTGTAACTAGTGTAAGGAAACAGTGTCTGGACCTCAACTATTTATAAACGATCCAGTCAATGGGTCCAGTGTGCTGGGGCACACAGTTGAAAGATGATTCCATCCAGCCCATGTTTCTCACCTTTGCTAGAAGTTCGGTCCAAGGAAAGGACCCTGACTGAGCTCTGAGCCAGGTATCGCAATGAGCCTGGATTCACAGCCCTGACTGCGCCAGGTTCAGGGACCTAAACTCAAGATACTTGGGGACCAGAGATTCAGGACCGCATCAGGCCTGACTGAGTTCCGAGGCTCCTTCCAGATCCAGGTACACGTGCACCCTGAGAGCTAAGTCTACGATACTGGGGGCATTTGTCCCTAATGTATCTGTGAGTTAGGCCATAGACGACAGTACGTTATGGAGGCATAATATTCCAGAGCTGAGACAGACGAAGTAATGCAACAGAGGAGGGAACAGTTAGTGTTAGTGATGATGGGGAATTACGATACAAAGCTCGTCAGTTGTCAGATCCAACACCAAATATGGAAACTGTCTGGTTCTCCCATGAACAGCTTCACAAAGAGAATGGAGATGTGGAAATCATAGAAAGGATGCAGAGGAGATTTGCAAGGATGTTGCCTGGATTTGGAGCATGCCTTATGAGAATAGGTTGAGTGAACTCGGCCTTTTCTCCTTGGAGCAATGGAGGATGAGAGGCGACCTGATAGAGGTGTATAAGATGATGAGAGGCATTGATCGTGTGGATAATCAGAGGCTTTTTCCCAGGGCTGAAACGGCTAGCATGAGAGGGCACATTTTTAAGGTGCTTGGAGGTAGTTACAGAGGAGATGTCAGGGGTAAGTTTTTTTAACACAGAGAGTGGTAAGTGCATGGAATGGGCTGCTGGCGGCGGTGGTGGAGGTGGATACGATAGGGTCTTTTAAGAGACTCCCGGACAGGTACATGGAGCTATGGGTAACCCTAGGTAATTTCTAAGGTAAGGACATGTTCGGCACAGCATGTGGGCCGAAAGGCCTGTATTGTGCTGTAGGTTTCCTATGTTCCTATGAGATAGTGGATAGAAAATGAATTTTGTTACAAACAAGTAAGAAATTATGATCAAGCACAGGGCTGTCACTCTATGACTCTGAGGGTGCAGGTGGATCATATGTGACACTGTGGTACCGTAATGTTGCGGGACAAATCTGTCACTATATGACAGTGTGGTACAGAACCACTGGGGGTGGGTTTGTCACTGTACGGCATTGCTGACAGTGATTCTCATTGTCAAAAGCTCAGAGGCCGTGAATCCTTTCCCAGTGCCGGAGTCACGGGAAGTGATGCATCAGCCGATGTTAGACAGTAATCTGCTACCTGGCTGTTTAGAAATCCCAATGATTTGGCTTCTAGCTCACCAGTTGATACTTGCCATTTTCCATTTAAACTTATCGTTGTACACTGGAAAACATTTTATAACATTGTGTAACAGCTAAAAAAAGTGAATTAAAAGTGTTCTGAGGTGTTAAAATAATTCTTGGAAATATCCAATAGTCTGGAAATCTACTAATCCCATCCTGAGCATGCCAGATTATCAGAGCTTTACTGTCTCTGCATCCTCTGATTCTAGCCTCCAGATTATTCCCTAACTTTGTTACTCTGGTAAACTGAGGTAGGTGTCAAAAACCTTATCCTCTAGAATTCTCTTTGAAAGCCCATTCACCTGTTTGCTTTTCTTCCTCTATCCATCTATTTCTTAATTCTTTCCATATAGACTAGGGTATCTTACAAACTGCCCTCTTACCTCCTTTCAGAGGCCGAGATCCAGCACTGCTTGCCAAAATCACTTGAAGCACCTTAGATCATTTTACCAGATTAAAGGTACAATATACAGTACTGTGAAGAAGTCTTAGGCACCCTAGATTTTTACATGGTTTCAAGTGCTGTGGCCTCCACAGACCCTGATCTCCACATTGATGAGGCTGTCTGCGATTATCCAGGGAGACAGAAGCAAATGAGATGGCCAAAATCTGCAGCAGAACTATGGTAAGTTCTCCAAAACACTTGGAACAACCTACAAACCAACTTTCTTATTAAATTGCACAACAGTGTATCTAAGAGAATTGATGCAATTTTAAGGGTGGTCACATCAACTATTGATTTGATTTAATTTTTTTACTACAGGAATTATTGTGATATTTAGAAATTTTTCATTTCATTATTTTTGAAAGCATCTTTATCTTACAGATTTTTTACATGTACCTAAGACTTTTGCAAGTACTGTATATAAAAGTCATTTATATAAACCCCTCAAATTTACTTCCCAGTGAATGTGTCATCAGAGTGATGCGTTTGATGACTGATCAGAGTCTTGAAGGCTTCAGCAAAACAGGAACTCATGCTGGGGTTTTGTCTGCCACATATAATGCAATGCTGTGTCCTGCCCCCTGGCTTTTCATTCCATGAAGTCAAAGACAATGACATCAACCTGATGGGACTAGGAGTTCTGCTCTCTGAAGACCCTGGGTGAAATATGCCCCCAACAAGGGTCCTTCTCATCCTCCCTTCTCTCTGAGAAAGAGCACATGGATGAACATAGAAATTTACAGCACATTACAGGCCCTTCGGCCCACAATGTTGTGCCGACCATGTAACCTACTCTAGAGACTGCCTAGAATTTCTCTCACGCATAGCCCTCTAGATTTCTAAGCTCCATATACCTATCTAGGAGTCTCTTAAAAGACCCTATTGTATCCACTTCTACCACTGCCGCTGGCAGTGCATTCCATGCACCCACCACTCTGTGCTAAAAAACTTACTCCTGACATCCACTCAGTACCTATTTCCAAGCACCTTAAAACTATGTCCCCTTGTGTTTTAGCCATTTCAGCCCTGCAAAAAAGCCTCTGTCTATCCACACGATCAATACCCTTCATTGTCTTATACAGTACACCTCTATCAGGTCACCTCTCATCCTCCGTCGCTCCAAGGAGAAAAGGCCAAGTACACTTAACCTATTCTGATAGGGTACACCCTCCAATCCAGGCAACATCCTTGTAAACCTCCTCTGCACTCTCTCTAAAGTATCCATATCCTTCCTGTAGTGAGGTGACTAGAAATGAACACAGTACTCCAACTGGGGGCTGCCCAAGTTCTTATATAGCTGTAACATTACCTGTCAGCTTTTGAACTCAATCCCACGGCCGATGAATGCCAACACACCATATGCCTTCTTAACAACACTGTCAACCTGCGCAGCAGCTTTGAGTGTCCTATCGACACAGAATAAATAAGATGAAGAAAGGAAAGACAGCAGGTCCTGATGAATTAGTAATAGAACAAATTATTGCCCTTGAAGATTATGGAATTGAAAAACTTACTGATTTAATCAATGACATTTATGAGACTGGAATAATACCAGAAGAGATGAAAAAAAATCAGTATTTATCACTTTTCCTAAGAAACCTGGAGCAATAGAATGTGAATTACACAGGACCATAAGTTTAATGATCATATCACCAAGATACTTCTAAGAATTTTGATGACAAGAGCTAAAAGTAAGATACAAGCTGAAATAGGTAAAGAACAATGTGGTTTTGTTAAAGACAAAGGTACAAGAAACGCAAAATTGATGTTAAGGATACTATCAGAACGAGCTATTCAAGTGCAAAAAGATTTGTTTGCTTGTTTTATCGACTACACAAAAGCATTCGTTAAAGTGAAGCACAATAAGTTATTTGAAATATTACAGAAAACTCTAGATCTAGATTCGAAAGACCTCCGCCTAACCAGAAATCTGTACTGGGAACAAACTGCCACTGTAAGAATAGATGGAGAAGTGAATCAGTTTACGAAAATCAAGAGAGGCATTAGACAAGGATGTATTTTCTCCCCTGATTTATTTAATGTGTACAGTGAAACAATATTACAAAAAAATAAGAGAAATCTTGGGAATCAAAGTTGGAGGTGAAAACATCAATAATTTCAGGTATGCAGATGACACTGTTAATTGCAAGTACGGAGGAAGAACTACAAAACTTAATTGATAAAATTGTTGAAGAAAGGACAAAAATGGCTCTATCAATTGCAAAAAGACAGAATGTATGGTAATAATCAAAAAGAAGGAGAATCCTATCTGCAGGCTGAGAATAAATGGGAAAGAAATAAAACAAGTACAGAACTTTTGCTACTTAGGAAGCTGGGTGACATCAGATGGCAGGTGCGACATGGACATCAAAAGAAGAATAGGGATGGCAAAAGACACCTTTATGAGAATGAAGAGTATACTGACCAATACTAAACTAGGCATCACACCCGCCTCAGAGTACTGAAATGTTACGTTTATCCAGTTATGTTATATGGATGAGAATGTTGGGCAATATCTAGTAACATGAGGAAATGAATTGTAGCAGCAGAGATGTGGTTTTTGAGGAGGATGCAAAGAATATCATGGATGAAACAAATATCTAACGAGGATGTCATGAACAGAGCAAACATAAAAAGAGAAATAATGTATGAGATCATGAAAAGGCAACGTAACTTCATTGGACATGTGATTAGGAAAGAGTTAGAATGCACAGTAATTATGGGAAAGATTGAAGGGAAGAAAGCAAGAGGAAGACAAAGACAAATGATGATGGAGACAGCAGCCAGAAAACTGGAAATGAATACCAATGAATTGATCCACTTGACCCAAAACAGGAGTGTGTGGGCCATGGCAGTCAAAGCTCAAACTGGGCATGGCACCTGATGATGATGGTCGACACAGACCCCAAGATCTCTCAGATCCTCCACACTGCCAAGAGTCTTACCATTTACATTATATTCTGTATTCAAATAGGACCTACCAAAATGAACCACTTCACACTTACTGGGTTGAAGTTCATCTGTCACTTCTCAGTCCAGTTCTGCATCCTATCGATGTCCTGCTGTAACCTCTAACAACCCTCCAGGCTATCCACAACACCCCCAACCTCTGTGTCATCAGCAAACCTACTAACCAACCCTTCTACTTCTTCATCCAGGTCATTTATAAAAATCACAAAGAGGAGGGGTCCCAGAACAGATCCCTGAGGGACACCAATGGTCACCGGCAGAATACAATCCATCTACAACCACTCTTTGCCTTCTGTGGGCAAGCCAAATCTGGATCCACAAAGCAAGATCTCCTTGGATCCCATGCCTCCTTACTTTCTCAATAAGCCTGACAGGGGGTACCTTATCAAATGCCTTGCTGAAATCCATATACACCTCATCCACTGCTCTACCTTCATCAATGTGTTTTGTTACATCCTCAAAGAATTCAAATCAGGCTCGTAAGGCACAACCTGCCCTTGACAAAGTCATACTGACTATCCCTAATCAGATTATGCCTCTCACGACACTAACCAGTGCATCTTTGGACTGTGGGAGGAAACTGAAGCACCCAAAGGAAACACATGTGGTCACAGGGAGAACATACAAACTCGTTACTCAAAGCATAAGCACTCACTTTCTCTTGTGGTCTGTCCATTGAGACCATAGATTATATACTTTTTTTTAACACAGTCTGGAAAAATGATGATCAGGCTTTGGCGAAATCTCGACTGTGTTGTAATGCCCTCAAGGCAGTCTCTCTCTTATGCAGTCTTGTCAGTCAATTCCCCGCAGCAAGTGAACTACGAAAGTGAAGATGGTTCTAAGTGGCACTCAAAATACTCAGCAATGACTTGTTTCGCTCTGCTCAGCTGGTTGCTGTATAAGTGGCTATTAATTCAAGCGCTACCCACCGCAGTGTCGTGCAGCCTCTTTAATGAGCAGCCAATCAGCCTCATGACAATCCTCCAGGGGACTGTTCCTGGTATATGATTCAGTTCCTTTCCAAGGTGGCACGACGACTGGGAGAAGCAGCAGCCCAGGGGCTCATTTTGTCTATGTTGAGTGCTGGGGGAACTCAGTAGGCCAGGCAGCAAATGTCCAGGCCGGATCTTTAATCCGTGTCGAAGGGCTCTTTAGTGGCTATGATGTCTGGGGAAAATTGACCACAAATAGCTGAAAGAAAGACACTTGCCAGAAAAAACTCCCGAACTTCCTCTTCTCTTCTTCATACTTCATCTTGCACAGCATGCCTCTGTTTCAGCTGCTGAATTTATTCATTTCTTCAGTGCTGTGGACACTGAAACAACCCTTTCAAGTGATTGTTTTGTGCAGTTCTATGGAAACTCCTTCAGATGGGAAGAAAAATCCATACTGAAGAACTTAATCCCGATGGCACTCTAAACCCATAGCTAACTGGTCCCCAAAGGGTACTCGGTTTACTGGCACTGCCTGCAAACACCATGCAACATCACCAACACTTAAACGGCAGAACTCTCTGATCCCAAAGATTTGATTAAACCAAAAGGAAAATTAAATGAGTCGTGCTTTATTATATAACACTGTAGCTTCACAGAGTCAGGAGCTTGGTTTTGAAATAAAAAAAAGAAATCAATAAGGCATTGCTTTGGCTAAACTGCCTCTGACAATCCCCTCATCGACCAGCTGAAGCACAGAGTGTATGTCTTGTGCATTAAGACTCAAAGCCAGATTGACACTTAGAAGATATTTCATTCTGAGAGGGTCAAAAATTCACTGTTCAGTGTTGCTATCTGAGTGTCATTATTTTCTGGTTTTGAACCTTCAAACTCTCAGCTTACCCTGTTTTTTTTTTGCATTGAATGAGGCACAGGATCATTGTCAGCCAATTCTTCTCTCCCAGTTACCCTCCTATATCACTCCAAATCATGAATAATTATTCATGTGATGCAGTGCTGTGTCCTGACTCCTGAGTATTATTAACTGCTTATCAGAACTTAACAAAGCCTTAACCCTTGAAATCAATATTGGTGCATACCTCAGAATAGTCAAACCCTAAACCAACCCTGGTCTCTTGCTCCTCGAATGATCTGCCAAAACTTGCATGGAGTTTGGGGATGTGACTAACTTCAAGGATGAGGGCTGAGGCAATGGATGAAGTGAGTTTCTGCTCACTGGAAGATTAAGAATGAGTGTGGAGGCATACTGATTCAAAATTAGTTGGATAAGGATATAGTGGAAGAAGGAATTTAACTCTTTGAATATCTTCTGCCCCTACAGTTAGTTTCTGTAACTCAACAAATTAGTCTGTCATTGTTCTGAATTCCATGAAAGTAAATATATGGTGCCAGTACAAAGAAAGACATCAAGTTCAGCATCCTCAAGATGTGGTGTCTGGTAAGTAAGGAACCATTAAGAAGAGGGTGTTGCTGAAAAAATTAAACAAATCCATCAAATTAAATAATCATTTTAAGACCAGTAGGGCGGGGCAGGGAAGATGTAGCAGCTGCAGGGTGTTGGAAAGCCTCGGGATCCATGCCAGCTACAGCAGGATGAAATGAATTCGGGCAGAGTTGATGAGCTGGAGTTTGAGATTCAGACATTGAGATGCATTGCAGAAGGGATGGGGAATTTACCTGGGTGCTTCCATCATTGAGGCACTCACCCTTCTTACATTAAGTACTGTAGATCTGGTCAAGTGAAGAGGACTCGAAGGTGTAGCTATATGTTAGGCAAGTATACAGGTTCAGAAGTTAGTTTTGGAGAAGCCTCAGCCCTTGTACTTGTCCAACAAACACCAGGTCCTTACAGTCTGTGTGCTTTAGAGAAGAAACTACAGTGTAGGTAAGAAAACTCACCACAAAACAATAGTCATTCTAACTGAGGGATTGAAATGGAATTCAGTGGTAATGGGAAATAGTTTAGTTAGGGGATAGATGATTGCCTCTGCAGTTGCAGTTGTGATTGTGAAAGGTTGTGTTGCCTGGCAGGAACCTAAGTTAAAGATGTCTCTGAGTGCTGGAAAGGAATCGGAGTGAGAGGGGAAAGATCCATGATGGGATCAGTGACAGTGAAAACACAAAGAAGGACGTCCCATTGCAGGAGTGTGAGCAGCCAGGGCACAAATTAAAAAGCTGAATCACAAATGAAATAATCTCTGATTTACTACATAGCCACATGCAAATTGGCAGGCAGTAAATGAGATCAGAGAATTGGATGCAAGGCTCAAAGATTAGTGGGGAAGAAAGGGATTTAATCAAGTGGCACAGTAGCACTGGTCCTGGGGAAAGGGGAAACCATTTCCTTGGGAAGGTCTTCACTTGAGTGGGGCTGAGACTAGGATCTGAAGAAATCGAATAATTAGGACTGTAGATAAGAGTTTAAACTAAATCATGTGGGGAGGTCTGGTTCTGGTGAAGGAAGGGACAAAGCAGTGGGGCAGGGCAGTAAAGTGGTGAATGATAACAGAAGTCTGTCAGAAACACACAGGATAATGTGTAAGAGCATATCTGCAGTTAGAATCAGAGAAAACAGAAACTGTATTAGGACAAATCTGAAGGCTCTTTATCAGAATGTGTGTAGCATTTGTTACAACACAGATGAATTAATGGCAGGAATAAAGAAATAAAGGGTAGAATTAGGATTCAATAGCCACTACCAAGACATGGCTGCAAAAAGACCAACATTGGGAAATATATATTCCAAGATACTTCTCTTCGAAAAGAGAACGACAAAATGAAAAATAAGGCAAGTAGTTCTGATATTAAGCCAGCAGAGAAAGGCACACAGGTTGTGGAAGGAGATTCAGTGGGGGGGGAGTTGAAGATCTGCAGGACGTGGAAGGAGATTCAGTTGGGGGTAGAGAGGGAGGTTCAGGGTACATAGGCTGTGGAAGAAGTTTAGATTTAGTGGGGGTGGGTTGATGGTAGACCAAATGTGAAAGGGGACTCACCGGATGGGTAGGCATGGAGACTGGACGTGAAGGAAGATTTAGTAGTGGGAGTTGAGGCTACACGTATTATGGAAGGAGATTCAGTGGTGGGGAGGAGAGGTACAGAGGGAATGGAAGGAGATTCACGGAGTGAGTAAAGGGTAAAGAACATGGAAGGAATGGTACCTCAGTCCTTGAGCTTCATTGCTCTGTTGATTTGGACAATTGCAAGAAGTGGCTCCGGGCCAGAGTCCAGCTGACTGTAGCTGGCATGGAATCAGGAATGGCCAGTGCATGCCGACAGCTGTTGGTCGTCAGCCCTCTTGCAGCTACTCACCTAGCTGCCAATCATAGCCATCCCCAGCTCCCCTGCCCCGAGCAGGCTCAGTAACCACTTTCTACTTGGCAGCATCCATCTCTCCCCCGAGGCCCTTCTACGAGCACCAACTATGATGCTGCATTTTAAACCAACTGCATTGGCAGAATAAACGTTACACAGCCTGAGGTTGGTTCCAGCTGGATTGTCACGACTCCTGCAGTTGGACACAGTGCCCTTGGCTCCAGAGACAACAGGGTCACTCAGAGCTGCTGCTACAGACTGCGGTCTGGTCACCCACATTGAAACATCGCACCCAGTACAGTACCTGCATTCTTCCGCCTCTGGATCAGGCAACTGAACAGTCTGCATATTTTGTCTTCCACATGCAGAGCGGTGGCTGGAGATTGGGCATTGCCTGCATAATCATGGCCAAGAAGCAGCCAGCAGCATCGGCTGAGCTACCCATTTGACCAAGACCATGAGACAGAGGAGCAGAATTAGGCCATTCAGCCCATCAAGTCCATTCCATCATTCAATCATAGCTGAATTATTATCCCTCTCCACCCCACTCTCTTGCCTTCTCCTCGTAACCTTTGACACCCTTACTGATCAAGAACCTATAAACCTCCACTTTAAATATACCCAATGCCTCCACAGACATCTGCAGCAATGAATTCCACAGATTCATCAACCTCTTGTTAAAGAAATTCCTTCTCATCTCTTCCTTTATTTGGAGACTGTGCCCACTGATTCTAGACTCCCCCACTACGGGAAACATCCTCTCCATGACCACTCTACATTGGCCTTTCAATATTCAATAGTTTTCAATGAGATTCCACCACCCCCCCCATTCTTCTAAACTCCAGCAAGTACAGGCCCAGAACCATCAAAAGCTCCTCATACTGTATATTAATCCTTGCACCCTCAGGATCATTCTTCCTTTGGACCCTCTCCAATGCCAGCACATTATTTCTTAGGTAAGGGACCTAAAACTCCAAGAGCGGTCTAACCAATACCTTCAAAAGCTTGTTGGGAGCAGTGGCTTTAGGAGATCTCCAATTCAGCTGAAGGGAATATTTTGGATTATTGATTTTGCAAGGCAATGCTTGGAGAGCAAAGAAGGGATGAGCCCTCAGAGCAGGAACAGGATCTCTCAATTCATTGTCAGGCCTGGTGCTATCCTACAACAGCTGAATGGTTGGACATACAAAAGACTTCAGATGAAGGGACATGACCAAAGTGTCAGCTGTCTCTTTCCCCTCCGTAGATTCTGCCTGTCCTGCTGAGTTTGTCCAGTACTTCTTTTGCAGGATAATATTGTTACAGAGAGCTTGAGCTCCCCCTTCTCTCATCTCTTCCCACCATCAGCATTCTCTCTTGTAACATTCTTCTGCTCTTTTCCTTCCTATCTTCTGAGTTCACCGATTTTACTCACTACCATAAACATTGAGAAATCCACCTACTGCCACTCATTTTCTTGAATTCACCCATAAGAACAGCAAGGGTTAGAGACAGAATGAAGCTCTTTCTGCACTGTATCATCTTAACACTCTAAGGCTAGTAACATCATTGATTAAAGATATAATAAAATACTTCTTTACTGTCCTGTCAAACATCCAGGGCCAGAACTGAATGAGTTATATAGATTAAAAAATCATACTACATATCTCTTCAAACACTCTCAGGAATTAGGGAAAGAGCAAGACTTGTCCCATCACACACTGTCAGGGAGGGGAAAAAGTGGATGATATACACGCTTACTCTTTCTGCTCTGTCCCTTCCGACACCAAAATCCTGGATATGTGGACTGATAGAAGCATATATCATTGGAGTAGAGCAGCTGTATCACAAAGTGGAACTCCAGAGCAGAGAAAATCTAGGGAAAGAATGGTTCTTTTTCTGGTGGATAGGACAAGAAGACACGACTCTTCGAGAATAAATAAGAAGAACATCGTTTACCTGTTGTAGGTTGATGCTAGATATACGGGGCTACTGAGGGAAGAAAAAGAGGCTGTAACATTGCTGTGAAGCATCTGCCTGTAGAAAGGCTTCATTTGACCATTCCAGCCAATTGGTTCAAGTCACCTGAAGCAGCCAGTATGAAGAAAACATTGATGAATGACAATGTATGTTATCAGAAGCTCCTGAGCGAAGATGCCTGCATTACCCAATAGTGTTATTTGACCTGGAGCTATCACCCTTATCCTTCCACTCCCCCTTCATCTCTGCTCTCCCAGAGTTGCTCATTTTCATTTCAGCCAGTGGCTGCTGTGCATTCATACTTCTTCTCCAGTGAAGGTGGTCAGTCCATCTTCTCTGGAGGTGGGGCCTTCTTACACCAGCTGCAGCCAGCTCTGCTGCCCCAACAACCACGCACCTCAATTGCAGCCTTTTCAAAGTTAATGGCTGACGTTGCTGGCCCCTCTGTCACTGTAGCAGCTTCTAAAGTGTAAAAGGTGGTCCTCTTTTTACTTAAAACCAAGCAGGTCCTGTTCCTAGCCCTGCACAAAGGACTCACCACTTCTCCAGAGGTGCCGCTTCCCCAGGATTCCATCAATGTGCACCTAGGACTGGGAAGGATCACAGCACATTGCCACCTACCACCCTGAGGTCCCACCGGATGCTATGGAGGACACCAGGGAGCTGGCATTGTGATAAAGGCAAGATCTGCTGCCCCTGCTGGGACCCACTATCAAACCGGCTCTTTGGCCACTGCTGTTAATTACCTTGAGGAGAACGGTGACTGGATTTGAGGTACTGGGAAGGATTTCAAATCTAGTACTCGCAATGTGGTAAACACCTTTGTACCCTTTACCAAATTCACCCCTCGTCCCTATTGTGAAATTCTGGGGCTTCTTTGTAACTGATATTGTCCTTGCCACAGAGAAATGGAGAAGGGAGTAATTCTTTGGATTCAAACACAATCAGTTCAAAATGCTCCTCACTGGGCTGTCAAGAAAATGGAGGGTGATGAGTGACTCCACTCCCCTGGAACAGTGGGTCACTAGGTTTGGCAAGAAGGTAACCTTAGTGAACTTCAACAGCAACAACAGCAAAGGGCATTTCCTAATTTACAATTTCTCAGTCCTCAGTGAAGGGAAAAATGCACTATTTTGGGAGAAAAAGCCACTTTCCTCCTGGTTAGCAAGGCAGCGTACTGAACAGTAGTGTTTCCTGCATGCTCTTTACCCTCTTCACCTTCATCTCTTCTCCACACCCACCCTGATGATCCAGTTTGTCAGCTGGTGGGAAGCAGAGGTCTCTCTACGCAGGAGTAGCTCTCCTTTACACTGGGCGCCTGGATGGAGGGGAGAACTGCACAGAGCTGTCCTGTGTGACAGGCTGTGAAGCAGGTTCATTGCCTCTCATTCCTGTGGTCTGGATGAGCCTCAAGTTCTGGTTGCAGTTCATCCCCATGCTCCAGATCTACGGACAGTCAAAGTTGGGGCAAGTGAGCTGCTGGACTGATCAGGGAATTTCCTCATCCATCTGCTCTTAGACCTGATTTGAATGGCCAATCACAGGTCCAGGCAGAGGGCCACTGAGGATCCTTTCAAGTTGACTGCCTTCCCCACTTCCAAGGTTACCTTTGCACCTGGGTGTGGCAGGAGATGGGAAGGTGCACACAGTGTCAACTGATCAGAATGATTCTGGACCAGGAGTCTCCAAGGTGCCTAAACTGTATCTTGGACACGGAGTGCAGCATCTTAAGTTTTAGAATCAGAATCAGGTTTATTATCACCAGCATGTGTCCTGAAATTTGTTAACTTAGCAGCAGCAGTTCAATGCAATACACAAAAAGAAAAAATTATAATAAATAAATGAATTACAGTATATGTATATTAAATAAGTTAAAAATTATGCAAAAACAGATATAAAATATATTAAAAACTGAAAAGTGAGGTAGTATTCACAGGTTCATTGTTCTTTTAGGAATCGGATGGCAGAGGGGAAGAAGCTGCTTCTGAATCGATGAGTGTGTGCCTTCTGGCTTCTTTGTTTTCTTTGTTGTTATTAATAGTTACTTAATACATTTTTTTAAAATCAACTAAAAAGAATTATTATCGTGAAAAAGAAAAACTGGGTTAATGGGAGGAATGAAAGATTGAGATAGAGAGTGAAATTCCCCTTGTATGCCCCCAGGCACAAGTTAGATGCAGTAGAAAGCGCTCTGTGCACTAATCACAACGAGGGGAAGAATTGCAGTAAAAGTAAAGATCTTTTTTATCCTGCCTGGTCACACTCTCCCAGCATATCAGATACAGAGTAAAGCTCCTTCTGCACTAATGATAAAAAAAATACTCAGAAGTAAATAGAAAATAACACTCTTTCTATAGACAGGGTTACCGTGACACTGTAAATTGCGTCCTGAAAGAAAGGGCTCTAGAACCATAAAGTTCACCAGATACAGCAAGACAGAGAACTGCGATAGAGTCCAGCTAACTTTGCAGATGGTGCTCTGTATCCGGAATTAGCCTTAAGCGTCGTAATATTTACACCTTCATCAGAAAGCACCATTGCTAATCAAGGGATATCCAATTAAAACAGCGCTTTACTCTTACCTTTGTACACGAGCAAAGACTAACAAAACATTCTTTAATATTAGTCCTCAGCAAATTTTTAAGCATTCTGAATGTCCTGGATGGGTGGAATGTATTTTTCCTGGAGAACAACAGCTCCACAAATCAATTAAGCTGTAGCGCTGGAGCGTGAAGATAATTGTTTGGTGAAATATTCTATTCTTTGGAGTACAATCCTTTTGACGCACAGCGTGTCTTTTCTGTCTCTCGTTCAGCCTGGTATACGGCGACCGGTTGCTATGCAACTCCACCCACCAGTCAGTCAAGGGACAGCTGTTTGTTTTCTTTTCACTTCATCTCAGTAACAATTGCTCAAAACTATTGTGTCCTTGACAGTAAACTGTAGCATGAAGATGTGTTTTGATGCGTGAGTTTTGTATTTTTAATGTGGACAGGTGTTGCTGCATCTCTTGTGTGCCGGGGCTCAGAAAACAGCCGCTGTGTACCAAGCCTGAGGGGCCCTACAGAGGAAAATGATTGTCTACAAATCAAAAGCTCAATGCTTGTTTGCCCCTTTAGTTCTTCTGGGCGTATATTTGCTATAAACACTGATTTTGGGAAAACTCAAAGCTTCCAGAGAAAAGTATCTTCAATGTTTCAGCAGACTGAAGATCCAGCAGTATAGCATCCTCCTGACTGGGAGCTCTGCAGCTGTGCTGGGGCTTTGGTGCACCTCATTAGTCAGAGGCCTCCTTTCTAGGAGCTGGCTTGCTGGTATGCAGTGTGAGGGCTCGGGTGGAATGAGGATTTCTTACCCATCAGCCACGGATTCCTCTCTCTCCGACACCATTCCGGCGCTCAGTGGAGAGTCGGAACTTTTTTTTTCAATTTACCCTTCGACCTACAGGTGTCAGCTGAGCCATTGGATGCATGCCAGCAATGGGGAATGGACAGAACATTTAGAGTTATACAGCACAGCAACAGGTCCTTCAGACTCATTTCTCCACCACACTGACCAAAATTCCCATCTAAGCTAGTCCCATCTGCCCTCATTAGGCCCATATCCCACTAAACCTTTCCAATCCACGTACCCATCCAAATGTCTCTCAAATGCTAACAACAGGAATTCTGCAGATGCTGGAAATTCAAGCAACACACATAAAAGTTGCTGGTGAACGCAGCAGGCCAGGCAGCATCTCTAGGAAGAGGTGCAGTCGACGTTTCAGGCTGAGACCCTTCGTCAGGACTAACTGAAGGAAGAGTGAGTAAGAGATTTGAAAGTGGGAGGGGGAGGGGGAGATTCAAAATGATAGGAGAAGACAGGAGGGGGAGGGATGGAGCCAAGAGCTGGACAGGTGATTGGCAAAAGGGATACGAGAGGATCATGGGACAGGAGGTCCGGGAAGTTAGAGAAGTCAATGTTCATGCCATCAGGTTGGAGGCTACCCAGACGGAATATAAGGTGTTGTTCCTCCAACCTGAGTGTGGCTTCATCTTTACAGTAGAGGAGGCCGTGGATAGACATGTTAGAATGGGAATGGGATGTGGAATTAAAATGTGTGGCCACTGGGAGATCCTGCTTTCTCTGGCGGACAGAGCGTAGGTGTTCAGCAAAGCGGGCTCCCAGTCTGCGTCAGGTCTCGCCAATATATAAAAGGCCACATCGGGAGCACCGGACGCAATATATCACCCCAGCCGACTCACAGGTGAAGTGTTGCCTCACCTGGAAGGACTGTTTGGGGCCCTGAATGGTGGTAAGGGAGAAAGTGTAAGGGCATGTGTAGCACTTGTTCCATTTACGCGGATAAGTGCCAGGAGGGAGATCAGTGGGGAGGAATGGGGGGGACGAATGGACAAGGGAGTTGCGTAGGGAGCAATCCCTGCGGAATGCAGAGAAGGGGGGGGGAGGGAAAGACGTGCTTAGTGGTGGGATCCCGTTGGGGGTGGCGGAAGTTACGGAGAATAATATGTTGGACCCGGAGGCTGGTGGGGTGGTAGGTGAGGACCAGGGGAACCCTATTCCTAGTGGGGTGGCTGGAGGATGGAGTGAGAGCAGATGTACATGAAATGGGGGTGAAATACTGCGTCCGGTGCTCCCGATGTGGCCTTTTATATATTGGCGAGACCCGACGCAGACTGGGAGACCGCTTTGCTGAACACCTACGCTCTGTCCGCCAGAGAAAGCAGGATCTCCCAGTGGCCACACATTTTAATTCCACATCCCATTCCCATTCTGACATGTCTATCCACGGTCTCCTCTACTGTAAAGATGAAGCCACACTCAGGTTGGAGGAACAACACCTTATATTCCGTCTGGGTAGCCTCCAACCTGATGGCATGAACATCGACTTCTCTAACTTCCGCTAATGCCCCACCTCCCCCTCGGACCCCATCTGTTGCTTATTTTTATACACACATTCTTTCTCTCACTCTCCTTTTTCTCCCTCTGTCCCTCTGAATATACCCCTTGCCCATCCTCTTGGGTCCCCCCCCCCATCTTTCTTCCCGGACCTCTTGTCCCATGATCCTCTCGTATCCCTTTTGCCTATCACCTGTCCAGCTCTTGGCTCCATCCCTCCCCCTCCTGTCTCCTCCTATCATTTTGAATCTCCCCCTCCCCCTCCAACTTTCAAATCCCTTACGCACTCTTCCTTCAGTTAGTCCTGACGAAGGGTCTCGGCCTGAAACGTCGACTGTACCTCTTCCTACAGATGCTGCCTGGCCTGCTGTGTTCACCAGCAACTTTTATGTGTGTTGCTTGTCTCTCAAATGCTGCTATGTATGCCTGCCTTCCACACTTTCTCTGGCAGCTTGCTCCATATATATAACAAGTGCATAGAAAAATAGTTGCCCTTCTGTTCCTAATAAATCTGGCTCCTCTCAGCTTGAACCTTCACCCTCTAGTTCTCGATTCTCCAAGCCAGTGTACAAAAGACTGTGTACATTCACTCTATCTATTCCCTTACAATCTCATGCATCTCCATGAAGTCGCCCCTTGGTTTCCTGCACTCCAAAGAATAAGGTCCTGACCTGCCCTACCTGTTTTTCTCAGTACCTTAAGTCCTGGTTATAGCCTCGTAAATCTTTTCTGCACTCTTTCCAGAATAATAACATCTTTTCTATAGCTGGGTGACAAAACTGATGTCAATACTCTAGGTGCAGTTTTACCAGCATTTTTACAATTGCAATATAATATCCCAACTACTATAGTTAGTACCCTGACTGATGAAGGCCTGCATACTTTCTTCATCTTCCTGTCTACCAGGGAACCATGTACTTATACATCTTGGTCCCTCAGTTCCACACAGATTCTGCTCCTAGTTTCTTTATTGCTCATAGGTTGTGGACATTTATTGATGTTCCCTGGTTGCCCATGAATTGAAATGGCAGTTAAGAATCAGCACACTGGTGGGACTGAAGCCACAACAAGGTTGGACAGAAGATTATGCCACCAAGCTCGATGGACTCAGTTATTTGGTCCCAGACTTTGTTTCCTGCAGGCACAGATGATGCAGTGGCTAGCAAAGTCGAATGAACGCTGAACAGGGGCAGGGGAACTACCCCAATCCCCTGTAATCAGAAAAGGTGAACAAACCTGGTAGATCTGTGGGGAAAGAGAAACAATTCATGTTTTAGGATGACCACCAACCCAAAACGTTTGCTCTGTTGCTCTTTCCATAGAAGCCGCTGAGTATTTCCAGCATTGCCTCATTTTATGTCTGATTCAGGGGTGAGTAGACTCAGCAATGGTTAATTTGCAATGCCGACTCCCCTTTTGGATCTCAGGGATCCCTACCCTGAATTGTGGACATTACTGAGTGTGTTGGGTCAAATTTAGAGAGGTCCCAAACATAGCAAGATGCAAGCCGAAAATTGGAAGTAGGAGAGTGGTGGTTGTGAGTTTAAAGAAATTGCTCCAGGGAAAATATGACAGGAACAGGCAATAGCATCTGCTCTTTTCTTGATTTTCAAGTTGTCTAAATTAGCTGCTCTCTAGGGTTTTTGTGAAGAGTATACAGTGTGTTGGTTTGCTTCTGGCCTTTTTCAACCAATTCCAGTCACCTCAGGGACTAGGGCAGACCCTGGATACCAGGACAACTTTTTAATTTTAACCTTTCTCTTTTGTTTCTTTCAAAATGATTTTGGTAATCAACTCTAAAGCTCGAAATTAAAGTCCCATCAAATACTTACCAAAAGATGTAGCCACTCTTTCAAACAGATGGCACTCATTCCTTTGCAAAGTAAGGTAAGCTTTTGGATTTGTCTTGAAGATCATTTGTGGAGCCCTATATAGCAATACAGACACTGTTCACTACTTTGGGCAAGAATAGACAAGTCCCGAACATAGCAGGAAGGAAGCCTAAAGTAAGAGACATAGAGTATAACTCAGTTCATGGTGCTTACTAAGCTAATCCCATTTGTCACATTCGATTCATATCCCTCTAAACCACTCCTATTTCATGTATTTATCCAAATATCTTTTAAATGGTTTTTTTGTATCTGCTTCAACCACTTGCTCTGACAGCTCATTCCAAATACACCCCATCCTCTGCTTGTGTTCCTTTTGAATCTTTAACCTAAGTTCCCTAATTTTTAAATCATTTTCCCCGAGAGAAAGGGACTACAGTCTTCACCCTATCTATACCCCTCATGATTTTACAGGCTATAAGGCACCTCTCAATTTCATACATTATTGCTCCTTTCTGCACCTTGTGGCGCATCAGACAGCAATCTTACCATTTCTTTAGTATTTTTGTCTGTTTTTTATGAGTTACTAGCTCAATGCCCAACTCAGCACAGACGGAAAGCGTGCAAGAAGCCAGCCAGATTCGAACCCGAAACCACTCGCCTCGAGGCCCAGTATAGATGCCACTACACAAGTTTCCTGCATTCCAAGGAATAAAGTCCTAGCCTTCCCAACCTTTCCCTATGAACAAGGCTCTCGAGTTCTGGCAGCATCTAACATCCTGGCAATTTTCATTGCAAACTTACCAGTTTCACAATATCTTTCCTATAACCGGGTGACTAAAACTGTACGCAATATACTTGTGTCACCCCACCAACATTTAGTACAACAGCAACATCCTTCATTCAATGCCCTGACTAATTATGCCAAACACCTTCTTCACCACCCTGTCTACTTTTAACACTGCTTTCAGTGAACTACGTACGTATACTCCTAAGACCTTCTATTCCACAACATTCCCCAGGGATCAACCATCACTGCACAAGTTGTACCCTGCTTTGACTTCCCAAAATGCAATACCTTACACGTTTGAATTGAAAGCTCTGTCTAATTCTCGGTCCACTTCCTTAGTTGATCAATATCCCCCTGTAAATTTGGATAACCTTCTTCACCTTCTATGATACCACCTATTATCCAAAAGCTTACTAACCATGCCTCGTATATTCACATCCAAGTTTTTCATGAAAATAATGAATAGCAGTTATTCCAGTATCAACCCCTGTGGCATAACACTACTCACAGGCCTCCAGTCTGAGAAACAACCTTTGACCAGCATTCTTTGTTTCTTTTAAATGAGCCAATTGTGAATTTCAGCTTTCTCTCCTCAAATTCCATGCAATCTTAGCTTCCAGGCAAACCTGCCATGTAGAGCCTTGTCAAAGGCCTTGCTAATGTCCATATAGACAATGTCTACTACCCCACCCTTATCTATCCTTTGGTTACCTAAGCTTCAGGAAACTTTAAGAGAATAGCCAGACATGATATTCCACAAGCAAAACCACACTGACTTCCTCTACTTAGACTTTGCCTATCCAAATGTTGAGAAATCTGACTAATTCTAGTTGTTTGGAAGAAAGCTGAGAGGAAAGATTCAAAGAGGAAGTATCACAGGGGAGAGTGGAATCAGCCCCCTGGACTGAGGTTAGTGGAAAAGAAAATCAGTTGGACTGTGTAAATGAAACATCAGTGAGACAAGGCAACAATAGAATCAGCAATCTGCCCCAATGTTGTCTGCATAGGGACCATACGCCCATCTGCAGGTGCACGATCCAAGCAGTGTGTTTTAGTCTGAGATCTTTTTGTTCTGGATTGCTGTAACACTGTACTGGGTTGAGCTAGTGAGGAAAAACAAATATGAGTTCCTTCATTGCAAGTTCCTATGTGAGTTATGAGGGCTGGTCCCAATGGATTGTCCTAACTGAATTCACCCCGTGCTTTCCTGCAGTTTATGTCCACCCTGAAGCAACCCATTCCTATTGCTGCCTAAGCCAATTTGACAATGCCCGAAGACAAGGTCCCTCTCACACAGCTGTATCAGTCAATAGGGGGTAGAATCACATAGATATACAAGTCCTCAATTAGATGGAGACCTTTCTGTACATATGACCAACATAGCAATTGATCTCCAAGTCCAAATAGGCTTAAGCATGTAAGAGTTATTTGCCTGTCCAAAAATCTACAAAGTCATCAGTTGATATCTAACTGTGTGTCAGGCGTTTCTCAATGCTGAGGAGAGGAACTGACTGGTGAGTAATGACGCTCGACTGAATAAACTGCATCACGCAATGTGGTACTAATCTATGTGGAGCGACTTCTGAATCAAGTTATGCTGCATGAGCTGATCTCAGCCAAAGCTCTGGGAGGGAGGGACTGCAATTACTTCTGGTGACCCTTAAGCTAGGAGGCAGAAATAACAGCCATCCATTATTTTTAATCACAGAGTCTCACTCTTTTATGAAACTGCATGGTGTGCGCACAGCATCTCCAGATGTGATGGCAAACGTGGTTGATCTTCCCTGCTTGGATCAGGCTGACTTTTATCAGTGATGTTGTCAGACAATCCCTTACCTCTTTACGGAGTAGTCAGCACATTCAAAAAGGAAAGAAATCATGGATTTGCATAAATCTTTAATTGGGCTTGATTATTTATTTCCTGCCCAGCTTCTCCCAAATCCCTTGCTGGGGACATTGATACTTTGATGAGGTAGAGATGCACTGTTGCATAGCAAACCTCCAGATGTAAGTCTTCCACCACAGGGGACTCACAGTGTTGTCTGATCTAATACTTTATCCGCATGCTGACTATTAGGCTGCAGTGGGAATCTTGCAAACACGAGAAAATCTGCAGGCGCTGAAAATTCAAGTAACACACACAAAATGCTGGTGGAATGCAGCAGGCCAGACAGCATCCATAGGAAGAAGCACAGTCGACGATTCGGGCCAAGACCCTTCGTCAGGACTAACTGAAAGAAGAGATAGTAAGAGATTTGAAACTGGGATTGGGAGGGGGAGATCCGAAATGATAGGAGAAGACAGGAGGGGGAGGGATAGAGCTAAGAGCTGGACAGGTGATTGGCAAAAGGGATACAAGGCTGGAGAAGGGAGAGGATCATGGGATGGGAGGCCTAGGGAGAAAGAAAGGGGGAAGGGAGCACCAGAGGAAGATGGAGAGCAGGCAAGGAGTGATTGTGAGAGGGACAGAGAGAGAAAAAAAGGAAAAAAAAATTAATAAATAAATAAGTAGATAGATAAATAAATAACTAAGGGATAGGGTAAGAATGGGAGGAGGGGCATTAACGGAAGTTAGAGAAGTCAATGTTCATGCCATCAGGTTGGAGGCTACCCAGACGGAATATAAGGTGTTGTTCCTCCAACCTGAATGTGGCTTCATCTTTATAGTAGAGGAGGCCATGGATAGACATATCAGAATGAGAATGGGATGTGGAATTAAAATGTGTGGCCACTGGGAGATCCTGCTTTCTCTGACAGATAGAGCATAGGGGTTCAGTGAAACGGTCTCCCAGTCTGCGTCAAGCCACACTGGGAGCACCGGACACAGTATATCACACCAACCGACTCACAGGTGAAGTGTCACCTCACCTGGAAGGACTGTCTGGGGCCCTGAATGGTGGTGAGGGAGGAAATGTAAGGGCATGTGTAGCACTTGTTCCACTTACAAGGATCAGTGCCAGGAGGGACATCGGTGGGAAGCAATGGGGGAGGGATGGGGGGGATGAATAGACAAGGGAGTCGCATAGGGAGCAATCTCTGCGGAAAGCAGAAAGAGGTGGGGAGGGAAAGATGTGCTTGGTGGTGGGATCCCGTTGGAGGTGGTGGAAGTTACGGAGAATTATATGTTGGACCTAGAGGCTGGTGGGGTGGTAGGTGAGGACAAGGGAAACCCTATCCCTAGTGGGGTGGTGGGAGGATGGGGTGAGAGCAGATGTGCGTGAAATGGGAGAAATGCCTTTGAGAGCAGAGTTAATGGCGGAGGAAGGGAAGCCCTTTTCTTTAAAAAAGGGAGACATCTCCTTCATGCTGGAATGAAAGGCCTCATCCTGAGAGCAGATGCGATGGAGATGGAGGAATTGCGAGAAGGGGATGGCATTTTTGCAAGAGACAGAGTGGGAAGAGAAATAGTCCAGGTAGCTCTATCCCTCCCCCTCCTGTCTTCTCCTATCATTTCGGATCTCCCCCTCCCCCTCATCTCTTACTATCTCTTCTTTCAGTTAGTCCTGACGAAGGGTCTTGGCCCGAAATGTCGACTGTGCTTCTTCCTATGGATGCTGTCTGGCCTGCTGCGTTCCACCAGCATTTTGTGTGTGTTGTGGGAATCTTGACTGGCTTTTCTTCCAGTAGTCCAGAGACATACATTTAGAGTAAAATTGTATCTCAAATTAAGGAAGCTGATCTGCAATCTACAGTGATACTATGGCCGTATAGAAAGGACCTTCAACTTCAGGGAAATAGAGCCTCATTCTCTCAGGGAACTGCGACCTCAACTTATAATCAAACATTAGTTTAATAAGGCAAGAAAAATGACCAGGAATTCCCCTCACACCTGCTGTGTTATCTCAAAATATCATGCAAGATCCTCTACTAAATGCCCGCATTCCCATTCCATGTTTCTTTTCGGTCTTTGGGTGTTAGCTACCTAATTTTGAAAGTACTCAGTGACTGAGAGTCAACAGCCCAATTTTTCTCAGCACTGGCTTAAAGTGTTTCTCTTCACCTCAATTCTCCAGAGTCAATCCTTTCTCATAAAAATGCCTCCCACTTCATTAGGAGCTCCAGCCTAAGAAAGCAAGTTCTCAGTATCAATCCACCTGTCCGATTGACTTCATCTCAACTCAGACAGTAGCAGTCTGTCCTGTTCAGTTTCTCCTGGTAGACAACCCTTCAACGAAGGGGTCAATGCATTGAATCTAGTGGCCCCAAAACAAAGAACCCAAACTCTCATCACAGCAAAATTTCCTTTCCTTGGGTTCCATTTATTAGAAATAAAAGCTATTTCATCATTTTGTTTCCTGATTGGGTTTTGTACCTCAATGTACCAGTGCTCTGAATACCAATCGCCCCTCCCTGTTTAGAAAACTTCCCTTTCAGTCTTCCTATCAAAATGATATCCTACCCTACCCTCATTCTCTCCAGCTTCCCACCACGTTCACTCTTCTGCCCATATGTAGACTTGCTTCTTTTCTTCAACTAAGCCATTAGTAACAATATAAAAAGCCGGGAACCAATTACTGATCCCTAGACACCACAACCAATAACTGACTGCCAGCCTGAAAAAGACCTGTTTATTTCCAGTCTCTGTTTCCCTTGACCAATTCTTTATCCATTCTAATTGTACACCAAACCCCATAGGCACTTATTTTGTGTACAGCCTTTGCGTGGGATCCCTTCAAATGTCTCTTAAAAATCCAGAGGTACTGTCTATTTAAGCTTTATTAATCCTGCCAGTTGCATTATCAGAACCTCTATCAGAATCAAACACAACCATGTCAACCTTGCTCAATCAAGTATAAATTCAATTTCATTTATTAAATCCTTATTAATGGATTCCAGCATTTTACCAACGTGACAGCAGTGTGTTTCCCATTTCTTCTTTCTCTGTTTTCTTTAATAACATTGCTACATTTGCTGGTTCCCATCTGCTGTGTCTGTTCTAGAATTTAGAGAACTTTGGAAAATCTCCACTAATCCATTTGCCATCTCAGTAGCTATTACTTTTGGAAGCCAGATCTGAAAACTAACAGGGTCCAAAGAAATGTAGAGTTTTAGCTGCCTTATTAGCACCATCTTCAAACATGTCTGTGGATCTGAAACCTGACTCTAGACAAGATGTAAGTGAAGAAACTGCTCTGCTTTCAGTTGCATATACATGTAATGTACACTGGTTCTGGAGACCAACTGTCCATGCCAGGTGGGTGTCCCCCTTTGAGTTATAAAACATAGCATTGGAAAAGAGAAATTAAGGTCACTCTTGTTTTTCAGAACCTGGGGATTATATTATTTTATTATTTCTTACATTACTATTGCACATTTGTAAATTATTATTCTGTATATTGTTATTCTCTATTTTATTATTGGCTAATATTGCTATTATTATATTTATTAATATTATATATTATTATTGCTAAGAGTGTTTTTAAATGTTGTTGTTGTAACAAAATGATTTCCCACTCGGGATCAATAAAGTATTATTATTATTATAGTGAACTATGGAGGTCACTACAATTTTCCACAACCAGGGGATTATGATGAACTATGGAGGTCACTGCTATTTTTTCACAGTTAGGGGATTACAGTGGACAATGGATTAATGTAATAAATAAATATAATGAGAGAGAAAAGGCTGGAAATGCAGTAAAGATTAAGCAATTTTCAGTAACACGAGGTGTTTAACCTTGTACTGGGCTACACATTTAACTGGTGGCAGACATGGTATGAATTGAAACCCATTCTCTTTATGGCAAGGATATTAAAAATATACCAGAAGACCTTTTTTTCCAACATGGTGATTGTACAGCATATGGCTCTTCTTCCAATGCCTGCACTGTCAACATAAAATCACAGAATCATTATGGCAAAACAAATCCATCCCAGAAATCTCTTCAGTCCTGTTCCCTCATTTTCACATTGGAGCTCTGAAAATTAATTTCTTTCCTTCCTTTCTACTACCCTTTTGAAAGTTCTGCTGACTCTGCTCCCATAACTCAGGCCAGATCAACTTACTTGCTGTGTAGAGACATTTTCCCTCAAGTGTTCTCTGCATCTTCTACCCATTTTTCTGAATCTGTGGTGCTTTCTATTAGAAAAATCTTCCCTCTGCTTACTCTGTCTATACACCCTTGTCAAATCTTCTCTCAACCTTCTTTGCAACACAGAAAATACTTCATCTTCTCCGATGTAACCTTCTAGCTGAAATCCCTAATCTGGAACCATTCCAGGAAATCTCTGCTATATCCTCCCTAGGACCTTCATATTTTCCTAAAGTAGCTCTCAAGAGTTGGTCAGTAGTGGCCTAACCTTTATATTATAATTTAAGTAAGTCTCCCTGCTTCTGTATTTTGTGCCTCTTTTTATAAACTCAAGATCCCTTATGACTTATTAACTACCCTATCAACATGTCCTGCCATATCCAAAGATCTATAGTATAGATTCCATACATACACACACCCAGGTCCCTTTGCTCCAGTACAACCTTTAGATTTGTGCAATTTAGGTTAGATTTTCTCACCTTGTTATTTTCTGCCAAATTGTACAATTTGGGTGTATTGAACTTGTCTAGCCATCCTACCAGTCTGTCTTTGTTTCCTTGAAATCGATTACTCCTCCTCCTCAAGCTCCTAAGTTTGGTATCATTTGCAAAACTTGAAATTTTATTTTAAATCTATATCCAAGTCATTAATAAATATAAAAAAAGCACTAACTACAAAGGAGCACAAGTGTTGATTATCTAATCTGAATATAAGCTTATACCATGCTTCCTAATCTTATGCTATTTTGTTAATTTATACATCATCATCATCATCAGGTGCCATGCCCAGTTTGAGCTTTGACAGCCATGGCCCACACACTCCTGTTTCGGGTCAAGTTCCAGTTCTCTGGCTGCTGTCTCCATCATCATTTGTCTTTCTCTTCCTCTTGCTTTCTTCCCTTCAATCCTTCCCATAATTACCATGCATTCTAACTCCTCTTTCCTAATCACATGTCCAATGAAGTTATGTTGCCTTTTCATGATCTCATACATCATTTCTCTTTTTGTGTTTGCTCTGTTCATGACATCCTCGTTAGATATTTGTTTTGTCTATGATATTCTTTGCATCCTCCTCAAAAACCACATCTCTGCTGCTACAATTCGTTTCCTCATGTTACTAGATATTGTTCAACATTCTGAGCCATATAACATAACTGGATAAACATAACATTTCAGTACTCTGGGGCGGGTTGTCATGCCTAGTTTAGTGTTGGTCAGTATACTCTTCATTCTCGTTAAGGTGTCTTTTGCCATCCCTATTCTTCTTTTGATGTCCATGTCGCACCTGCCATCTGATGTCACCCAGCTTTCTAAGTAGCAAAAGTTCTGTACTTGTTTTATGTCTTCCCCGTTTATTCTCAGCCTGCAGATAGGATTCTCCTTCTTTTTGGATATCACCATATATTCTGTCTTTTTGAAATTGATAGACAGACCCATTTTTGTCCTTTCTTCAACAATTATATATATTAAGTTTTGCAGTTCTTCCTCCGTACTTGCAATTAACACAGTGTCATCTGCATATCTGAAATTATTGATGTTTTCACCGCTAACTTTGATTCCCAAGGTCTCGGCCTGAAACGTCGACTGCACCTCTTCCTACAGATGCTGCCTGGCCTGCTGCGTTCACCAGCAACTTTAAATAGTGTTGCTTGAATTTCCAGCATCTGCAGAATTCCTGTTGTTCCCAAGACGTCTCTTATTTTTTGTAATATTATTTCACTGTACACATTAAATAAATCAGGGGAGAAAACACACCCTTGTCTAATGCCTCTCTTGATTTTCGTAAACTGACTCATTTTTCCATCTATTCTTATAGCAGCAGTTCGTTCCCAGTACAGATTTCTGATTAGGCGGATGTCTTTCGAATTTAGATCTAGAGTTTTCTGTAATATTTCAAACAACTTATTATACAACCATCTTTATTTTACAAGCATCAATTTTCCTTATAGCCTTAAATGGACTTTGTTAAGTGCCTTCTAAAAATCCATATGGAAAACACCTGCAGGATTCCTTTAACCAACTTCCCCTGCAACTTCTTCAAACAAAAGCATCGGTTTTGTTAATAATAATCTATGTTGGCTCGCTATTGATTCAAACTTCAACACGTGCTTATTAATTTTTCCTTGATTATTAGTTCTGAAAGCTCCTTCTCCCTAGAGTTCAGCACATGTGCGTTTACACTGAGGAAATACCACACTACCTAGGATGAGATGTTAAACATGTGCCCCATCAATCCTCCCAACTGGAAGCAAAAAGATACATGGCACTGTCTGAAGAAGAGCAAAGAATCATCCCTAGTTTCTTGTCACTCATTCGTCACCAATGATTATCTGACCATCATCAGAATGCTGCTTGTGGGATCCTGCTGTGCACAGCTTTATTACTGCAAGGCTTTCTGATACAAACCATATTTCAAAAACACCTTATTCACTGCAGATCTTGATGATAAGTGGTGAGATTGTTCATTATCAGACTGCTGGTCAAAAAGAAGTTGTGCTTCAAATATTGTTTCCCCTGTGAAATATGAAAGACTTGATAGAGCAAGAGAAAAACTATGACTCAGAAGGATGCCACTCTGCCCATCATGTATGTGCCATTAATGAAGGACTTTCCAGTCTGACCCCTCCCTCCGGCACTGGGTCACAGTCCTGCAGCTCATGGATCTTCAAGTCCATATCCAAGTCCTGTTTAAATGCGACGACAGTTTCAGTCTTCGTTACCCTTTGAGGCAGTGAGATCCAAATTCCTGTTAAAAATATTTTTCCTCATTCCTATAATCCTTCTTCTAATTATTGCATATCTATCCTCCCAGCTAAGGGAAATTGGTTCTTCCGATGTATTCCACATCTGTCCATCATAATTTTATATATCTCAACTCAGTCTCCTCTCCATCTCCTCTGTTCCAAATACGAGAAGCCTAGTTCATCCAATCTTTCCCCATAACTAAAATGTTCCAATCCTAGCCACATCCTGGCAAATCTCTTCTCCAATACAACTCTATCTTTCCAGCCCTAGGAACCAATGATCCATCATTGTCATAACTATCTCTACCTTTACCCCTTTCAAGATCTCGTTATCTGATTGCAGTGACTTACTGCCTTTTAGTTTCACGTTTTTCTCCAATTATACTTCTATGAATGCTAATTTCTTTCCACTCCTCAGTCACTTAAGAATAGTTGTTCTTCATTATTTCAGAGAGGCTTTCAGCATCAGCTGCTGTGAAGACAGGCACAAAATACTTATTTATTCCAAATTGTAATTACGTATGTCTCATCCCTGAGGACCCACATTAAATTTGGCTAAATCTTACTCTTTTACATTTCTATAGATGCTTGTACAGTTTGTTTTTATGTTTTGCTTTTGTGCTTCACTTTCCCATTCCTTGTCAACATCTTCCTTTCACTGATTTCTAAAATATTCTAATCCTCAGGTTAGCTGCTCTTTCTAGCAACAATATAAGCCTTTTCCTAAATCAAGTAAGATCTTCAGCTTCCTCTGTTAGACTTGGATGGAGGATTTTTTTCTTTTTAATTGTTTGTGCTATAAATTATGTATTAGTTTTTTTAAAGATGTTAATCACCATTTGTGCACTTTCATCATCTTTAATGAAGTTTTCCCCGTCTACTACGGCTGCCCCAAGCTGCCCCATGCCTCTTTGTACTTTGCTTAGTTTAGATTTAAGATCCTTATGCCAGATTAAACAAAACAACTTCCCAGCTTCCTATGAAATTCTATTGGGCTATTGTCACATTTCCCTAAAGGCCATTTAACAGACAGATTGCTAATGAAACCCTTCTCACTGCACAGTACTAGATCTGAAATAGGCTATTCTGAGAAGGTTGGTCAATATACTGATCTACTTAACCGTTAGTATACACCTATGAATTCATCCTCCCGCTATTACTTAGTTGGCCCAGCCAATACATTGATCAAATGGCCTCCATTATCCATTTTATTTATGCCTCTAACTTCCTGATCTACACTGTGCCGCAGTGTGAGGGCTGGAAGTGGTAGTGTTATGCACTACTCCTACCAACATTTTCAGCCCCTTACTTCCTTCAAGCTGATTCAATGTCAGAATCAGAATGAAATCAGGGTTATTATCACTAAAATGTGTTGTTTTGGCTAATCCTTACCTTTTTACATATCTACAGAACCTTTTACTGTTGGCAGCAGCACATAAAAATCATTATAAATTGCAAAATAAAATAAATGGTGCAAAAAAAAAAGGGAAGGTCACGTTCATTGGTCATTCAGAAATCCGATAGGGAGGAGAAGTAACTGTTCCTAAGATACTGAGAGTGGGTCTTCAGGATCCTGTACCCACTGCCCGTGGTAGTAATGGGGAGGCCTCCCCGCTATTGAGTGCACTAATATGGAGCATTGCCATAAGAGAGCTGCATCCATCATCAAGCACACCCACCAACTAGGCCAGGAGTTCGCAACCTGGGATCCATGGACTCCTCACGTTGGGAATCCCTGATCTAGGCCGTGCTCTCTTCTTGCTATCACCATTGGGCAGGATGTCATTCCCACACCACTAGGGTCAGGAACAGTTAGTACTCTACAACCACCATTGCATTCAAACCATATCTCTGAACTGGCTTTTGGGTTGAGCACATTTGTGTTTCTTTACCTTATTAAAACCATAAGATATAGATACAGGTCAGAATTGGGCCATTTTGGCCCATCGAGTCTGCTCCACAAATAATTCCTCTGTCTTGCTACAAATTCTATGCAAGTTCAGATAAATAGCTTTTTTTTATTTTGCTTGTTATCATGTCTTCTCACACCATTTGGAGTTATGGTCTTACATCCACATACTTGGTTCCTTCATGACACATTCTGGTTATAAAAGACAACAGCACAGTACAGGAACAGGCCCTTCTGACCACCATGTTGTGCCAAACTAATTAAACCCTATAATTAAATGCCTAATTAAATTAATCCTCTCTGCCTACAATGTCAATATCCCTCCATTCTCTCTCATTCATATGCCTCTCCAAGAGCCTCTTACTTACTTTTATCACATTTGCATCCACTATCACCGCTGGCAGCCCATTCTAGGCATAAGCCACTCTCAGAGTAAAAAAAAACTTACTCTACACGTCTCCTTTGAACTTCCCCTCTCCTCTCTCACCTTAAATATATGCCCTCTAGTATTAGAAATTGACCCTTGGAAAAAGATACCAGCTGTCTGCTCACCTATGAGTCTGAAGTTTCCTTCAGAACTCCCCTCATCCTCCGTTGCTCCTGACAAAACAGCCCAAGTTTGTCTAAAGTGTCAGAGCAGATGCCGTCTAATCCAGGCAGTGTTCTGGTAGACCTCTTCTGCACCCTCTCCAGAGCCTCGACATTCTTCCTATCCCTATGATGGGAGGCAGAACAGGATGTGATAATCCAGATAAAATGCAGGAGGAACTCACCCAGGTCTGGCAGTACCAATGGAGATAAATACACTATCGATGCTTCAGGCCGAGAACCTTCTTCAGGACTGAGAAGGAAGGGAGAAGGAGGAAGAAGGGCTCAGCCCAAAACACGGATTTTTCATTCATTTCCATAGATGCTGCCTGGCCAGCTGAGTTCCTCCAGCATTTTGTGTGTGTTGCGCTGGATTTCCAGCATCTGCAGACTTTCTCCTGGTAATACTCCAGATGCATCCTAACTAGAGTTTTATAAAGCTGCATCATAACTTCCTGACTATTGAACTCAGTGCCTCAACTAACAAAGGCAAGCATGCTATACACCTTCCTTACCACCCTTTCCACCCGTGCAGCCACTTTCGTGAACCTATCGACTTGGACTCCAACATCGCCCCTGTACATCAACACTGTTAAGGCTCTTGACAATTCCCATTAACCATGTACTCTATCTTTACATTTGATCTCCAAAAATGCAATCTTGTCTTTATTACCTGTCTTCAGCACTATTTATTTATTTATAGTTATTATTATGTCTTCCAATATACTGCTCCTGCTGCAAAACAATAGTGATTGTAAAACAGTCTGTTGCTCTATCCTTCCTTCACCAGAACAAACCCTTCAGATACTATTTTGTTTAAGCCCTTACCCTTAGCCCTGGTGATTTAACTTACTAAAAACACTGGGCCCAGCCCAATTCAAGAGAGGGTGTTCCCAAGAGAACAGCTCCCTTTGTCGCAAGTACTCTTACCAATGTCCATGAACTGGAACCTGTTATTCTATATCAGTCTATGAGCCATGCATTCAGTTCTGAGATATCGTGTATTGCATGACAACTTACATATGTCTTGCAGAGTAATCCAGAGATCATCATTTTTCTGGTTCTATCTGCAGCCCCTGGCTAATCTTCTTCAGTAGAATATCCTTCTTCTTCGTCCTTTCAATGTCATTGTTTCTAACATGGATAACAACTGAATCACCCTCTTCCCGTCCTGCCCTACAACCTCACCCCCACCAACCACAACATCTCCAGTCCTGAAAGAGTGTCCTTAACCCTGGCACTGGGTAGGTAAAGTAAAGGTATCCGTTAGTCTTGCTAGACCATGGATCTGCCCCTGGAAAGTCTTCACTCTCCAGAGCACAGGCCTGGGCAAGCTTGTATGGAAGACCAGCAGTTGCCCATGTTGCAAGTCTCCCCTCTCCACGGCACCAATGTTGTCCAAGGGAAGAGCATTAGGACCCATACAGCTTGGCACCAGTGTCATCACAGAGCAAGGAAAATGCAGGAAAAATATATTCCAAGAAAAAAGAAAATCATGAATGGAAAAATGGCACAAATGTGGCTAACGAGAGAGGTTAAGGCAAAAATAAAAGCAAAAGAAACGGCGTACAAGGAAGCAAAAATTAGTGGGGAAAATGAGGACTGGAAGACTTTTAAAAACTTACAGAAGGAAACTAAGGAAGTCATTAGGAAAGAAAAGATGAATTATGAAAGGAAGTCGGCGATTAACATAAAAATGGATACTAAGAGTTTTTTTAAATATATGAAGAGTAGAAGAGTGACAAGGATAGATACGGGACTGATTGAAAACGATGCTGGAGAAATTATAATGGATAACAAAGAGATGGCGGAGGAACTGAATGAGTATTTTGCATCAGTCTTCACAGTGGAAGACATGAGCAATATACCTGATAGCCAGAGGTAACAGGGAATAGAATTAGGTACAGTCAAGATTACTAGAGAGAAAGTGCTTAGGAAGCTAAGTGGACTAAGAATAGGTAAGTCTCCCGGTCCGGATGAGGTGCACCAAAGGGTTCTGAAGGAGGTGGCTTTGGAGGTTGTGGAAGCATTGGAAATGATCTTCCAGGAATCAATAGACTCTGGCATGGTTCCGGAGGACTGGAAGGTCGCAAATGTAGTTCTGTTATTTAAGAAAGGAAGGAGGCAGCAAAAAGAAAATTACAGACCTATTAGTCTGACATTGGTAGTTGGAAAGATATTGGAGTCAATCCTCAAGGACGAGGTTATGAAATACCTCAAGGTGCATGACAAGATAGGCCAAAGCCAGCATGGTTTCATGAAGGGAAGATCCTGCCTCACCAACCTATTGGAATTTTTTGAGGTAATCTCGAATAAGATTGACAAGGGAGAGGCTGCGGATGTTGTGTATTTGGATTTTCAAAAGGCCTTCGATAAGGTGCCGCATATCAGGCTGCTTAATAAGATGAGAGCCCATGGAATTATAGGAAAGATGTTGGAATGGGTGGAGCATTGGCTGATAGGCAGAAAGCAAATGGTGGGATTAAAGGGATCCTATTCTGATTGGTTGCCGGTTACTAGTGGTGTTCCGCAGTGGTCCTTGTTGGGGCCGCTTCTTTTTACGACGTATATCGATGATTTAGATTATGGATTAAATGGTTTTGTGGCTAAGTTTGCGGATGACACTAAGATAGGTGAAGGAGCAGGAAATGTTGAAGAAACGGAAAGGTTGCAGAGAGACTTAGTCAGTTTGGGAGAATGGGCAAAGAAATGGCAGATGAGAAGCAATGTTGACAAATGTACGGTTGTACGTTTTGGAAGAAGAAATAATCGGGCAGATTATTATTTAGATGGGGAGAAAATTCAAAAATCAGAAGTGCAAAGGGACTTGGGGGTCCTCATGCAGGATACCCTAAAGGTTAACCACCAAGTTGGATCAGCGGTAAGGAAAGCGAATGTTATGTTGGCATTCATTTCAAGAGGAATAGTGTATAAGAGTAAGGAAGTGTTGATGAGTCTCTATGGGGCATTAGTGAGACCTCATTTGGAATACTGTGTGCAGTTTTGGGCCCCCTATCTTAGCAAGGATGTACTGATGTTGGAGAGGGTTCAGAGAAGATTTACTTGGATGATTCCTGGAATGCAGGGGCTAACATATGAGGAGTGTTTGTTGGCTCTTGGACTGCATTCATTAGAGTATAGAAGAATGAGAGGGGAACTCATAGAAACATTTTGAATGTTGAAAGGGTTGAACAGAGTAGATGTGGAAAGATTGTTTCCCTTGGTGGGTGAGTCCAGGACAAGAGGCCATAGTCTTAGAATTAGAGGATACACAGTTAAAACAGAGATGAGGAGAAGTTTTTTTAGCTAGAGGGTCGTGGATTTGTGGAATTCGTTGCCACGTACAGCTGTGGAGGCCCGATCATTAAGGGTGTTTAAGGAGGAGATTGACAGATATCTAATTAGTCAGGGTATCAAGGGATATGGGGAAAAAGCCGGAAATTGGAACTACATGGGTGAATAGTTTAGCTCATGGGGGAGCTGCGGAGCAGACTCGATGGGCTGAATGGCTCCTTTGTCTTGTGATCTTGTGATGTGTGATTAAGTGCCTTGTTCAAGGACACAACATGTTGCCTCAGCTGGGGCTCGAACTCACGACCTTCAGGTCGCTAGTCCAATGCAAGCACTTAACCACTTGGCCACGTGCCCACGGCATTGAGTAGGCAATGCAATTCAAGAATCACAACATCAGGAGCCAAGAAAAGGATCTACCCTTTAACCATACAAACCACTATTGCCATTATTTTTCCCCTTCTCCCCCCCCCTCAAAAATTCCTGTTCCATTAACCGTGGTCTGTCTACTATACCCTCTACCATCTCTGCTCTCAGCCCCACAGATTGAAAGAACCTCGTGCCTGTTTTCATATGCAAGGACTGAGGTACAGTACTGTGTAAAAGCCTTCGGTACCCTAGCTATATATAATGTGCCTAGCACTTTTGAACAGTACTGTACATAGACTGAAACATATCATAAAATGTGTCATTTGCATCATATCAAATCAGAGAGAATTGTGCTGGGGACATCCCAGAAATATCGGCATGCTTCTGGTGCGCCCACAACTCACTAACCCTAACTCGTACATCTTTGAAATGAGCAGTCACGGGGAGAACATATGAACTTCTTACAAACAGCAGCCGAAATTGAACTCCCACATTACTGCCAACACCGTAATAGCATGATACCAACCACCTCACTACCGTGCCTTCCATTTGAGGCAATGGCAGGCTTTTAAAGTAAAAATACCTCAGTTGTAACCTACATACGTTGATATAAGGGGTAAGGAGAGGATAAGGGTGTGGGCTCATTCGCAACACTTAAAAGAAATTTGGATAGGTACATGGATAGGAGGGATTTGGAAAGGTATGATCTGTGTGCATATAGAGCGGACCAGGCAGAAGCGCAGGTTGGCATGAACTAGATGGGCTGAAGGGTCTGTTTCTGTGCTGAAGTACTCCATGACTCTATGATAGGGAAATGACAGCCAAAGCTACCCGAATGACCAAAAACAAAATATAACAGGAAATTAGGAAGCTGTTCCTAAATCATTGTGTGTCTTCAATTTCCTGGACCTCCCTCCTGATGGTGATAACAAGAAGAGGGCATATCCCAAATGGTGATGGACCTCAGTGATGGATAGATGCCACTTTCCTGTGAATGTCCTCGATATTGTGCCCATAATGGAACTACCTGAGTCCATACTCTCTATAACCCCTTGCAATCCTGCGCATTGGAATCTCCATTCTAGGCTGTGATCCAACTGGTCAGTACACTCTTCCCTGTATATCTATAGGATTTGTAAGAGTCTTTGGTGACAAACTGGAAGTCCTAATGAAGAAGATCCACTGGCATGTCTTCTTCATGCTCGCATCAATGTGTTGGGTCCAAGAAAGATCCTCTGAGATGCCGACATCCAGGAACTTGAAGATACTTATACTTTTTACCACTGACCCCTCAATGAGGACTGGAGTATGGTCATTTGGCTTTCTTTTCCTGAAGTCGACAAGCAGTTCCTTGGTCTTGAGTGCAAGTTTATTGTTGTGTCATCACTCAACTAGTTGATCTATCTCACTTCAGTATACTTGTTCATTATCATTTGAGTTTTTACCAGTAACAATAGTATCATCTGTGAATTTTCAGATGGTGTTTGAGCTATGCTTAGCCATACAGTCATGCGTGCAGAGAGAGTAGAGCAGTGGGATAAGCTCGCATTTTTGAGTGTGACTGTGTTGATTGACAGCAAGGAGGAGATGTCATTACCGATCATGATCAAGTAATTTGATCATGATGTTTCATGATCAAGAAGCTGAGAACTCAGATGTGGATGGAGGTACAGAGGCCCAAGTTTTGGAGTTTGATGATTTATTGAAGGTATTGTTCGCCAAGCTGTCAGCAATAAACAGCAACCTGGCATACAGTACTGTGCTAAACTCTTAGGCACATATATACAATATATATAGCTAGGGTGCCGAAAGCTTTTGCATAGTACTGTGTTTATATTACTACCTTCCTGATTTCTGTATCCTGCTGATCCATTCTACAGATCTTAATTTAACGGGCGCTTCTTGGAACAGAGGGTGTGCATGCTCCTCCCCGATTGATCTGCATGTCCAAAGCTTGGACACCAACAGAACATCAGAGCTGACGTTCTTTGAACTGAAGTCACTTTTTGCAAATATGGTCATCATGGACGTTTCTTTCCATGAGTTTTCACACACTACAGATGTAACGTGTCACCTCTCCCGCTGTGCCTGTCTTAATTTATTTAATGATTAGATTAATAATTTATTTAAGTCTTTAAGCATCAAGGAACACCATTGTCCTTAGCTCATCAGAGTCCCCTACTCACCAAAGTCAACATTCCACAGAGACCACAGCGCTGCATGACATGCTGTTTAACAGAACCCAGTGATCTATGTCTATTCCCAGGCACTAGAGTCCTGAGTCAGCTGACAGTAACTCCAGTTAACTGTTTCAGCTGATTACCAAATTAACCTGACAGTCTACTTGCTTAACACTTTCATGACCTGCTTGCCACTGATATGAGAACGGCATCCACTAGTCTTGCGAGACCATGGATCTGCGCCTGGAAAGTCTTCACTCTCCAGGCGCAGGCCTGGGCAAGGTTGTATGGAAGACCGGCAGTTGCCCATGCTACAAGTCTCCCCTCTCCATGACACCAATGGGCAAGGGCCGATACAGTTTGGCACCAGTGTCGTCGCAGAGCAATGTGTGGTTAAGTGCCTTGCTCAAGGACACAACACGCTGCCTCGGCTGGGCCTCGAACTCACGACCTTCAGGTCGCTAGTCGAATGCCTTAACCGCTTGGCCATGTGATCACACAAATGAGAACAATGGACTTAACAAAGTCAAATAGTAAAATTGAATTAAATAAATTGATTGTGAAAATGAAATCATTCCACTCCTTGTCAAAGTCCTCATACTATAGTCACTGCATTGCACTGGGTGGTGTGGGGGTTGGTGCTTCTTTCTGGAGCAAGTGGAGGGGGACAGATGATGCTTTTTCTGCTGTCTGTGCGCGGGAGGGGGAGGGCTTGAGGTTCTAACGTTTTCTGCCATTCAGTCTTTGGCATTTTTTTTCCCTGTTTTACGGATGTCTGCAAAGAGTAAGGATTTCAGGTTGTTTACTGCATACATTCCCTGATATTAAATTGAACCATTGAAACTGATCAGTGTGTTAACAAACTGGTCCAGTTCTGTAGATACTGATGGGATTTGATGTTTGTTGTTTAATTATTTCTTCTGTCTTGTTACTCAGTGATTAACCTTGGCAATAAAAAAACATAACTAGAACTGATGCCATCACTACGTGTGCCAAGCAACGAATGACAAGCTACAGGGACAACATCTGTTGTCAGCTCCAAAGAGTCTTGTGTCTTCTTTCTTTTTTCCCCATCCTCACTGCAATAAGGCACTGTGTATTTGCTTACCACTTTAACGACATGCTTGCTAATGAAAATGAAAAGTGCATCTCCTGTTTCCTCCGTCTGTCTGCTCGGCTCTAAAACAATGTCTTCTCAGAACAGTGAAATAAAAACTCATTATTCCCATTCACATTTAAATGCCTCTGCTTCTAGGAGGCTATGGAGTTCCAGCCACTCTCCCCCTGTCTTTCTTCCCTCCACCTCCTCTCCCACTATTCTTACTGCAGTTCCCAATCTCCTTCTCTCCACATTCTCTCATCCTCCTCTCCAATTGTTCCCACTCCTCACTTTTCCTCCATCACTCCACTTATCCTCTCCGCAAGACCTGCCTCCCCTACCCTCTGTCTAGAGCCCACTCTCTGCTTCCATCCCACACCACCTCCCACTACTCTGACCTCCTCTACCACACCTGTCCTCCATAGTTCTCCCACTCTTTCCTGCTCTCCCATTCCCACTATCCCGATCCTCACAACACTCTCACCCTCCCATTGTTTCTGACACCCGTTGCCCAGCATTCTCCTTCTTCCCCCTATCCTCCCTCTCCCCAGCCACCTCCACCTCCCCCTCCCACCCCCTGGTTGCTCGCCCACTCCCTGGGTAATATTTTCCGTCACTCCAGGTTCATGCAATTTAGTTACATTTTTATTTAAAGACTCAACCTACCACACTCTTAAATTTGAGATAATTGTGAAGTAATGTCATTTAAATCAACTTCCTGTGAGAAGTGAAAGCCACCTGTAGCAAGGAAGTAAAATTAAACTTTATGCAATCATTAAGTTTACACCAAGGCTCTAGCTTCTGCTAATCCTTGCCAGCATGACACTTCTGCCATCCTGAAGAGTGAGATTTCTACAAATCAGAATAGTTTGGGGGCTAATAATGACATATCCATTCCCATTCACACTTCCATGTTAGCGACAATTTGCTTCTGTACTTGTCGCATTGCCACCAGGCCCCTCCCCAACCCATCCAACCCACTGCTCTACATTAACTCTTTGTCTTCCACCTAACAACAACATTTTATTTCATCTCTCTTTTGGTCTATTTTATCACATTTTCCCCTTTTCTATCTTCTGCTTGCTGTATAGCTCCGGATAGTAAGTCTGTAATAAAGTTGAAATTTAGCTTATAGATGCATCAGGTTGGTTATTGGAGGGAAACATTAGCGACAAGATATAATGGTAACATTCAAAATATTGTGATCAGGGAAGACAACAAAAGGAAAAATAGAGCATTCCTTAATTTAAAAGCGCAATCAGTTTATATTTCACAGGGCACCCAAAGCTGCTGCTTTGGTATCCAGGTAAAGCCAAGAGACACTTCCTCTGGAGAAATACAGCGTGTTCGCTGAGCTGCAGATCCTAGCATCAATGGTGTTGACAGCTTGTGCCATCGGAGTGAAAACAGTGGGCGCAGAGCTCACAAAAAGCATGCAACAAACTTTTAACATCGTAAATCCGTGAGTTGTTTGTTACGTCTCCCCTCTCGCTGTGAAAGGGGGACACCTCTTTTTCCCTTATTAGGGAGAGAGAGAGAGCCTGTGGTATGTTGAATTACCAGGTGATCGAGAAGTTTTTGGGGCATTGCAAGTCCATGTCTTTATTGATGCTTTGCTGCACGCTTGAGTGCTCGGTGGGGGGTGCTGATGCTTTTTTTTGGTGGGGGGGGATTGTTGCCTTGCTGGTGCTTGTGCATGGGAGGGGGGAGACTTTGGGATTCTAACATTTAATGTCATTCATTCTTTGGGGCACACCTCAGTTTTTGTGGATGTTTGTGAAGAAAAAGAATTTCAGGATGTATATTGTATACATTTTACTGACATTAAATGTATCTGTTGAATCTACTGAATAGTTGTCTAACCAGGACAGACCAAGATTACTTGAATAAACCCAGAGATAGGGAGGGTCATCATTAAACTGATTCAAAAGAGGATATGAGTGTCCAAAATGCGGGTCTAACTTCGTGTTTACTTTCAAGCAAGGTGCACACTTATCACATAGTAGCATGATGACATATGTAATTCACATATTTATGCATATAAAGAAGAATGCTAAATCAACTATACATTTTTTCTCATCCCTTATGGGTGGAGTGTATGTGTATTTTTCCCTCAATCTCGTGTCCTCTACCAGAGGCCCTGGGAGTTTGAGGATTCAGCGCAGTATTCCTAATAATGCACGCTTCTGGACCAAGATCTCAGCTGTTGTTCCTGGGATTTATTAGAGCCACTCTCCTATAAGTGTTACAGCTCCAAATCCACATCACCACTAGGATTACTCAGGCTTTAGCCTTCCACATCCTTTCTATCTGCTCTTTCAAGCCCTGGTATTTCTCCAGCTTCTCGTATTCCTCCTTCCTGATGTCACTGTCATTCGGGATTGCCACATCTATTACTATCGCTTTCTTCTGTTCCTTGTCCAGTATTACTATGTCTGGTTGGTTGGTCAGCACCTGCTTATCAGTTCTGTATTTGGAAGTCCCACAGGATCTTAGCTCTGTCATTCTCCACTGCCTTCTCGGGAGTTTCTCATTTGGACTTGGGACTGTCCAATCCATACTCAGTGCTGATGTTCCTGTACACAATTCCTGCAGCTTGGTTATGGCATTCAGTGTATGCTGTCCCTACCTGCATCTCGCACCCTGCTACTATGTGCTGGATGGTTTCAGTGGATTCCGTGCACTGTCTGCATCTTGACTCTTGTCTTGTGTGATAGACACTGCTTCTACTGCTCTTTGCTTAGTGCCTGTTCATACACACACACACATATATATATATATATACACACACACATACATACACACACACACACAAGATTACTCAAATATTACTGGAATATTAAATACAGAACAGCCATAATTATACTATCTAGTCAAAGTCTGAGATACCTGCCTGCTTGTAATCAGTTCATTGGTGGGCTGAAGTAAGTAAGTTGAAGGTGGGCAGGAAGCAGTTTTCACCTGCTGAAAATCTGTGCAGGAAGAGTGAAGAGCAGAGAGCTGGCCAGCAGCTCCGTGAAGCAGATCCATACAACTATTGGCTGAATTGTTTAACCAGGTAGAGAAATCCAAAGGGAAGATTGTTGCTCACCACTTGCCAGGGGACACTTCATTGTTAATGTTTGAATGACCAGTCCATTGAGAAGGAATTTTCCAATCTGTCGTGGATTATAAATCTATTTTCTATCATTGCACTGTGATAATTGCTATAACTGTCATTTCTCTACTGCTGAAGCCTTTGAATAGGCTTTAGAAAAGGTTAAGACTCTCTAGTTGGCAGCAAGGTATTGACAAGATCAGGAACAGGAGTTAGCGCTGTCATGTTCATTTATAAAAACTGATGGACTTTAGTGCCTCAAGACCCTGGGAAAGAAATAAGAACCTTCTTTAGAGAGCTTTCGAGAGGGTAGTTCAGCTCAAGGAGTGATGGGAAGACAGGTTACTTACATGAAAGAGAAATGATCGGTTTAAACTTTTTCCTGAGAGGGGAGATAGAAGCACCACAATTAAACGTGAAACCAGGGAGAGTGGGATTGGTGTATCATGATGGAACAGGGTGAATGGTTTCGAGGACAAGTTTAGTACAACTGAGGTAACAAAGGTACTGGAGCTTGTAGGCAGATATGGCTGGTGCTTCAAGTATATGCTAGACAAAACAATGATGCTCAGTTGCAAAAAAAATTGTTAAGGAAAGGAAGAGATAAGCTAGCTTTGTGTGTGCTCTGCATTCATGACTGAAGTAATGTGTAGATTCAGTTAGAGGCACCACAGAAAGAATGTGCAAAAAGGCAGATTATACTGTGAGCAGGCAATGCAAGCAACAGACACTTGAGCAAAATACAGAGCTAGAAACAGAGAATTCCGGGGATTTAGGAGCAGTATGGCAGCCCTTGAGAAAATTTTTGGGACCAATCCATAGCTCACTCCAAGACAGAATATGTTCTGTGCCAGGGCAAAAGTCCAAAAGCTGGTTGCTTCACAAACACGTTGGTTATAGTTGCTACATTCAGAATTAAAGGAGGAGACTGTGGTCACTGCAACAATGCAGTAAATGAAATCTAGGTTTGGTTTGTGTGAATGGGTATCTGTATCTTTGTCTGAGTATTTCCCTTAAAGTTTAAAAGTACATCTTTAAAAAATGTCTATTGTTTGCAAATAAGTTTTCACCTCTATTCTGCTCATAGCTGTTAACCCTTTGCAGGCTTGTCTTTCTTGTTGTAAAAGTTCAGCTTTGACTTCATTTGTCAACAGTGGATCAGGTTTTAGTTTAAAGTGATTTAAACGGTACAAACAATGGGCTCATGATGTCAAATACTGTTAATTGGGACACCTCATGACCAGTACATTTTTGCCCAATAAAGCAGTTGCCCCTACGAGCCGAAGTTTCATGGTAATAGTTAAAAAAGTATAAAAAACACAAACTGAGTAACAAATGATGTAGTTAAATGAAACACAGAACAAATCAGAACACCACTAATAGTAAACGCGAACACAAGGAAATCTGCAGATGCTGGAAATTCAAGCAACCCACACAAAATGCTGGTGGAATGCAGCAGGCCAGGAAGAAATATAGTCGACATCTCGGGTCCTGATGAAGGATCTCGGCCCAAAACGTCGACTGTACTTCTTCCTATAGATGCTGCCTGGCCTGCTGCATTCCACCAGCATTTTGTGTGTGTTACTACCAATAGTAATACAGTACTAAAAAAATGTATTAATTCCCAATAGTTATCGACAGAGGAATTCATCAAGTATGCACAATGAACAAAATTAGTGCAGGCAATGGACTGTCTTCATACAATGCTTTCAATGATTGCATCATCCAAAAACATCACTTTCATTGTAGTAGTCAAGATGATTGTCAAGCCCTTTGAAACACCCTGGTTTCCTCCGCTGTGTAAGTGCAGGGAAGACTTACCCGCCAAACTCGTGAGATTGAGGCAAACTCTGACCCCAAACCCCAGTTTGTGTGGATTCTGGGCAATTTGCTACTCTTACAAATTAATGCCATGAAATAACAGAGAGTACACGGCATACAAATAAAGGAATTATATTTATGAATCTTAACTAAATAGTTAGTAAAGAATAACAAAAAGAAAAGGACCCATTCTAATTACACAGTCAAATGTTCACAAGTTGGAGCTCATCTTGAATTTCTCTGTCACTCACGCACTGGGCCCTCGGTCAACGTGAAAGTACACACCACCTTCTGAATGTCGCTCACAAGCCATCCCGAACAAACGGGTCTCCCACTGGATCGTATGCTACGACCGGTTCTCCCCAGCATCTTCCCTTTCCATCTCCTCTTGAACAAAAGCCCCAAGCCCAGCCTTAGTGTCCCTCACCAGAGAAACCTCCCCTTAATCCGACCATCCTAATTGGATGGCACACATTTCTCCTCATCTCTCATCTTCAACAGTAACCCAAACAAGCATGAAAACAGAACAGACTGCTCTTGCAGAGCTGCCAAAATGAAATACATACAGCGTAACAGTAAAACTATGAACCAGGGCATTACACCTTCAAATTCTTTGTCGTTCCTAACTGGCTGAAGTGATGAAAAAGTTTCATTTTTCACTCCCGGCTGTTTCTGGCATCTCCAAGCCTGAATGCTTGAAACCGCAATGAGCAAAATGGTTCTAAATTGTCTTACTGCTTATTTCTCGCCAACTATCAGTGACAAAAATCACTGCTTTTCGAACACAAACACACAGACAACTGACGCTATTTAAAAATTGTTCACTCTAAGCATGGTGTAGCGTCTAACAGCCATGCAAGTGCATGCAAATGACACCAGTTAGAAACTGTTCAGCAACAGTCTGCTGTCCCAATTAACCAGAATCCACTGTATTTCCATAACAGTCAGCTCCAGAAGCATTAAATGATTCAATCTTCCTAAATTCTATGTATGGATAATTCCTGATTCCTAATTCCTGACTGGTGAAATTTTAAGTTTGTAATGCCATACTGGAGATAATTTTGGACTAAATTCTAAAGATTAAAGTTTTAATGCAGATTTTGGGATGTGTTTGTTTAACACTTGCCAGGTGTGAAGAATTAAGAGATTTAGAGCTGTGATGTGGGCCAAACCCTAAATGTTAAACCAATGTGTCTGCTTTTAACTGGGTGAAAGCTAAAAGTTGTCCTTGTTAAGTGAATGAGTGAGAATTAAGTTATTCCATCTCTATTCAGTTCTTCCCCGCACCTCCCCCCAGTCACCAGAAAGTTGCTACAAATAACTGTTTGTTTACAAGCATGTGCTTTCTGTACAAACATGAGGAAATCCAAAGCAACACTGACAAAATGCTGGGGGAACTCAGCAAGTCAGGCAGCATCTATAGAAAAGAGTAAATAATCAACGTTTTGGGCCAAGAGGGAAGGGGGCAGAAGGTGGAATAAGAAGGTTGGGGGAGGGGAGAGAGGCTAGCTAGAGGGTGATAGGTGAAGCCAGGTGGGTGGGAAGGGTCGAGGGCTGGAGAAGAAGGAATCTGATAAGAGAAAGGGAAAGAGGAGGGGACCAGGGGGAAGTAATAAGCAGGTGAGAAGAAGTGAAAGGTCAGAATGGGGAATAGAGGAAAGAGGAGGAGGAAATTTGTTCACTGGAAGGAGAAATCAATATTCCTGCCATCATGTTGGAGTTTTGCCCATCTTTATTTCTTTGATGTCTTGTTTCATCATTTAATAAATACTGATCCACATTAAAGCTGGTAGAAACAAGGACCTGAATCCCACAATGTTCATGGACAATACTGTCTGATATTATCAGAGAGGGCTGTTGAGATACAGTGTAGTCCAGTGACTTCATGCCCAACACCAAGAACCCACTTATTAAAAAAAACTCTAATCCTACCCTAACCCTTATTCTCTCTACAGTCCCCCACATTTTACCATAATCAACCCACATAGATGCGGAGATAAAAACTGGAGCAGGTGCAGGAAATCCATGCTGTCACAGGGAGAACATACACAGGCAGCACCGGAACTCAGGATTGAATCCAGGCTCAGATCCACAAGTCACACCATTGTGCCATCCAAAGTATTGCAGAATGTCTGCCTCTGGACATGAGATTACTATGCGTTAAACATTAGCACCTGTCAAGTTATTTAATTTACCATTCTGAGGCCGTTTTGCCGACTTAATTTTTGATTTATACCTAAAATGTGGTGAGATATCAAAACTTATAAAGAATGAATATTTTGTAATGGCACCAAATTAACCCCACTGGTCTCTTCAACAGAAGCACAGTGGATTTAAATTTTTAATCTTAGCACAGATTTCTTAACATAGGAGGCATTATAATTTTGGATCCACAAGAGGCATAGCCGAGATCATGTTCTGGGAATCTGAGGCTTTACCTACAGCTGTCAAATCACACAGTATGGTGACAATAGGGTTGTTTGTCACTTTCCTAAACAAATTACAGCAAGGGTATTATCAAATCTTGATTGAAAACAAAGAAAATGCACAAACAATGTGTTTGCGACATCAAAAAGAAAAAAATGCTTTAATTAAGGAAACACAACAGAACTTCAACAAAAACTGTCAGTCTAACAATTTTTAGATCAGAGATTTCAAAATAAAAAGAAAATAGGCAATGTGTTGTGATATTTTTGGGCCATTTCCAGAATTTAAACTAATCAAGAAAAGCTGCACTATTAACCTGCATTTTGCAGAGATGTTAGATTAGTGTTTTAAAGGTGTATAAATACATTGTATTACACTGTAAAATTGTCCCACAGCTCTTGGTGAAGATGAAACAGTATTTTTAACAAATATCCTCAATCACTCACAGAGAAAAATTACATCACCAAATGAGAAATATTGGTTTGGAACAGCATTAAATTATCTGGTATCAACAGACATTATTTGATATTGATGTTAAGCCTATCAGAGTGTAATTAAGAATAGGTAATTAGTTATCTTGGTGAAATTTGTCCCTGAAGATTTTAAGATCAGAAATATGTTGGGCCAAATGGGCTTCTTTATGTGGTAAGTTAATGTGAAAATAACCTCTCACTCTTTTGATGGTCTCCTTCAAAGGATATGTTGCAGTGAATGAACAGGTGGCCCAATGCTGGGATACCACTGTCAGTGTGCAAACGTGATTGGTTGTGAGTGACCTTACAGACCTTGTACTGAGGGGCACGTCTCAGAATTGAACTGATGATAACATCATAATGTGTGAAATAGTTAACATGGCTTAGCAGAAAGAGAAAAAGAGGGAACTGAATGCATCAGCAAGGCACTAACTGTGGCTCCATCAAGAAACTGATATTGAAACAATTGAGAAGAATTGAAATGCATGAGTATCTTTAAGACAACTAAAAGATGGGAATGAAATCATATAGATTTTAGATGGAGAATGATGAAGGCTAAGAAGAGATTATACTTAGCAATTATAAAAAGGTTGAAGGCACATTTTAAAAAAGCCCTGAGAAACAAACATCATTTCTGCATCAACTCTATGAACCCTTTAATAACTGTAAAGATCCTTTAATTTAGAATTTTAAAACTAAAAACTAATTTTAAACTTACTATATCATTTAAAATAATAGTATTAATAATTAATATTAATAATGTTAAATTATTATTTAAAGATAAATAATGAAAGTAAATTTGAACTTCCTTTAAATCTTGAGAGAGTTTATGTCTTAACCTTTGAACACAGTTTACAGCTGATTGGTCTCCTGTAAGTTTCTCTCTCCCAGTTCTGGTCCATTCCTGAAGTTGGTTTTATATGTAATGCCCTGGTTCACATGGTTCATATTTTTTCTCTGTTAAGCTTTCCTGTTCTCTGTTTAAGATGCTTGTTTGGGTTACTGTTGATGATAAGAGATAGGGGAAATGTATGCCAACCAATGGGGAGGAACAGATTCGGGGAGGTTTCTCTGATGAGGGACACTAAGGTTGGGCTTGGGGCTTTTGAGAGGGGAGAAGAGAGAAGACGCCGGAGAGGAGAGTCGATCGATCCGGAGCAGGGCCGTGATTCAATGAAGCCCAGGGAGATCGAAGAAAGATCGGCGAAGGGGAAACTGTGAGCTCCAACTTGTGCACATTAGAGTGTTTCAGTTAAAATGGGCCCTTTTCTTTTTTTGCTTTTCCTTTACTAACCTTTTGGTCAAATTAAGAATTATAAAGCTAAATCTTTTAATTGTATGTGGTATACTGTCTGTTATTTCATGGTACTGATTTGTAGTCGGGTAACAAATCAAGCAGCGTCCACACAAACAGGAGGATCTGGGGGGCTTCCCTAGACTTATGCAGCCAATGGAACCAAAGTTTCACATATACTTTGTCTAAGTGTTTCCCCCCTCTTTGTAAATGGGAGACTCGAACCATGTCAACTTTCTAATTACATTGCAACCAATGCTAACAATAATGCAAGAATCAGGGGCAGAACCTTTTGGCCGTTCGACCTCATTCTGCCATTTGTCAAGATCACAGTTCAATGCCATTCTCAAGCATTATTCCAGGTATCCTTAATATCCAGAAATCTATGGATCCGGTTTTGAACTTATGCAATGACTGAGTTGAGCCTTTCACTTTAGAGACTTCCAAAAGTTTACAACTGTCTATGTGATGGCATTTCTCCTTATCCCTGTCGTAAATGGTCTATCCCTTATTCTGAGTTGAGACATTGGTTCTGTTCTCCTTTACTGAGGAAAACATGCTCCCATCATCCATCCTATCGGGCCCTGGAAGAATCTAAAAGTTTCAATGAGATAATTTACTATCTTTCTAAACTTTAAAGAATATAGTCCAAATCTGTCCTCAAACAGTATACCTACCATCCTTGAAACCAGCTCACTGAATCCTTGCTACACTCAGTCTGTGCAGGAAGACCATTCCTGGGTTACATTCTTTTCGAGGGAGAGGTTGCCCTACTGATAAAGGAGAATGTCACCGCAGTACTCAAGACAGGACATACTGGAAGGCTCATCTACAGAAGCAATTTGGGTGGAACAGAGAAATAAGAAAGGTGCGATTATGCTAACGGAATTACACTATAGGATCCTTGATAGCCATGAGGAGTGGAGGAATAGATATGTAGATACATAGATTATGGAAAGTTGCAGAAACAACAGGGTTGTCATAGTGGGGGAATATAACTTGTGATTGAATCACAATCAGAAACAGGTTTAATATCACTGTCATGAAATAGGTTGTCTTGCAGCAGCAGTTCATTGCAATACCTAATAATAAAAAAAACTATAAATTACAGTAAGAAGGATATATACAAAATTAAATTAAATAGTAGTGCAAAAAGAGAGGAATAAACCCTGATTTAGTGTTCATGGGTTCCTTGTCCATTCAGAAATCTGATGGCGGAGGGGAAGAAATCCTCCCGGGAGAGGGGAGAAGATGGCGGCGCGACAGCAGCGCGCATGACCACTTCGGTGATGATGTCTGTTATCTGTCAAGTAGGGGACCGTGCACAATTCTAATTTGATGGAGATAGACGTGAGATCACAGAGGAACATCTGGAAAATTTCTGAAATGCCCACTTCGCTGCTGCTGCTACTGTGTGGTAACCGGAATCTCCAGAGCTGAAGGCCCCGAAATCCTCGGCTTTGCGTGTTTCAGCGACCGGGTAGAGGTCGAAGGCGCTCGGCAGAGGATGACACTTGGGAGGCTGTATCGGAGAGGCTGGTCGGAAGCTCGAAGTTTTTTAGATGGATGGACTCAGTGTCGGCTGTGGTCAGCTGCTTCCAAGGTATCGGCAAGTTGACGGTGCCTGGAGGTTTATGGCAGGGAGTTTCTCCCTTTTGCCGCCTGCTATTGGGGACTTGGGAGTCGATCGACTCGAACTTTGAGACCTTTTTTTACTGTGCCCATGGTCTGTTCTTCATCAAATTACGGTATTGTTTTGCACTGCTGTAACTATATGTTATAGTTATGTGGTTCTGTCAGTGTTAGTCTTTGGTCTGTCCTGTTTTCTGTGATATCACTCCGGAGAAACGTATCATTTCTTAATGCATGTATGCATTTCTAAATGACAATAAAAGAGGGCTGAATGTTCTCATAATCTAAAAAAAGAAGCTGTTCTTGGAACATTGAGTGTGATTCTTCAGGCTTTTGTACCTCCTTCCCAATGGTAGCAATGAGACAAGGGCACGTCCTGGGTGAACAGGGTCCTAATGCGCCTTAGCTCCCATCGTACACTATCATTATTTGCCCTCCTGCAGTTCAGCATCTTCTTGCAAGATCCGATTTTACCCTCACTCATAACTACCTTAAAAGATAATGAGTTATGGTCACTATTCCCAAAATATTCATCCCCCCTCAGGTCTGTCTCCTCACCTGGCTCACTTCTCAACCCAAGTCCAGTGTGTTTTCTCCTCTGGGTGATGCTGCTTATACTCTTTTTAGGACCACCTTAGATGCACTGAGGCCTTGAGGCATTGTCTTTTGAAGGTGACCTGGAAGCTGGGAGGCTGGTGCCTATGGTGGAGTCAGCTGAGTTTACAACTTTCTGCAGCTTTTTCTGATGCTCTGCAGTGTCCCCACCCCTATACTAGTCAGTGATGCAACCACTGGTTGCACTGGTCCTCCATGGTTCACCTATAGAAATTTGCAAGTGTCTTGAGTGTCTTTGGTGACATACCAATTCTCCTCTCTAATACAAGAAGTTTAGTTGGGGCAGGATTTCCTCAGTGCATCTAAGGTGGTCCTAAAAAGAGTATAAGCAGAATCACCCAGAGGAGAAAACACACTGGACTTGGGTTGAGAAGTGAGCCAGGCGATGTGACAGATCCGAGAGGGGATGAACATTTTGGGAATAGTGACCATAACTCATTATCTCTTAAGGTAGTTATGAGTAAGGATAAAATTGGATCAAGAAGATGCTAAACTGCAGAAGAGCAAATAATGACAGCGTACGATGGGAGCTAAGGCACATTGATTGGAAGTAATCCACATCTGACCTATGTGAATTGTTTGGAGAACAGCTGAACTGAGTTCAGAATCACCAAGTTTCAGTGAGGAGTAAAGTCAAGGGCAATAAGGTCAGGGAACCTTAGATGACCTGAGAGGTCCTAAATTTAACCAGGAAGAAAAGGAAGCATATGTAAGGTTTAGGAAGCTAAAACCAGCCTGGGCCCTTGTAGAATATAAAGAAAACATGAATTTGTTCAAGCAAGCAAATAGGAAGGCCAAAAAGGGCCATGAAATGTGATTGGTGAGCAGGATCAAGAAGAATCTCAAGGCATTTTATACTTTTATTAGGAAAAAGAGGACATATGAAGGATAGGTCTACTCAAAGATACAGGAGTCAGAGCAAGTGGCTGAGGTACCTCATGAGTACCTTGGTATTTACCAAGGATAGTGAAGGCAGAGTAGGGTATACTAATGTGCTCAGACATTTTGAGATTAAGAAGATAGAGCTGGGCGTTCTGAAGAGCATTAAGGTGGATAATTCTCCAGGTCCTGGTAGTATAATGTATGTCCAAGAACACTGAATTAAGCAAGTGGGGAGACTGCTGGGGCTCTGACAAAGATCTTGTGTCCTCACTAGCAACAGATGAGATCCCAGAGGACTGGAGAACAGTATATGTTTAATCTTTGCTCAAGAAAGGAAATAAGGAGATCCCGGCACCAATCCCTGTGGAATACTATTGGTCACAGACTTCCAGCCAGAATAACTGTCTTCTACCCTTACTCTCTATCTTCTATGGGCAAGCTAGTTCTGAATCCAAACTTGAATTTCACCTTGGATATCATGCAACTTTATCTCCTGAAACAAATACCATCAGCAACCTTATCAAATCCCTTACTAACGTCCACATAAACTACTGCCCATTGTCTTACCCTTAACAAGCTCCTTTGTAACCTTCTCAAAGACCTTGATAAAGCTTGTAAGGCATGACATCCCACATAAAATCACACTGATTGTCCCTCAGTGGGCCATGTCTTTCCAAATGCACATATATCCTATCCGTCAATATTTCTCCAATGGCTTCCTTGTGTGAGGCTCATTGCCTGCAATTACCTGGATTATCCTTATTTCCTTTCTTAAACTATCTTGGTGTTATCAGCAAATTGGTTAATTCACCCATCTACATTTTTGATCGTATCTTTGATACATACCACCACCAGCAGAGATCCCATGCATTAGATACGGACGGAAATGTAGATGGGTGAATTGTCCAGTTTGCTGAAGTTATAGACATTGTAAAGGACTATTGAAGAATGCAGCAGAATATACACTAAGTAGCCACCTATTAGGTACACCTGCACACGTCATTAATGCAAACTTTATCAGCCAATCTTGTGGCAGCATCTCAATGCATAAAAGCATGCAGACAAGGTCAAGAGGTTCAGCTGTTGCTCACTCCAAACATCAGAATGGGGAAGAAATGTGATCCAAGTGACTTTGACGGTGGAATAATTGTTGATGCCAGATAGGGTGGTTTGAGTATCTCAAATACAACAGTCTAGAGTTTACAGAGAATGGTGCAAAGAAACAAACAAAAACATCCGGTGAGTGGCAGTTCGAATGGGGATCCGAGAGAGGTCAAAGAATGGTCAGGCTAGAAGGCACCAGTAACTCAGATAACCACGCATTACAGCAGCAGTGTGCAGAAGAACTTCTCTGAATCACAACATGTCGAAACTCGAAGTGGAAGAGCTCCAGCAGCAGGAAGGCCACACTGGATTCCATTCCTGTGACCACGTTACTAGGTGAATACTCCTGTACTTAATAAAGTGGCCACTGAGTATAGTTCTGGTCACTCCATTATAGGAAGGAGGTAGAAGCTGTGGGGACAATACAGAAGAGGTTTACCAGGATGCTACCTGGATTAGAGAGTATGAACTATAAGGAAAGGTTGGACAAACTTGGGTTGTTCCTGTTGGAGTGTTGGAAACTGAGGGCAGCCCTGGTAGAGTTTGCTTTTAATTACGAGAGGCATACATCGGGTAGATGGTCAGAATCTTTTCTGCAGGGTGGAAATGTGAAATGCTAGTGGGTTGGGGGTGGGGGAAGTGGAATTTAAAGGCCATATGTGGGTCAAGTTTTTTTCACAGTGGAATTGGGCAGTTTGGAGGAGTTTAAAAGGTATTTAGTTAGATACATAAATATGGAAGGAATAGAGGGATATGGATGATACAGAAGAGGAGACATTTAGTATCAAATGGCATCAGGGTTGGCACAATAACACAGGCCAAATGTCCTGTTCAGTGTTATAGTGTTCTATATTCTAAGATGTCTGCTTCTTTCATACACCATTTAGAAACTGCTGTTTTTCACTTTTGCACACCAGTGAGGATGCCCTCATTTTTTTTTTCCATACAGTATTTTATATAAAGTTTACATACATTTTTCGCTTTCAATTCCTCTGGAAGCCCCAGTCCAAAATTGCACTTACTGTGATTTTCGCAAGCTCATTATTTCAAACACCTATACATTTATACCCCATACATAGATTATTTTATACCTCCAGATTATTCATCTGATTTGATGGTACAGTGTTGAGGGAAATTTATTCTTCATCTAACCCATGCCATCCCTGCCCTGGGATTGTCTGATGGGATAACGCAGAGGGAGCTTTATCTTCTATATCTAAGCCACATGGTCTCTACTTTGGAACGTTAGGTGAGACAGTATAGAGGAAGCTTTAATTGATTTTTAATATATCTAATCCATATTGTAGCTGCCCTGGGGATGTCCTGGGACAGTGTTGGGAATGTTTTTGTCTCGGTGGAACCTATGCTGTACATGGCCCAGGAAGGTTCCATGCCAGGGTATATGTTTGTTCATTCAAATCACAGGATGTCATGGCATTTATAATCCATCCCCAGAACTGAGAAGGTATTCAGTCAAATGCAGGCCAGACTGAGCAAGGTGACAGGCTTTCTTCTCTGAGGAACATTGGAAAGCACTTACGACAAAGCAGTAGCTTCACAATTCCTGTTACTGAGGCCAGGATTTTAAAAAAAGTTGCTGATGAATTAACCACTCAAATTTGATTCAGGCTCATGTCTCTGGTTCAAAGTTCAAGCTGCTGGCTGCTCTCTGCTACTTCAACCACCAGTCATCTACTGAACCCATGGTGTAGCGAGGGAGCTTTGCTGTGTGAGCAATCCCACATTGTCAGCACACGGAGAGTGTCTAATGCTACCTTTGCTTTGAAAGTGCAGAAATCCTTAGCGCTGACATCACTCACATAAACATCTCCATAATTCATGTCCTTATTTTGAATTGACAGTGATACATACCATTTAATAGAAACCGCTGGTGAAGAGGATCTTCTCAGGATACCCTTCCACGCCAGGAGGGCTATCTGAAGAAAGGCATATGTTTACCAACAGAGCTGGTGAAAAATTTAATAGATAGCATGCTTGGATGGAGGTAAGCTGTCTTTCAAGACATTTGATTAGTGTTGCTGTCACTTTTTTTTTTCTCTGTGGTTTACATATTACCTGCTGTGAAGATTGATTCCTTCATGCTTCACAGCACCAGGAAAGACCTTTACACCCATCTTAACCCAGAGTCACATATATTTGCAACAGTCACTGAGTCTCGATGAATGTGCACCAGCCACACGCTCTGAATAAGCAGGCAACAAGTTCAGCAGAGCACTAACTGCTGAGTTCATGTCATGTTTCCCCTTTCAGGAGATGTGTCGACGGACGCCAATGTCCTCTCCTTTCTTGACATGTATGCCGGGGCAGCTCCACTGCCAAGGGCGGCAGCATTTCCTGGTTTCTGAACCTCTCTGCCCCAGGATCAGGAACAAGGCTAGTTCCTCCATGCTAAGCCATGGCTCACTGTACAGAAATCAGTAGACAGAACTCTGGCTATTTCCCCTGGCAATAACCCAGATACCATGGGAAAGTAATCAGAAAGTAACTGGAAACTTGGCCGAATCCCTCAAAATCTATCAGTTATGAATGATTCAGGTGTTGAATTAATGTGCACCATCCTAATCACTCTTTCAGAACAGTAATACTGTGGCCACTTTGACCACTTGGCACTGCAACAGACTTTATTTTTTTGTTCTCGTTATGTTCTTTCCTGTATAATTTATGTTTAACTTACACTTGTTCTATGGATGTTGTGCCCGTGATTCTATTTTTTGTGATGCCTCTCCAAGTAAGTTTTTCATTGCACCTGTGCTGTGGATCCACAGACTTTGTAAAAATCAAGTCAACTGTATTGTCATTTAACTTTATACTTGTATACTGCCAAACGAGAAAATGCTCCTCCAGACCAGGGTGTAAAGCACAGTAGTACACATAACACACAATAACGTCGGAAAGCAGAAATTAAATCGACAAATAAATTATGCATAGTCAAACAAAGTGAAGTGCATAAATGAGACATTTATTTATAGTAGATGTCTGTCAACTCCTTGAGCCATAAGGAGAGCTGGAACAAATCAGGTAAGACACTCTCTTCTCCCCTGCTTCCATCGGGGAGAGTGTAAAAAGAATGTGAACACATGCCACCACATTCAGGGCAGCTCCTATCCTGATGTTACAAGGCACTTGAACAATTTCTTATACAATGAAGATGAACTCATAATCTCTTAATCTACCTTGTTATTGCTCTTACACTTTACTTGTCTGTCTGCACTGCCCTTTCTCAGTAACTCTAACACTATATTTTGCATTCAGTTTTGGTTTCCTTTTTTATGACCCCAATGTACTTTGTATGGAATAATCTGTCTGGATAGCACATAAAACAAAAGCTTTTCCCTGCAGCACAGTAAACATGACCATAGTGAGGCAATTACCATCTGGCAGAGTGAATGATTCCAGGGTATCCACGAGTAGGGTTCATCATCTCATAAAGAGAGGACAACCACTTGAGCAAGAAATTAGATAAAAAAAAGGGATCGCTCCCTACACAACTCCCTTGTCCATTCGTCCCCCCCATCCCTCCCCACTGATCTCCCTCCTGGCACTTATCCGTGTAAGCGGAACAAGTGCTACACATGCCCTTACACTTCCTCCCTTACCACCATTCAGGGCCCCAAACAGTCCTTCCAGGTGAGGCATCACTTCATCTGTGAGTCGACTGGGGTGATATACTGCGTCCGGTGCTCCCGATGTGGCCTTTTATATATTGGTGAGACCCGACGCAGACTGGGAGACCGCTTTGCTGAACATCTACGCTCTGTCCGCCAGAGAAAGCAGGATCTCCCAGTGGCCACACATTTTAATTCCACATCCCATTCCCATTCTGACATGTCTATCCACAGCCTCCTCTACTGTAAAGATGAAGCCACACTCAGGTTGGAGGAACAACACCTTATATTCCGTCTGGGTAGCCTCCAACCTGATGGCATGAACATCGACTTCTCTAACTTCCTCTAGGCCCCACCTCCCCATCGTACCCCATCTGTTACTCATTTTTGTGCACACATTCTTTCTCTCACTCTCCTTTTTCTCCCTCTGTCCCTCTGAATATACCTCTTGCCCATCCTCTGGGTCACCCCCCCCCCGTCTTTCTTCCCGGACCTCCTGTCCCATGATCCTCTCGTATCCCCTTTTGCCTATCACCTGTCCAGCTCTCGGCTCTATCCCTCCCCCTCCTGTCTTCTCCTATCATTTTGGATCTCCCCCTTCCCCTCCAACTTTCAAATCCCTTACTCACTCTTCCTTCAGTTAGTCCTGACGAAGGGTCTCAGCCTGAAATGTCGACTGCACCTCTTCCTATAGATGCTGCTTGGCCTGCTGTGTTCACCAGCAACTTTGATGTATGTTGCTTGAATTTCCAGCATCTGCAGAATTCCTGTTGTTTACGTTTAAATTCACTACTGCGAAGCCTCTTCCGGTGATGCCTACACCGAAGAAGTTTAGATCCTCTCTTCGACGGGAGTTCAGTGAAACCATCTCTCACTGCTCCCCATCTGTAATTTCTTCGGCTCTTCAACTTTTCGACCACACTTTGACTCAAACTTGCTATCACAGCCATATATCCTTTCTTGGAACGTGCCTCCGTCGCCAACTTACTCCAGTTGGCTTTAGGATTCGTTTCCAAGCCTCTCAATTTGGACCTTCTGAGGATCCCAGGTACTCACATTTTATTGACTCTGCCTCTCGCCGCTTCTCCCGTCAAGCTCTGAAGGCGACCCTGTCCGCCATGAGGAGGTACTTGGTGTCTCTATCCCAGACCCTTCCACACCTTCGGGACACTTCCTTCGCCGTCTGTAATGGTCCTACCCGTTATTTCATCCTCCGTCGGATTCACACCTGCAATCGCCGTTTTTTTGACTATGTCATGTTAGGCAAAGATCGCAAGATCCTACATCTACGGACTCCAGAGCCTGCCGGCCCTGACGCTAGCAGGCATGAACTTTCAATTGCGGCCCCTGCCATTGATCTCGGCGGCTCCAACACCTCAGGACATATTCAAAACCCGGACTCCAGCAACGACCATGGACACCTTCACAGCGATTGCGCAACCACCAACTGCAACTCCAGCCTTGAACTCCAGGCCGGGTCTTTATGTGCTGCTGTTGTGACTCCCGTCTCCCCTTCCCCCACCACCACTCCGCAGCCCCATCTTCCTCAGATCCCACCGTCAGCTCCTGGGCCCTCAGAGGCTCCATCTTCCTCTCACCCCAACCCTCCCCTCTCCACTGACACCCCCAGCCTCCCCCCTCCCCCCTCTGATCCCAGCTCTCATCCGTGCCGGGTCTTTCCTATCCCCTCCGACCTTCAACTGTCGGAGGCAGAAAGCTCTGTTCTCAGTAAGGGCCTCACCTTTGTCCCCCTTCGCCCACACCTCAGTGAGTTCCGTGTTCGCCATGATGCGGAACTTTTCTTCCGCCGTCTCCGTCTCCGAGCCTACTTCTTCGGCAAGGACTCTTCCACCCCCACCGATGACCCCTTCTCCCGTCTTCAACCCTCCTCTTCTTCATGGACACCCCGCTCTGGATCTCTTTATTGCCAACTGCCGACGGGACATCAACCGTCTCGACTTCACCGCACCTTGTCCCCATTCCAACCTCACTCCTTCCGAACGCTCTGCTCTCCACTCCCTCCGCACTAATCCTAACCTTATTATTAAACCCGCTGATAAGGGGGGTGCTGTTGTAGTCTGGCGTACTGACCTCTACCTTGCTGAGGCACAGCGACAACTCGCGGATACCTCCTCTTATTTACCCCTCGATCGTGACCCCACTAAGGAGCACCAGGCCATTGTCTCCCACACTATCACCGACTTTATCCGCTCAGGGGATCTCCCATCCACTGCTACCAACCTTATAGTTCCCACACCCCACACTTCCCGTTTCTACCTCCTACCCAAGATCCACAAACCTGCCTGTCCTGGCCGACCTATTGTCTCAGCTTGCTCCTGCCCCACCGAACTCGTTTCTGCATACCTCGACACTGTTTTATCACCCCTTGTTCAATCCCTTCCGACCTATGTTCGTGACACTTCTCACGCTCTTAAACTTTTCGATGATTTTAAGTTCCCTGGCCCCCACCGCTTTATTTTCACCATGGATGTCCAGTCCTTATATACTTCCATCCCCCATCAGGAAGGTCTCAAAGCTCTACGCTTCTTTTTGGATTCCAGACCTAATCAGTTCCCCTCTACCACCACTCTGCTCCGTCTAGCGGAATTAGTACTTACTCTTAATAATTTCTCCTTTTGCTCCTCCCATTTCCTCCAAACTAAAGGTGTAGCTATGGGCACCCGTATGGGTCCTAGCTATGCCTGCCTTTTTGTTGGGTTTGTGGAACAATCTATGTTCCGTGCCTATTCTGGTATCTGTCCCCCACTTTTCCTTCGCTACATCGACGACTGCATTGGCGCTGCTTCCTGCACGCATGCAGAACTCGTTGACTTTATTAACTTTGCCTCCAACTTTCACCCTGCCCTCAAGTTTACCTGGTCAATTTCCGACACCTCCCTCCCCTTTCTAGATCTTTCTGTCTCTGTCTCTGGAGACAGTTTATCCACTGATGTCTACTATAAGCCTACTGACTCTCACAGCTATCTGGACTATTCCTCTTCTCACCCTGTCTCTTGCAAAAACGCCATCCCCTTCTCGCAATTCCTCCATCTCCGCCGCATCTGCTCTCAGGATGAGGCTTTTCATTCTAGGACGAGGGGGATGTCTTCCTTTTTTAAAGAAAGGGGCTTCCCTTCCTCCACTATCAACTCTGCTCTTAAACGCATCTCCCCCATTTCACGTACATCTGCTCTCACTCCATCCTCCCACCACCCCACTAGGAATAGGGTTCCCCTGGTCCTCACCTACCACCCCACCAGCCTCAGGGTCCAACATATTATTCTCCGTAACTTCCGCCACCTCCAACGGGATCCCACCACTAAGCACATCTTTCCCTCCCCCCCCCTCTGCATTCCGCAGGGATCGCTCCCTACACAACTCCCTTGTCCATTCGTCCCCCCCATCCCTCCCCACTGATCTCACTCCTGGCACTTATCCGTGTAAGCAGAACAAGTGCTACACATGCCCTTACACTTCCTCCCTTACCACCATTCAGGGCCCCAAACAGTCCTTCCAGGTGAGGCATCACTTCACCTGTGAGTCGACTGGGGTGATATACTGCGTCCGGTGCTCCCGATGTGGCCTTTTATATATTGGTGAGACCCGACGCAGACTGGGAGACCGCTTTGCTGAACATCTACGCTCTGTCCGCCAGAGAAAGCAGGATCTCCCAGTGGCCACACATTTTAATTCCACATCCCATTCCCATTCTGACATGTCTATCCACGGCCTCCTCTACTGTAAAGATGAAGCCACACTCAGGTTGGAGGAACAACACCTTATATTCCGTCTGGGTAGCCTCCAACCTGATGGCATGAACATCGACTTCTCTAACTTCCGCTAGGCCCCACCTCCCCCTCGTACCCCATCTGTTACTCATTTTTATGCACACATTCTTTCTCTCACTCTCCTTTTTCTCCCTCTGTCCCTCTGAATATACCTCTTGCCCATCCTCTGGGTCACCACCCCCCCCCCGTCTTTCTTCCCGGACCTCCTGTCCCATGATCCTCTCGTATCCCCTTTTGCCTATCACCTGTCCAGCTCTTGGCTCTATCCCTCCCCCTCCTGTCTTCTCCTATCATTTTGCATCTCCCCCTCCCCCTCCAGCTTTCAAATCCCTTACTCACTCTTCCTTCAGTTAGTCCTGACGAAGGGTCTCGGCCTGAAACGTCGACTGCGCCTCTTCCTATAGATGCTGCTTGGCCTGCTGCGTTCACCAGCAACTTTGATGTATGTTGCAAGAAATTAGATAACATTTCTTTACTCAAAAGGTGATACATTTTGGCATTCTCTATGCAAGAGGATCAACCGCTATGTTCACTGATAGATTTTTTTGATATTAGGAAACTACTGATATGGAATTAATGCAAGGAGGTGGTGCCGAAATAAAAGATCAGCCACGATCTCACCGAAGGCCGAATGCCCAGCTCCTGCTTCTATTTCACTTGTTCTTACTGTACGTAGTAAGCCTGTTTTGAATAGGCTTCTGATTAAGGTAATCCAGAACCCCTCTGTAAGGAACTCTGACAGATATCCAATTGTGGATGTTCCTGTCAGTAAGTCCTGAATTGAAATCTTTGCCTCCAGGTCAAAGGTCTGTGCTTCGACCTGTCCCTCACCTAAATAGAAACCAGCTAAAGCATTCAAGGTGTGAGGAATCTCGCATTCTTTTTCCACTGAAGAGAAATAGTTGAAATGTTTAACAGTAAGATTAATCCCCAATCAGATTATTTGTTTCAGGAAGGTAGATTCAGGAAAGTACTAAGTTTCAAAATCCAATTACACAGAACCAACTTCAAGCACTAAACAGACGGATGGATGTGACAGATCGCTGGGGCGGCAGGGAGCTCCACAAACTTCTCACTTGACATGGTGTCTCAGGCGCCTGCAGCTCTGTGTAGCCACGGAGCTGATCTGAAAATAAAAGCATGACCGTACTAATTGGCTAATTGGCTGCTACACTCGTCGAGGCTCGAGGTAGGCAGTTTGAATGAGCTCTCTGCCAACATGCAGGCTGTTCAGTCTAGTGTGGCACCAGCTGTTCTCACCTCCACGTTCCATTTGGATGAGACATTACAAGGTGTCAAACAAAGACAGAAATACACTAGCTTAATATGAGTAGGTCTCATCCACCCCAATTCCTCCCACACCACCTCCGACACATTTACTGCGCAGAGTATAGCACAGAACATGGAAGCGCTGGACGATGGTCGGCACTAGGAAGTGTGGCTCTAAATCAGGGACTCTGGTAGCTTTATCATTACTTGCCCAAAATGTTCTGAGCCCAAAGTTGGAGATATTGATCCACTGTGGATTCAGCTCCCTTTTTATTGCAGAGTAACAATATACAAACAATACCCTCTTCAGCATTTACTTGGCTGTGTGTTTTTGTCTGCTCCCGCCTCTCTGCACCAGATACTTACCAGCAATTGCTTCTCTTCCTGCCCCAGCCTCATTCTACCCTCCAATACATTGGTGTTCAAATCCCTGTGCCCATGCCATGCCTGGAACTAGATTCTTTTCACCCATTAGCCCATTGCCTACTGCTCGGCAATTGCTCTCAGTTAATCAACTGATTTATAAAACCTTGATCCTCATTTCCAAATCCCTCCATGTGCTCACTCTTCCCCATCTGTGCAATTCCCTCCAGCCACACAACTCCTGAAAATACTCTTACTTCTCCATTTCCAATCTTCCCATCGTTCCTGAACTTCATCATTTCTCCCCTGATGGCTTAGCAAAGCAAGTTCTAGAATTGTCTGTCTAAACTTTTCTAAGTAATTGTTATTCTTGTTGAGGGGTGGGTGTGTGTGTGTGTGTGTATGCACGTGTGTTAAACAGCAGAATATCCTGGCTGCATTAGTTAATTAGGGAGGTTCATATCTCATTAATTGCCATTGAACTTGAGACAATGACTTCAGGAGAAAGGAAGAAAATTGGACAGAATATGAGACATAAAAAAGATCAACCACCTTCAAAAATCAATATCGCAGTGAAATCCTCCTTGAAATCCTCTCCTGCAAACTGTTAACAAGATGCTGCAGTTATATAATACTAATGGGATCTGATATTTGCTGTTTAATTATTTTGCTGTCTAGTTACTCAGTGATTAGCCTCAGCAATAATAAACACAATTAGGATTGATGTCATCATTATGAGTGACAAGCAATGATTGACAAACTACAGGGACAACATCTGTTGTCCGCTCCAAGAAACCTAGAATCTTCTATCTCTCCAAATCTTCCGGATATTGAAAGACTCTATCCTGTGTTTGTTTACCTCCTCTGGGGACTATACTTCTAAGTAATCCTCAATACAGGACGTATTGTTAGGTGTGTCTTATCCTCCGGTCCACATGCAATAAAGGTAGCACCCCTCCCTTCACTCTGCATCTTCTCTATCCTAAGATCAATGTGGCTCCTGGTATGCCTGTTCTTGTGCTGTTTGTCCTCTCTCCCCCATTACCCAAGTCTCGTGCAGAGTCCCACCAACATGCAATGGCCTCATCAGATCATTGATCAGAGAGCCTTTGGCTATCGTCCTGTTCTAACAGCCTATGTTTCGAGTGGAGCTATTCTATCAGAAATCTACAAGCAGAGACTACTCACTAAGGGCTCCTTCTTTGGAGTTTATGCGGCACACGAGCCTACAGGCACTTGGGTCCAGAAAGGGAGTCTTCATCCCCTTCTCCTGCACTCTAACCTTGAATCAATCTTGCGAGGACCTTTGAACTCTGCAGTTCCTTCCTCTTCTGCTATCTCCTCCCATCTGTGGTACACAGGATCTTAATTCTGAACACTGTGATTTGTAACACACACAAAAAGCTAGAGGGACTCAGCAGGTGAGGCAGCATCTTTGGAAATGAATGTAATCACCACCTTTCTAACAGGACCAACCTTATCCTTCTGTATCTTGGTACTGTTCTCCACACTCTCCCTGCACTAGGTGTTCCCAATCTTTTTTATGCCATGGAGCCTTACCATTAACCGAGGTGTTCGTTGACATCAGGTTGGGAACCCCTGCCTTTGAATGTTTAAATATTCAGAAAGGACAGGCTGTGTGGTAAGAAATCTAGGAACATCTTTCAATCTATTTATTTTTGAGTAACCCAAGAATATTGGCGGAACTCAGTAAGTCAGACAGAATCAATGGAGGGACAGGGACAGACAATGTTTTGGATCAAGACCCTTCATCTGGACTGGAAAGAAAGGGGAAGATGGGTAGTATATCAAGCTGGAGGGATGGGATGGAACACAAGTTAGCTAGAAATATCTCCACTATTTATCTTTAGGATCTGGGTAATCTTGCCAATGCCAGCATTTATCTTCTATTCCTTTTGAGCCTTTCAAGAACATGGAGGTGAGCTCCCTGAAGCCATTGGAGACTGCATTACAGAATCAACTGCACCGGTGGGTCTGGAGCCACATATTGATCAAACTAAGGAAGGATGGCAAATTTCCTCTCTTGAACGATACAGTTGACAGGACATTTGGTACATGTGGTATTTGCTTGGCTTGCACAAAGTGGGTATTACACTATGACAAGCAAAGACATTTATTCCTCATTCTCTCAGCAACTGGGTCTTTTAAGAAAGAGCCTCTGCTCCTCTATAAACTACAATGAGCTTGGTAGTTGTGCTCCTTCTGGTCTACGTAAAGGACTGATCAAAGGTCTATCTGCCCCAAATGTTCATCTCATCTGTATGATCTTTTGTGTTTTACCCTCTGCATTCTAGATACATGACAACTTTTAATTCTTCCAATTTGCTATTGTTCCTTGCGGGCTGCAAGAAACTCAGACCTACTGGAAAAGTGCAAGGGCTGAGACTCCTGTAACAGTACTCTCCAGATCTTCATGTCTGCCTTACTTTTAATCGCACCTTCTTGCCTCTCTTGACTGACCTACTTTAATCTAATGGGTACGACTGCCTTCTGGATCAGCATCCAAGTAACTCTCCCGGGTGCATCACAGCACCCGTATTGCTAGTTCAGCAACAGCAAGATCTATTTATTTCTGTTCCTTGCTGCGCCCTGTGGCACACCGCGTGGCAACCTTGCCACTTCTTCAGCATTTTTTTGTCTGATTATGAGGCCAAGTTGCCAGCTCGATGCTCAACACGGCATGGATGAAAACCATGCAATGAGCCAGCCGGATTTGAACCCCAGACCACTCATCACAAAGTCTGGTGTGGATGCCACTACACCACTGGCTGGCCTGCAAAATCTATATTACAAATCTATATTATTAATCTATATTATAATTCTCATTATAGTAATGTGTCACTCTGACACTCTTCAGCATCCCTATACAGCAACAGCATCACATCCTGCCCAGTTATGCCTATCTTCATTTGATTTACTTCATTAATTTTGTTCTCTTAATTTGTTAAATATAAAATGATAACTCCTTGGGAGTCCCTTGCTCACCAGACACTGTCAAACACTCACACTAGTGGACATGGTTTGTTGTGCTGAGTGTCCTATGACATCACAACGCCAACAGTCTCATTTCCTCATTCCACAAGTCCTGAATTATCTGACTTCAAGAGGACCACAACCTTGTCGTGGGGTTTGGAGGCTTGAGTGCTCAATGACCTGGAGAGCCATGCTGACTGGAGTCAACTCTTTATGCTTTGGCTCTTGGTAGGGTCACCCATGCCAAACAGGTCAAAGGGTGGAGGTCAGACTAAGAGTGGTCCATCAATCCTCCAGGTTCGGGGGTTCAGCTCAGGGCTAACAACCCTGACTGGTCAAACAAAATTGCTACAGAAAGAGCAACGAAGAATCCTTCTGCATCTGAGAGCGACGGTATTCCTGACTCTCCAGATGGAACTTGCACGACTGACAGTAGTGAAAACTGAGCTATAGACATGATGAAGGAAGCCCTGAACACTGCCAGAGATGGGGAACTTTCATTGCTGCTCTAAATGCCTGTGGCATAATGGGCAGTAGGTAATTTTCCAGTTTACATTCACTTTCCAATCATCTGCAAGGATAGTTGTTTTTCTTTTATATGTCATTGAAGGGATGTGACTTCACAGGCTGAGCCACTATATATTTGCCCATTTGCCTTTGAGACAAGTTTTTCCTCTTGGATGCTGCAGTAAAATGTTATTATAGTCTTATCACTGCAAATGAAACCTACATAACCATCTAATTGTTAAGGTAAATTAAATACTTAAGATGGAATTACCTCCTTACTCACCAAGTCCACATGTCATAGACACTGCAATCAGTGAACACTGTAAAACTTTGTTAAACTACTGTGTTTCCAGCAGAGCACAAGAGGTTGTGGATGCTGAGCACATGGTAACAAAAGAGACTCTCTATTACAGAGCAACACACCCAAAATGCTGGAGGAACTCAGCAGGGCAGGCAGCATCTATGGAATTGGGTAAATTGTTGACGTTTCAGGCTGAGACCCTTCTTCCAGACCGAGGACCCTCTTTCTCCATTACAGAGTATGTTGAACATACACTATTACACGACTTCCAAATGCACAGGGTGCTGAACATGTATCAAGTGAGAAAGCTCCTACATAGGTGGCTGAATGGGTACAGACAGTGCTGATATAACACATGAGAGTGGGTGGCAACCACCTCCCCAGGTGTGTACTCCCAGTGGAAAGGGAACTGACTGTACCGCAATGGTGCATCCTCTCAGTAGTAGATGCTTAATGTGTAAGGATAAGGCACATTCACCAAAATAAGGCATCTAATAGGATACCAAAGAAACATATGCTCACTGCAAATGGAACTAATTGTGTCCAGCAGTGAACACTCCTGTTGTTGTGGGTATATGGATGTTGTACAATTCCAATGTAGAGAACATTGAATATGTACTAACGGGGCATGTGATCTGAAGGTGCAGAGTGTTACTAACGGAGTACACTGCTGAGACGAGGGGGACAATTGTGTACCAGCGGTGGGCTCGCTCGCCCATATACACAGTGCTGAAAATGCAACAGTACTAAGACGTTGAATCCATACAAGAGAAATGCCCTCAGAAACGTTGTGTACTGAACGTGTTCCAGAGGTGCGCACTCCTCCTACAGAGCGGATGTATGCAAACACACTGCAAGCACAGACAGTACTGCCTGTATACTGACTGACACCCCGAAAGCCGAGCTGCTGAGCGTGTACTGATGCTGCACATTTCCACCACAGGGAATGCTGAGTTTGCAACAGAGTGCTGAATCTGTACCAGGTGTACCAACACCTGGTACAGGGTACACTTAATGTGCATTTATGCTGCACCACCCCTGGGCAGAGGGAGTTGAATACATACCAGTGAAACACACATTCACTATGCTCGTGAACCCATAATGGGCTTTCCAATTGCAGACAGGGGTAGTGAATATTGCTGGTTCCCAATATATAGAATCACCCCAGGGTGCTCATTGTGAGCTGACCATGATACTCATAGGACAATGGTACTGGGTTTGTACCACTGTTCCACTCGCCCAGTACAGAAGTATTTAAGTATATATCAGCGTTGGATGATCACAGTGCAGACCCTGAGCCAATGACATATACTCTGGAGCATTTAGGAAATTAATGTCTACCAACACTACACACTTCCAATATACTGAGAACTCAATGAACATCAATTGTGCACAAACCTATTATAAAGGGAGCTGCTTCTTTACCAAGGTGCCAACTCCCATTAACCAGTATGCAGGATATCCACCCCCAACATTGAGGGAGCTGAATATGTACAGTCCCAGTGCTGAAATGTATTGCATGCTCCCACTGTAAATTTTGCTGCAACAGTGCACACTTCAAGTAGCGTAAGAGCTAATTATAAGACCATAAGACAAAGGAGCAGAAGTCGGCCATTCGGCCCACCGAGCCTGCTCTGCCATTTTATCATGAGCTGATCCATTCTCCCATCTAGTCCCACTCCCCCGCCTTCTCACCATAACCTTTGATGCCCTGGCTACTCAAATACCTATCAATCTCTGCCTTAAATACACCCAATGACTTGGCCTCCACTGCTGCCAGTGGCAACAAATTCCATAGATTCACCACCCTCTGGCTAAAAAAATTTCTTTGCATTTCTATTCTGAATGGGCGCCCTTCAATCTTTAAGTCATGCCCTCTCGTACTAGAGTCCCACACTCCCTGTACAGTAGGAACTGACTGTTATCAATGGTGCACACTCCCAGTACAGTAGGAGCTGACTGTGTTTTCAATGGTGCACACTCTCAGTACAGTAGGAACTGACTGTTTTCAATGGTGCACACTCCCAGCACATAAGGTTCAAATGCCTGATTGTTTCAACTTGTTTCTGGACATCCTGAGGTTACGAAGGTGGCTATCTAAATCCAAGACTTAGATTTCCTGTTACTGCAGATGTTGTCATTGTCTACAGGCAATATGTTCCAACTCTGATGCTATGCAGAGTCAACAGACCCCTGCTTGTACACGTGACAGTTGTGGAATCACCGCTCTCCACCTCCTGTAAAACATGGCACCCTGGTACAAATACAGTTCTGCCTGTTTCCCGTGATTCTGTCCTAACAGAATCCTGCGTAGGTGAGGTACTGGACTAGAGATCTCTGAGAACGGCAACGGTCTGGGTCGACCCCTTTTCAGCCCCGGAGAAGTTGTAAAATCTACATAAGGAGATGATTACTTTGAGCAAGTTTTAGAAGCTCAGTGTGAAAATATCCATCCGCAAGAACGGCAGGACATCTGAGGAAGGTGTGTCCCAGAAAGTCTCCGACAATGACTGAATGCTGCTTCAATGTACACAGACAGACTTTCTCAGCATGAGTTTAGAGACAGAGCTATAAACAGCCTCCGTATGTTCAGTGTGAGAACCTTGGCTAAGCTGAACTCCTCACTCTCCTTGCCCACCCTGTGGTGTGCACTGTACAACACGTGACTGAAATCCGCAGCACACAGTCTGTTTCTGCGCCAAATTCACTGTGAACTTAATGTGTGGAATAAATTTTCCTTCTTTTGCCTGGAAGTTATTGCCAAGTGACGACTGAGATTGAAAGATATCTGCGAGTACAGGTTGGGTGTCTAGTTTATAAATAACCCGTGTTCCTATGTAAAGTGCGGAGTGGTTAACTCTCCTCAGCTGAATTGATCCCAAGAAATAGATATCCATCAGCTCTCCGGCTGCCTTAATCAGACTCCGGCTAGTTGGTTAACACCCACCGTTAATATTGATTTGTACCTTGGTAAGAAGGTCACTACCTTCCTAACAAGACTCAGTAGACACTGACCCTGTCCCCGAATAAGTTGTTTAAGTGCTACTGCAGAGACTTACAATGCAAAGTGATACTTAAGTAGGTGAAAAGATCATTGTTGTCAAAAGTATAATAACAGGAACAGTGCTGAAGGAGTACTGCATTCTCTGAGGGGCAATAGTAATGACATATAGTAGTAATAATACTAATGGAGGCATTAGTAATGATCTTTCAAGCATCACTATATTCTGGGATGGTTTCAGAGGACTGGAAAACTGCAAATGTCACTCCACTCTTTAAGAGCAGAGGGAAGCAGAAGAAAGGAAATTATAGGCCAGTTAGCTTGACTTCAATGGTTGGGAAGACGTTGGAGTCCATTATTAAAGATGAGGTTTCGGGGTATCTAGAGGCACATGATAAAATAGTCCAAAGTCAGCATGGTTTCCTTAAGGGGAGATCCTGCCTGACAAACTTGTTGGAATTCTTTGAGGAAAAAACAAGCAGGATAGAGTAAGGAGAGTCAGTGGATGCAGTGTACTTGGATTTCCAAAGGGCCTTTGAGAAGAGACCGCACATGAGGCTGCTTATCGAGAGCCTCTGTTATTACAGGAAAGATAATAGCATGGATAGAGGATGAGCTGACTGGCATGAGGCAAAGAGTGGGATTCAAGGGGCACTTTCCTGATTGGCTGCCAGTGACAAGCGGTGTTGGGACTGCTTCTTCTCACGTTATATGTCATTGATGTGGATGACAGAATTGATGGCTTTGTGGCCAAGTTTGCGGATAATATGAAGATAGGTGGGGTGGCAGGCATCAAATGAGGAAGTAGGGTCTGCAGAAGGACTTAAACAGATTGGGAGAATGGACAAAGCGCCAGATGGAATATAGTGTAGGGACGTGTACGGTGATGCACTTTGGTAGAAGGGATAAAAGAATAGACTATTTTCAAAACACGGAGAAACTTTTAAAAATCAGAGGTATACAGAGACTTGGGATTCTCCATGCAGGATTCCTAAAAGTTAATTTGCAGGTTGAGTTGGTGGTAAGGAAGGCTAATGCAATGTTAGGATTCATTTCGAAAGGAAAGCATACAAAAGCAAATATGCAATACTAAGGCTTTAGAAGGCACTGGTCAGAATGAACTTGGAGTATTGTGAGCATTTGGGCCACTTATCTAAGAAGAGATATGTTAGAATTGGAGACGGTCCAGAGGAGGTTAACAAGAATGATTCCAGGAATGAAAGGTATGAGGAGTGTTTGATGACTCTGGGTCTGTGCTCGCTGAAGTATAGAAGAATAAGAGGGAATCTCATTGAAAAGTATAACATATTGAAAGGCTAACTGAGAGTAGATGTGGAGACGATGTTTCCCAAAGTAGGGGAATGAGGAAACAAACCGAATGTGTGCCACACTCTCAGAGTAACATACTGAGCGAGTGTCACACTGTCAGAGGGACATTACCGAGGGAGTGTCACACTGTCAGAGGGGCAGTACTGAGGGAGTATCACACTGTCAGAGGGACAGTACTGACAGAGTGTCACACTGTCAGAGGGACAGTACTGAGGAAGTGTCACACTGTCAGAGGGACAGTACTGAGGAAGAGTCACACTGCCTGAGGGACAGTACTGAGGGAGTGTCACACTGTCAGAGGGACAGTACTGACGGGGTGTCACACTGTCAGAGGGACAGTACTGAGGGAGTGTCACACTGTCAGAGGGACAGTACTGAGGGAGTGTCACACTGCCTGAGGGACACTACTGAGGGAGAGTCATACTGTCAGAGGGACAGAACCGAGGGAGGGTCACACTGTCAGAGGGGCAGTACTGAGGGAGTGTCACACCGTCGGAGGGACATTACCGAGGGAGTAACACACTGTTGGAGGGACAGTACTGAGAGAGTGTCACACTGACCAAGGGACAGTTCTGAGGGGGTGTCACACTGTCAGGGGGACAGTACTGAGGGAGTGTCACACTGTCAGAGGGACGGTACTGAGGGAGTGTCACACTGTCAGAGGGGCAGTACTGAGGGAGTTCACACCGTCGGAGGGACATTACCGAGGGAGTAACACACTGTTGGAGGGACAGTATTGAGGGAGCGTCACAGTGTTGGAGGGACATTACCGAGGGATGGTCACACTGTTAGATGGACGGTACTGAGGGAGTGTCACATCGTCAGAGGGAAAGTACTGAGGAAGTGCCACACTGTCAGAGGGACAGTACTGAGGGAGTGTCACACTGTCAGAGGGACAGTACTGAGGGAGTGTCACACTGTCAGAGGGGCAGTACTGAGGGAGTGTCACACCGTCGGAGGGACATTACCCAGGGAGTAACACACTGTCGGAGGGACAGTACTGAGGGAGCGTCACAGTGTTGGAGGGACATTACCGAGGGAGTATCACACTGTTGGAGGGACAGTATTGAAGGAGTGTCACATTGTCAGAGGGACAGTATTGAAGGAGTGTCACATTGTCAGAGGGACAGTACTGGGGGAATGTCACACCGTCAGAGGGACAGTACTGAGGGAGTGTCACATCGTCAGGGGGACAGTACTGGGGGAATGTCACATTGTCAGAGGGACAGTACTGGGGGAATGTCACACTGTCAGAGGGACAGTACTGAGGGAGTGTCACATTGTCAGAGGGACAGTACTGGGGGAATGTCACACTGTCAGAGGGACAGTACTGAGGGAGTGTCACACAGTCAGAGGGACAGTACTGAGGGAGTGTCACACTGTTAGAGGGACGGTACTGAGGGAGTGTCACATTGTCAGAGGGACAGTACTGAGGGTGTATCACACTGACTGAGGGACAGTACTGAGGGAGTGTCACATTGTCAGAGGGACAATACTGGGGGAATGTCACACTGTCAGAGGGACAGTACTGGGGGAATGTCACACTGTCAGAGGGACAGTACTGAGGAAGTGCCGCATTGCCGGGGGCGGGCAGTACTCGGAGAAAGCAACACTATGAGTAATTATCGCTGGGGTGCTGCACTGCCAGGTGACCAATACTGATTTATTAGTCATTTCAGATGCAGTATTAACCTCAAGCACTCTCAGATCGATTTAGAAGATTATTTGGAGAAGTTGGGGGTGGGAGGGCTCAAGAAAAGATGTTTTAATTTGTCAGCTTATTCCCTTTATATACTAATTCATAATTGTCTTTTTATTAAAATGCATCTGTCACCTTACAGTATCATCTGTCTTATGTCGCAAACTGAAGGAAAGTTCTGTGTTTATTTTGTACTGCTTACACCTCCGGACATGCCAGAGCACTGAGGAGATGTGTGCGGACAAGCTGCAAGCTCTCCAAGCCACCCCTTGCTCTGCCATCTGTCAGACTGCTGCTCTGGAACATCTCCCCTCATCACTGGACTTTGCTCCATCCTCTGCTGCCTTTAAACCCTTCAAAAGCCTGATGATTTATGAAGTGCACTACCATCTCCCAATCCCCACTCAGTGAATTCTTCCTCTGCCACTATTTCAAACACCTGGGTTAGATGTACAATGGCATTGTTGTTGCTGGGTCCACTGGTCCTTCCAACCTTTATTGTAAATTCTTCTTGAAATCAGCGATTCTTCAGTATTGCATGCTAGCTGGGCAGAAACAGCACATTACGTGTGCTGGGCTTTTATATTGATTTTCCAACAGGATTAAAGCAAGCACCTACTACTCCTCAATCATCTCAGCACTTATCCCCATTGTGTTAGTTCCATGGCTATAACACGAGTTGACCTAATTAATGTGCTTTGGTAACAGATTTGTTATGTTAACAATGCTCGTTAGCTGCTTTAAATTAAGTTGTATTAAATACCGTTTAGAAGACTTGGGCTCATCTCAGTGTATACTATTGGGTCAAGTGCCATCAGTAGAGTTTTTCCTTGTCCTTTCACTAACTTGTCATCAGGAAGGTGTTAGCTCCCCATCTCAGCCCAATGAGGAAGGGCAGAAGAATATGGGATGGAGGGTTGAAACAGCAGCATCTCAGGTTAGTGCAGGAGTGAACGTAACATCAAACTGTAATGAACGTGGAGTACATTGACTCTTAGTGAGGCAATGCTTGAAGTATTCAGACTCACGCTATGGGAATGACCTTGAGGTAGCTCAAACAATGCTATGTACGTTTAGCTCTTTCCCCCAAGAGGAAGGACATGATTTACAGGCTGGTGTCTTCTAATAGATTTGTGAAGATTAAAAGAAACTGATATACCAGAAATATTTAATTAAAGGATTAATTGTAAAGGGTAGATAATGATGCTGTGTTGGGTGAGATGTCATTGGATGAAGAAAGGCAATTAGAACAGAAGGTAGGGGAAACTCTTCCACCCACATGGGCAGGAGGCTAAGGAATTCTTCATTTCAATGATGCCTGGGATAGAAATGGGACTAATATTCACAAGTACATTGGATCTGGAAGGAAGAATGGGAGATGGTGGGATGTGTAACAGGCTGAGGAAGTGTGATGAGGAATATTTGCTCCTGTGGTAATTATTGCATCTGGTCCTTCCTACCTGCTCCACACCCAACTGGATGAAGAGAGCGGCACTCCTTTCTTGTACTAATCCCTTCACACCGGAAATATCCACGTCGCTAACTGATTAGGCTGGTAAACTGGCCTTGAATTGCCTCCAATAGTTGAAATAAAACAGAACTTACCATGGAGTTTTGAGGATTAGTGTTTTCTCGAATAATCCTGCTTTTGCCTCGGCCATGTGTGTCAAAGGGTCACGCCAAAACCAAATCAAGTACTAATCCTACACAAAACCTACTTCTCCCCACGTTCCCAGAATACCACTTACCTGCACACTAGGAACAATCAACAGTGGTCAACTAGCCTACCAATCTGCAGAGCAGACGCCATAATACCGTGCATCTTTTTTTCCTATTTTGCAATGAAATCTCTGGGCAGTCAAAGCACTCTCACGAAGCTGAGTCTGTGGGTTCAGTACGTCATCATGACTGACATTTCAGTGCCAAACGAAAGAAGTACACCAGAGTTGGAAGGTCCAGGCTGGAGTTTAACCCGAGCTAAGGAGGCTCATGTAGGTGTGTGCCACGTGTCAGCCCACTGAGAGGGAGAAGGAGTCCCAGATCAAATGGTTTGTGATAGTCTGATGTACAGAGAAGCATATATAGCAGTGAGTTGCAGGCTGCAATCTAAACTAGCATGTGCAGGTTAAAGAATGGCAGGCAGTTTAACAGAAATATCTCACAGGCTGGAATTTAATGAGGGGTTTTGAAAGGGTTTACATATAGAATAAGTTACATGCTGGGATCTAATTGAAGAGTTCATATGAGGTGTATATATAGAATAACAAACAGCTATGAGTGAGTTACAGGCTAGAATTTAATTAAGGAGTTTGGATGGTTTTTTTTATAAAAGCGTTCTTAAAACGATTTAACTAATTTTAGACACTCATGCAGGAACAATTTTCACAAACACCCACACAGATTTATGAAAAACAATTAGTTGCTAATTTGTGATGATGGTGAAATATCTTTGTGATTCCGAAGTAAAGTCGGTGTGAAATCTATTGTGTCAATTTATTGCAATTTGTGTCCTGCTGTGACTGAAAATGGGAGCTAAGGAATGTGGGTGGCTCCATTGGCTGGATCACATCCTCTCACCCCTGAATTCCGCTTCCAAATCCAGCACAGAGAGAAGGGATGGACATCTCCCTCTTGGCTGGTCGATGGAGTCAAAGGAAATTGGGTTCGGGGTGAAAAGGAATGGTTGCCTGTGTACTGCTCCTGCAGAACACTGCCATGGAGCTAAACTCTGCCTCACCACAGGACTAATTGGCATTAAAGGATATACTTAATGAACATGTGGTGTGAGATTTAATTAGTAAAATGTGTCTAAATCAGCCTCACAAGAGCACAAGAATAATTTGGGTACATTATGAAACGATATCAATGTGGGTACTTTAATAAAGTAGATATGTATATTGAATATGAGAAAAATGGAGGGTTACGTCGACCCTCTTGTGTACCGACTCTGGGAGGATATGATGGAAGAGCATTACTCTGTATTTTACTGTACTGCACCAGTCTTCAGACCGTCTGATGGCACAGAAATGGGGGGGGGGGGGTTAACTTTGTATCTAGTCCATGCTGTATCTGAAATATAAAAAAAAATCAAATCATGGAAACACTCAGCAGGTCAGATAGCATCTGACATAGAGAAGAGAGAAGCAGAGTTAACATTTCAGTTCAAGTGACCATCCAGATAAAGTTCATTAACCTGAGACATAAATTCTTTTATCTTCCCAGATGCTGCATGACCTGCTGAGAGTTTTCTTTTTTGCACATCCAGCATTTGCAATTCGTTGCTCTCCATTCTGTGCCTGGCTTGAGAGAGAGTTGAAAGGTCACTGAAGAGGAGGTAGCCTTACCCCATAACTACCCCTTGCTCCACTTGTCCAAACAGTTTGATGAGAATGAAGTACAGCACTGCAATCCTCTCCTTGGCTGTAGTACATCCACCTGCACAGCATCTTTCTAACCCCTCATCCGCATTTCTTTGCAATCCCCATTCTCCATTATGTGCAAGGATAAAGGCAGCTAATATATTGCTCCCAATGAGTCAGGCTGCATCTAAACAGTGGAATAAATGGTCAACGTTTCAGGCTGATGAAGGGTCTTGGCTACTGCTTATACCCTTCCATAGATGCCACCTGACTTGCTGAGTTCCTAAGAATTTGTGCGTTTTCCTCAGGATTTCCAGCATCTGCAGAATCTTTTGTGTTAGTAAAATGTCTTTCCTTTACTGTCACAAGATCCACTGCATCATGAGACTGCAGCCATTTAAGAGGACAATTCACCAGCACATTCTCAACAGAAGGTACAATAGGGATAGTTAATAAATGCCAGCTTTGGGCATGGTTTCCATCTCCCATAAATAGATTAAAATTAAAAGCTATCTGCTCTCTGATTCCAGCCTTGGCTCAGCCCTGAATCTAATTGCTCTGCCACTGGTGGCTGCCTGGCCTTAAGCCCTGAAATTCTCTCCCTGAACCATTCTGCCTCTCCACGTCTATTTAGAAGCTCTTATATGGCTACATTTTTAGTAAATGCTTTCATCATTTGCCTCTCTGAGGTTCAGTGTCAATGCTTTGTCAGATGACATTCTTGTGAAGTGCCCTGAAACCTAAGCACGACATTAAAGATGCCACATCACTGGAAGTTATTATTGTTGCTCGATACAGGAAGAGTTCAATTACTGAGTATGAACACTCTTCACCTAGACAAGTTCAAAATGAAAGTGTTAACTATAATGACTGTCAGAGACCCTTTTTACATTCTGGGCTGCCACAGGTTAAACCCATTGTCGAGCATGCTGTTTGAGTGACTTAAATTAGAACAGGTTGAAGTCTTCAAGGTGCCAAAATCTGTGGCAGTATCAGTTGGTGTTATCTGGCATGAGGTGAATGTTTAATCAGGCTTTGAGTGTTATGCTAAGGGAGGTTTCAGTGATTTTTCACACCGCCATCTATCTCTGTTGCAAGTGTTATATTTTTTCCCTGAATCTGGCATTTAGTAAGGAAGGAGGAAGTGGGAGAACAATCGACATTGGATCTGAGAATAGCACATGTTGTGCCACGCTAGGGTCTGACGTGTGCTTAGTTGCTGTCCTACCCAGCATAAAGTGCTGACGAAAACCGGACAATGGTCTTGCAGTCCAGAGCAGAACCTTAGTCCCCAGTTTCCTCTACCCACTGTCCTAGCTGGCCTTTGGACTGAGTGGCAAATTGATCCAAATGGATTCCACATCTGAACTGGGTCCAGCCCGACCCGACTGTGAGATGTTGGAGCAAAGGCGCTTGCAGGTCTATGGAATGAGAGGGGTGTGGATGGCAAGGGCAGGTGAACGGGACTAGCTGGATTGCTCTCACACATGCTGATGGGCTAAATGCAACATCTCCATTTTTACAATGGACTTTAGTTGCATCACACAGCAGTAAAACCTTTGAAAACAGCAATTCTCGTTCCATGTGAATTTTACTTCGGAATAGTGGGAGCAAGATCTGTGCAAGAGTGGGAACAAGAGTAGGTCTTTTTCATATGAGTTTCACTTCGGCCAATAAAAAGACATTAGGTTTAAGCGGAGCGGCCATTGTTGTAGTGGGCAGAGTTAGAGAGGGGGGCTGAGGCTTTGGGTCAATAGGCTTCAGCAAAAAGAGGTAGAGGAAGAGGTGCCAGAGGCTATTTTAGAATGGCCATTGTGTAGGTGGAGCATTGGAGGAGTCTAAGATCTGAGGCTTTGGTTCAAGAGGCAAGGAGGCACAGGTGAGCAGTTGGTAAGAACTGGTGAATGCTTTTTTATATGTAGTGGTTAACTAAAACAATACCAAATTTCAACAAATTAAATAAAATAGAGATGTGTTGTAGCTGCATAATTTGGCAGCTGGTGGACACCATTGTGTTCTAGGTGACTATATCTACAGCAGGTGTTGGCTGCTTCATGAACTCAGGCTGAAAGTTGATGACCTGGAAGCTGAGCTTCAAAACTGTGATGAATCATGGTAGGGGAAGACCTACCCAGACTGGTTTCAGAGGGCAGTCACACCCATTAGATTAACTACTTCAAATTCAGTCTGTGGCAGGGACAAGATGGTGTGACTGCAAGTGAAACAGGAGTAGGGGTGGAGAGGACTGAACCCTTGAGTTTGCCCAACAGGTCAGAGACTGAGGACGAGAGATGGGGCTGTAGGAAGGATGAGCAACTGAACCATGGCAGTGTGGTTCAGGGAGCCATTCCAAAGGGAGGAGAGAAGATAAACATAGTTGTAATTGGTGACAGTATAATCAGGAGAATAGACTATTTTCTTTTGCAAGGACTGAGAGTCCCAAAGGCTGTGTTGACTGACTGGTGCCAAGGTCTGGGACATCTCATCTGACTTACAAAGGAGTTTGGAGTGGGAAGGATCTAGCTGTCGTGGTCTAAGTATTGCAGGTATCAACAATGCAAGAAGCACAAAGAATGAGATTCTGCTGAGGGAATTTGAGCAGCTGGGGACTAAATTAAACTGAAAAACCAAAGAGGTGATCACCTCTGGATCGCTACCTGAGCCATGTGCAAACTGGCACAGGGTTAACAAGATCAGAGAGCTGAATCTGTAGCTCAGAGATTCATGTGGAAGAAATGAGTATGAATTTGGGTGACATTGGCACCAGTATTGGGGAAGAAGGGAGCCATACCAGTGGGACAAGCTCCACCTGAACCTGACTGGGACCAGGGGCCTGGTGATTAGAGCTGTAGATAGGGCTTTAGGCTAAATAATGGGGAAGATTCAAGTTTCAAAAACTAGGGATAAAGTTAAAGAGAAAAAGAGTGCAGGTGAGGTCACGGAAGAATCCAGAATAAAGAATAAGAGAGTAAGACACAAATATTTTAAAAGGGTTTAAAAATTTAATTTCAGGCAACATAGAGACAAATCTGAAAAGGAGGTGAATACGAGACTGAAGGTGTTGCATTCGAATGCATGTAGTTTACGTAATAGGGTAGATGATCTTGCAGTGCAGTTAGAAATTGACAGGTATGACATTGTAGGCAGCACAAAGTCATAGTTAAAGGAAGATCACAGCTGGAAGCTTAGCATCCAAGAGTACACATGGTATCAAAAGGACAGGCAATATAGGCAGATGAGGTGTGGTGACTTCGTTAGTGAAAAAAAAAGAAATGAAATCCTTAGAAAGAAGTGACATAGGATCAAAAGATGTAGAAGCCTTGTGCGTAGAGTTAAGAAACAGCAAGGGTGAAAAGACGTTGATGGAAGTTATACACCAGCCTCCAAACATAGCCAGGGCGTGGGATACCAATTACAAATGGAGATAGAAAAGGCGTGAAAAGGACAAGGTTCATGGGAGATCTCTTGTGCTTAAGGAGAGAAAAGATGCATTATGAAGGTAAGCTATCCAATAATATGAAAGAGAATACCAAAATTTTTTTCATATATGAAGACTGAAAGAGAAGCAAGAGGTGACATCAGATTGCTGGAAAATGACACTTAAGGAGTATGCGGGTCAAGCAAATAGTGGACAAACTCAATATGCACTTTGCATCAGTCTTCACTGTGGAAAACCTCAGAGGCATGCCAGAAATTCTAGTGTCAGGAGGTGGAAGTGAATGTAATCTTACAGGTTGAGTACCCCTTATCCAAAATGCTTGCAGCTGGAAGTGTTTTGGTGTTTGGATTTTTTCAGATTTTGCAATATATGAGAAAGCTCGGGATTTCCATCATTTCCGACTCTGAATTTATATGCTACTGGTAAGCAGTCTTTGTCTTGCACTTGTTCATCACACATATATGCTCAACAGTAAAAACATTACATACCATTAACATAGTAAATATATAACGTGTGCATGGTAACAAAAGCAGCTCTACAGCATCAGGAGAATCCCTGAATCAGCTGTTGAACAACAACAAACAATGGCAGGCTTTTAGTCTCCACCTACAATGCCATGTTTTGATTAAAAGGTTACAGTACACTGTATTTGTATTTTAATTTTTGTTAGGTTTTATGTAAGCTATGAAAACAATCTGCATTGTAGACATGTTCTGGTGTTAAGATTTTGATCAGCCATGATGAAAAAAATTTAATGCCATTCCTTTTCTTAAATTTCTGCAACCAGTCTGCTGAATATTCACAATTACCTTCCATTTTCAGTTCATCATGATAGATCTTTGCTTGTTTCATGATCAGCATACCGTTAAGCAGCATATGTTCACTCTGATGCTGATGATACACGATCGAGATCTTCATTTTTCGCTTTGTGCAGTATTTTTCTATTTTTCATTAACTTCTGTTCATTAGATATGTGAGGTCAGTTCTCAGAACTATTTGTGGTGATGAAGTTTCAGGGTACTTGGATGCAAATAGTAAAACAGGCTGAAGTCAGCATGGTTCCCTTAACAGGAAATCTTATCTGATAAATCATTGGAATTCTTTGAGGAAATAACAGGCAGGATAGACAATGGAAGGTCAGTGGATTTTGTTCACTTGGATTTTTAGAAGGCCTTTGACAAGCTTCAGAAGACCCGCTCGTGAGGCTGCTAAACAAAATAAGAGCCTGTGGTATTACAAGATACTAACATGGACTGAAGGTTGAATGAGAGGTAGAAGTCAAAGAGTGAAAATAAAGAGGGCCTTTTTAGGTTGGCTGCCGGTGACTGGTGTTGCAATATGGGTTGTTTGGATTTCCAGCATCTGCAGATTCTCTCTTGTTTGTGCTGGTGACTAGTGATGTTCAGTAGGAGTCAGTGTTGGATCTGTTACTTTTCACGTTACATGTGAATGATCTAGATGACAGAATTGATGATATTGTGGCCAAGATTGCAAATGAAAGAGCAGGGAGTCTGTAGAAGGACTTGGACAGATTAGGAGAATGAACAAAGAAAAAGTGGCAGATTGAATATAGTGTAGGGAAATCTATGGTCATGTACTTTGGTAGAAGGAATAAAGGCGTAAATTATTTTCTAAATGGAAGGGAATTCAGAAATTGGAGGTCCAAAGGGACTTAGGAATCCTAGGGCAGGAGTTCATGAAGATTAACTTGTAGGTTGAGTCGTTAGTAAGGAAGATGACCGTTTATTTAAAGAGGTCTAGAATATAAAAGTAAGGATGTAATGCTGTGGCTTTATAAGGCATTGGTCAGACAGCATTTGAGTATTATGAGCAGTTTAGGGTCCTTTTTCTAAGAAATAATGTGCTGGCACTGGAGAGGATCCAGAGAGAGCATCTCATTGAAACCTACTGAACATTGAAAAGCCTAGATTGAGTGGATGTGGAGGGAATATTTCCAATAGTGAGAGAGTCTGGTGCCAGAGGATGTCCCTTTAGAGCAGGGATGAGAAGGAATTTCTTTAGTCAGAGGGTGGTGATCCTGTGGAATTCATTTCCATAGATGTAACTGGGTATATTTAGATTGGAGGTTGATAGGTTCTTGATTAATAAGAGCATCAGATGTTACTGGAGAAAGCAGGAGAATGGGGTTGTCAGGGAAAATAATTCAGCCACAATTGAATGGTGGAGCAGACTCAATGAGCCAAATGGCCTAATTCTGCTCCTGTGTCTTATGGTCTTATGGAATTACACCTGCATGCAGTTTTGATTATATTCAGTGGTAGAAAATTGCATATTACTGGAGGAAGATGAGAAACAGAGGTAACAGAGCAATGCTCATTAGAATTCCTATGTCTTATGGGCAAACCAATGACTCGGAGATCATCACCCACAGAGATAACTGGAAGTTGACAGTTAGGTTTGCCATTCAATAAGATTATGGCAGGTCAGCCATGAACACATGAAATGGCAAAGTAGGCTCAATGTCCAAAAGACCCTGCAGCCTGCCCCTATTCCTGATGTTCTTATGTCTAAACACATCCACACAACGCGGGAAATACTTACATCAGAAAGACAGCAATTCAAGAGGTAAAACATGGCATGGCTGCAATCAAACTCCAAAGTGGGACTTGCAAACTGACACTCCAAGTGCAGAAGACAAACGTAGACTTCAAATATCCCAGGGACACAGAAATGACTTCTATAGTTCCTGGACACAAAGAGACTCTTTAACCAAATAAAGCCAAAAGCAGAAAAGTGGGGTTGCAAGTTGTAGCTTGTCGCTAGCATATGGGTTTACCAAGATACTGAATTAACAGTGCAGTTAGAGTCACTACAGTGCACTCGTTTCTGCTGGAGTGTAGGCGATTGAGCGATAACCAGAGAGCGGGCTACAAAATGATGGAAGTAGTTTAGGTACATAGTAAGAATCTCTTTTCCCATGGCAGGGCTATACAATAAAAGTGGGTAGAGATAAGGTGAGGAGGTTTAAAGGGAATCTGAGGTAGAAATGTTCCACACAGAGAGTGCTGGCTGATATCTGGAATGGTCTGCCTGTGAACTGATAACATTTGTGAAACTTCCAGACAAGCATTTGCATTGCCACAGTAGAGACGAGCATGGACTGAATGCATATTAATGGAATAACTATTAATAAGCACAATGCTTGGCAAGGACATAATGGGCTGAGGGCTCTGTTTCCTTGCTGTGTGACTCTATGAGGATATCAAGAGTGAGGACCTAACTCTAGAAGTGATTTATTGAATTAGCATCTGTGCAGCTAAATTCAGCAACACAGGGCATTGGAGAGTGGGGTCACTAACTGAGGGTGTGAGCTGCTTGCTGGATGCACATCAGCAGAGCTTTACACTGGAGAGAAGAATTACCTGGTGGGAACATCAGAAAGCTGGGTTAACATCAGTAGAGTTGTGTATGGTTTTATATGCACGGCAAAAATCGGCAGTCTTCCCTAATGAAGACTGTTTTTTTTTAAGTCTTGAAAACTATAAAACAAATACAGTATTTGTCATGGTCTGCCATCTAGCACCAAATCGCAGGGTGAATCTGAGACCAAATGATTTCTGGGTTGAATAGTCGGCACTGCAGTGAAGTAGCTCTCACCTGACCTATTTCTAGCCCGGAGTGCCAGGTTGAGTGAACTTCACTCCATGAATACATAAGCATTGGAAGTGATTCACTGTCATCTGAATTTCTGAATGCAAATAAGTAAATGCTGCTGGATTATTGTGTGACTTTTGGTTATGGAGAGTGAAGCACATAATAGGAAATGCACAGAGCAGGAAGATCTGCAATGCATGAATGCCACCTTTAGTTATGTGAATGAAAGGTGATCCTACACATAACTCTCTGCATTTTGGGCAGAATTCAATAAAAAAAACTTCAAAGAACAGAAGCACAGTGTTAGAATGAAAATAGGAAGGCAGGCTGCCACTTAACAGGCCAGTGTATCCCTTGCCCAGCCGGCAGCCTAAGATTTCCCGCATCCTTTCCCATCTCTCCTGAACTCATGCTTGTGTCTGTGGTCAGTTCTCTCCACACGTTACCTCAGCTCCAAATGCCAACTCCTGAAAGTTCTCACTCCTCTCTACAGTTTTGCCAAGTTGCACCCAAAACTCGTGGACCTTTTCTGATTCATCCTATTGCTGGCTCTCAAAATGTTAGCAGAGACACACTCTTACCTATCTCCCACTGCCATCCATCCTTGGAGCATTCCCATCTGCAGCCTGGTTCACCATATTGCCTTACAGTTTTTTGTTACCCACCTCTTTTGTTAACAATTACCCATATTCTCTCCAAGGGTCTACACAGATGTAACTCTACCAGCATGTAGAACCATAGTGAACCATAGTTATTGAAATCAGAGAACTAGGAGGGATTTTGACCCTGCTATGGATGTTGGAATAGCCCATCTCCATGGTTACAGAAGGCCACAGCTCAGTGGCTCAGCAAGTAATGCTGCCGCCTCACAACTCTAGTGACCCAAGTTCAAACCTGATATTAACAAATGCTTCTGTATGTGTTATAAATTGGCAAATTGGTTATTATCATCACATGCCACCCTTACAGTACGTTTCATTATGTTGGTGTATCGAGGTAGTACAATAGAAAGCAATAGCAGAAAATGTAGCGCAGGTATATAATAACGTACAAGGGAGATGACAAGGTAAATTGTGAGGTCCAGGACCTCAGCCCACAATTAGTAACCAAATGCTCCAATACCCTGAGGTTGCGTGGGTCTCCTCAGGATGTTCCTGTTCCATCGTACATTCTAAAGTTGTGCAAATTGGCAGATAAATTGCCCCTGGAGTAAGTAGGTGTTTGGAGACTCAGGCTGGAGTTGATGGACATGTGGGAGGAAATAGGTTACTGGGAAATAAGAGGCTGAATGTGATTGATTAGTTTACTCTCAAAACAGGCATTGATGCAGTCAGCCAGTTTCCCCCTCCTTTTATGATGTAAGAAAATATGAAAAGAAATCTCTAATTTGAGTAAAGCAACAAATTCTTGAAACTACAGGGGCAAAGAGTGCAGGAAATGTAAGTCAGGAAAATGTGGAGAACTAGACAGTCAGAATGAACTGTCATCCTGGGACAACACCTCTCTTACACTTGACAGTGTCTCAGCTGCTAGTGACTGTTGCCTAAAGTTCAAAGTTCCATAACTAACCCTGACCACTTGATGCTCACATACAAACCAATCAAAGTTAGTTTAATCAGAATAGTGGCAGGTGCAAAATTACAGCTACAAAACTTGAAATGTTAGATCCATCCCTATCATCATAGAAGGATCAAAACAGATTTAGCATTTAAACGATTGAACCTTCATCTTTACCTACAACTTGGACCTTCACTATGGAAGCCAGCTGGTGGGAGACTCACCAATGAGACCACAGTTCAAGATAAGGGGCCAGTCAGGTGAAACTATGATGCATGGAAATTTTTCCTCTCTGAGGGTAGCAAATCTTTGGAATTCTCTGCTCCTGAGGGATGGAGATTATGTGAGAATATTCACAGTGGAGATATTTGAAATATCAAAGACTGGGCTAGATCAGGTTTGAGGGGTCAGGTGAGCTCCTTCTATTTCCTCAAGGCTGCAAGCTGTACTTCAGTAAACAAAAAATACTCTACAGATGCTGGGGTCAAAGCAACACTCACAACACACTGGAGGAACTCAGCAGGTCGGGCAGCATCTGTGGAAATGATCAGTCAACGTTTCCGGCCAGAACCCTTCGTCAGGACTGAAGAGGGAAGGGGTAAAGAAGGTGGGGGGAGGATGGGAAGGAGAAGGCTGGTAGGTTCCAGGTGAAAAACCAGTAAGGGGAAAGATAAAGGGGTGGGGGAGGGGATAGGCAGGAAAGGTGAAGAAGGAATAGGGGAAAGCACAATGGGTAGTAGAAGGAGGCGGAACCATGAGGGAGGTGATAGGCAGCTGGGGGAGAAGGCTGAGTGAAATAGGGATAGGGGAAGGGAGGGGGAGGGAATTACCAGAAGTTGGAGAATTCTAAGTTCATACCAAGGGGCTGGAGACTACCTAGACAGTATATGAGGTGTTGCTCCTCCAACCTGAGTTTAGCCTCATCATGGCAGTAGAGGAGGCCATGTACGGACATATCCGAATGGAAATGTGAAGCAGAGTTGAAGTGGGTGGCAACCAGGAGATCCTGTCTATTGTACTTAAGTAACAACCTTCGGACTCTCCAAACTGAGGTAAATAATGAAACATAAAATAATGAGGGAGGACCATAAAATTCTGTCTCTTGCTGTGCATCTTTCCAATGCTTCCAGCCAAATGTCAGTTCCATTCTGTCCCATTCATACAACTCAGACAACAACCAACCACGCTTTACACTTGAGCAACGCACGTCATGGAGAGAGCTACTTCCAAAATATTCTCTCTTCTTAATCTCCCTGTAATACTACACGTGTGGTGACTCAACAACTGAGCTTGAGATTCCACAGTTATGTGTGGCTTTTTGTTAAATAAGTCTGTGTTACACTTTTTTGTTCGTGCTCAGTGTGGATTTCCCAGTTAAAAACAGCTCATGACTCATGACGCATCCATTCGATTTCAAGGCCAGTAACTTATCAGAATCACCATTCTGTCAGTAACAACTCACTGATTACGAGAGTACAGGTTCCCGATATGACCAGCAAGTCTTGTTTCACTAGGCTGTAGTTTCTGAGCATTGGAATAAGGTCACAATCAGTCAAAGGGTCAGTGAGAAGCTAATGCCACTGAGGAGGTGAGGGAGGAGCTATCTGTCTCCATTAAAGGTCAGAGTGTAATAATGTGGCCCCTCAAACACAACAATGAGCACACTTATAACATTTGGAAGAGTTTCACAGGAGATGAATCAAATACTGACACTACCATACTGAATGCAAGGACAGGTGACCAGAGATCTCGTCAAAGAGCTGGGGCTCATCATAAAAGAACAAAGGAAAGTAGAGACATTTAGAGAAAGATTTAAAAATGTCAGGGGCTTCCAACTGTATACACATCCTCTTGTCCAGTAGGTGGAATGTGGACGTACAGGTTATGTAAGAGTCGGAATTGGAGAACCACCGAGACCCCCGTGGGCTGTGAATTGGAGAAGATTACAGAGACAGGCTGAGGAAGTGTGTGAAAATAAAGGGAATTTTATCATCTCACTCTTTCAAGCTTTCCTTCTCTTACTTCCTGTTTCTCTCTGCTGTCTCCAGTGAAGACTATCCTGTCCTATAGACTGCTACAGCTGCTGGGTTGAGCCTCTGAGATATGAAGTGGTCCTCAGGATGAGAGACCACAGGAGAGATACAGGTTGGGATTTAGTGAAGGCACATCTTCACATGGGGCAGTGGATGCAGCTTCACCCATACAATTGAAGCTCTCAAGACCTTAGACACAGACTGGGGTCTTTCAGGATACAGACATTAGGGTGCTCAATATACAAGCTGAGAGGAATGGAGTCATAATGTAGAGGTTATAGAGGAACACTGGTTAGGAAACCATTCATTTCATTGTCCCAGTGAGAAGTTATTGACCTGAAATATTTATTGTTTCTGTGCCATATCCATATCTCTCCTTCTCCCTCTCCCTCTCTCCTGTCTGATCTGCTGTGTATTCCCGAGATTAGGGAATTATTTGCAAGTGTGCAAGTGGTGCGGAGCTGGATGGGAGTGTGAGCTGTGAGCAGTATGAAGGGAGGCTCCAGTGTGATTTAGACAGTTAAGTGAGTGGGCAAACGTATGGCAGGTGCAGTATAATGTGAGTAAATGTGAAGTAATCTGCTCTGATAGCAAACAAAAACAGGGTGACAGATTATTACCTGAATGCCAATAGTTTTGGAAAGGGAAAGGTGCAATGAGACCTGGGTGAATGTGATCCCTAGTCACTGAAGTCAGACATGCAGATAGTGAGGTGATTTAAGTACAGGAGGTGGGATGTCTCATTGAAATTGTACAGGGACTAAACAACATCACACCTTCCCTACTGTGTGCAGTTCAGCTCTTCTTGTCTTTGATATGGAGGGAATACAGTGAAGTTTAATCAGACTAATCTCTGGCTTGGCAAGACTGTTTTGACCCAAAATGTTGAGGGTCCGTTTTCCTCAACAGATGCTGCCCCTGACCCGGTTTCTCCACCAGCTCGTATTATTATTTTGTTTTGCTAGATTGGGCATATATTCGCTAACGTCAATAAGGAGACGGGAGTTCATTGAACCTTATGAAATTCCGCCGGCACTGGATAGGCCGGATGCGAAGGGAAATTCCCAGTGATGAGGAAGTCCAGAACCAGGGATCATGAGATAATGGGAGATTTCTCCAGCCAAAGAAAAGTGAGCGTGTGGAATTCCCTGCCACAAGGGAAACTAAGGACAGATTATTAAATATTCTCAAACAGTCAGAGATGTTACAGAGATCGACGGATGCGGGGAGAAAGCAGGAACAAGCGACACCAACGGTCTCGTTCTTGGTGAGGGCTGATTTGTCTCATATATCCCCGTTTCTAAGTAGCGAATTCGCTCTTTACTTCAGCGACTTGCAGCAGCGATTTTGTTGCTGAATCGCTACCGAATGAATGAAAATGCAGTTAGCCCACTCTCCAAGACTTGCCCCCTCTACATTTTTTTCGACTGTTCATCCAAATCCCTTTGAAAAGTTCCCACCGATTCTGCCCTCCCAGGTCACAATTTGCCGGGAAAAGATAGGCTTGCTTTTTTTTGAATTATTTTGCCATAGAGTTTAAACCTTTCTCCCGTGGTTACCGACTCTCCCGGTCTACACGGAGACTCCATATCACTGCCAGCACAGTTCAAAAGTCCCGGGTGGATTCTCCAGTTATAGAGGCACAGAAAGTCGTCTTCCGCGGGATCCTCACTTTGACAAGTCACACATAGCTCGCCGTATATCATGATACAGATCACATCGTGCAGTCTGATTTCAGTAGGATAATGCAAGCACTCTATCCAGGATTATAATGCACCTTCCTGTCCGTGAAAGCTGGCATTAAAAAGATAAACGCGGTACCTCCCTCCCGCAGCCCTGGTCCACTTCTGCCCTATAATGGGGGTAAGCTGCCTCGGTGCTTTGCCCCAAGCCCTTCTCAGGTGGAGAAATGCGCACAAATATACTCATTAGTCTTACATTCTACCCCAGTAGCTGTACGTCCAATAATCATGTAAAGATCCCAACGATCATTCTTAACCCATCTCTCTTTCGCAGCTGCTTCAATCTCTCGCAACTGAGCGGGGAGCATTGATTGATTCCAGGGCTGTGCCGGGAGGGGGGGGGTGTTTTCAGTTACTTTGTCCGCTGCCCCAGAATGCGGAGGTGAATCTCGGGCGAATTCGCAATCCCCGGGAGTTGTGTGTGTGTGTCACCCCAGAGGAATGCGGATAGCCCGAACCGAACTGAACCGGTGCACGCACTGAGGAGGGAAGCACATTGTATGAAGTGCAGCGTGGACGCGCCGCACCGGCTGAGCAGGGCAGCGGAACACATTTTGCCACCATACATGTTGCATTTCTCCTCGCATGCATTGGACGCAGCACGGGCGCGCTCCAATTAAGCTCCAAGCTTTGAGCTGGCGGATTATAAATCAACTGTGCAGAGCCAAAACATTTTAACTCGTTGGGCGCCGGTGCAGCGTCACGGGTCTGTGGTGGGGTGTCCGACTCACTCAGGCAGTTTGTACCTTACCTGTACCATTCCAGCCCCTTGTCGTAGTGTCTGTCGAAGAAGTGGGGCTCGACCCCGACTGCCCTAACGTCCGGGTGCACTCGGATCGCCTCCAGCAGCGCCCTCGTCCCTCCTTTCTTCACGCCAATGATGATGGCCTGAGGAAGGCGTTGCACGCCAAAGTCAGGGGTACTCGATTCCTGGACGTCCCTCTCCAGCCAGTTCTGCACCGTGGATAGCTGAGGCGGGCTGGCGGCTCTCCAACCTCCCGTGCTGCCTGCAGCCTCTGCCGGCGGCCCGGCCGAACTGACCGTCTCCACCCTGACCCGGAGCCTTGGGGAGGTCGGTCTCTCCTCAGCCGCCTCCTCCGCCCTCTGCTCGGCCCGGGACTGGGACAGGTAGCCGGTGTCGTGCAATGGGAACCGGATGGAGGTGTAGCAACTCATCAAAGTGTAGCACACATAGGTGAGGGAGAGAGAGAGTGTAAAGGCAAAGAGCACCCGCTGTGATACTTTATATGGCGGGACTGTTGCACTGGACCAGAAAGCCATTTCTGTCAGCAATGCTGCTCCGATAACAGTTGAGAGACATCTTCTCACTCCAAGTATAGCATGAGCCGTTGCAACAAACTGTCCCCATCTAATTCTGATGGAACGAAATGACCTCTGATTTATTTCAGTCCAAGGCACATGCTGTTCCGGTCCCAACGTTAGCTCCTGTCTTGCTTCCCCTCTTGTTTTTCCTCTCTTTCCCCCCCGGATTATCACAGGTTTTTGTTCTTACAAATTGCAGTTTGGATCCTCCTGGTTGTGGCAGAGTCCATCCGCAGCCACAGCCCGCTTAGCACGGGAAGCATCTCCGCTTCATGGTCAGAGAGTCCGCCGACTGCCGCTCCCTGACACGGCGCGGAGCATCTGCCCCGGGGATCCGGCTGAGCGATCCGCCAGTCGGCAGCGAGCAGCCCAGGTGAGAGCCGCTGCCGGCAGCGCCGCGTCTCCGCGATGTGCGGGGCAGCTGGTCCTGAGCGCTGGCCCCTGCCTCTCATCTCCTCCTCTCTCCACCTCCTCCTCCTCCTCTCCTCCCATCTCCACTCCGCCCCTCACTCTCCACTCGCCAGCTCTTCCAACCTTCATTCCTCATTCCTAGTCTCCCATTCTCTGCTCTTCCTCACCACCCTCCTCCCTGCGCTTTCCTCCGTCGTTCCCTTCTCTATCCTTCCGTCTCCGCTTTCTCCCTCCCAACCTCCACACCTTACTCTCCTCCTCCTTTCCTCTCTACACCCTGTGCCTCTCCCTCCTCCTATTCCCTCTCCTAGCCCTTTTCCATCCTTTCCCCGCCCACTCTCATTGCTCTCTTTCTTCTTCCCTCCCCATTATTATTTCTCCTCTCTACCCTCAGATGCTTCCTATCCTGCCACCCCTCCATCCACCTCCACTCCAGCTCATCCCTGCCCTCTACTCCTCACTTTCCTCTCTCCTTACCTACACCATCCTACTAATCCTCTTCTGTCCCTCCCTCCTCTCCCTGACCACACTTTCTAACAGTTTCCCCTTTTCCCTATCTAATTCCTGTGTTTTCCACCTGCAGTTGTTGGGAATATTCCTAATTCCCCGCAGTTTTCGGTCACCGTTAGAGAATCCCCACCGCTGGTCAGTAACAGCATTGACAACTGTCCCATTGCAAATCATAAACAGCAGATTTTGTAGATGCTGGAAATCCAGAGTAACAGCCACCTTCCCCCTCACCTCACTTTACCTATCACCTTCTAGCTTGTACTGCTCCTCCTTCTTATTCTGGCTTCTTCCCCCTTCCTTTCTAATCCTCATGAAGGATTTCAGACCAAAATGCCAACTGTTTATTCCTTTCCACGGATGCTGCTTGACCTGCAGATTCCCTCCAGCATGTTGTGAGTGTCCCATTGCAAACGCCATTCTGCCCGATGCCCCTCAAAGTGCTTTCCCTCAGCTGCCCAGTCACCAGCTGGAAGCACACTCACTGGTAACAGTGGTACGGCTGGTAGAACCATGGCCTCACAGTTCCAGTGACCCAGGTTCCACCTTGACCTTTGCATTCTGAACTCGGCCATTCCCCTATGAATGTGTATTTAATCTGATTTCCTCCCACATCCCAAAGACGAGCAAGTTGCTTGGTTCCTTGGCTGCTGTGAATTGTCCAATAGGGTGATGGAATCCAGGGGAAATTGATGGGGATGCAGGGTGAATAAAGAGCATCAGTGTAAATGGTCGTTTGGATCAGCTCAGGGTCGGTGAATCAAAGGGCTACTTTCCACACTGTGTCACGGTGATTCTGTGACTAACCCTGTCTCAACGCTACCTTCTGACTGCTTATCGTGTCTGAATTGTCATTGAATTTGTCCAACGCCTGACACTGGATGAGCAGGGATTTCCTCCAAACATATTCGGAAGACTCAGGGTCTCCATCACAAACTTGGTTCCTTAGCCACCATCTCCATCCCTTTTCCTACCAACTGTCCAAAACTGACTGAAGTCTTGGACCATTTTCATGACAACCTTTGAGCCTATTTGTAGAGCGGACCATGGGGCTATGACTGAGACCCATTGTTACAACCTCTAAAGCTTTCATAGACTCCACCTCCCATTTGTTACTGAATCCTTCATCTTTTTACATATAGACTTCACTTGCCCAGCACACTCCTGGCCACTATGCTTCAACGTTACGTCACCAGAAACACAACCTACTTTTAATTATTCCTCCACTGGCATAGCCTTGCTGTCATCTACTAAAGGCCTCAGCTCCTTGGTGCCCTTCCTTACGCAATGCCTTTTACCCTCTCTTTTTTAAATACAAACTTCCAAACTTTCCCATCGTCATCTTGTGTCAATATTCCTTTGAGAGTGTGGGCACAGGGTGCTTGGGATGGGTACTGGACTGAAGGTTTTATACAAACGGAGGTGGTTGTGGTTGGTTTTCTCTCAGTTTCTTTGGAGTTTTGGTGGAAATATTCTCTGGGTCCTGGAAACATTTTAATCAGCATGTACAGGAGTTGCTGGGAGTATTTTATCCAACAAACTGATGGATGCTTGGCTGCCCCCCCCCCCCCATGTTTACATCCAGATTAGTTAGGTTTGCCTGAATCAATGAAGGTGTCTCATCTACTTATTTTTTCCCTCTATCTTTTAAGTTAGGGGCTTGTGTTCTGCATCTAACAAACTCACACTGACTAACAACATAATTGTTCTATTATTTGAGGCTTTACACATTGACAATTCAGTCGCTTCAGTTTTCTGCCAGCATTGTTTTGAGCATGTTGCTTGATAGAAAATGTGAGTTATTATTTCACATCCTCGGTGTGTGGAAAGAGAAGACTAGAAGCTTAAATACTGCAATAATTTGGAAAATCCACATTAAACCTCTCAGAATTTCACAAAGCTTTGCCTTTATAAAGTTGTATTTAAGAGGAGCAATGGGATGATGTGAAATTAAACCATCTGTCATGGCTGAAATCTGAAATTTGCACTTAACATTGTGAAGGTTGTGTCAATAAATCCAGCTAAATACTTTGCAGATACCAGACCAGTTCCAGACCACAGCTACACAGGACTGTTAGGCACATTGTAATCTCCATGTGCTCTCTCCCTGGTTACCCATCTCTTCATCTTGCAATTTCCTCCCCTGCTCCCCTTTCCTTTTTTTTCTCAAGTTAATTTATTATTTCTCGTATTTTCTGACAGCGAGGAAGGAAGCTGTTTAGCCCGTTGAATCAACGCTAACTTTTAGAGCGTTCTCATCCGTCCATTCCCTCCTTACTGTGTCTCGCATGCCCTACCCACCAATCTTCCTGCCACCCACCTAGATGAGAGGCAACTAGCCTTCTGACACACCTTCAGGATATGGGAGGGAACTGGAGCACCCAAAGGAGAACCACATGATCACAGGAAGAACATGCAAACTCCACGCAGACGGCGCAGACTCAGGATCGAATCAAGTCGAGCAGGTGAGGCAACAGCTCCACCTGTGCCCACACCCTCCTGTTTACTTTTCTACCTCCAGGCGCTGAGTTATGGGGAGAGGTTCAACAGGCTAGGAATTGGAAAATAGGAGAATGAGGAATTCACCTATGGAGTTGTATTACATCACGAGGAGTATAGGTAGGGTGAATGCACACAGCCTTTATCCCATTATCTCTTTATAAAGACTATGCACATTCTCCCTGTCGTGATAGCTCTCATGATTTTATACACCTCCATATGGTGTATAAGGTAATACTGGGAAGTCAAAAACTAGAGAACATATTTAAGGTGAGAGTGGAGAGATTTACCAGGACCTGAAAGGCAATAATTGCACTCAAAGAGTGGTTAGTATGTGGAATAAGTTGTTAGAGGAAGTACCTGACAAGGTACAGTAACAACTTTTAAAAGGCACTTGGATAGACACCTGGATAGGAATGGTTTAGACCCTAACCTGGGCTCTACAGAGCTCTTGTTTAATAGTATTGATCCATGGCATTAAAAAGGTTGGGAACCCCTGGTTTAGAGGGATATGGACCACACACAGGCAAATGGGACTAGCTTGCTCACCATTGACCAGATGGGACGAAGGGCCCATTTCCCTGCTGTACCACTCTATTTTGTCCTCCCTCCTCTAATCAATCTTCCTACTGTCTTCAGTGTTTCAGCAAATCAGTTGGTTTAGAGGGCAATTATGAGTGGGCAGCACTGCCCCGATGTGAAAAATAGATCACCCTCCCAAACTCATCACTTCCTTCCCCCCCCCAACATATTCACCTTTAGCATCTCCTAGTTGACTCTTATCACATTCCACCTGCCTTTCTCTCTTCATATATTTTACACTATATTCTAATTTAGACTATCTCTAAAGACTGCAAAAGGATGTTATTTAAAGTACAAAGAGGCTGCAAAATCCTTCTGTGACAAGCTGGCACTTGTTTCTATTTGGATTTGTTTTCCCACTCCAAATGAGTCCCCTTGCCAACCTAAACAGATTCAGCAGCCTTGATAAAGACAGGTACTGAAAGTGGGTAGAAGGTTACAGAATGCAGTTGCTGCTGGAAACAAGACAAATGGCACAAAATTGTGGACATAATTTCAGAGATATAATCTCTTTTTTTTTGCAGTATGTAACACTTAATCTGCAATAACCACCTAGTGTTGGAGCTCATGTTCGAGAAGCCATGTTTGGCATACTGATACTGAAATGCAGCCCACCTCTAATCCAGAACTGCCAGTCTTAACAAAGGTGCACCCTGACTAGATCACAGCTCAGCTTCAATGGAAACAGAATAATGGTTTAACATTATTCTTTCTTTGCTGATTTCTGGTTTGCATTTCATGGATTCTCTCTCCTTTTTCTCACTCCCTGTCTCCTTCTTGCGATCTTTTTACTTACGCTCACTTTCACAGTCTTTCTGCCTCTATCTGCCATACATTTTTCACCCTCTACTTCTCATTCTTTTCCTTCTCTTTCCCACACATCCACTTTCCCATCCATCACACTTGCTTTTTTTTTTGCCACCATCTTTCTTCCTCCCTTTCTTGCTCTTTCCCTGCACAGTGAGGTAGTCTCTGTACACTTGCTAACCAGATGTAACAGGAGCAAAGACAGGATGAATGGAGAGAGAGCACCACAATAAATCTGCTCTCAACAACATTCAGAAGAGCAGGTAATGTTTGTGGGAGGTTATTTGCTGCCCCCCTCTGGTCACTGTCAGGCATTAAAATGAAAGGGAATGAACAGCTCCTGCCAAAGACAAGTTCTTTCATAATAACTATTAAGTCATTCCAAACTCCTTTGCAACATAGTCCCTTTTATCTCAAGTGTATGGCTGTTGCAAGACAGGAAACACAGTTGTCAATTTGTGCAAAGCAAGCTCCCCAAAAATGGCAAAAGCAATAACAGTGAGAGTGATGGTGGGGTAAGTATGAATACTATGCTCTTATTTCATATAGAGCTATGGGACCTATTACGTCAGCCAAATGTGTTGGATCATACCCCAAAGGCCTTTGCCGAACTTTATTAACGGATTGTCGGGATGCATGCCAGGAACATTGTTGGGAAAAGGAGCGTAATGTTGTGTATTTGTAACATTGCAAGTCGGCATTAATCAGATGAATTGATGGTTTTTATCAATTCACCCTTCAGTTTATCCATCACCATTATTTGAATGAGTCCCCCTGGAAGTTCAATTTATAGGCAGGGGGAAGCAGTTATTGAATCCTGTAGATGACACAAAGATCTAATAATCAGCTGCAGACTGCAGTGTATGAGAGTAAAACACTTAATGAAAACAATAACAGGATAACAACAGAAGTCCAGTGCTCCACAATTATTGCTTCCATTTTTCTGGATGATGCTGACTCACTATGGGGCACAACTCCTCATTAACTCAGACCATGACTAACTACCGAACACTCTGTGCATCACTGACAAGGCTGAAGCTGACCTGCAGTCACTGGATTGATTGGTTTTGATCCATTGAATACACTCACTACCATCCATTCTCATAACAGATCTGAAGCCTTCCAGAATTGTCACCAGCAAAGCTCTTTCGATCCCACATTGAAATGAAGGATCTGATAAACTGCCAAAGTGCTGCAACTACTGAAATGGTACAAGAAATGTCAAGAACAAGTACTTCAAGAATTTCAACTTAGTTTTAAAATTTGAATCTTAAAATACTTCAATCAGTAAAAGTGACCATGAAGCCTTTCAACTGTCTTAGAATCACAAATAGTTCAATGGTCCTTCAGAGAAAGAAATTTGCCAACCTTGAAAAGGGGAAAATATCATGTGGCCTCAACTACAGATTGATACAGCACAGAAACAGGCCACTCAGCCTCCTATGTCTATGCTAACTCTTTGAAATAACAATTCAATTGGACATCCTTCTCATTAATACTCATTCACATCAGTACGTTACAATGAAAATGTGCTAGTGGTTGCAACACTGAATGATTCTCAACAAGTCCAACGCCATCCTGTTCCTTTCAAGCACAGACTGCTCAGAGGACAGTTTCCATGCATGTCCCCAAACCACCTTCTCTTTGAAAGAGTCAAAAAAGATTGGTAAGGAGAATGAACAGGCAGTCATCACTGAAGGGGAATTCCACAGAATTATGAAAGTAACAACGCAAGCAGATAAAATGGTCAGGAAGCCATATGGCATGTTTGCCTTCATTAGTCGAGGCAGTGAGAACAAGAGTCAAAAAGTCATAGTGAAGCTGTGTAAAACCATGCACTTGGATATAGTATGTAGTTCTGGCTGCTCCATTAAAGTACATACAATGGTGGCATTGAAGGGGGCTTTTAGATAGGTACATGAATGTGCAGGAAATGGAGGAATCTTAAGAAAGGATGTGCATTCGTTGGAGGGAATTCAAAGGAGGTTCACGAAAATGAATCCAGGATTGAAAGGCTTATCATAGGAGTGTTTGATGGCTCTGGGCCTGTACTAACTGGAATTCAGAAGAATGAGGGGGGATCTCATTGAAATCTATCAAATGTTAAAAGGCCTTAATAGAGTAGATTTGGGGAGGATGTTTAAAATCAGGGTACACAGCCTCAAACTAGAGGAACCCATTTAGAATGGAGATGAGGAGGAATTTCTTTAGCCAGAGAATGACGAATCTGTGGAATTCATTGCCACAGGTGGCTGTGGAGGCCAGTCATTGGTTTATTTAATACAGAGGTTGATATATTCTTGATTACTCAGGGCATAAAGGGATACAGGGAGAAGGTGGGAAATTGGGGTTGAAAGGAAAATAGATCAGTCATGATGAAATGGTGGAGCAGACCCAATGGGCCAAATGGCCCAATTCTGCTCCTACATCTTATAGTCTAATACGGATCATGTGGATCAGACAGAAGGGATTCATTTAATTTGGCATCATGTTCAGCAGAGACGTGGGCTGAACTGTCCTCTGGTTTGCTGAGGGAAGTAAGGGATTTTGCTGCCTGTAGTCATCCCATTCCCCTTGGAAACAGAGGTGGTCCCAGCTATCAAAAGTTCAGAAGGAAACAAATAAAGGATCCAATGCAGAATTGTTCAAGGAAAATTATTCCTGATTAACTTGATTTAATTGTTGATAACGTTCCCAAAAATGACAGGTGACTGAAGTGTAGGAGATTTGCACATTGGACGCACGTTCAGTAAGACGAGTTCACAAAGTGGAAGTGCACAGGATTAATCAGTATGGATATATTTTATAAGAATTAGTGGCCGGCTGGTGGCACAATGGCATCAGCGCCGGACTCCGGAGCGAAGACTCCCGAGTTCAAATTCAAGTCGGGCCACCCCCCTAAGCACGCTTTCCATCCGTGCCGGGTTAAGCGTCGAACTAGCCACTCAGCCTCGTAAAAAACAAGGGTCCAGTCAAGAACGTTCATATCGTGACCCGGTTAATCCGAAAGGAAACCAATCCTGACACCACACGCCAGACAAGAATGGCTGACTGTCTGGTGCGACACGCTAAAAAAAAAAATTAAGAATTAGGGAACAGTTGTGGTTAATGACACTTCCTTAGTCCAGGAGAAGTGTATGGTGAAGCTCCCAGGACTGAGTATTAGGATTTGTCACCTTGCACTTGAGGTTCAAGGTACAATTTTGAAATTATTTGCTGAATTATTTCTTGATGGTCTTCAAGAGACTGCCCGAAAGAAATGGCGGATTCTTGATTGGTAAAGTTGAATGCAGATATTGTAAGTGGGCAAATCTTTTCATGAAGGGAGAGGTATAACAATATCCCATAAGTAAACATTTTTACAGGGGGTACAAGGAAAAAGACTATGATCTATGCAAACAAGTTGATAGTAAGATAGATTTCCAAAGTATGCAGTAATCCAAAAACTTTAAATTGAGGCATGGTGTAAAAGCCAGGAAATCACACCAAACCTTTACAAATCACTAGTTCAGACAGAGCTGGAGCTTTGGGTCTGTTTCTGGGAAACCATCTTAACAAGGAGGTGGAGACTTTGGAGAGAGTTCAGAAGTAATTCACTGGAATGGACCTAGGGAAGAAGGATTGTAATTTTGTAAATAAACTACAGAAGCAGGGGCTATTCCCCTTAGAACAGAGCCAGTTACGTGGATATTTTGTAGATATATTTAAAACCAGATGATTTGAATAACTGGGTAAAATAGAGGGTTAAGAGCTGATAACCAGCCAACATCGGTTTGATTTTGGCAAAAACATTTATTTTCTCTAAGCTGTAACTCAGATTTAGAATGTACTGCCTGATAGTTTGGTGGATTCTAATCCAATTTTAAAAAGGGATCTGGAGTGTGGACAAGTACATGCAGGGATTTGGGGTAGATGGGGAAAATGGCTGACTGAACCAAAGCAGACTCAATGGGACAAATAGCTTCCTTCAGTTCTGAGACTCAACCACACCCCGATACCATTGGTTACATGAATCCACCCATAATGACAATATGGTACCCACAAACTACTGGGTTAATCGCATGAGCTCAGTAGAAGACCCAGAGTTTGCATTACCCATTAGATAAATTGCAGCTCAGCTGTTAGTCACAGGTTTGATTTTTCTCTCAATTTGCTTTTAAATGTGTCCAGGAGATTAATCTTCAATCATAGAATCTTGGAATAGTGCCACATGATAGCCAGTCAGTCCATCACCTCTTTAGAAGTACAATCCAATTAGTCCTTAACTGAACCAGATGGATTTTTATGACAATCTGATAGTTTCACGGCAGCCATAACTGATGCTAGTATTTTTTAATATATGTATATAAACTCCATCTTACTTAACTATGTTACTCTCAATTCTGTATCTGCATTGCTGTGATTTAAACACTTAACTCTTACCATTGCCAAGCTTTGTGTAGGAAAGGCAAAGAACTCTGCCCACAGCAGCCATAGGGAAGCCGCCAGGACGGCAAGGGGAAATACCGCCCTGGAACAGTTCACTGCCCATACACAATACTGAGTCGTAGGATTGACATGAAAATGAAAAGCTGCAAGCAACAGGGAAATAAGGAGGAAATGAGCAGGAAAGCATCCTCTCCTGTACAATATAAATCCTGCAGACGTTTTGATCAATACATCAACAAGAATGGAGACTTGCATTCACATCTTGTTGCGTTCACCTCCTTGCTTGTTGTGACTTTTGAGTAAAGATTGTAGGTTGCACCTTTAAACTCCAGTTTATGTTGGGAAGGACAGAAATGATTCGCATGAACAATGGTGCAGCTAGTAGTATGCCAGAGATGAGAAGCACACAGGTGCAGTACTTGGTCTAATTTCCTAGTAGGTTTGATTTCACCCAGAGATGATCAGTGCTGTAGTCTGACCCATTTACACACAATTTGTACATAATGAAATAATACAAATTAATCCATATTGCAAGGTCAAATCTTTGAGATTTATCTAGTTACTACTGTATCTTAGTACAATACAGTGTGATCCAATCAATGTTTAAGAAAATTGTTTCATTAAGCAATTAGTAACAAAGGAAAAGATGCTTGCCCTATTAAGCACACAATTTTCATAGTCCTTTAGTAAGTGTTTGTGTCTCTGGCAACAACAAATGTAAGAATTATCTCTATCCCTTACTACCACTCTTAACAATGGCTCAAAAGGAGTGGATCTAAGTAGTAAACAGTTCTCAAGCAAAAGCATTCTCACATTCTTTCAGTTGCTCTGGATCCAAAGAAACAACAAATACAAAAAGCATCATATTATCTGCTTATGATTTTTTTACCAACCCCAAGACAGAAATCCACACCATTACTGTAACCCCCAAAATACTCCTTTTATATCCATGATCAACTTCCTGTCACATGACATACTCTTCCTGTCACACACAAATGTGTAAACAGGATTTAATTAAGTTGTTTAACACATTAACCATTACCACACTAGTAGTTTTAGCAATGTTAGTTTCAGATATCAGAGAGTGTTCATAAACTCAGTAGAATGTCTAATATCATTATTCTAAATTGATTACGCAGTTGTTGTCATTTTGCATATCACACTACCATTACTTAGAGGAGGTGTTGGTTTCTAATGTATTAACATTTCTGCATAGTGACATGACCTATAATTGGATTACATTTCCATACATGGATTTAAATTAAAAAGTTAATTTATCAAAAGACCCGGGCCAATTCAGGGTTATACTTCATTGCCAAAAACTATTTAGAATTGATTCTAATCATATTTTCCATTTCACCACTAGCATAAAATTTCATCTGAGTCGGAGCATCCACCTGTTGACACTCTTTGGGGCAGATGTAGATGTCTCATCATCAAAATATGATCAAATTCTTCAATTTGCTTGCTGGCTGAGAGCTCCACCTACACTTGCACTGTCATCTTAAAACAAAACACCCAAAGCTATGTCTCTGTTCCAAGGCTGTGGAACACAACTGGAACTTTCTGTCTACACTTTACACTGACTTGGGAAAGCAGCCAACACAATCAAAGCTGCAAAACTCTCCTTCCCAGGGCATTCTCTCTTCTCCCACTTTCTGTTGGGCAAAGATGCAAAAACTTAAAAACACGCATCACCAAGCTTAAGGGCAGCTTCCATCTTGCTTTAAAAGATTCTTGAATAAGCGTCTTGTCCAATAAAGGTGAACAATTGATCTCAGAATCTACCTCATCGTGGCCCTCAAATCTTACTGTCTTCTTGTATTGCACTTTCTCTGTAAGTGTAACTTCGTGCTCTGCATTCTATTACTGCCTTTATTTTCATACTGCTTTGATGCACTTCCTCTATATTTTGAAATGATTTGTCTGGGTGATACGTTTGATAATAATAAACCAAGACAAACTACCAAAATACCCACAGCTTTCGCTGCTGTGGTTGAACTGCTCTCACTGGTAGATAATGTAAATGTGAGCTTATTGCAATGTTTTCTCATGGGCAATTTGCCTACAAGTGTTTGCTGCTCAAGCCTTACACACTTATAAATATGTGGATACGGGATATAGCGTCATAGAAAAGCACAGCACAGAAACAGGACCTTTGGCCCATCTAGTCTGTGCTAAACCATTTAAACTACCCATGCCCATCGACCCGCACCTGGACCATAGCCCTCCTTACTCCTACCATCCATATATCTATCCAAACTTCTGTTAAACTTTGAAATTGAGCTCGCATGCACCACTTGTGCTAGCAGATCATTCCACACTCCCACAACCCTCTGAGTGAAGAAATTTCCGCTCATGTTCCCTTTAAATGTTTCACCTTTCACCCTTAACCCGTGGCTTCTGGTTGCAGTCCCACCCAACCTCAGTGGAAAAAGCCTGCTTGCATTTACCCTATCTATACCCCTCATAATTTTGTATACCTCTATCAAATCTCCTCTTAATCTTCGATGTTCCAATAGGAGCCACATCAGAGGACAGCAAAGACAGGTCAACTACGTGCAGTGGGAGTGGAAGCACTTGTAAGTTAAAGAAGGTTGGGAAACATTGTGACTAGCTCTTCTGCCTCACAGGCACATAGAGCTGAGTTCAATTTTGACCTCAGGTACTGTCCATGTGAAGATTGCATTTTCTCTCTGTGACCGTCCGAGTTACTCTGGGGACTACAATTTCCTCCCACAAAGAAATGCTGGGATGGTAAGTTAATTGGCCACTGTAAATTGCCCCTAGCTTAGGTGGGTTGTAGGAGAATTGTCGGGTGGAGGGACTTCATGCAGATGCAAGAAGAAAAATGGGATTAAAGATGGCCAACATGGATATGTTGGGCCAAAGGGCCTGTTCTTGTGTTCTTTTACTCTGTGAGTTCCTTCAGTGAAGCACACCATGAGCAGGATAAGTTTTTACAACTATCTGGCAGCTTTCATGGTCATCTTATGCTGCTAACTCCTAAAAATTTTGAATTGGATTTCACAGTCTATAAATCCTGCATGGCACGTGAACTCCCTGGATCAGGAGCAATGTTTCAGTGTTGGGTTTACAAGTTTCCCATTCCACCAAGTGGAGTGCATGCCAAGCCTCCTGGAGCTCCATGATAATTGATGTCATCACTTGGGGAAAGAAGGCTCAAACTTTACGAAGGGCCAACACCAAGACATTAAGTAGGGAATGGGAAGGTGGATAACGGAACTAGATTAATGTGGTCCCCAGTGATAAATGCACACAATTTGGACAGATGGCAGTTCAAATTATTTTATAATTTAATGTCATTCCCGAGGTTTCACACATCTTTTCCTTTGGGATGAAGAAAATTAAACATCATCAGCAATGTGCTCAGTCATATAGGAATGGGTAATCAATCACAGTACTCATTGAGAAAAAGCCCTGTCCCAACCAGTCTGGTAAATAACTCATGGTTATGAAATCCTCTGGAGGTCAGATAATGGTCTTCAAGTCTTCTTCTATTTATTCATTTCTGTTCACCATGGCAAATGCATCATCAGGCACGATGCCGATCTCAAAGTTTGAATCAGCTTTCCCAGGGGAGTGGGTGAAGCACCCCAGTGGCTGCCAGTGCCGCTGGGCAAGAGAACGAGCAGGGCTCCCATCCTGTCTAAAACACTTGCTGGAGATGTTGCAAAGGGGAAACATTGGGGTTGTGAAGTTACAGCCGTGAAATATTACAAAGTCCCAGCACAGCTACATTAGCAAATCAATTTATTTCTATTTGTGCTGCCTTCTCTACTTTCATCTCTCAGTCTCTTCACCAATTGCCTTTTTTATTCTTGGTTATTTCAAACTCCATCGACCAAGCAATTTCTCTGCTAGTTCCTTTACAAGTGTACTGTAATTTCACCTTCACAGCCTCTATTCACTGGGCATCTCTGCAAGAGCTGATCACACCCATGATGCCATGTGCCTTGAAGCCAGTGCTCTCTCTCTTATCCATTCATCAAACCACAGGACTTACAGCACTGCAAGATCCACATGTCCTTGTTAAACAGACACTCCTGTTTCCCAACTCTTTGTCCTCAATGCAGTAAGATATAACTTAGTGGGCTAAATACACAGAGCATGTCTTCCTTCAATATCCCCTCCTATAACAAAATCCCACTACTCTTCGGTTGATCCCCTTTGATTCTTCCACCAGTGTAAGTTCCCTTGTTATCAACCTCTCTGCCGAGAGACACGAGTTTCTGTTTATCCTCAGTATTCCTCTCAGAACTCTGTACGCCTAATTTGAATTTCCCCTCACTTGCAAAGGCAACAACCTCTGACAACTATAGTTCTCCATGTTTGTCAACATGGAGTCACACAGCACGGAAGCAGGCAAGTTGGCCACCACGATGCTAAAAACCCGCCTTCTAGCACTCGGCCTAGCGTCTTCTAAACCTGGACCATTCGTGTTCAGCTGAACCCTTCTGTTGTGACGCTTCCTCCACCGCTCACTCCTGGCAGTGATTCCAGGGACAGCACATCCTCGTTGATCTCGCCTGTCCCCTCGCTGGTGCTGTTGCATCCTTCCTCGGGTTTGGTCATAGAACTTAAGACTGGCCATCACTGGAGTCTAACCGTTCCAGCAGCCCCTCCAGCTGCTCCAGTCAATGCCCTGGTAACTGGTCCCTGAGCGGCAGATGAAAGACTTCAGCAAGTGCCCCTGGGCAAGCTGACTAATGCAGTCCGGTACACCGAGGTGAACCAAGTTCCTGTTCACCTTGCTGCACTGGATTGATTCGGTCAGCCTGTTGCGAATAACTTGCTCCGCCCATAATGCAAGAAATTACAGAAGGTTGTGGAAACAGCTCAGTGCATCACAGAGACCAGTGTCCCCCACCCCACGAACGTTGCCTATACTTCTGTACCTCTGTAAGGCAGCCGACATAATCAAAGACCCTGTGTACCCCAGATACTCTGTCTTCTCCCCTCTTCCTTTGGGCAAAAGATGCAAAAACCTAACGGCACGTGGCTCATTGAGGGCTTCTACCCCACTGTTAAAAGACTATTAAATGGTTCCCTAGTATGACAAGATGGACATTTTCCTCACAATCTACAGTATTGCAATGTGATCGGGCATCTTAGTGTCTGCCTGGCCTGCACTTCCTCTGGAGGTGTAGCACTTCATCCTGCAACACTTTCTATGTTACCTTATGAACAAATCTGTGTGAACAGCATGCAAGACAAACTTTCACTGGACCTTGATATATTTGACAGGAATAAACCAATCCATCCAACATTGGCCAGGCTGTGGGGAGGATAGGATGGGTCCAGACCTGCTGGAGGAGCTCGGGATGATGTTTCCAGCTGGCAGCATGAGAGAATCCGTGAGGAGGGGCAGCATCACCTTATTTGACAAGAGGGTGGGGAGGAATGAGTTCAGGATTGGCAGCCCATTCCTCTGCTGACTGAAGATCACAATCAAGCCTGCTCCAGCACTTGGGATTCCCCTGGCCACTATCCATTACCCAGCAAGAAGATCTGAAAGGTCAATATTCTATGTACAGATACTTCACCAACAACTCAGTCACCTTTGGTAGGAGCTTGCATGTGTATGTGACTGGTGTGCTCTCCAGAACAGGAGCACCAGCAGTCCAGTCCAAATTAATGGACAGGGAATGGAAAGTTTGCTGATTAGGGACACGAAGCTGTACTCTTCTTCCCTTCTCAGTTTGTTGTATAGTGCCCTTTGCTGAATCCATCAGGATTAGTAAGCACGTAATAGAACTGATGTTATCAGGGAGTGGAACACTGAGGTCAAGGCCTCTCTGTACACTGTCCATTTCTGCTCAGACCAACAGTTGGGCTGTAGGTTGCTCAGCATCAACAACCAGTTCAAATAGTACTGAGTGAATACAGTGAAAGCAATGCCTTGTTCTTTTCTGTCAGGGAACATAGAGTAGGCTTGACCCAAAAGCGGAACAACTGAGACAATTCAGCAATGAGCGTTAACTTTATTAAAAGGCTGCAAAATAACAAGCTGCAAGGGGCCACAAAATGAGAATAATTACTAAACACTACAGGCAACAAGGGAACTGAAGGCTAGGAGCCACTGGTTGGAGCTGGCTAGTTCAATAGGTGAACAAAGGACTGAATGACAGCTGGGTTTAAATAGGCTGCAGGTGATGAGCTGGAAACGAGAGGCAGATGACTCCTGTTAGCTGGGTGGAGACTGGGAGATGCCTGCCTGTGCCCAACCCCTCTCCCATGGCTGGCATCCGACAGCTCAGGGCAACCTGGATGTGTCCAGAGGAACTCCTAGGTGAATGATAGATCGAAGACGAAGCTGTGTGGCACACAAGAACTCTTCTCCCAGCTGAACCCTTCCTAGCCGTCCAGATACTGCACACCCCATCCATGGCAACGTGAACCCATCAACTGGCAGAATGTCTACACTGGAATGCCTTCCACCATCTTGAGTTCTGGAAGTGCAGGCTCAGGTGAGTTGAGTTGTCCACAGACGACAGACTGGAGGCAGGACACATGGAAGGTAGGTATGATCCTGAGGGATAGTGGCAGCTGGAGACAGTAAATGACTGGATTGACATCTTGGATAATCTTGAAGGGGCCAATAAACTGGGAGGAGAGCTTGTGGTAGTCGGTGCACAGGGCCAGATCTCAGGGAAACAGCCGGACATGGTCCCCAAGGTGGAGTAGTTTAGCTGGGTGCCATTGGCACAGTTGGCAGCCAGGATGGCCCCCTGTGCCCTCTTCCAAGCATTCTGGCAGCAGTAAACCAGGTCCCTGTCAGGCATGACCTCCATCGTTGACTGCTCCGCGGGGTCAGTGGGTATTGGTAGTTACGAAGTTCCTCAAAAGTTGACATACCCATGGCAGAGGAGTCGTGTAGATTGTGGGACAGCTCGACCCAGAGCAGATACATCTGTGTGGAAGGCTTATAGGTGGTGATGCATTGCAGAAGCTTCTCCTCTTGCTGACTGGCTCTTTCTGACTGACCATTGGTCTGCAGGTGGTAGATAACCAGAGGACAAACTCACTGAGGTGCAGAGGAGGGAGCAGAAGGCTCGTCACAATTGGGAGACGATCTGTGGGTCCAGTCCAACACAATGTACTGAGGGAAGTCGTCACAGTCGCCTGATGGAAGTTTGGGGAGGGGCAATGAAGTGGGCCACCTTGGAGGACCAGTCGGCCACTGTCATGATTGCCCTAGCCACACCGGAGGATGGAAAACCCGTGAAGAAATCCATGGTGATGAGGGACCACAGGAGCCCAGAGCGCTGCTGATTAGAGCAACTGGAGTGGGCTCAATGAGGGCAGGCTAAGATGAACTGATGTACATCTGCGATCATGGTGGGCCACTAGAATCGGTGTCGCAGAGAATCCAGTGTCCACCATACACCTGGATGTCCGGAGAGGGGTGAAGAGTGGGCCCGCTGGAGTGCTTCAGAGTGCTCAGCTGTCGGCACGTACATACAGTTGTCGGGTGTGTTGGCCGGAGAAGGCTCATGCTATAGGGCCTGCCAGACCTGGTTCTCAACTAGATGATGGGGTGAGGATCTGGGAGGATGGGATGATGGTCAGTGTACATTTCAGCTGGGTCGAACTGTTGTGACAGGGCACCCACCCACCTTAGTGTTCTTGGAGCCGGCGTGGTAGGAGATATTGAAGTTGAATTGCTCGAAGAAGAGGGCCTGGCGAATTGAATTAACTTTATTACTCACATCCTTCACATACTTAAGGAGTAAAAATCTTTACATTACATCTCCGTTCAAATGTGCAATAAGCAATTATAGTAATTTATAATAAATATTATGTACAACAGGATAGTCAATATAACAGGTGGAGGAAGCTGTCCCGGAGCCTGTTGTTCCGGGCTTTTATGCTGCAGTACAGTTTCCCAGATGGCAGCAGCTGGAACAGTCTGTGGTTGGGGTGAACCTTTGGGCCCTTTTTACACACCTGTCTTTGTAAATGTCCTGAACAGTGGGAAGTTCACATCTACAGATGTGCTGGGCTGTCCGCACCACTCTCTACAGAGTCCTGAGATTGAGGGAAGTACAGTTCCCATACCAGGCAGTAATACAGCCAGTCAGGATGCCCTCAATTGTGCCCTTATAGAAAGTCCTTAGGATTTGGGCACTCATGCCAAACTTCTTCAACAATCTGAGATGAAAGAGGCACTGTTGTGCCTTTTTCACCACATAGCCATTATGTACAGACCACGTGAGATCCTCTGTGATATTTATGCCAAGGAACTTAAAGCTGTTCACCCTCTCAACCCCAGGTCCATTAATGTCTATAGGGGTTACCCTGCTGGGGGATTGAGTCAACAGGTCTGTTGTATGGATATGAGGTTCTGGTGGTCAGTCCAGATCAGGATGGACTCATTATTTCCCATCAGCCAATGTCTCCACTCCTCCAAGATCTATCTAATGGTGAGTAACTGCCTGTTTCCTTCTCCATAACGGTGCAGTGTAGAGCTGAACTTGCTTGAGAAGAAGGCACAAGGGTGTGTCTTCCCATCTGGTCCGCGCTGGAGAGGATGGCCCCAGCACTCATGTCAGAAGCATCCACCACTACCATGAAGGGTCCAGAGGAGTTCGAATGGCAGAGAACAGGAGCAGTGGTGAAGTGTCTCTTGAGATCCTCAAAAAAGTGGTCCATGGCAGAAGACCAGGTTAGCTATGAAGTAGGGGAATTGGTGAGGCAGGTGAGAGGGACAGCAGTTTGGCTATCGTTCCCGATGAAACTGCAGTAGACACTGGTGAAGCCCAAGAACCACTGTAGCTGTTTAAGGGAGTACAGTCGGGGCCATTCAATGAGGGTATGCTCTTTCGCAGCATTCATTATTATGCCTTGGGGTGACAGGATGTGACCCAGGAAGGGAATGACTAGGATATGGAATTGGCATTTTTCTAACTTGCAGTACAGTTGGTCTTCAAGGAGACGCTGAGGGACTGAACAGACATGACAGACATGGTCTTGGGGGTCCTTGAAAAAGCTGAGAAAGCTGTCGAGATGGATGAACACATACCTGTGGAGCATGTCTTGGGGCATCTTGTGAATGAAAGCTTGGAAAATGGTTGGACTGTGGGAAGTCTGAAAGGCATCACCAAGTATTTGTAGTGGCCATTGGGTGTTATGAAGACCGCCTTCCACTCATCCCCCTGCTGGATACAGATCAGGTTGCACGGGCTCCATCGATTTAGTCTGGTGACGATCTGAGCCCCATGGAGTGGTTCAAATGGGCTATCCACCAAGGGGAGAAGGTTGCAGTTCTCAATGCTGATTTTGTTGAGTCCACGGTAGTCAATGTAGGGACAAAGACACCCTTCCTTTTGACAAAGTAGAATCCTGCACTGTCTGGGGATTGCCGTGGTTGCATGAAGCCATGCTGTAGCACTTCGGTGATGTAGTCATTCAAGGCTTGGGTCTCAGGTGAGGAGAAGGAGAATAGGTGGCCTTGGGAGGGGTGATTACCGGGAGTGGGTCGACTGCACACTCATGTGGCCTGTGAAGCATTAGAGCGCAGGTTTTCCTCTTACCAAAGGTGATGGGAAAGTTGTAGTGTTCCTGTGGGGGTTTACTGAGGTTTCGGCTTTCCTCCGTCTCCACGGTTGTCCAGCAGGTGGATCCCCCATTCAGTGGTGAGCCAGAAGACGAGGTGAAGTGAGGATTCTGAATGGAGACCCAGGGGTAACCCAAGATGAGAGGAGTGTTGGGTGATTCGATCAGGAGGAATTGGATGGACTCACAGTGGTGTCTGATACTCAAGTGTAAAGGCCATGTTCCTGCTCTGGCCGTCCCAGACCCCAAGGGATATCATTCAATGGCCATGATGCAGAAGAGATAGGCTTGGTAGGATGTCCAAGCTCTACACAGAATCCAATCTAGAAAGTTGCCTGTTACACCAGAGTTCAGCAGAGCCTCTTGTGCACGTACAGCCATCGGGGAGTGGAGGAGGACAGAGAGAGTGAATTGGACTGTGGTGCTGGAATGAGGGCCAGGGAGCTTACCAAATAGAAGGCCCCTCATCTCTACCTCATGGGCTCTGGGGCCATTGCTGATGAGGGTCCTTCACACTGAAATGGTTCTGGGAATGGAACTGGGGTTCTGGCTGGTGAAATGGAGGGCCATTCCATAAGATGCTTATCAATGCAGAGGACCATTTTGTTGAGGCTTTTGAGGTCAGTGGGCATCCCCTGGGTAGGCAGCTCACCTTCAAGTGCGTTAGGAGGCCATGATGGTGATGGGCCAGCAGCGTGTCCGCATTCCAGCTGAACTCCACAGTGAGGGTCTAGAATTCCATGGAGAAATCCCTCACAGAGCATGAGCCTTGATGCAGGTGAAGTATCCAATCCAATTCCTCTCTTCCACTTCCCAGATGGTTGAAAACCCGACACATCTCAGTGGATTTGGGGTTCATGTGCCTGTTCCATTTTTGTTTGTTTTTTTTGCTGGGAGGAGGGATTTGGCGGTTGATCACTGCGCTGCCTTTCTTTTCTTTGCTGGTTTCATGGCTACCCAGAGAAGAAGAATTTCAGGGTTGTATAATAAATGAACCTTTTTAACCTCTGAAGCTTTGAACCTTTGAATTCCTGATAACTATTGCAAATGATTGTTTTATTGTCCCAGTTAGTGGTGGCCCAAATCAGACCTCACCCAGTCAAAGCAGAGGTGACAAAGGCAATCTTGGCTCACCCTGGAGAATACAGACTTGGCTGGATTTCAAATTGTAAGATGCACTGGGATGATGGGAAGTCATCACATCAGGTTGGAAATCCGTCGAAGAGTTCAGACACTGGAATCCAAGGCTCTGAGGGAGGAATATGACTCGCACAGGATTGTGAGAAGAAGGAGAAGGAGAGTTGGTTGAGAATGGTGTGCAGATTCCTACTGCTCTGTCCTTATGTCAGCAGATGACTTCCTGTAGGTGAGCAAACACTGCTGGTTAAATTGTTGGTTCACCAACCCTGCCAGGAAACATAGAGGAGTCTTGACCCAAAAGCAGAACAGCGAAGACGATTCAGTGATGAATGGTAACTTAAATAATAGACTGTATAATAACAAGCCACGAGAGGTCACAAAACAAGAGAGAACATATACTAAACACCGCAGGCAACAAGGACAGGAGACACTGCCTGAAGCTGGCTGTTTCGATGGGTGAACAGCGACTGTGGCTGAGTGCAGGGTTTAAATAGGCTGCAGGTGATGAGTTGTAAATGAGTGGCAGGTGACTCCTGGTAACTGGGTGGAGACCACCTAATTTCCCTGGCTCTCCAATTAACTAGTGTTAACATTTCTCTCTCTTCAGACTCTACCTTAAACCTACCCTCATCAAAATAACACCCTTGACCGCCTCATCTTTGTGAACCATCACCCCTTTCCTTTTGAAATGTCTTGAATGTACCATCTCCTCCCAAACCCCTGTCCTTATTTCATGGTTTGAATCCTTTCTGTTGAGTCTATTGAACAATTCTGACAAAACTTATGGGATTCCAGGGGTTCTCTGTCCATCCCCATCCTTCTCAATCTGTCAATGAAAATTTCCTTCAGTATTTTTCCATGATTAACCTGTTGTGTATGTCAGCAACTGAGTAATTCTGTTTATATCTATCTGGTCATTGTTAGAGGATCGGCTGAAGTGGCTTTTCTTCCTGCGGCTGACCCTCAGTGACTTCTGGCTGGTGGCAACGAAACAAGAGAAACATCTAAGTACTTTGTTGATCACACTTTTCCTGGCAAACGATCAACACAAGTAACAGTCTGTAACTTCCTTTTGGACTTGAAGGCAATTCAATGTGACAGAGCTGAGGCGAGGCAAGGTGGTGGGCCCATCACCGAGAGCAAGTAAAATCCAAGGATCGATCATTTTAAGTGCCGTGCCAAAGGCCGAGTCGAGGCAGGGAGGTCTGGGCACCAAAGTGTACCAATTCGGCTGAACTCGCTGTTTGGGAGGAGACTTACACGCTGTGATGAATTGGAAGGGTTGGCTGCAGGCCGAGTTGAGGTGATGAGGTTGAGGTACCAGAGCATACTGAATTGACTGAACTCGATGCTTGGACAGAGGCTTAGGCACAGGGCCACATCGGAATGGTCGGGTGCAGAGTGAGTGAGGTGGTGGGGTCCAGGCCTCAGAGGGTATCACGGTGACTGAACCCGACGGGTCAGATTGAAAAGGTCAGGGTGTCAGGGCCCTAGGCGAGGGACGGGGCCGGTTCAGACCACTGCTCCACAACTCTGCTCTGCACTGAACTATGGGACTCTCTTTGCAGAATGTTATTTGATTGCGGTGATTGTCGGCATAATGTGTTTTTTTTCTCTCTGCACATTGGGTGTTTGATGGTCTTTTTTATCGGGTGTTTTCATTTTCTTATGGGTTTTTTTGTGGGCATGATGTGTTTTTTTTTCTGCGCAATGCGTGTTCGACAGTCTTTTTTATATATTTTATATATCAAGGTTGTATAATAGCTGCGTATTTTGATAATAAAGGAACTTTGAACCTGAGCTAATCCCTAAGGATCTATACCCCTGCTGTTCCTCCCCAAGTGTTGCTCTGCAAGGATACCTCTGAAAGAACAGGGTATAGATGAGGGCAGATGACTCACTTCCACCTCATCCACTCTCTCCTGCTCTACAAGAAAACAAGAAATTAGGAGCAAGAGTAGGCTGCTTGGTCTCTCAATCCTGAGCTTCCAATATGATCAGGGCCTCAACACCAATGCCCTATGGTCCTCATTCCCCTGGTCTTCAGAACTGTACCTACCTCCTCTTTAAATACCCTCACTGAACTAATCTTTACACCTCTTTAGATGAGAGAATTTCATAGATTCCCCATCCTCTGCAAGAAGATATTCTCAGTTATCTCCTCCCATATAAGGAAGTATATCCTTCCTTAAATAAGGAACCAAAACTCTGCAGAGTACTCTAGGTGTGACCCTAAAGAAAATACCAATACCTCCCTATCTTCGAGAATGATTCCTGGAATGCAGGGGCTAACATATGAGGAGCGTTTGTCGGCTCTTGGATTGTATTCATTAGAGTATAGAAGAATGAGAGGGGATCTCACAGAAACATTTCAAATGTTGAAAGGTTTGGACAGAGTAGATGTGGAAAGGTTGTTTCCCTTGGTGGATGAGTCCAGGACAAGAGGCCATAGTCTTAGAATTAGAGGATACCTGGTTAAAACAGAGATGAGGAGAAATTTTTTTAGCCAGAGGGTCGTGGATTTGTGGAATTTGTTGCCACATACAGCTGTGGAGACCCGATCACTGAGGGTATTTAAGGAGGAGATTGACAGGTATCTAATTAGTCAGGGTATCAAGGGATATGGGGAAAAAGCTGGAAATTGGAACTAGATGGGTGAATAGTTTAGCTCATGGGGGAGCTGTGGAGCAGACTCGATGGGCCGAATGGCCTACTTCTGCTCCTTTGTCTTGTGATCTTGTGATTGTGATCCATCCTTGTGCAATAAAGGCCAACTTGCCAATTCCCTTTCTAACTGTGCTTTTTCGCGATTCATCACAAGAAGTTAGATCCCTCTGAACCTCACTCATTCACAGTTTTTCTCATTTAGATGACAGTTTGCCTTTCCATTCCTCTGACTGAAGTGCATGATCAAGCCAAGTTTTCACCCACTCTCTCAACCTGCCCTGTTGCAAAGTCCAAATAGCGTCATTGCAACATACCCTCCCATTTATTTTCAAGTCATCAGCAAACTCGGATACCTTTGCACCACTCTTACTTACGTATTTTTAAATTAATTTTATTTTAGGGCTACAGCATGGAATAGGCCCTTCTGGCCCAACAAGCCACACCACCCAGCAATCCACTTATTCAACACTAACCCAATCACAGGACAATTTACCATGACCATTTAACCTACTAACCAGTACTTCTTTCCACAGTGAAACCGAAGTGGTTATGGAGTGTATGTAGTAACTCATTACAGGTGGCATCGGAATTGAACTCCAAACTCTGGAATGGCCTCACTTGTAATTGCATCATGCCAACTGCTATGCTGCCCTGGTGCCCTATAATGTATATTCTTCATGTGCGTATAGTATATAGCAAATAATTAAGGACAATGCACTAACTACATCTTTACAACCTGAAAAAGATCTATTTATTTGGACTGTCTTCTTTGAAATAGCTATTCTTCAGAATACCCAATAACATGAGATCTTATCTTGAGCAACCTTTCATGTGGCACCTTGTCAACTGGCTTCTGGAAATCCGAGATCATCACGTTTACAAGTTCCCTTTTTCACTTAGTTTTATTTCAGAGATACGAATGGTAACCGGCCCTTTTGGTCCAATGAGCCCATACCATCAAATTACACACCCTGTGACCAATTAATCTACATACTGTATGTCTTTTGAAATGTGGGAGGAATCAGGAGCAAGTAGAGGTAACCGACATGGTCGCGGCGCGAACATATAAACTTCTTCCAGCCTGCGGCAGAATTGAACCGAGGCCACTGGCGCTGTAATGGTGTTTATACTGCTTTGCTACCATGTGGTCCAGGATTGACACTCTTAAAAACTTCTGGCAAATTTATCAAGCCTGAATTATCTTTCATAGGTCAAATATCCATACTGGATCAACAGGAAATTCTTCCACCTAAATATTGGAAAGATTGAAGCCTCTAGTTGTGTCATCTAAAACACTTGGTGTAATAGTATCATACTTTATTTCTTTTATATTTAGTTCTTCAGAGCACATTGGGACATTTTACTGTTATCCAGAATCTGTATAAATAAAAGTTGTTGACACTGCTTCCAATTCAACACCACTTGGAAGTTTGTTCCCTCATATCCTCTAATATCCGAATTATTCCAATCCTATTCAGAATCAGAATCAAAATCAGGATAATTATCACCGGCATGTGACGTGAAATTTTTTAACTTAGCAGCAACAGTTCAATGCAATATATAATCTAGCAAAGAGAGAAAAAATAATAACAATAATAAATAAAACAAAACATAATAATATATAAACAAGTAAATCAATTATGTATATTGAATAGATTTTTTTTAAATGTGCAAAAACAGAAATACTGTATATTAAAAACAAGTGAGGTAGTGTCCAAAGCTTCAAAGGCCATTTAGGAATCGGATGGCAGAGGGGAAGAAGCTGTTCCTGAATCGCTGAGTGTGTGACTTCAGGCTTCTGTATCTCCTACCTGATGGTAACAGTGAGAAAAGGGCATGCCCTGGGTGCTAGAGGTCCTTAATAATGGACGCTGCCTTTCTGAGACGCCACACCCTAAAGATGTCCTGGGTACTTTGTAGGCTAGTGCCCAAGATGGAGCTGACTAGATTTACAACCTTCTGCAGCTTCTTTCGATCCTGTGCAGTAGCCCCTCCATACCAGACAGTGATGCAGTCTGTCAGATTGCTCTCTACGGTACAACTATAGAAGTTTTTGAGTGTATTTGTTTTCATGCCAAATCTCTTCAAGCTCCTAATAAAGTATAGCCGCTGTCTTGCTTTGTTTATGACTACATCGATACGTTGGGACCAGGTTAGATCCTCAGAGACCTTGACACCCAGGAACTTGAAGCTGCTCGCTCTCTCCACTTCTGATCCCTCTATGAGGATTGGTATGTGTTCCTTCGTCCTACCCTTCCTGAAGTCCACAATCAGCTCTTTCGTCTTATCGATGTTGAGTGCCAGTTTGTTGCTGCGGCACCATTCCACTAGTTGGCATATCTCACTCCTGTATGCTCTCCCCCATCTATTCATGTGTTCTTTTGTTGTGAAGTATAATCAACACCAAAATCAATAGATTTTTGAAATACAAAGCAATGAAGGATCAGACTGAAAAGAATAATTTTTGAATCATTCTATTCCTATGTTGAATAATTCTATTCCTCCCCGCACTCCCATATTCTTTAATTGCAAATGGCCCTGCCTCCCTTTAAACCCTGTTCAATCTGAATCCAGCAGATTCCCATTAATATCCAATCCTATCTAACCCCATTCTCTTCCAAAAACCCTCATACATTTTTGTATCATTATTAGCTTAATTTTACTTTGAAATTCACTCTCCATAACTTTAATATTCCATCTTGCTGAATCCCACTCTCCCACCCCTTCTAACCATTATTCCACCATCTCATCCATTATGTAATACCTAAACTCAAAATAACCATTAGAACAACCACCATTTATATAATGCAGTCTCTTCCTTGGCCTTTGTAACCCAATTTCCTCTTTTTAACTGTCTTTTCTTTTTCAAACAAGTGCAGGCTTTGAGCTGGAGCTTCACAGATTGTGAATGTTGACGGCTCATTCAATGTCAATCTTCAATTGTCCTCCAGAGTTGAGGTTGTTTTGTCCTCAACCGAATTGGAAGGCAACCAAGAATCAATCATATTAGTGAACCGGTGGTTTTGTGGTAAACATTATTGTTTTTTTTTTACTTACAGAGTTGTTCAATCATTTGCATTTAAAGTTTCCAATTACCTAAAGGAAGTCAAGTTCATATCAATAGAAGGAAACCAATAGCTGGGCATTAATACAGACACTACAATACATGCTGCTATAAGTGGTGATCTCATTACCTGGTTTAATGGACTTTACAGATGAGTGTGTCCTCATAAAATCATTCAGAGTCTTCCTCAGTCAGAAGCCCTGGATGAGCCACGAGATCCAAAATCTGTTGAGAGCTAGATCAGAGATATTCAAGTCTGGGAACCAAAAAAAAAATTACAAGCGGTTCAGGTGCAATCTCTGGAAAGCTACCTCATGGGTGAAGTGGTAATTCCAGACTAAACTTGAATCAATAAAGGATGTTCAACAATTCTGGCAGGGCTTGAATATTATCACTTCTTATAAAGTTAAATCAAGCAACATAGAAGACAGCAGGGCTTTGCTTTCAGATGAGCTCAATGCTTTCTATGCTCACATAGACCATCAAAACATGGAGGAACCATCACAAACTTCCACATCATCTTATGATTTCAGTCTCTGAAGCCAATGTGATGTGGTTATTATTCTATAGATGTACTGAGTATGCCCACAAGAAAATTAATCTCAGTGTTGTATATGGTGACATACATGTACTTTGATGATAAAATTTACCTTGAACTTTGGTGATGATAGGTTTGAAATATGCACAAGAATTCAAGCTACAATGTTTTCACTACACCATTGGTCTTTGATACGTGACATGTCCAAGGTACTTAGAGCACAAAATATTTCATTATTTCCTTGTCAATGTTTAATTTATTTTCTAAAGTAAACCCTAATTCCAAATTTGAGATCTTCTTCAAACCTCAGTGGGAATTTAAGGTTGGAACTCTCAGAATATTAATCAGAATTGGGAGTAATTTTATTTGCTCCTCTCATTGGTAGTCCTTGCTGACCACTCACTAAAGCCCTTATTCCACATTTCTATGTCTGTCTCGGCTGCACTGATGAGTGATTCGACCTCCGCAGATGTAAATTGTGCTATGAAACTTTAACCAATCGAATGTAATTAGGACACTGGGGTACCCATTTCTTTACAGCAGTGCAATTAGAAAATAGAGGCATAGATTTATACAAATCTGTAATTAGGAAGCAAAGGTACATATTTATACAGATGTGTAATAAGGATGCAGAGGTGCCATTTTACACAGATATGTAATTAGGACACAGTGGTGTACCTTTATGCAGATATATAATCAGAATGTAGAGGTGCTTTTTTCATAGGTCTGTAATTAGGACAGAGGTGCACCTTTATACAGATGTGGCACATCCTTACCTCCACTTCATATTCATCTTCATTATCCAATCTTTCATCTTCACCCTGCATTCCATTACTTTACTCTCTACTTCTTCATTTTCAGCTTCCACTCTTTCATCCTTCAACTCTTCATCATTATCCATTGCTTTACTCTCATCCTCTGATCTGTCACCTACACCTTCCCACACTTCACCTTCTTCATCTTCTTCTGCGTCCTTTAGTCTGCATTCTTTTTTTCTTTATTACCCTTGGCACAGTTGCTTACTGCAGAGGGGTAGGGTGACTGGATCAAAAATGGCATGGAGAGGAAATGAATCATCCTGTGTTGACATCAAGGTGATTTATTACCTGATGAGTTTGAATCCTGCAATATCTAAGGAGATTTATTTTCCAACACTAGAAGGTAACTGTAATTATCTAATCTTTGCGTATCATCTTTACTTTACCCCATTCTGAGGATGTCCTCTGCCCCCCTGAAAGCATGGACACGTTCTGACGTTGGATGTAATGAGATCAGGCAGACCCTAGTTTACTGCTCAGGGAGTCATTCATCATCTGTTAATCTAGGCAGCGTGTGTCACTGCAACCTTTACATCAGAGCCCAGCATCATCCAGAGTAGAATTCTATACAGGAGGATTCTAATCAGGACTGGGAATTCTTCCAGTCAACTCTCCCAATCCTTGTGGTCCTGCTTCCAGCTCAGACGAATAGACAAGGCAAGAGCTGCTTCTGATATTGAGAGTTGTTTCCACATACGGTTATGTGCGATAGCAAAAATTCAAAGGTATAGTGCTTCCCTATCTACAAGCACTGACTTCCAGAAATCAAACAAAATCTATAACATGGAAAGAGGCCTGAAGTATACTAAAACATTAGTAATATTTGAGTAATATTATAAATATATTGTTGGATTAGGCATTCTTTGTTGTTTACATAATTCATTATGGGTTGTATGTAAAAGATAATTGAATGCCCCCATGTTCAAGTGAGCACCTCGGCAAAGACAAACCAAGTACAAAAGTATTCCGGGCCCCCGTGTTTCTCTTTTGATTGTTTCTGGAGTTACAAAACATAACAGTGATTTAAAATGAATCCAAGATGACCACCCTCCTGTTGAAGTGCAGCACATTTCATTTCTTTAGAAGGAGAGAGAGATGGTCAAGTTAAACAAAAAGGCAGAAAACAGACAAAATTCATGGGTTCATAAACAGTGAGTCTCAGGTTACAATACTACATTTTTAAAAAGCAGAAATGGCTGGCTACATACCAAAGATAATGTAAGTGTGTTCAATTGTATAACAGGTTGCTGGATGAATTGAGAAGTATTTTGAAGCAAATGAAACAGCCAATGAAAAGCAAGTGCCAGTGTTACTGAGTGCAATAGGTGCAAAAGCATACACTTCGCTTAGAATTTTAACTGCTCCGAACAAACCAGCTGAAATGAGCTTTGCTAATGTCATGAATGTAATGCAGAAGACAAACCATTGTTGATTGCAGAATGCTTTAGGTTTCACAAGACAATTTCAACAGCAAGCAAGTCTATTTCAGTTTATATAGCTGAATTAAAGAAATTGTCCAAGCATTAACAGTTCATGATTGGCTTAATGATGCACTGAAAGGTGATTTAGTTTGAAGAATCTTAAAGGAAGCATTCAAAAATAGTTCCAAACTGAAACACAACTCTTACTTAAAAGAGCAGTTGAATTTGCCGTATCAACATGTGGCGAGAGTCTTTGATGAAGATGGCTTGGACCCAAATACTGGAGTATCTGAGGTGAGGATCGAGACATGGTATCAAATAGGATCAAGAACTGAGTACTAAACAAACACTAGATAATATCATTTGTAAGGCTTATGAATGAGCACTGAGGCTCCGTTCAGGTGCTCTTTAAATACACAATTCTTGGCGCCCAAAACATGATTGCCAATTAGTGGGACAGTCCGGGATCTTTAAAATTGCCACACCAGCTACCCGTATTCCAGAGAGTTAGAGCCCTGGAAGATGGCACGGATGGGTGCATGTCATAACAGGAACCCCTCCCCTATGGTCAACTTGTGATGGTCCTGGCTGCTTGGAGAGACGATGATTGTAGTCATGGATGAGAGCCAGATCCAAGATGTCGCTTTTTGGATCCCAGCACTGTTCCTCAGTGCAAGATGCTTCCCAGTTAACAAGGAACTGCTGAACACCCTGAACAGCTTGTGAATCCAAAAATTCTTCTCACGGTGGAGACCTGTTCACCATCGACAATCCTTGGCAGTGGTGGCATTGATGGTTGTGGGGCTAAAGGGCTGGTCTTCACAGGTTTTAATTTGGAAATGTGAGAAGTGGGATTGATCTTGAGGGTAAACACGAGGAATTCTGCAGATGCTGGAAATTCAAGCAACACACATCAAAGTTGCTGATGAACGCAGCAGACCAGGCAGCATCTCTAGGAAGAGGTACAGTCGACATTTCGGGCCGAGACCCTTCATCAGGACTGACGAAGAGTCTCGGCCTGAAACGTCAACTGTACCTCTTCCTAGAGATGCTGCCTGGCCTGCTGCATCCACCAGCAACTTTGATGTGTGTTGCTTGAATTTCCAGCATCTGCAGAATTCCTGTTGTTCCCAAGACGTCTCTTATTTTTTGTAATATTATTTCACTGTACACATTAAATAAATCAGGGGAGAAAACACATCTTTGTCTAATGCCTCTCTTGATTTTCGTAAACTGACTCATTTTTCCATCTATTCTTATAGCAGCAGTTCGTTCCCAGTACAGATTTCTGATTAGGCAGATGTCTTTCGAATTTAGATCTAGAGTTTTCTGTAATATTTCAAACAACTTATTATACAACCATCTTTATTTTACAAGCATCAATTTTCCTTATAGCCTTAAATGGACTTTGTTAAGTGCCTTCTAAAAATCCATATGGAAAACACCTGCAGGATTCCTTTAACCAACTTCCCCTGCAACTTCTTCAAACAAAAGCATCGGTTTTGTTAATAATAATCTATGTTGGCTCGCTATTGATTCAAACTTCAACACGTGCTTATTAATTTTTCCTTGATTATTAGTTCTGAAAGCTCCTTCTCCCTAGAGTTCAGCACGTGTGCGTTTACACTGAGGAAATACCACACTACCTAGGATGAGATGTTAAACATGTGCCCCATCAATCCTCCCAACTGGAAGCAAAAAGATACATGGCACTGTCTGAAGAAGAGCAAAGAATCATCCCTAGTTTCTTGTCACTCATTCGTCACCAATGATTATCTGACCATCATCAGAATGCTGCTTGTGGGATCCTGCTGTGCACAGCTTTATTACTGCAAGGCTTTCTGATACAAACCATATTTCAAAAACACCTTATTCACTGCAGATCTTGATGATAAGTGGTGAGATTGTTCATTGCCAGACTGCTGCTCAAAAAGAAGTTGTGCTTCAAATATTGTTTCCCCCTGTGAAATATGAAAGACTTGATAGAGCAAGAGAAAAACTATGACTCAGAAGGATGCCACTCTGCCCATCATGGACGAGGACAAGGGTGATTTTCTCGTCCATTTCTCCTTAGAGCATCAGATGAGATCTTCAGCTGCAGGAAACTCAGCCTCGGCCTTCTGCTCAGTGAAGTGCGGTGGAGAATACCCAAACTGATATTTGAAAGGGGACATCCCATGTGTTGAATGCTGTGAGGTGTTATAGGCGACTTTTGCCCACATCAAGTGGTCGCTCCACTTGTCTGGTCCTTCAGAAGCCAGATATCTTAGGGTTCGTACCAAATCTTGGTTCAGCCATTCCTTCTGGCCATTGGACTGTGGGCGAAACTCAAAGGAAAGACTCACTGTTGCTCTAATCGGCTTACAGAATGCCCTCGAAAAGCGTGATGTGAATTGTGGACCACAATCCAACACAGAGTCCACTGGGAAACTATGGATCCTGAAGACCTAGTGCAGGTCAATTTCTGCCGTCTCTGCCGCAGATGGTAATCTGTCCAAAGCCATGAATGTGCAGGCCTTTGAAGAACGATCCATGACTACCCTGATAACGGTCTTCCCCTTGGAAGGAGTAAGACCCGTGACAACATCCATGGAGATGTACAACCATGGTCTGCCCGGAATAGGCAGAGGGTGAAGCAGCCCTTGAGGTTGGGTGCAGGGCTCTTTGTTCCGAACACACACCTCGCATGCCAGCATGAATTGACAGACTTCTGTTACCACTCCAGGCCACCAATATCATCTCTTAATCAACTCAAGGGTCCTGGCGACCCTTGGGTAAGCGGTCATTTTTGATGCACGTTCCCATTGTAGAAACTGAGACTGGACAGAACTAGGAACAAAGAACCGACCTGGAAGGCCATTCCGAGGAATCCCCCTGCCCCCCACTCCTGGGCTTTGCGAGCAAGGGTGTTGATTCCCCAAGGAATTGGCGCTACCTCCTTGGTGGCTTGGAGCAGAATAGTGGTAGGCTGCTTTTCTCGTTCAGAGTCATTGAACTGACGGGACAAGGCATCTGACTTCTGGTTCTTTGACCCCGATGGATAGATCAGCACAAAATTAATATGGTTAAAGAAAACAGACTACCTGGCCTGCCTGGAATTCAGTCTCTTGGCTTCCGGAATATAAGCCAGGTTTTTGTGATCTGTCCATGTGATAAAAAGCTTCTCGGTCCCCTCAAGCCAGTGACTCGTTTTCTCTAGAACCAATTTGATGGCGAGCAGCTCTCTATTCCCAATGTTGTAGTTCACCTCTGCCAGGGATAGCCGCCTGCAAAAGAGTGCACAAGGGTGCAGTTTATTGCCCGAAGGTGTCCGTCCGTTGAGACAACACTGTTCCCACTCCAACATCCGAGGCATCAGCACAACAATGAAAGAAAGGTCCGGGTTAGGCACAACCAAAATGGGAATTGTCATGAATCACTTTTTGAGCTCTGCAAAAGCAGATTCTGGCTCGATAGTCCAGACAAAGGGCCCGAGGAGCTCTTGGTTAGTACTGTCTGTGGAACCTCCACAGAGCAGAAGTTTCCAATGAACTTTCAATAATTTTCTTGAAGCTTCCATGCACTTCAATAAAACTAGGATGTCGTCCAAGTAGATTTGTTTCATACTGGAGGGTTGTGGCCAGTCTCCAACTGCCTGAGTCTTATTAGGGTCCATATTGAGATTGCTATTAGAGATGATAAAGCCCAAAAATGAAATGGTGGTTACGTGAAATTCGGACTTCTCCAGCTTGACAAAAAGTCCATGATCCTCTTTAGGATATCCCTGACATGAGTGACGTGCTCTGCCATGCACTTCAAGAAAATTATGACATTGTCCAAGTAGATGAAGGTGTACTTATGGAGGACATCCCGGAGCACATCATTTAAAAGGCCTGGAAAGCTACTGCCACTTTCCCAAGGCTGAAGAGCATGACCTGATACTCATAGTGCTCTGTCAGTGTGTTGAATACTGTCTTAGACCTTATGACCATAAGACATGGGAGCAGAACTAGGCCATTCAGCCCATCAAGCCTCCTCTGCCATTTCCTCATGGCTGATCCCGGATTCCACTCAACCCCATACATCTGTAAGGCCGATTAGTCATCCTATAAGTCCTGTAAGTCCTGTAAGACCTATAAGTCTTCCACTCATCACCCTTTTTATGTGAACCAGATTGTACACACTCTGAAAGCCTACCTTCAAGGATACTCTTGCCCCTTGGAGAATTTCGAGTGGAAGAGGGTAACAATTCTTGACGGTTATGTGATTCAGCCCTCTATAATTAACACATGGCCACAGGCTCCCATCCTTTTTCTGTATGAAGAAGAAGCCAGCACCAGCTGGAGAGGTGGAGGGCTGAATGAATCCAGGGCACGAGCCTCCTTTATGTATTCCTCCATATTCCTCCGAGGATGACTCCTGAGGCTCCTTAGGTAATGGGTGATTTGGCAGACCTCAGAGTCTCCTCCATAGGTTCACAAGAGTCTTTCGTGGAAACAGAGTCTAAATCACAGTCCAAATCCTTGTCCATATCCTCAGACATTGGCAGTGAGCCATGACAAATGGTTCTTATGTTCCTGGGACTAGCTTCCAAGGATCTCCATTTTGGAGCCTTCCCCTTAGTCGAGATCTGGCAACTAGAGCCCTTTGGCTTAGCTGCTAGAGATCCAGACTGCTTGGGCACCTCCTTGGCTTGCTCCTGAACCAGAGATCTCGTTCTAGCTCACCCTTGACTGGACAGAGCAAGGACTCGCACAGGACTGTTTGCTGGAGCCAGCTTGTCTTCCCCTGAAGGCAGTACCAGGTTTCCTGAGGCTCCAGGTTACCCTGAACAGAAGACTGCCCCCTTGTTGACTGCTGGTCTCAGGAGAGTCTGGGGGTCAGAACACCAAGCCAAAAACATATCTTCTTGCAGCGACTGGACCATGTAATGATCCTCCCTTCCTTCCAGTTCATGAAAGGGTTATGCTGGGACCGTCATGGGTACCCGAGGATCAGAGGTATGTGAGGAGACTCAGTGATATAGAAAATAATGTCCTCTGTATGATTCTCTCTCCTCATTTGCAAGACCAATGTCTGCTGCCGGATCTGCCTGGAACTAAGCTGACGGCCATGCAAGACAGTTGCCTGCAGTGGTATGTTGAGCTGACGGGCAGTCCCAAGGTCCAGAAAATGTCCAGCTGCCCCAGAGTCCAATAAAGCATTCACCTCTCGTCAGTTCTTACCCCAGGAGATCTCTGCCCTCAGCGTGACACCAAAATCTGTGAGGTTGGGAGTAGTGGCTACCACTGTCACAGTCCTCCTGACACCCGACAGTCTTAACAGTTCTCCTGACAGCTACAGCTTCGAATATTTGGCCCGCAGTGGCTAGCTTCCCTGCTGTAATAGCAGCAACATCGACTCCGACACCGGAACCCCTCTTCGGCAGAGATTCTTATGCAGCTGACGTTAAGTACAGACTCGACAGGACCCTGAGCAGGAGACATGTTGGTCATGGTCCAAGATCATGGAGTGGAGCTACGATGCATTGAGGCCAGGCTTGTGCTAGCCTTCTTCAATCTCTTGATGTAGTTCCAGTTAAGCTCTGCCAGATGATTATCAAAACAAATGCATTAGTTAATCAGAACCTCCAAGTCCTCTACTGACTCTCTCAAGGCAAGGGCATCCTTCGGTTCACCTTGGAGTCTGTGGTGAGTGGCCAAGGCCTCCCCATTTCAGCCATTCTCTTGGGCCAAGGTCCAAAACTCGATAGCGATGTCATCCATCGAGCATCCACCCTATTGAATCTTCATCAGACGATCCAAGCCTCAGCTGGAACCAGCAGGGTGATGGAACACCTTCCTCACAACCACTTTGAATTCCTCCGCATCTGAGCAAACCTCTGACCTTCATTCCCAATGCGCGATGGCCCAGGCCAGGAGTCTTCCAGTCAGAAGAGAGATAATGAAGGCCACCTTTCCTTGCTCTGGAGGGAACTGGGATGGCTGGAGTTCGAACAGGAATGAAGCCATGGCAAGAACACAGGTCACCGTGGAATCTCTCTGGGGTTGGATGATATACGGGCTCTGTAGCAGTACCAACTGGCTCTCCCGAGCGACTCTGGCTTCATCTTCACAACCAACGGCTACCTGGAAGTCATGTATCTCAAGGCTCTGTTTGGAAATACTTTTGCTGTGTCTGGTCTCTGACCCTGATACCCTGCTAAGTCCATGCTGGCTCAATCGTCCTGAGACAAGACCCTTTGGCGAAGGTGGTTTGGACCCAAATTCTGGAGTACCTAAGGCTAGGATCGAGGCATGGTATGAAACTGGATCGAGAACTGAGCACAAAACAAGTGCTAGACGATAACGCTAGTAGGGCTTACCATTGAGCACTGAGGTGCTCTTTAAATATGATTGCCAGTTAACAGGGCAGTCCTGAACCTTTAATGGTGGCATGCCAACTATCCATATTCAGGAGAGTTAGAGTGTCTAAACCCCGGAAGTTAGTATGGCTGTGTGTGTGTTGTAACACAGCAGAAACAGCAGCCAGAGGTGCAGTTGAGCTGATTTGGAATTAAAGTGAGTGTGACCAAAATTGTAACATCCAAACAGAAGGCTGAGTGGCCAAATAAATTGTTACAGATGTAAATTCAAAACTTGAAGAAAATGCAACAAAGTGGGACACATGTAAAGAGCATAGACAGACAAAAATAAATGGACTGCAGGGGAGAAGAGGAAAAGGTAAAATGTTAAGTTACAGTTTCAAAAAGAGCACTAATCTCACTAATCTCATGCTGTTGATGAAAAATCTGATAATGATGAGAATGACACAGACTCTACAGGCTTGAGATATACAATGTGAAAACTAACAAGAGACAAGCAATATGGCTTACACCAGAAGTGAACGGCAAATTAACTAAAATGGAAGTAGAGGCATGTTTCTGTCATTCCTCAAAATGATTCTGAATGGTATTTCAAAGGTATTGAACTGAAGCCTACAGATATCCAACTGTGAGATTATACTGGAGAAAAGATAACTCCTATGGGAATGACACTCGTTACAGTGAAATACAACAACCAATAAACCACATTGGGCTTGTACGTGGTTAAAACAGGAGGACCAACATTGTGAGGTTGTGATTGGCTGAGACAACTGCAACTTGATTGGACATCCATGAGATATATGCATTCCACATTCCCTGCAATTCCTGTATCAGATTCAACTGAAAACAAATTAAGAAAGGTACCGCACAATGCCACAGCAGTGTTCAAGGATGGCTTTGGAAATCTCTAACATATCAAGGGTAGAATCATGTTAAATGGAAATGTCACACCCAAGTTTTACAGAGCCCATCCTTTCCTTATACCATTCATTATAAACTAGCCAGAGAGCCAGATCACATGGATTCCGAAAGCATTCTTTCCAAAGCTGAGTGGAGCCCATGGGTAATGCCAGTGGTCAGAGCGGCCAAGGATAGGTCTGTCAGAATCTGTGGTGATTTTAAGGACACCATCAACACAATACTGAGAGTAGATGAACAGCCTCTGCCCAGGACAGAGGATATCTCTGCAAACATTTCTGGAGGGAAACGCTTCAGCAAAGTGGACTTAACTAAGGCATATATGCAGGTGGAGATGGAAGAAGGGTCCAAGTGTTTCTCACCATAAACTCTCACAAAGGGGTTTATCGTTATAACAGACTTACTGACGGAGTAACACCCGTACTTACACTCCGGCAGAAAGCTATGGACCAGGCACTGCAGGGCTGCCTGACGCTCAGTGTACCCAACGGGGATGAGAAAGAACATCTCCAAAATCTCAAGGCAATGTTAAAAAGATTGGAAAATTATGAGCTCAGAGCATGGTGCAAAAATTGTGAATTCTTTAAACCAAGTATTACATACAGTGCAAAATTATTGATGCACAAGGATTACACAAGTGTACTGAGAAAATTCAAGCAGTGTTGGGTACCCGAAGGCCAAAGCATGTGTCACAGTTGCAGTCCTTTTTAGGATTTGTCAGTTACTATAACAAAATGGCTATTGTGTTCCACCCTTTGAACTCATTACTACAGATTGGGAAGAAATGGCAATGGACAAAGTGTATGAAGTGGCTTTTCAAAAGACATATGAAATGGTGATGTCAGACACTGGAGTCACACATTATGATCCACATCATCCAGTGAAGCTTGTCCGTCATTCCTTGCCTTATGGTACAGGTGCAGTTATGTCACATATGAGTGATAGAAGTGAACACCCCATAGACTTTGCATCAAGTTCCCTTAACGCTACAGAAAAAATTTCACACAGGTTGACCCAGAGACCTTGAGTCTGGTTGGGGTGTAAAACCTTTCAACCCGTACTTTACAGTATTACTCAAATATTACTGAAATATTAAATATATGTCACTCTTCCCTGCTTATCTCTCTCTCTCTGTCTCTCTCTCTCTCTCTCTCGCTCTCTCTCTCTCGCTCTCTCTGTCTCGCTCTCTCTCTCTCTCTCTATATATATATATTTTTTAATATTTCAGTAATATTTGAGTAATATTATAAATAAATTGTTTGATTAAGCATTCTTTGTTTACATAATTCATTATGGGTTATTTGTAAGAAGTATGTAAATAGCATATGTCATTACACCACCTATTTCATATGTGAGCACCTCACTAAAGAAAAACTACACAAGGAATATGGGCTCCCATGTGTTTTTTTTCATTCAGTATCTGGAGTTGCAATGTAGAACATGTCCATCACAGCTGTGCTGGTTTAAAAGGAGTTACTTATTCCAATGCAACCTTTCAGCACTGGGAACATAGGAAAAGAGGGAAGAATGATAAATTAGCAAATAAAGTTACAAAAACCCAACACAATTTCATTGTTTAACCCAGAATACCTGAAGAGGGGTACCATTCAGTTGAACACCTGCGCAATTATAGTTTTGTTGATAACAAAACTAACTGTACTCTCCTATTTATGCTGCGTCACATGCGATAAACAAAGTACCTACCATTAAAATCTGCCAGTTGTAAAAATAATTTATCTGCAGATCAGCTATTTAGTTGGTAATGAGAAATCCACTTGACTGAATATCACTAGTTTACTGGAAAACAAATTATATTGTCATGTATCTTACAGAGTCTGACACAATGCTGGATGCTGGAAGAACAATCGAGTTATCTAATTGAAATGAAACTTCAGAGCTGTGTATCCCTTTTAAGGTTTACTCTTGACTGCATTTAAGACAGTTTTATGCAGTCCTATCAGACTCAGTCCAATACTCTTTTATAACAAGCTGTGTGCAAGAAACATTGTTTAACTCTCGTTGGTCTGGGTGGAGGCAGATCACATATGGAGGTATACCTTAACTTAAAAAGAAATGGCTTTATCCAGTCATTTGAGAACAAAGTTAGGACTCCCTATAGATTGTTCTCTGTAGCTGTAGCAAAGGGAATGGTGAGAACACAGAATGAGTGGCCTTCTTTATTTCAGAATGTAAAATATCACGTAAAGGATATCACTAATATTGTAAGCATAAAATACACTTAAGCACCGTAGGTAAAGATTTTCTGGAATGTCCAGACTAATATATTGGAAAATAAAAACATTAATGGTACAGTAATAAACAAATAAAACTCCAGGAGAGATTTATTACTGGGAAATTGGCATTAATGCACTGGAACAGCGCATCCTGGCATAAAACATGCACACAAACATTGGAGAGGTTTACTATTGGAACATTAACACTGAAATTCTAAAACAAATGATAATATTGCAGTAATAAACATTCCGGAATAGCAGCAGTGTTTATCATTGCAATATTAACTCCAATATGCCAAATGAAAACTCAAAATCACAATAATGAATATATTGAAGTACTGAGCGTAGATTTATTGTTATAAAGTCAATGTTAGTATATTGAGGACTCCTCTTAAGATCTTACTCTTTGACCAAAATTGAATGTGTTCTTTTTTTTGTAAGATGTCCATATCGCAGATAATAATGATCCTCTGGAAGTGATTAGTTACGGTGCTATATACAGTGTTGCCGTTGGAAGTGAACCAAGAAGAATCTTGAGCACAGTGGGCTTTGATCATTGTCTTACACCACAGTACAGAGTTGAATAAATAACACATGTTTCTCACCAATGAAAGTCTGGGAGGGAGCAAGAAGAGAGTTTATACTATGTGTGCATTATTATCCTTAAATTATGGTGCAGCATGATATCACCACTACGTTGATCTGGCTTCACTTCAGATATGAAAAGCCTCATTACAAATGTCGACAGAGATTCAGGGAAATTTCATAATTTCATTTTTATTCCAAGGATAGCCTAGCTGTTTAGCAGCTGCTGCATCCTGCATGTTTCCCAAATGACTGATTACTCACACCTACAGAATTAATTGAATTGCTTCAGGATCACTTTGCGATACACCTCACACTCACAGCCTTTGTGCATTTAACAAGAGTGAGTGGGCACTCTGTTGTATGTTCAACACTATCTGGGCCAATTCTTCATCATCAAGGTCCATTTCATCACAGGGTCAATTTCATCAGAGCTTGGATTCCTCTCCCCACCATTACTTAGTGAGTTTAACATTGAATTAACATTGAAGTAAAAAAAATATAGAATCTACTAGCCAGTGTTCATAACATGATGGTCCAAAAGTTTAATTGCCTAGTGCCTGATTTGTATGATATGTGATTGAAGCAAGATCTAAAATCAATCACGCTGCATCACCAAGGCTTCTAAACAAGTGCAATGCATAATACATCAAAGTTGCTGGTGAACGCAGCAGGCCAGGCAGCATCTCTAGGAAGCGGTACAGTCGACGTTTCAGGCCGAGACCCTTCGTCAGGACTAACTGAAGGAAGAGCTAGTAAGAGATTTGAAAGTGGGAGGGGGAGGGGGAGATCCAAAATGATAGGAGAAGACAGGAGGGGGAGGGATGGAGCCAAGAGCTGGACAGGTGATTGGCAAAGGGGATATGAGAGGATCATGGGACAGGAGGTCTGGGGAGAAAGACAATGGGTGGGGGGGACCCAGAGGATGGGCAAGGAGTATAGTCAGAGGGACAGAGGGAGAAGAAGGAGAGTGAGAGAAAGAATGTGTGTATAAAAATAAATAACAGATGGGGTACGAGGGGGAGGTGGGGCATTAGCGGAAGTTAGAGAAGTCGATGTTCATGCCATCAGGTTGGAGGCTACCCAGACGGACTATAAGGTGTTGTTCCTCCAACCTGAGTGTGGCTTCATCTTTACAGTAGAGGAGGCCGTGCATAGACATGTCAGAATGGGAATGGGATGTGGAATTAAAATGTGTGGCCACTGGGAGATCCTGCTTTCTCTGTCCGCCATTCTGACATGTCTATCCACGGCCTCCTCTACTGTAAAGATGAAGCCACACTCAGGTTGGAGGAACAACACCTTATATTCCGTCTGGGTAGCCTCCAACCTGATGGCATGAACATCGACTTCTCTAACTTCCGCTAATGCCCCACCTCCCCCTCGTACCCCATCTGTTATTTATTTTTATATACACATTCTTTCTCTCACTCTCCTTCTTCTCCCTCTGTCCCTCTGACTATACTCCTTGCCCATCCTCTGGGTCCCCCCCACCCACCGTATTTCTCCCCGGACCTCCTGTCCCATGATCCTCTCGTATCCCTTTTGCCAATCACCTGTCCAGCTCTTGGCTCCATCCCTCCCCCTCCTGTCTTCTCCTATCATTTTGGATCTCCCACTCCCCCTCCCACTTTCAAATCTCTTACTCACTCTTCCTTCAGTTAGTCCTGACGAAGGGTCTCGGCCTGAAACGTCGACTGTACCGCTTCCTAGAGATGCTGCCTGGCCTGCTGCGTTCACCAGCAACTTTGATGTGTGTTGCTTGAATTTCCAGCATCTGCAGAATTCCTGTTCAATGCATAATACTGCTCTTAGTTATTGACCTCAGTCCATGCCATTCTTCGTACGTGGTGATACAGTTTAGTGTTTGGCCAACTTTAATGTCGCCTCTACAGCACTGGACTTAAATTACATTTATAAGAAGCATTATGAGCCACGGAAGGAAATTCTGATCCTAAATATCTGGATTGAAAACACTGAGGTACCTTGGATGATTCTTGGTCTGGAGGAGGTTCCAGTGAAAGGGACAGCTTAGATGATATGAAACAAGGATAGCAGCATTAAAACTAACACTTTGATGAACACAAATTCAGTGCAGTGTTAATGAACTGGACAGGTACATGTAAGAGAATAACTTGTAGGACTACGAGGGGGAATGGTGAATGTGTTTGACCGTAAAGTCAGAAAATGCCAGAAATACTCAGTGTAGGTCAAGGGAAGATCAGATAGAGGTTTATAAGATTATGAGGGATATAGATAGACAGCCGAAATCTTTTTCCCAGGGTTGAAATGTCTAATACAAGAGGGGATGCATTTGAGGTGAGTTCTAAGGAGTTATGTGGGGCATGTTTTAACACAAATCATCTGCGAGAAAAGAAACAAGCAAACATTCCATGTCTTTTTCTCCCCCATAGACACAGCCTGACCAGCTGAGCATTTCCAGTACTTTCTGTTTTTTTAATTTTAGATTTCCAATACCTGCAAGTTTGTTTCTAAATTTTCATCAGGTTTGATTTGGTGAGCCAGCCTAGACACAATACCAAACAACCTCTTTCTTAACTGTACCATCATTCTAAAACTTGGTGCTGTTTAGGACATTAATTCTAGATTTTAAGATGTCTTCAAATTTATGGAGTGAGGATCAAGTCCATAGCCCCAGATAGTCTTTGACTAGTTGAGTTTCATGGTAACAAAGAACCAAATTAAATCGGAGAGGGGTTGGGAGAGATGATGGTGGTATCCTGCAAGTTCATGTTCAGGAGATGAAGGTGGATGAAACCCAATTTTGACTGTTTATTATTTCCAATGCCCTATGATCCTTCAATCTGACCTGAATAAGTAGGGCAGGCTGCAATCAGCACAAGAGGTTATTCATTGGTGACGCAATGCGGTTTAAAAAGAGCTCGGGTGCTTTCAGGACTTTTCTGTGGGCTGCAGTCGCCCAATAAAAAGAGGTGTAGTGGACAGCAGCCATTGTGTGGGTGGACAGTGTTAGCGTGGTTAGGCTTTAGCTCAGCAAGCTTGGGGAGCATAGGCATAGGTCTAAGTAAGCTCCTGACATGTTTCTTTTCTGTTAGTACATAGCTAGCGGACTGAGAGGTAGTCACCCCTAAGTTGCAGGAGGCTGGTAGCTGGATGACTTTCAGGAGAGGGAAAGGGATGAGGCAGCCAGCACAAAGTACCCTTGTGGCCATTCCCACAATGATAGGCATACCACTTTGGTTGGGATAACCTACCAGGGGAAGCTGCAGTGACCTGACCTCTGACACTGAGTCTTTATCTGTGGATCAGAAGGCAAAGAGGGAGAAGAGGTGTGCAGTAGTGATAGTGTATTCCATAACTGGAAGAGCAGAAAGCAGATTCCGTGGACATGACCGGATGGTATGTTGCCTCCCGGGTGCCAAGGTCAAGGATGTTTCAAATCATGTCTATAGAATTCTAGAGTGGTAGGATTAACAGCTAGAAGTCATGGAACATATTGGTACCAACAGCACAGGGAGGAGGTCGTGAAGAGAGGATACAGGGAGCTAGGTAGGATACTGAGAAACAGGACTTCCAGGGTAGTAATCTCTGGATTGTTGCCTTTGCCACACACCAGTGAGGATGATTTGGTCGATGAATGTGTGGCTGAAGAACTGGTGCAAGGGGTAGGGTTTTAGATTTCTGGATCACTGGGATCTCTTATGAGGAAAGTATGACCTGTACAAAGATGACAGGTTACACCCGAACCCAAAGGGGGCCAGACTCCTTGCAAACAGGTTTGCTAGAGCTGTTGGGGAGGATTTAAACTAATTTGACAGAAGGAGGGAAACCAGAGTGATAGGGCTGACGATGGGGCAGTCAGTATGCAGTGTGTTGTGAGACTATAAGGAAGGACAGGCAGGTGATAGGGCAGAACTACAGACGTGCCATGAGTTAAAGTGTAACAAAGCGCCAAAATCAAAAAAAGGTGATGAATTCAGGACTGAATTCGAATGCATGCAGTACACAGAATAAGGTAGATGATCTCGTAGCGCAGTTAGAGATCAGCAGGCATGATGTTCCGGGCATCCCTGCGTCATGGCTGAAGGAAGATCGTAGTTAGGAACTTAACGTCCAGGAATACAGATTGCATCGAAAGGGTAGGCAGGTAGGAAGAGGGGGTGGGGGCTCTGTTGGTAAAAAGTGAAATCAAATCCTTAGAAAGAGATGACATAGGATCAGAAGATGTGGAATCCTTGTGGGCCGAGTTAAGAAACGACAAGGATAAAAAGATTCTGATGGGAGTTATATACAGGACCCTGAACAGTAGCCACGGTGCGGGCTACAAAGTACGATGGGAGATCAAAAAGGCACGTGCGATTGGCACGTAGGATTTCAACATGCAGGTAAATTGGGAAAATCAGGTTGGTGCTGGATCCCAAGAGAGGGAATTTGTAGAATGCCTATGAAATAGCAGCTTGAAGTTGAGCCCCCTAGTAGAATGGCAATTCTGAATTGGGTGCTATTTAATGACCCAGATTTAATTAGGGAGCTTAACGTAAAGGAACCTTTGGGGGACCCTAATCATAATATGATAGAATACACCCTCCATTTTGAAAAGGAAAAGTTAAAATTGGATGTATCAGTATGACAGTAGAGTGAACGAATTACAGAGGCATGAGAGAGGAGCTGGCCAAAGTTGATTGGAAGGGGACATCAGCAGAATAGCAATGGCCGAGGTTTCTGGGAGCAATTTGGAAGGCACAGGAACGATACATCCCAAAGATGAAGAAATTTTCTAAAGGGAGGATGAGGCAACTGTGGCTGACAAGGAAAGTCAAAACCAGCATAAAACAAAAGAAACGATATGTACTATGGCAAATATTAGTGGGAAGGTAAAGGACTGGAAAGCTTTTAAAAACCAGCAGAAGGCAACTAAAATGCCATAAAGAGAGAAAAGATGAAATATGAAGGTAAGCTAGCCAATAATATAAAAGAGAATATCATTTTTTTCAGATATATAAACAGTAAAAGACAAGAGTGGATATCAGACCACTGGAAAGTGATGCTAGAGAGGTATTAATGGGGAAGAAAGAAATGGTGGACAAACATAATAAGTATTTTGCACCACTTTTCTCTGTGGAAAACACTAGCAGACTGCCATCAATGCGAAGCTGTCAGGCGAAAGAAGTGACTACCATTGCAACGACTTAGGAGAAGGTGCTTGGAAAGCTGAAAAGTCTGAAGGTAGATAAGGCACCTGGACTAGATGGACTACACCCCAGAGTTCTGAAAGAAGTAGCTGAAGAGATAGTGGAGGCATTAGTAATAATCTTTCAAGAGTCACTAGATTCTGAAATGGTTCTGGAGGAATGGAAATTGCAAATGCCATTTCACTCTTTAAGAAGGGAGGGAGGCAGAAGAAAGGAAATTGTAGCCCAGTTAGTCTGGCTTCAGTGGTTGGAAAGATGTTGGAGTCGATTATTAAGTCGAGCTTTTAGGGTACTTGGAGGAAAATTGAAAAAATAGGCCAAAGTCAGCATAGTTTCCTTTAGGGGAAATCTTGCCTAACAAATCTGTTGGAATTCTTTAAGGAAATGGAGAGCCGGTGGATATTGTTTATTTGGATTTTCAGAAGGCATTTGGCAAGATGCTGCACATGAGGCTTCTTAAAAATATAAGAGTCCATGGTACTTCAGAAAAGATACTAGCCTGGCTTGAAGGTTGGCTGACTGGCAGAAGGCAAAGACTGGGGATAAAAGGGACTTTTTCTGGTTGGCTGCCAGTGACTAGCGGTGTTCTGCAGGAGTCAGTGTTGGGACTGTTTTATTTCATGTTACATGTCAATGATTTGGATGAAGAAATTGATGGCTTCATGGCCAAATTTGTGGATAATATAATATAATATAATAGGTGGAGGGGCAAATAGTGTTGAGGAAGCAAGCTGTCTGCAGAAGGACTTAGACAGATTGCGGGAATTAACAAAGAAGTGGCAGATAGAATATAGTGTAGGGAAGTGCATGGTCATGCACTTTGGTAAAAGAAATAAAGGCATGGACTATTTTCTAAATGGGGAGAAAATTCAAAAATCAGAGGTTTACAGGGTTTTGGGAGTCTTTGTGCAGGATTCCCCAAAGGTTAACTAGCAGGTTGTGTCAGTGGTAAGGAAGGCAAATGCAATGTTAGCATTTATTTCAGGAGGACTAGAATACAAAATCAAGGGTGTGAAGCTGAGGCTTTATAAGGCTTTGATCAGATCACACTTAGACTATTGTGAGCAGTTTTTGGCCCCTTTTCTAAGGAAATGTATGCTGACATTGGAAAGGGTTGAGAGGAGGTTCGTGAGAATGATGCAATTAACATATGTGGAGCGTTTGATGGCTCTGAGCCTAGAATCCCTGGAGTTTAGAAGAATGGGAGGGAAACTGAATGAAAGTATCAGATATTGAAAGGCCAAGATGGAGTGGATGTGGACAGAATGTTTCCTATAGTGGGGAAGTCTAGGACCAGAGGACACAGCCTCAGAATACAGGGACATTAATTTAGAATTGAGATGTGGAAGAAAATTCTTTAGTTAGAGAGTGGTAAATCTGTGGAATTTATTGCCACAGAGTGCTGTGCAGGTCAGGTCACTGGGTATAGTTAAGGCCGTGGTTGACAGTTTCTTAATTAATCAGGGTGTCAAAGGTTCTGGGGGGAAGGCAGAAGAATAGGGTTGAGAGGGATAGTTAATCAGCCAACTGAATTGATGGGCCTAATTGCCTAAATCTGCTCTATATCTTATGGTCTTACGGTCTGAAAGTAATATATTTCATTGAATTATCAGTTTATTGTAACCAATATATAAAAGCATTCCTAGTATTTTATCATCAGAGCTCTTTTATTCATATTACCTGTGTATCAGCAATTTCCAATGATTGCAAACTATTCAAAATAGTGCCCTGTAAGCCATTATAGGGCTTATCCCAAAGTTTACTATGGGCTGTCAATCCTAAGGGCAGCTAATTTGAAGTTGAATAATCCACATATTTCACAAGATTAAATATTTACTGTGATTTTGAATGAACTTGCTACAGTTTGGATTTTAAAAAGAACTTATTATGTTCTCAGAACCCATGCAAGCAGAGTGTTGTTTTGACATGTTTTGAGCATTCCCTTAAATACATTTATAATGTGTGGTGGCAGAGAGACGTGAGGTGCATTGGAAGACAGTGAGCATGCAATTAATCTATGAGGCTTGCTGCACACAAACTTTTCAGTGCCAAAATACAGCATTTAAGATACATCTATTCAAGGTTTGATGCAGGAGCATCATAGCAATCTCACATTAAACATTCTTACTGTCATACTCCTTGTGTAATTTTATCCTTTTTATAACATGCAATCTATAATTCACTCCTATGAGGATGACAAAGAATATTTAGGATAAAAACAGGCCGTTTGGCCCACCTAGTTCATGCTGTGCTTATTCCCCTCCTCTCTCTTCTCAACTGAATCAATCAGCCTAACCTTCCAGTCATTTCTCCTCCTCTACTTGTCCAGCCTTCCTTAAAGATATTTCTGTATTTCTTGCCCTTAGTGTGGTAATAGTTTGCATTCCAACCACTTTTAGTGGAAAAAGTATTCTTTTGACTTCTCTTTTCGATTTCTTTCCAACCACCCTAAGCTCAACCTCCCAAGTAAAAGGACTTTCCATCTCCATCTTCTGAAATCTTTCATTGTTTTAAAGACCCAAGTCTGCTCATTTCTCAACTTTCTTTACTGGAGAGAAAAGTGAGCCAGTCAATTCCCTTCTTGATTTATATACTTAATGTACTTCTGAAGACCTTCTCCGTAGGTCCTCTTGATCCTTTCCATAAAATAACAAATAGAGATGAGCACAATTCTGTAATGTGGTCTAACTGGACTTTGATGTGGGTTTAGCAAAAAATCCTTGTTTTTCAGTTCTCTTCCTCTGGAAATAAATCCTTACAATTAATTCGAATTCATGTGGAATTGCCAACCGGTGGCGGGATTGTTAGTGATAGGTACATTTGTACTTCACAAATCCTTTGTCTTTCTCACTCCCAGACTCCCACCTTCTGAGTAATAACTGGCCTATTTATTCTTCCACAACAATATACTATCTCACATTGGACTTGCTAATCAGTCTCATTCTACATATATATATATATATTAATCCTTGTCAGTCCTGGCCAACCTGATATCATCTGGAAATTTGTGTTTTTGATTCCAGAGAGTAAATTGTTGATGTGAACAGTGAAGGGAGTATTCTTTTTGGAATGTGATTGTCATGGTCCGGTCCATGGACTGAGGACTCTGGGTCTTCCAGCTGTCCCTTGTTTTGGTTGGGTTAATCATAGGCACCTGATTCCCGTCTTGGGGCTTGGAATATAAGTAACCTTGGGGTTGAGTATGGGTTGCTGGTTTGTCTTGTCAAGATCCCGTGGGAGCAACCTGCCGGTGGAAGGCTAGAGTGGCCACTTGCCATCTTTAGGCCGTGTTGAAGAACCATCGCTTCATGGAGCCTTGCTGTCGGTAGTCGTGTCGGTAGTCGGCGCTGTCTTTGTGGTATTGATTCGGCCATTTCCCGGGCCAGCTGAGTGGCCATCAGCCACCCTGAGCTAGGTAGGGATCTGGCTGTTTCTATAGCTAGCTGAGGTTGCTGGCCGTAACTGTGACTCAGAGCAACCCCGATGCAGAGATGGAACTGTCTGTCATTCTTTGATGTTTGTCTCTTCTTGTCCTCACCTCCGTGGGGTAAGTCAGGCTGTTTTGCCATTGCCCTGCGGGGGGGGACCTGTCTTGTCTTGTCTTGTCTTTGCCTCTGTTGGGTAAGCCCGGCTGTTCTGCCATTACCCGACAGAAGGTCCTGTCCCGCCTTGGTGTGAAGAAGAAGTTGAGTCCCGGCTTGTCTAAGCATAAGTCCCGGCTCTATGTCTATGTACAGTCCCGTCTCATGTTGGTGTCATGTTAAAGATGAGTCCCGGCTTTTCGAAGGATAATTCCCGGCTCTATATTGATGTACAGTTCCCAGTCTGTCTCGGAGCTCCAGCCTCTGAGTTATCAGCCTCAAGCCTCAAGAGCCAAGACCCCAGCCTCAAGCCCCAAGCCTCTAGACCCCAGCCATGTCCTGTCCTGTAATCATGTCATGTCCTTGCCTGGTTCTGGGGCCGGAGCCCAAGGCAAGACCCAGGTTCTGGGTCTTTGTCCAGTCTCTGGCTCAGAGCCCAGGCCCAGGCTCCGAGTGCATAGCTCCTTGTCCGGGTTCCCTGTGTCTAGTCCATGTCCTAGCCCAAGTCTGCGTTCTTGTCCCTGATCCTTGTCTGTATCCTGTCACGTCCCTACTCTAGTCAAGTCCTGTTCCTTGTACTTCAGTGTCTGTGTCTTGCATTTGAGTCCGTTCCCAATGCCCCCCATTATGACAGTGATCTACTAGGAATAGCTTCCCTTTATTTCCACTTTAAGTTTTTCATCCTGAAGACAGCAAGCAATCCATTCTGCTACTTGACCCCTTCCACTGCATTACCTGACCTTCTTTCTTCCATTATGAGGTACCTTATTGAAGCTCTTTGAAAATCCAGATAAATTACATCTACTGTATTACCACTACCTTCTCTCTGTTAGCTTTGCAGAAAAATCAATGGTTCCTCAAATAAATATTCCCCATTGAAATCTATCCTTACTAGTTATTAAATTTGTCTTCTTCAGATGTTCTTTTACTCTGTTTTGTTACAATGCCATTATTTTCCTGACCACCGATGTTAAGCTGACGGAGGTCTAATTCCCACTACATGTTTTATCTCCCTTTTTAAATAATAGGTATTATGTTAGCTATCTGCCAGATTTCTGGCATCAAATCTTATCCTAATGAATTATTAAATGTATGTAAGGATGCCTCTGTTTTCCCTTCATTAGATTCTTTCTAAATATGTGTACACTATTCATCAGACTAGGAATTTCATCCCGTTCCAGTATATTTATTTGCAATCTCCCCATTTTTGTCCCTTCCTGTAATATACTCAGTGAAATACTCTCACTGCAGTCCCGACTCTACAGCGCCACTCACTTTAATGCTCTGTATAACTCAGCCGGGACAATACAAACACGGTAGTACAAGAGCAGGTCGGAGTTAGATATCCGGCGGTAAACAATTTACCTCCTGACACTCCCAGGCTTTTCCGTCAGCTAAAAGATACAAGGCACGGAGTGTGATAGAATACCCGTACAGATGAAGACCTCTCTTACAACGGTCAACACCATCTCCGACAAAGCAGTCCATTTATTTGCCACCACTCTGACTACCCTCAACATTCATCCCTCCACCGCTGAGGCACAGTGGCTGCCAGGTGTACATCTACAAAACGCACTGCAGTCACTCACCTGGCCGGTCACATAGCCACCCCGGAGGACAAGAACAACAGGCACAAAGGAACACCAGCGCCTGCTGCTTCCCCTCCATGTTGTACATCATCCTGACTTATTGATCTATCTATTTATTGAGACGGAGTTTGGAATAAGCCTTTTTGGCCCTTTGAGCTGCACTGCCAGCAACCTTTAATCCTATCCTATCCTATTTAATCCTATCCTAATCACGGGTCAATTTACAATGACCAATTAACCTACCAACCAGTCTGGCTTTGGACTGCAGGAGGAAAAACCAGAGCACCCTGAGGAAATCCACGCGGTCATGGGGAGAACGTACAAACTCCTTACAGGCAGCGGCCGGAATTGAACTCAGGTCACCTGTACTGTAAAGCGTTGTGCTAGCCACTACACTACTGTGCCAATATATTGGAACTATATCATCAGTCCTCTACAAATGCTGGATCTATATTCTCCAATTTTTTACACAATGAAAGCACCTTCACCAGGACTGCAGTGGTTCAAGAGTGCAGCTCACCACGACCTTCCCAAGGACTTTTTAATACAGGTAGTATTGCTACAGTTATCAGTCTATATACTGAAAACAAAATAGAACATAGAATAGTACAACACAACACAGGCCCTTCAGCCCACAACTTTGTGACGACCAATATAAATGAAAACCAACACCTCTTACGTCAAGCAACACACATCAAAGTTGCTGGTGAACGCAGCAGGCCAGGCAGCATCTGTAGGAAGAGGTACAGTAGACGTTTCAGGCCGAGACCCTTCGTCAGGACTAACTGAAGGAAGAGTGAGTAAGGGATTTGAAAGTGGGAGGGGGAGGGGGAGATCCAAAATGATAGAAGAAGACAGGAGGGGGAGGGATGGAGTCAAGAGCTGGACAGGTGATTGGCAAAGGGGATACGAGAGGATCATGGGACAGGAGGTCCGGGGAGAAAGACAAAGGGGGGGGAGCCCAGAGGATAGGCAAGGGGTATAGTCAGAGGGACAGAGGGAGAAAAATGAGAGTGAGAGAAAGAATGTGTGTATAAAAATAAATAACAGATGGGGTACGAGGAGGAAGTGGGGCATTAGCGGAAGTTAGAGAAGTCGATGCTCATGCCATCAGGTTGGAGGCTACCCAGACGGAATATAAGGTGTTGTTCCTCCAACCTGAGTGTGGCTTCATCTTTACAGTAGAGGAGGCCGTGGATAGACATGTCAGAATGGGAATGGGATGTGGAATTAAAATGTGTGGCCACTGGGAGATCCTGCTTTCTCTGGCGGACAGAGCATAGGTGTTCAGCAAAGCGGTCTCCCAGTCTGCGTCGGGTCTCGCCAATATATAGAAGGCCACATCGGGAGCACCGGACGCAGTATATCACCCCAGCCGACTCACAGATGAAGTGTCGCCTCACCTGGAAGGACTGTCTGGGGCCCTGAATGGTGGTAATGGAGGAAGTGTAAGGGCATGTGTAGCACTTGTTCCGCTTACAAGGATAAGTGCCAGGAAGAGATCAGTGGGGAGGGATGGGGGGTACGAATGGACAAGGGAGTCACGTAAGGAGCGATCCCTGTGGAAAGCAGAGAGAGGGGGGGAGGGAGAGATGTGCTTAGTGGTAGGATCCCGTTGGAGGTGGCGGAAGTTACGGAAAATAATATGTTGGACCCGGAGGCTGGTGGGGTGGTAGGTGAGGACCAGGGGAACCCTATTCCTGGTGGGGTGGCTGGAGGATGGAGTGAGAGCAGATGTGTGTGAAATGGGGGAGATGCATTTGAGAGCAGAGTTGATAGTGGAGGAAGGGAAGCCCCTTTCTTTAAAAAAGGAGGACATCTCCCTCGTCCTGGAATGAAAAGCCTCATCCTGAGAGCAGATGCGGCAGAGACAGAGGAATTGCGAGAAGGGGATGGCATTTTTATGTCCTCTTTTTATGTTTTGTGACCTCTTATGTCACGTCGGTTGTATACCACCATTAATTGCTAGACCACTTTAGACCATCTTTCACTGCTACTCTAACTGCATAACAACCCTTCAATATATCACTTAGACATCATTTCTCACAGTTACATTAACTGTATAACACACATCGCTATAAAATTCTGGCACTGTAACCCTGTATAACACTTGTTCATTGCAACATTGTCTGCCTTAACCACCTCACTGTCTCTGCACAGCCTCTCCTACAATGCAATGCTGTAATTCTCCACCCCACTGTAACAATACCTATATAACGTCTCTCATTGCAACAATATCTACATAACACCTTTCATGTATGACTCTCTATTCCCTTTGTATCACCTCTTATTATAAAACTCTCTGGAAAATTCCTCCCACTCTCGGTATCAGGAAAGATATTAATTATTTGCAAAGAATCACAGGTTGCCCAATAAATCAAGGAGTAGAGAAGTTTTATTGGTTCACCATGGAGTTAGAATTATCACCATACAACAGTACAAAGCAGACACACAGATGTGATAATTTCCTTATGATGGATTACTGAGGCAAATAGAAACATATCTCAGTTTTAGTTCTTGTTGGTCTTCTTCTCCAACTGGACAAGGTGCAATGCAAGGTTCTTGTGAGAGATCTACCTCAACAGTTAGCTGCCTGTTTTGTACCACACCTTCCCATGTGGAAGATCCACAAAGAGGGTGGTTAATGTTCCCTGTCTATTTTTATTCTAATTACTTCAGCATTATAGAACAGATCACAATAAAACAGGTACCATACTCATCTTAAACAGAAGAGATATTACCGATGCTGCAAATCCAGAGCAAGACACACGAAAAGTGCTTGGGGATCTGAGCAGTTCGTGCTGCAACATGGAAATGAATAAACAGTCAATATTTTTGGACAAAACCCTTCTTCATGACTGGAAGGCAACAGGGAAGATGCCAGAATAATAGGGTTGGGGGGGTGGCGGAGAAGGACTAGCTAGAAGGTAATGGTGAAGCCAGGTGGGTGGGAAAGGTAAAGGGCTGAAGAAGAAGGAATCTGATAGGGGAGTGGACCATGGAAGAAAGGGAAGGAGATGATAGGCAAGTGAGGAGAAGCGATAAGAGGTCAGAATAGGGAATAGAAGAAGAGAAAAGGGGGAAATTACTAGAAAAAGAAATCAATGGCCATGCCATCAGATTGGAGGCTATCTTGAAGGAATATGAGGTGTTGCTCCTCCACCCTGAGTGTGGCCTCATCTTGGCAAAAGAGGAGGCCATGGACAGAAAGTCAAAACAAGAATAGGGATAGGAATTAAGATGGTTGGCCACTTCTGGCAGGTGGAGTGGATGTGCCCGATGAAGTGATCCCCTAGTTTACATCAGGTCTCAGCAATGCAGAGGAGGGTGCACCGGGAGCACTGGATACAAGAGACACAGATACCTATCAGATACACAGGTGGAGAGCTGCCTCACCTGCAAGGACTGTGTTGGGACCCTGAGTGGAGGTGAGGGAGGGGGTGAATGGGTAGGTGTAGCATTTCTGTCACTTGTAGGGATATGTGCCAGGAGGGAGGTGAGTGGCGACAGATGAATGGACAAAGGAATCATGGAGGGTGCAAACCCTACGGAAAGTGGAGAGTTGTGGAGGAGGGGGAGGCTAATGGGAACACTTCTGGCTTCTCTGTTGTCGCAGCCACTGCTACCAAGAAATTTGTGCACACAAATTGTCTGGCACAATCCACACAAACCTCTGCCAGGGCATTGCAGGCCATTCCCAGGGAAGGAGAGGCACTGCTCTTGGCATCTTCTGGATGTGCTGGCATTTCGAACAGTGCATGGCAAGCTGCTCAAACTGCTGATCTACCCTGGGCCACCAGACAAAGCTTTGAGCCAATGCTTTCACTTTGACTATGCCTTGCTGGCAGGCATGTGGCTCCTCCAACACTTTAGCTCTCAGCTTGGATACTACAACAATTCTCAATCCCCATATAAGGCAACCCCTATCAAGGATAAGTTCACCCAATGCTTTTAAAAGTGGGGGAACCAGAATTTCTGCTGCACATTCCATCTACTTTGGTTGGCCATGTAGACCTGGGACTGTGTGGGGTCTTTTCTGGTTTCCCTTTGGATCATCTCCACCATAATAGGGAGACCTTTGATTTGCATTAGGGAGAATGTCCTCTTTTGTAAATATTTCAGGTATTTCCTTTTCAAAGGGTAAACAGGGTAACCCATCAGCATTTCCATGATTAGTTCTCCTCTTGAATTTGCTCTTGCAATTGTATCCTCCAAGAAACAAAGCCCATCTCCGCATTAATGCTGCCACTGTTAGTGGAACACCCTTCTGTGGAATGAAAATGGACAATAGCAGCTGATGATCAGTAATGAGGGTTAAATCTCACCCATACAGGTACTGGTTAAAATGCATTACACGCCAAACTAGATTAAAGGCCACTCTGTCAATCTGTGCATAACATTCTCTGCAGCGGTAAGGGAACGTGATGCAAAGTCTATGGGGTGTTCTCTTCCGTCACTCATAACATGTGACATGACTGCATCTATCCATAAGGAGAGGTGTCACAGGTAACCTTTACTGGACAATGTAGATCTTAATGTCTGAGTACAGTGTCTGGCATCGCCATTTCATTTGCCTTTTGGAAAGCCACCACACACTGCTTTGTCCATTGCCATCTCATCCCAATCTGTAGTAAAGAGTTCAAAGGGCAGAGCACAGTAGCCAGGTTGGGTAGGAACCTGATATAATAATTGACAAATCTTAAAAATGACCACAAATGTGACATGACATTTGGCCTTGGGGCATCCACTACAGCTTGAATTTTCTCAGCACACTTGTGTAAATCTTTGTGTGGCAAGTAAGTGATGCTTGGTTTGAAAAATTCACACTTGGTTCTGTTATGGTCTGAGCCCATAATCTTCTAACCTTTTTAAAATTGCCTTGAGATTTTGGAGATGTTCCTTGTCATCCTCTTAAGTAACAATTATGTCATCCGGGTAACACTGAGTACTTGGGCAGCATCTGGTCCCTAGCTTTCAGCCAGAGTGCAGGAGCAGATTCTACTCCAAAAATAAGTTTATCATAGTGATTTCGTTCATGCTCACTTTCATTACCACCTGGAAATCAGTTGCATCTCTGTCTGCTGTTTCCATTGATACAGCAATTCCAACTGCTCTTTTAAATATGAGTTGTGCTTCAGCTGGGAGCCATATTTGATTTCTTTCTTGTGGAATTCCACAAGCTAAACAACCTTCCAGTGCATTTTTAATCCCATTATTAAACTGACACTGCTTGGATAATTTCTTCAGTTCAGCCACATAAACTGAAATAGACTTCCCTTCCTTTTGATTCCACTTATGAAATATAAAGTGCTCTTCAATCAACAATGGTTTCAATTCTAAATGTCCCTGCATTACGTTCACAATATCAGTATAGATCATTTGGACTGGTTTGGTTGGAGCTGTTAAACTTCGAGGCAAAGTGTTATACTTTTCCAACCATTGCACTCAGCAAAGCAGGCAGCACTTTTTCATCGGCTATTTCATTTGCTTCGAGATACTGCTCAGTTTGTTCAGTATACATCACCCAGCTATCTGTAGTGCAAGTGAACGTGTCCAACTTTCCAATGTACTCAGCCATTTCTGTTTTTTTAATTTATTATTATCACATGAGACTCACTGCTAATATAATCATAGTCATAGTCATACTTTATTGATCCCGGGGGAAATTGGTTTTCGTTACAGTTGCACCATAAATAATAAATAACAATAGAACCATAAATAGTTAAATAGTAGTATGTAAATTATGCCAGTAAATTATGAAATAAGTCCAGGACCAGCCTATTGGCTCAGGGTGTCTGACCCTCCAAGGGAGGAGTTGTAAAGTTTGATGGCCACAGGCAGGAATGACTTCCTATGACGCTCTGTGTTGCATCTCGGTGGAATGAGTCTCTGGCTGAATGTACTCCTGTGCCCACCCAGTACAATTATGTAGTGGATGGGAGACATTGACCAAGATGGCATGCAACTTAGACATCCTCTTTTCAGACACCACCGTCAGAGAGTCCAGTTCCATCCCCACAACATCACTGGCCTTACGAATGAGTTCGTTGATTCTGTTGGTGTCTGCTACCCTCAGCCTGCTGCCCCAGCACACAACAGCAAACATGATAGCACTGGCCACCACAGACTCATAGAACATCCTCAGCATCGTCCGGCAGATGTTAAAGGACCTCAGGAAATAGAGACGGCTCTGACCCTTCTTGTAGACAGTCTGTGTTCTTAGACCAGTCCAGTTTATAGTCAATTCGTATCCCCAGGTATTTGTAATCCTTCACCATGTCCACACTGACCCCCTGGATAGAAACAGGGGTCACCGGTACCTTAGCTCTCCTCAGGTCTACCACCAGCTCCTTAGTCTTTTTCACATTAAGCTGCAGATAATTCTGCTCACACCATGTGACAAAGTTTCCTACCGTAGACCTGTACTCAACCTCATCTCCCTTGCTGATGCATCCAACTATGGCAGAGTCATCAGAAAACTTCTGAAGATGACAAGACTCTGTGCAGTAGTTGAAGTCCGAGGTGTAAATGGTGAAGAGAAAGGGAGACAAGACAGTCCGCTGTGGAGCCCCAGTGCTGCTGATCACTCTGTCAGACACACAGTGTTGCAAGCACATGTACTGTGGTCTGCCAGTCAGGTAATCAAGAATCCATGATACCAGGGAAGCATCCACCTGCATCGCTGTCAGCTTTTCCCCCAGCAGAGCAGGGCAGATGGTGTTGAACGCACTGGACAAGTCAAAAAACATGACCCTCACAGTGCTCGCTGGCTTGTCCAGGTGGGCATAGACATGGTTCAGCAAGGAGACGATGGCATCTTCAACTCCTAGTCGGGGCTGGTAGGCGAACTGGAGGGAATCTAAGTGTGGCCTGACCATAGGCCGGAGCAGCTCCAGAACAAGTCTCTCCAGGGTCTTCATGATGTGGGAGGTCAATGCCACCAGTCTGTAGTCATTGAGGCCGCTGGGGCGCGGCGTCTTCGGCACAGGGACGAGGCAGGACGTCTTCCACAGTACAGGAACCCTCCGGAGCCTCAAGCTCATGTTGAATACATGGTGAAGTACTCCACATAGCTGAGGGGCACAGGTTTTGAGCACCCTGGTACTGACACCATCCAGTCCTGCAGTCTTGCTTGGGTTGAGACGTTTTAGCTGTCTTCTCACCTGTTCAGCCGTGAAGCCCACCGTGGTGGTTTCATGTGGGGGAGGGGTATAGTTATGAGAGCAGGGTGGGGGACTGTGGGGAGGGGTAGGAGGGGAGAGTGGAATAAGTGTTGGTTGGGGGCCGACAACAGATGACTCATGTGGGGGATGGGAAGGGGCCACAATGTCAAATCTGTTAAAGAACAGGTTAACTTCGTTGGCTCTGTCCACACTGCCTTCAGCTCCTCTGTTGCTAGTTTGTCAGAACCCAGTGATGGTCCTCATCCCCCTCCAGACCTCTGTCATGTTGTTCTGCTGGAGTTTCCACTCAAGCTTCCTCCTGTACCTGTCTTTAGCCTCTCTGATACTGGCTTTCAGGTCCCTCTGTATTGCCCTCAGCTCCTCCCTATTTCCATCTCTAAACACCCTCTTTTTAGCATTCAGGATGTCCTTAACGTCCTTTGTCACCCATGGCTTGTTATTTGAATAACAAAGGACAGTTCTTGTCGGAACATTGAAGTCCACACAGAAGTTAATGTAATCAGTGATGCACTCTGTGAGCCCATCAATATCCTCTCCATGTGGCTCACAGAGTGCCTGCCAGTCTGTCACCTCAAAACAACCCTGGAGCGCCTCATAAGCCTCCTCCGACCATTTCCTCACTGTCCTCGAGGTTGCAGGTTTACTCTTCACCAGAGGCACGTAGCAGGGTTTTAGATGCACCAGGCTGTGATCTGACCTTCCCAGTGGGGGGAGGGGAGAGGAGCTGTATGCATCCTTAACGTTAGTGTACATCAAATCCAGAGTCCTCTCCCCTCTGGTTGTACAGCTCACATACTGCGTGAAGTTGGGCAGTGTTCTAGCCATGGTAACCTGGTTGAAGTCACCCGAGATGATAATGAGGGCACTCGGGTGCTGGGTTTGTAGTCTGGCTATGACGGTGAAAATGATGTTACACGCCGACGTCGGGTTGGCAGACGGAGGGATGTACACAACAACCACAATTGCATGCGAGATTTCCCTTGGCAAATAATATGGCCGGAGTCCAACAGCGAAAAGTTCAATATCTGGGCTACAAACACGTTCCTTGATCATAATATGCCCAGGAACTCACGGCCATAATTGTTGCTTGTTAACTTTGTCCATTTTCTGCCTTTTTTGAAACTCAAACACCTCTCTTCCTTTCGGAAGAAAAACATCCTATGCTTCAACCGGTAGGTAGTTGTCTCGGGTTTATTTGCAACCTTCCTCATTTCCACTGTTATGAGTTGTAACTCCAGAAACTAATCAACTGAAAATAGCAGAATCTTATTCTCCTTTCTTTTTATTTAGTAAGGTGTTTACATATGACATGGTGGCGTAATAATGTATTCCATTCATGTACTTACATATAACACATAATGAATTATGTAAACAAAGAATGTACAATCACACAATATATTTACAATATTACTCAACTATTACTGAAATACTAAATACACTACAGAGGACATCTCTGATGTCCTTGAAAGGAAAGCCTTAACTGGGGAACCAATGCAGTTTTGACCAAGGATCTGAAAAAAGAGAATAGCATTTTTACAGGAGACAAGGTGGGAAAAGGTAATATTTGTGAGAGCCATGGGAATTGGTGGAGTTATTAAAAAAATGTCAGTAGACAGTGTGCCTCCAGAGTTGGAGACAGAGTGATCAAGACAGAGGAAAGAGGTATCCAAAATAGACCAAGTGAATTTAAGAGCATGATGGAACTTTGAAGTTAAAAGTAAATTTATTATTTATATATATATATATGTCACCATACACAATTCTGAGATTCATTTTCTTGTGGGCATACTCAATCAATCCATAATACAATCGACGAAAAACCGCACCAACTTGGGCATTCAACCAGTGTTCAAAAGACAACAAACTGTGCAAATACAAAAAGAGAGAAGTAATAACAATAAATAAATCAGCGATAAATATTGAGAACTTGAGGTGAAGAGTGCTTGACAGTAAGTCCATAGGTTCTGGGAAGATTTCCATGATGGGGCAAGTGAAGTTGAGTGAAGTTATCTCCTTTGATTCAAGAGTCTGATGGTTGAGGAGGAATAATTCTCCCTGATGGCAGCAGAGAGAAGAAAGCGTGGCCTGGGTCTGGTTGCTGGGGTGTGGGGGGGAGCGGGGTGTGGTCACTGATAACGGATGCTGCTTTCCTGTGACAACGCTTCATGTACGTGTGCTCAGTGATGAGAAAGGCTTTACCCCGATGGACTGGGCTGTATCCATTACTTTTTGTAAGGTTTTCTGTTCAAATCCATTTCTGTTTCCATACTGGGCTGGACTGTTCTATGCAGCCAATTAATTGTCAGGCATTGCTGAGGCCCACTGCTACCCCTTGAGTTTGGAGAAAGTGGAAGGAGCCAAAGGAAAAATTGTTGTGAGTGAGGAGGAGGGTGGTTTCCCTCCAGCATTTTGTGTGTGTCACCTTACTCATCTCCTTTTTGACTAGGTACCGGTTTGTGATCTTATCCCTGGAACTACTCATCTGGTCTAGCTATGTCTTCCTTCAACAGCGATTTCAGATAATCCCACCCGAATGCTACCAAATGAATCAATCTCTGTCTAAATCTTCTGTGTACTTTCAGCAGGTTCTCACTGTCCTTTACCTGCCCGGCGTGCTTATCTTATTAATCCAGAGGAAATGTGATTTGTCTTTACCCAGACTCCAGTGATGTTGCCAGTAGAGAAATGTCAAAAATAATCTAATGAATCTTTTAAACTAATGTTGCCTCACTTTCTTTTATTTTATTTTTATTTTTATTTACTTAGCAATGCAGCACAAAACAAGCCCCGAGCCATGCTGCCCAGCCACCCACCGATTTAACCCCAGCATAATGTCTATGACCAATTAACCCACTAACCGTGTGGGTCCTGAAGCTCCTGTAGCTTCTTCCTGATGGCAGCAGCAAGAAGAGGGCATGGCGTGGGTGGTGGGGGTCCCTGATGATGGATGCCGCTCTCCTGCAAGAACGCTTTGCGTAGATGTGCTCAATGGTGAGGAGACCAAAGCACCCGGAGGAAACCCAGGCACACGCGGGAAAGAACGTACAGACTTGCTTACAGAATTGAACTCCAAACTCCGATGCCACAAGCGGGAATAGCATCATGCTAACTGCTGTACTACTATGGTGTCCCGTTGGCCTTCTATTCTTGTGTGATTGTCCGGACACATTAAACGAATACACAAGGAAATCTGCAGATGCTGGAAATTCAAGCAACGCACACAAAAAATGCTGGTGAACGCAGCAGGCCAGGCAGCATCTATAGGAAGAACCTAACTAAACGAATCTTAGGGATGTATATGGTGACATTCTGTATATGCACTTGGATAATAAATTTACTTTGAACTTAGAACGCACTACCATTATCAGTACAATATGTACAAACTTTGTAATTAATGTTTTCATGCAATGCATATCACTACCTTTATGACTATACCCAAACCTATTAATCCATAAACTAACCTTACATATATTGATTGGGTGATATGCAGAGCTCTGTAGCAACAGCCTTCACTGTAACAGTCCTTGAATAACACAAAAATAGAAAATGTTGGAAATGCTCAGCAGGCCAGGCAGCAAACATAGGTAAAGAAGAAATCAATCTCCCAGAACTGAAAATTAGGTAGACACCTCAGGAACAACACTTCATCTTCTGTCTGGGCATGTTGCCGATTTCTTGGACACAGTATTGAATTCCATAATTTTAGGAGAGTTGATTTTTCTGCCTGCATCAGAAATAAGACCATAAGATAGAGGAGCAGATTTAGGCCACTTGGCCCATCAAGTCTACTCTGCCATTTCAACATGGCTGATACATTTTCCTCTCAGCCCCAATCTCTTACTTTCACCCCATAGCCCTGCCTGATCTGACTAATCAAGAACCGACCAACCTCAGCCTTAAATATACCCAATGATTTGGTCTCCACAGCCGCCTACAACAATAAATCCTCTCCAAGGTCAGCACATCCTTTCTAAGATAAGGAGACCAAAGCATCTCACAGTACCCCAAGTGAGGCCTCACCAGTGCTTTATAAAGACTCAACATTGCATGCTTGCTTTTATATTCTAGTCCTCTCGAAATGAACGATAACATTGCATTTGCCTTCCTCACCACAGACCCAAGCTGCGGATTAACCTTTAGGGAATCCTGCACGAGGAATCTCAAGTTCATTTGCATGTCTGATTTTTGAATTTTCTTTCCATTTAGAAAATAGTCTATGTTTTTATTTTTTCTACCAAGTGCATGACCATACACTTCCTGACACTGTATTCCATCTGATACTTCTTTGCCCATTCTCCTAATCTGTCCTAGACCTTCTGCTGCCTCCCTGCTTCTTAATACTACTTGTCCATCCACCTATCTTTGTATTGTGTGAAAATTGACCACAAAGTCATCAATTCCATCATCGTAATCATTGACATATAATGTAAAAAGAAGTAGTCCTAACACTGACCCCTGTGGAATGCCAGTTGTCACCACCAGCCAACCAGAAAAGGCTCCATTCATTCCGGTTCTTTGCCTCTGGTCAATTAGCCAATGCTCTATCCATGCTACTAACTTTCCTGGAAAACCATTGGCTCTTATCTTGTTAAGCCACCTCACGTGCTGCACCTTGTCAAAGGCCTTCTGAAAATCCAAGTACACAACATCAACCGATGCTTCTTTGTCTAGCCTGCTTGTTAGTTCTTCAAAGAATTCCAACAGATTTAACAGGCAAGATTTTCCCTTAAGGAAACCATGCTGTCTTCGGCCTATTTTATCATGTGTCTCCAAGTAGCCTGAAACCACATCCTTAAAAATCGATTTCAACATCTTCCCAACCACTAAGGTCAGACTAACTGGCCTATAATTATCTTTCTTCTGCCTCTCTCCCTTCTTGAAGAATGGAGTGACACTTGCAATTTTTCAGTCCTACAGAACCATGCCAGAATTTATTGATTCTTGAAAGAGCGTCACTAATGCCTCAACTGTCTCTTCAGTCACCTCTTTCAGAACCCTGGAGTGATGAGCATCTGGTCCAAGTGGATTATCTATCTTCAGACCTTCCAGTTTCCCAAGAACCTTCTCCCTAGTAACGGCATCTTCACTCACTTCTGCCCCCTGACACTCTCAAACATCTGGCATACTACTGGTGTCTTCCACAGTGAAGACTAATACAAAATACTTATTCGGTTCACCTGCATTTCCTTATCCTCTCTAACATCATTTTTCAATTGTCTCTTGCCTCTTTTTTACTCTTGATATATCTGAAGATTTTGGTATCTACTAAAGTATTATTGGCTAGCTTACCTTTGTATTCCACCTTTTCCCTCTATGACTTTTTTAGTTGCCTTCTGTTGGCTTTTAAAAGCTTCCCAATCCTCTAACATTCCACTAATTTTTGCTCTATTGTGAGTCCTCTTTGGCTTTGACTTCCCTCGTCAGCCATGGTTGTGTCATCCTGCCTTTAGAGTACTTTCCTTTCTTTGGGATGTATATATCCTGCGCCTTCCATCTGTGGCATTGGTTCATTTTGTTTTTCTACCTCTCTAGGAGTGGAAGATGTGCCTGACCTGACCAGCTTGTCCTCTCTTGCTCTGCATTTTGCAACCCCCACATCATTTTGTCTGTGCTCTCACTCTCTAATTGCTCCCATTCACTTATTGACCAGATTACGCACCTCACAAACTTTCCTGCAAGTTTACAAGTTTTTTTTTGTCCTCTTGTGTGTTCCTACCGAAACCAGTCTTCCACCCAAAACATTAACTATGTTTCTCTTCCAAAAGATTTTTTTGTTTCTGTTTTAGATGCTTGTTCCAGCATCTGAAGTTTTTTATTGATTTTCACTGTGAATAACACTTTCTTCTGCTTCTTAGTCAGTTCCATGTAGTCGAGGAACTCCAGATCTGTGGGTTGTGCTTGGCTAATGACACCAGTGTGAAAGCCACACACACTGCCACAACTAAGGTGGATTGCTTAGGAGGCAGTGTGCTCCTTTAACAGTTTATGCTTGTAAGTTTACTGATGCATGGACTCAAGTTTCTCAGTTCAATCTCAAATGTTTCTGTACTTCATGTTAGTGCACCAGAGATTTTCCACAATTCAGCCAAGATGCATAACACTCTTTGTCTAACATCCCTTGCTTTAACACCCTCAATATAACATACCCTTATTTTAATTCTGTTTACATAACAACCCAATGTGTTGCACTCTGAATAGCATTTCTTCTACATATAGAATCTTTGACTATAACTCTGGTGGAGATTCTGTTAAAGGGAAAGAGAAGATGAATTATTACCTTTATTTGCCACATGTACATCGAAACATACTGAAGAGTGAAGTACATCATCTGCGTGAAATCAAATCAGTGAGGATTGTGACGGGTAGCCCGCCTCTGGCTCCGAATCAAACTACCCGTAGCCAAACTTTTTTGGAATGTGGCAGGAAACCAGGGCACCCAGCGGAACTCCACCTAGTCATGGGGAAATATACCAATTCCTTACAGAAGGAGGCAAGAATTGAACCCTAAACATAAAGCGATTGCACTGGCCATTCACTACGAGCACGCTAGTGACATCAGAGATCGGAGATCAGGGGAATTTAGAAAGTTAAAGGAAAAAGGACAAGGCAACAGTCCAGGATGGCAAGATGTGTGCTGATAACCTATGCACACAAACACGAAACTATGTTTCCAATTAGAGTTTGAGTATGGAGAATGGGAAAGAATAGAGCTGACAACTCATTATCTGGATGAATGCAGACAATGCCGTCTCTGTCATATGGCAGATGAATGCATGGTATAAATTAAAATAAATGGTTCAAACCAAGTGACATGGTTGCAAAGTGACGACCTTGGGAACTGAATACTGCATTACAAGAAAACTGCGGAAGAGACGGGTAAAATGAAAAAGGAAGGGCAATTCTGAGATAATTATAGAATCACACAGTTGAGAAAGGCCCTTCACCACACTTGGAGACCATTTTGCCATCGAACACAGGTTACAACAGAACAGCAAGGCACTGGTATCTGAATGCTGATAGCTGCTCGCAGCTTCTGACATTGAGTGACACTGAGTGGTGAGAGGGACACAGGGATTTTAAAGGAATATGGACACATCAAGTGAATATGGGGACATGACCCATGGAATATTGCACAGAAAGATGTGTGGTCTTTAACTTGAGAGAGAAAAAATAGAAAAGCAGTGCATATTTTAGATTATAAGAGATTAAAAACATAGAACATAGAACAGTACAGCACAGTATTATAAAGGCAAGATGACACAACCATGGCAAGTCAAAACCAACATAAAAGCCTAAGAGAGGACATATAATAGAACAAAAATTAGAGGGAAGTTAGAGGATTGGGAAGATTTTAAATACCAACAGAAGGCAACTAAAAAAGTCATCAAGAAGGTAAAGATAGAATATGAAAGTAAGCTAGCGAATAATATTAAGGCGGATACCAAAAGCTTCTTCAGATATATAAAGAGTAAAAGAGAGGCAAGAGTAGATATTGGGCCGCAAGAAAATGATGCTGGAGAGGTAGTAATGAGGAACAAGGAAATGGCAGGCAAACTGAGTAAGTATTTTGTATCAGTCTTCACTGTGTAAGAAGACACCAGCAGTATGCTGGAAGTTCCAGGTGGTAGGGGTCTTGAAGCGTGTGAGGTTACCATTACTAGGGAGAAAGTTCTTGGGAAATTGACAGGTCTGAGGGTAGATAAGTCACCTGGACTAGATGGTGTATACCCCAGGGTTTTGAAAGAGGTGGCTGAAGAGATCGTGGAGGCATTAGTAATGATCTTCAATTGATTCTGAAATGGTCCTGGAAGACTGGAAAATTGCAAATGTCACACCACCCTTCACTGGAATTCAGAAGATTGAGGGGTGTCCTAATTGAAACCTATCAAATGGTGAAAGGCCTTGATAAAGTAGATGTGGAGAGGATGTTTCCCACGGTGGGAGAGTCTAAAACCAGAGGACACAGCCCCAGAATAGAGGGGTGTCCTTTTAGAACAGAGATGAGGAGGAATTTCATGTGTCACAGGCAGCTGTGGAGGCCAAGTCTTTATGTATATATAAGGCAGAGATCGATAGATCCTTGATTGGTCATGGCATGAAGCGATACTGCGGGGAGGGAGTGGGAGGTAGGAGACTGGGGCTGAGAGGAAAAATGGATCAGCCAAGATGAATTGGTGGAGCAGACTCAATGGGCCAAATGGCCTAATTCTGCTCCTATATTATCTGGTCTCAAAAGCCTCGAAAGTAATTGCCTCACCACTATACCAGGCAGCGCATTCACACATCCACTTCTCTTTAAGTAAGAAAACATATCCCTTTTGAACCTACTCCCTCTTGCCTTCAATGCATGCCTTCTTGTATGAGATATTTCTACCCTGGGAAATAGTTACTCCCTCTCTACCCTATCTATGCCTCTCATAATTTTATAAACTGCTATCTGATCTCTACTCAGCCTCCACTGCCCCAGAGAAAACAACCCAAGTTTGTCCAGCCTCTCATGATAGCACCTGTCCTCTAAACCAGGCAGCATCCTGGTAAACCTCTTCTGCACCCTCTCCAAAACCTCAACATCTTTCCTGCAGCAGGGAGACCAGAACTGTGTGCAATTCTCCAGATGTGGCGCGACCAGAGTTCTATAAAGTTGCAACATAACCTCTTGACTTTTGAACTGAAAAGTTTGGGTGCTGAGAGGGAACTGACCATTAATGTACAGGCACAGCAAGCAATTAAGCCAAGTGATCTTTTAGTCAGAGAAGATTTGAGTACAAGAGTAAAGATGACTTATATAGAAACATAGAAACATAGAAAATAGGTGCAGGAGTAGGCCATTCGGCCCTTCGAGCCTGCACCGCCATTTATTATGATCATGGCTGATCATCCAACTCAGAACCCAGCCTTCCCTCCATACCCCCTGACCCCTGTAGCCACAAGGGCCATATCTAACTTCCTTTTAAACATAGCTAATGAACTGGCCTCAACAGTTTGCTGTGGCAGAGAATTCCACAGATTCACCACTCTCTGTGTGAAGAAGTTTTTCCTAACCTCGGTCCTAAAAGGCTTCCCCTCTATCCTCAAACTGTGACCCCTCGTTCTAGACCTCCCCAACATCGGGAACAATCTTCCTGCATCTAGCCTGTCCAATCCCTTTAGGATCTTATACGTTTCAATCAGATCCCCCCTCAATCTTCTAAATTCCAACGAGTACAAGCCCAGTTCATCCAGTCTTTCTTCATATGAAAGACCTGCCATCCCAGGAATCAATCTGGTGAACCTTCTTTGTACTCCCTCTATGGCAAAGATGTCTTTCCTCAGATTAGGGGACCAAAACTGCACACAATACTCCAGGTGTGGTCTCACCAAGGCCTTGTACAACTGCAGTAGTACCTCCCTGCTCCTGTACTCGAATCCTCTCGCTATAAATGCCAGCATATATTATGTTTTCTCTACCAAAGGAAAACCCTTTGATTCATCTTGGAATGGGAAATTATTCTATCATGATAGACTTTGCCTATGAGTTGTACATCACAGAAACATGGCCTTGGGCCCATCGTGTCCATGTCTGTCTATACTAATCCATTAGAACTCCATCCTCCTATGGCTTACCTATTCAAATCACTGTCAAAATGCCTCTTAGACACAATAATTGTACTTGACTCAAAGGGTCAAAGGTTCAAACCTTCACTTATTATCAAAGTATACAGCTCTGAAATTCTTCTTCTCCGGATAGCCACGAAGCCAAGAAAGTAAAGAACAGCAGCACAATCATCAACCCCCAGATTCCTCATCCCACACAAAAAATACCAACAAAACTGGAACAGGCACATAGACCCCCAAATCCCCCTCCCGCACACACAAAAAGTGAGAAAGATCAGGCGAAAAACACAGAATATTAAAAAAATTATAAGATTGAAAATAAGTCTATAGTCCAAGACCATATCCAAAATGCAGAAAACCTGAGTAACATTCTTTGTTCACAGTGGCAGGCCTATCCCTCTCTGCCAGCTAGTGATCCCACCAGCAATAAAAGACAGTCTCTCCTCTCCGTAGCACAGCGAGTCCCCAGTGATAAAAATGTAATCTCTCCTCTCTGTAGCAGAATCATCTCATTAGCGATCAAAAGGCAGTCTCCCCTCTCTGGCAGCAGAGCGAAGATCCAGCGATAAAAAGGAAGGCAGCTGGCACTCACCCTCCACAGCTCCACCACCTCCTCAGTCAGCAAATTCCAAATACACCATTCTCTGTGTAAAAAACTTAACCCTTAGGTCTCTTTAAAATTCCTTCCTCACACCTTAAATGTGATACCACTATCATGGATAAAAAGACTTTGAATATCTACCTTACCTGTGCCCTGCTTAGCATTAAATATTTCTATCAGGTTTTCCCTGTAATATTGATCCCTTCATTGCCACCCTCTCTGTAGTAACCCTCTTTCTGTAACAACCCCTGGCTAAAACAATCCCTGTGTTGAAATCCTGTCGAGAGTTTCCATATTGTCCATTAAGCAATGACCTTCTCCATAGAAAATACTGCCTAATAAAATTGTAGAATTGTTCACCGCTGTGCTTAGTGAACACTTCAAGCTGTTTTAAATTCAACAACAAATAATTAAATTTTCTCAGCAGGGCAAGAACATTTCAATATTTATAAAAGCTGTCAGTTAGCCTGTTGACCAAGGCTGGGTATTTTTGGCATCTATGAACTTCAAACAATAAAATGGTTGATTGTTCAGCATCTGTTGTGCAGTGAGTGAAAATCTAGTTCAGCTCATTCATTTTGCTGAGGAAGCTCCATTATTTAGCACCACTCCATACCACAGAATGACACTACAATTTGAAGCTGGGGACTTAATGGGTTGATCTTGAAATCTGAGATTGTTCCCCTGGGTGCCCTGTTTAACACGGTACATCCTCCATGGAGGCAGATGAACAGACACATTGGCATCCAGTGGCATACGACACCCAGCACAATGTCACTCTGCTAACTACATTTGCTTAAGCAGGGCTTGTGAACAGTTCACAGCCTGCCCTAGCACAAACCTAATGCCTACTTTGGATTTGCCTGAAGTGTTCCCAAGTTGTAGAGTCAAGCTGTAGAAGTCAGAATCAGTTTGCTGTTTCTCCCTCGGGCACCCTCCATTTGTGACCCAGATCCTCATGGCCAGTTAATCACAACCTCGTCCCTGTCAGCAGATCCTGACTCGTGCCTCCAATATCCCCATCAAACAATGGAGGTCACAATCAACCCTGGATGATGCCCATATGTCTCCCTATTTCTTCTTGCATGACACCCCTTCTCCACCCATGGGACCTGACTTATCATGTTCACTCTGGCACTGAGTCAGCGGGGAAGAAGTCTGCCTTCGATTATTAGTGTTCTGCACACTCAAGGATATTGTCTGTGTGCAACTCTGCACACTCATCTCCCTTCATGTTGGTAAGAGAAGCCAGGGGAGGCAGAGGACATGTGCTGAGTTGAATAATGGTAGCTTCTAAAGAAGACTAGGATTTCTTCCTCAGCTCGATCAAAATGTCCCACAGCCCTTGACAACCAGTGAAGGAATTTCTGAAGCAACACACAAAAAGCTGGAGGAGCATCACCTGTGGGAGGAAAGGAGCTGTTGACATTTCCAGACAAAACCCTGCATCAGGACTGTAATTTCTGAAGCATTGTAATTGTTGGAAGGTGGGTACTATACCGAAAGTTTCCACATAAGCAATTTGATATTATCCAGGAAACTTATTCCTTGGAATATGTCATTTACAGAGGGATGAATATATTTCAGAGCACTGGGAAGAACACATGTGATCATCAAACAAGTGCTATCAAATATTTTATATTTGCCTGAGATGTTGAGATTGCCTTGAATTAGTGTATTGTCTCAATGTTAGGCCCTTCTACCACACACCTTTATCTCAGTATTTCAATTGGATACCTGCGCTCAAGTCACTGGAGTGTGATGAATCCACAGTGCTCCATGTCAGAGGCAAAAGCTGGCACCTACTTGCCACCCTACTCTGCCATGTTGCTGGACACCACTTGTGAAGGAGTAGAACAAGACAGCTCCATTAAAGGTAAATTTATACGTGATTGACTTCAGTGAACTGTGAATATGAAATGTATGAATTCTCCTTTTGATTGATATAAAACATACGAATCCAAAGTAGGATTAGGCCATTTGGCAGCTTACCTGCTCCACTATTTGGTAAGGTCATGGCCGATCTAATTGCAACCACAGCTCCACCTTTTTTTTTACTCACAATAAACTGTCTCCTATATACTTATCAAAAATCTATCTATCTCTGCCTTAAAAGTATAAAGCAGCCCCAAGTTACAGAATGCTTGACTTCCTAGAAAGTTCCCAGTCTGACAGTTTTCTGTAATCTGAGACCCTATTTCCCATCTTATAAAAGGTGGCTGCAGGTTGTTTTATCTCAGCAGTAATGATAAATACCACAACTGTTGGTTCATAGTTTGAATGGAGATATGCTCAAACATTTCAAATATAGTCGAGCTTCAACTACCTCAATCCTGAAAGGTTGGTCCATTATTTTAAGACGTCAACTCATGTTTCTGGATCCCCTGGCTAGGAAAATATCATCTTTGCATCTACCCTGTCAGAACTTGTAAAAATTTGATGTGTTTCCATCAGATCACCTCTCATATTTCTCAATAATGTGAGCCTTAGTCTGCCACTGACAAGCCACCGATCCAGAATTAATCTGGTGAACTTGTGTCACAGAATGTCCTTCCTTAAGTAGGAAGCTACACACAAGAATCTAGGTGTAGTCATACCAGCACCTGTATAGCCTCTGTGTCTTTGTCTTTACACATATTCAAATTATCTTGCAATAAAGTCTAACATGCTGCTTGCCTTCCTAATGGTTCTCTACATGTGTAGCTTACCTTCCAGTGATTCAAGTACTTGTCCCACTAAACACCAAAATTTAAACCCTCAACATTTTAAAATTGCTATGTCCTGTTTATTGTAGCATAAATAATTTCACATATTCCCACATTACATTCTATCAGCAATGACTATTCCCTCAGTTAGCTTTTCTACATCCCCTTGAATCTTCTGCTCATCACCATCTCCACCCACAGTAGCACCCAATCCTGGATATATTACACTTGATACCCTCATCAAATCATTTTTATAGATTATGAACGGCTGGGGTGCAAGCTAGAATCCCTCAATCTATTTATTTCTATGTGTGCTTTTATTTGTCTATCATATTTATAAATGCACCATGAATTCAGATAAACTGGCTTAAGTTTTGATTTTATTCAACCAGTTTACCTACTGTGACAATAATTAGAGATTATGCATGAATGTTTTGAGCCTTCATAACATGTCATGGTTATCATAACCCATATCACTGCATTACCCTTTCTCTTTAATATCCCTTGTTTAAAGTGCCCAGCTATTTTGTTCAAAATCTTATGTACTTGCATGGTTTTTCAATTCAATTAGGCTCTGGTCCCAGATCAATCCAAATAAAGCCCATCTCAGCTCTCTCTTTTCCCCATTTTTGTGCTAGTGCATCATGAATTGGAACCGCACTTCTCCCACTCCGATCATTGAGCCATGCATTTCCATGCCACCATTGTAAATTGAACTAATATGTTCATTACATGCCTAGCAATACCTTTAAGGGACAATTCAGCCATCCAAAAGCAATTAAAATCAAGCTTTATCCCATGTACAACTTCATTTATTGCAGATTGATTGTGCAGGGCTATTATATTCCAATTAATGCTGATAGTAAGCCTACCCTCAGGTGAAAAATTCTGCCTGGTGATTTATGTTAGTTCTAGGGTTAGGACAGAAGTCATGAGGTCTGCCTACTGAATGAGCTCTTACTTGCCTGCATGTTTGATCTTCAATGTCTGGGCAGTACACACTTGGATTAAGCAGAGTACCCAACAGAATAGTAAATGATCTGCTGTGCTCATCACATGGTTAGTTATATAATTAAGAGGCAGATTTATGAAAATAAGATATTAATTAGAACCTATTAGAACTACTAAAACAAAGAATTGCATTTAAGTAATACGCACCAAATGCTGGTGGAACTTCAGCAGGTCAGGCAGTATCAATGGAAATGAACAGATAGTCGATGTTTCAGGGCAAGACTCTTCTTAGGGACTGAGAAGGAAGGAGAGAAGATGAACTTAAGTAGCAACTTTCGTAGTCCAATGTGTTTTCCAGTCAATTAAATACTTTTATAATACAATTGCTTTTATAATATTAGAAGCAATTTACACACACAAGCTCCCAAGGACAATATTGTGGCAATGCTAAATGATAGTTGGGTGGGGTAGATTTATAAACAAAAATTAGAGCCATAGAGATATGGGGAAAGGAAATGCATTCTTCATCCTCCCATCTATGTTCAACTTCAGGCATTCACTTCCACAAAAAAAAAGGCCGATGCCCTTGGCCTTTTTATTTCTCCCCACATTTAGATGCGGCCGTAACTCAAGAGCCTGAGTTATAGGGAGAGGCTAGGCGGACTAGGACTTTAATTTTTGGAGCACAGGAGGTTGGGGAATGTAAACAAGGTGAGCGCACGTTGTTATTTTCCCAAGAAAAGCGGAATGGAGGACTGGAGGGCAAAGGTTTAAGGTGAGAGCGGAAAGATTTAAAAGGGATCCGACAGGCAACGTCTTCACACAGTAGGTGAAGTGATCTGCTAGAAGTGGTTGAGCAACAGGCAATAACAATGTTTAAAAGGCAGCTGGATGAGAACAAGGATAGGAAATTCCAACCTGAGGTTCACGTACCCCTTGGTTAATGGTCAGGCTCCATGACATTAAGAAGGTTGGGAACCCCTGGTTTAGAGGAACGAGCCAAACACAGTCAGATGGGACAAGTTTAGATGGGGACCTTGGTTATCTTGGGCAAGCTGGTCCAAAGGGCTTGTTTTGGTGCTTTATAACTCCATGATTTCAAGGTTCAAAGTACATTTATTATCAAAGTACATAGACATTTTACAACCTTGAGATCCCTCTCCTTACAGGCAGCCACTAAGCAAGAAACCCAAAAGAAACCATTTTAAAAGATCCATCAAACACCCAATGTGCAGAGAGGGAAAAACAAAACACATTGTGCAAACTATAAGAGCAAGCACAGTATACAGAATGGAAAGTGAGTCCATAGACACAAAGTTCAGGGCAGACCACCAGCCTTAGACTTGGTTCACCACACAGCAGAGCACAATGTCACGTAGCATGCAGACACAAAGCCTCAGGCTCAGTGCAGCAAAGAGTAGAGCAGTGAGCAGAACTGACCCAACACTTGCCTCTGGTCCTGACGCTTTCTTATCAACAAATCCCACCCTCCAACCCCAGATTTTACCAATCATCCATATAATCCATATAATGCAATGATAATATTCAATTAACCTACCAATCATGTCTCTCGGATGTGGGAAGAAACAGGAGCACCCAAACGAAACCCGTGCAGCCACATGGAGAGTATGCAAAGTTCACACTGATAGCTCGTAAGGTCTGACTGAACTCAGGCAGCTGGAGCAGTGATGCAGCATCTCTGCCAGATGCACATCTGTGCCACAGATAATGCCCAGCTTGACACCAAAGTAGCAAATGGAAGATGAATGAGCGGATGGAACCTCAGTTTAAAACCTCACCCGAACCTGAACCTCAAACAGAGGCTCTTTACCACAAAGCATATCCATCGAAGCAGTTATGCAGGCAGTGTGACTGGACCCCACATTTAGTCACTCGGCACTGTTGACGTAGAGCCTGCACTCAGCATGTAATCTAATTTAAACGATGATCTTGCCTATTGCTCATCCCTAGGACAAACTTAAATCTTCTGCTGAACTTGTTAGCCTGGGTTCAGCTTGGTAATACTGCTACTTCAGAGCAAAAAGTTGTTGATTTAATGAAAGGTCAAAAATCTAGCTGATTCTCTTATGTATTATCAAGGCAGTGTAGCATAGGCTTGCAGATAGGATCCCAAAATGAGACCCCGCTTCTCTTCTGTGCATGTGGCCCACCAATGGTCGAGGTCGACCATGGTCCATCTTATCTACCTAGCAGCGGCGCCTGTGGCTGATGAGGCCAATGCGAGACTGGCAGCCTCTTTTGCAAAGGTCACATCTATAAGTGGCCTCAGCTTGGCTGGAGACGCAGCAATGCTTTCTGTGGGCCCATTTGCCTTCTGCCGCTTTCAGGAACTTTTCCTCGCCTGACTTAAGGTGTTGTTCTGGGTGGATCGCCATCTGGTGCAGTCACCTGCAAGTTCCTCCCAGGACTCAGTCTCGATGTCCAGCGTGCAGATATCCTTGTAGCACAGTTGCAGGCAGCCAGTGGTTCTCTTGCCTGAGGCTAGCTCACTGTAGAAGAAGTCTTTTGGGATACTGCCGTCCTGCATGTGGCAGGCATGACCCAGCCAGCCCAGCCTATGCTGCAGGAGCAGGGTTTACATGCTAGGGAGTTCGGCATGAGAGAGAACGTCAACAGTGGGTATTCTGTTTCTCCACGAGGTGCCAAGATGTGATGAAGGCACCTTAAACGGAAGGTGTTGAGCCCTCTCTCCTGCCTAGCGAATGCTGTCCAGGTCTTGCTGCTGTACAGCAGTGTGCTCGTGACACAAGTGCACTGCCACCTTTGATTTGACTGAAAGATTGGAGCTCTCCCAGTCTCATGTGGTGAGGCAGGAAAGAGTAATTGCAGCCTTCTCAGTGCGCCTGATGATTTCTGCATCCAAGGAGAGGCTGTTGCTGACAATGGACCCCAGGAATGTGAACTGATGAGCAACATCCAGTTTGTAGTTATTCATGGTAATGACTGGTGCTGCCTCCACCTCTTGTCCCAAGACCTTTGTCGTTTTCAGGTTGATAGACCAAATTCCTTGCAGGCCTGCGAGAAGTGATCCATCAAGCTCTGGAGTGTGGGTTGTGACTGCTGCATCATCAGCAAACAGTGTGTTTCTATTATCTTCCACTAATTCTGAAGAAGTGCTGGGAGTCTCTGTTTTCCTAGCTATTAATCACCAAGGTGGGTCACCACGACATTATTTCAGTTTCTTACTTTACACTTTATACATTCTTGACCCTATGACTGCTGCAGTAGGCCAGATTTCAAGAAACAATGAGATTGAGTGTAGGAAGGAGATAGAATCAGATTCATAGTGCCAGAATAATGGTCTTTTTTCAATGCCAGCAAAACAAAGAGCTGAATAATTTCAAAAAGCATGGTGGAGAGTAAACTCAGTGGCGCAGAGGTGGAGATGGTTGAGACCTTCAAGTATCTCAGTGTAAGCAGCATCAAAGCTTGTCTTAGTCCGACCTCAAGGGCATCACAGCTTGGTATAGCAACAAGAGGTTGCAGAGTTGTGGATGCAAACCAGTTCTTCACACAAACCAACTGCTCTTCTATTTCTTTGTCAAAGCAATCAACACAATCAAATACTGCTCCCACTCTGGTCATGCTCTTTTCTTCCTCCTCCCATCCAGAAAAAATACAAAACCTTGAGAACACACAGCAGAAGGCTAAAGGACAGCCTCTATCCTGATATTATCAGGCTCTTGAAGAGACATTTTATACAATCTCAGTCAACCCTTTGAGCTCTCAACAGGCCCTTGCACTTTATTGGTCAACCTGTACTGCTCTTTACCAGGCAAATAACCTTTTCCTCATTGTTAACAAGACAAAGGAGATGGTTATCAACTTCAGTGGACCTCTACCACTCACATCCCTCTTTACATCAGTGGCACAGCAATGGAAACAGTGAACAGTTTCAAACTCCTGGGAGTGTTCGTCTCACACAACCTCTCATGGCCCCAGAACACATTTTACACAATCAGGAAAGCTCACCAATGCTTCTAGTTTTTGAGGATGCTCAAGAAAGATGGACTACGCACATCAATACTCAGGACCTTCTACAGCATGTGCATTGAGCTCATTGTTCTCTCTACACCTGTGACTGTGTGGCTAGGCACAGCTCAAATGCCATCTATAAATTTGCTGATGACGCAACTATATTTGTCACAGTTTCAGATGGTGATGAGGAGCGAGATAGATCAGCTGTTTGAGTGGTGTCACAACAACAACCTAGCACTCAACATCAGCAAGACCAAGGAACTGATTGCGGACTTCGGAAAGGGGAAGTCATGAGAACACACAGCAGTCCTCATTGAGAGGTCAGCACTGGAAAGGGGGAGCAGCTTTAAGTTCCTGGACACCAACATTTCAGAGGATCTGACTGGGCCCACATATTGATGCAGTTACTAAGAAGACATGACAGTGGCTGTATTTCATTGAGAGCTTGAGAAGATTTGGTATGTCACCAAAGACTAGCAAATTTCTACAGATGTACTACAGAGAGCATTCTAACTGGTTGCATCACTGTCTGGTATGGAGACAAACTCTGCCAGCTTCATCATGGGCACTAGCCTCCCCAACACTGAGGACATTTTCAAAGGGCAAAGTCTCGAAAAGCTGGCACCCTACCTCACTCATAGGTCAGGCAGCACCTATTGAAATGAATAAACAGTTGACCTTTTGGGCCAAGACCCTTCATTATTTTTTTTGTGTGTGTTTCTCTGGGTTTCCAGCATTAGCAGAATTTCTCATGTTTACTGCCACTATTGTTGGGCACGTGGCCAAGTGGTTAAGGTGTTCGTCTAGTGATCTGAAGGTCGCTAGTTCGAGCCTCAGCTGTGGCAGTGTGTTTGTGTCCTTGAGCAAGGCACTTAACCACACATTGCTCTAGTGTCTGTGTGAGGAGTGGCGCCCCAGACAGATTTCCAATCTGCACCTTGTAAGGCATGAAAATGCCCGACGCAGGCCTCTCATGGTCTGAGTCGACGTTCCCTCCCTCCCTCCCACTGTCACTATTTCCCCCTCTTTCTGCACTGCTTATTTAATTATATATATTATATTATATACTCTATATATTTCTTATCGTCATTTATAGTGCTTTCTTATTAGGTTTTGCACTGTACTGCTGCTGCAAAACAACAAATTTCATGACATATACCTGTGATATTAAACCTGATTCTAATCCTGATCTGCAATGAGAGCTTGTTAACATGCTGCATCACTGCATGGTATGTAAATTGCACTGCCGTATACAACTAGGCTGTGCAACAGGTGGTCAAAACTGCGCAACGCATCACCGGCGCCAGCCTGCCTGCCATCGAGGACACATACACATACAGAAAGGTGTCAGGAAAGGACCAGTGACATCATGAAGGATCCCACCGACACTGCTCATTGACTGTTTGCCCATCCCCCATTAGGGGGGAGGCTATGTAACATCGACTCCACGACCACCAGACTCAGAAAGTTACTTCCCCCAGGCAGTAAGGCTGATCAACACATCCAGCCACGAGCCCACCTCTCCGCATCCCCAACCACCCTTACTTTTCATTTCCTGTCAGAGTCACCTTGTGTAGACACTCCTGTGTATCGTGACACTTCATGTACTTAACAATCAATGTATGTATGCAAGCTATTTTATGTAATAGATTTACTGTGTTTTTTATCACTGTGCTGGTTATCTTATTGTTTTTCCTTTGTGCTGAATCAGATCCAGAGTCACAATATTTCACTCTCCTTTACACTTGTGTACTGGAAATGACATTAAACAATCTTGGAGCTGAACTTTCTCTGTAACTGTAACACCATATTCTGCATTCTGCTTTTCCTTGTTAGTACCTCAATATACTTATGTAAGGATGCCACCCAAACAGAAAACATACTGAAAAGTTTTCTGGAGTACTCTGTTCATGTCAGGTCACCTCACTGCAGGAAGGATGTGGATACTATAGAGAGAGTGCAGAGGAGATTTACAAGGATGTTGCCTGGATTGAACTTGGCCTTTTCATCTTGGAGCGATGGAGGATGAGAGGTGACCTGATAGAGGTGTATAAGATGATGAGAGGCATTGATCATGTGGATAGCCAGAGGATTTTTCCGAGGGCTGAAATGGTTAACTTGAGGGGGCATAGTTTTAAGGCGCTTGGAAGTAGGTACAGAGGGGATATCAGAGCTAGGTTTTTCACACAGAGAGTGGTGGATGCAAGGAATGCACTGCCCACGAAGGTGGTACAGGTGGATACAATAAGGTCTTTAAGGAGACTCTTAGATAAGTACATGGCACTTAGAAAAATAGATGGCTATGTGGTAGGGAAATTCTAGGCAGTTTCTAGAGTAGGTTACATGGTCGGCACAACATTGTGGGCCAAAGGACCTGTAATGTGCTGTAGATTTCTATGCTCTATGTTCACTGAAACCCAGAACACATAACAATAATAAACCAGTAAACCAGACTTAGAATCATGTTTATTGTCACTGACATAGGTCATGAAATGTGTTGAGTTGTGGCTCCAGTCTAGTGCAAGACATAAACAATTACTCTAAGTTACAGTAAAATAAGTAAATAGTGCAGAAGATAAATAGTGAGGTCCTGTTCATGGGTTCATGGATCATTTAGAAATCTGATGGTAAAGAGGAAGGAGCTGTTCCTAAAACACTGAATGCGGGTCTTCAGGATCCTATACCTCCACCTTGATGGTAGCCACAAGAAGAGGGCATGTCCCGATAGTGAGGATCCCTAACGATGGCTGCCACCTTCTTGAGGGACTGCCACTTGAAGATGCCCTCGATGATGGGGAGGGTTGTGTCTGTGATGGAGATGGTTGAGTCTACAGTCTTCTGCAGCCTCTTTTGCTCCCGTGCATTGGAGCCTCCGTACCACATGGTGATGCAACCAGTCTGTGCGTCTACAGAAACATGCAAGAGTTTAAGGTTTTTGGTGACTTGCCAGATCTCCTTCAACTCGTAAAGAAGTATAGCCATTGGTTTGCATCCTTCATGATGGCATCAATATGTTGGGCCCAGGATAGGTCCCCTGGAATGATGCCCAATAACTTAAAGCTGCTCGCCCTTTTCCACCGCTGACTCCTCACTGAAGACTTCCTCTTCCTGAAGCTCACAAACAATTCCTTGTTCTTGCTGACATTGAATGCGAGGTTGATGTTACAACACCACTCAACCAGCTGATCCATCTCACTCTCGTTGCTTCCTCGTCACCATCTGAGATTCTGCCAATAATAGTGGTTTCATTGGTGAATTTATAGGGGGCATTTAAACTGTGCCTAGCTACACAATCATGGGAGCAAACAGTGGGCTAAACACCAGTATTGACTGTCAGCGAGGAGGAGATGTCCAATAAAGCAATTATCATATTAATCCAATTATGGGATTTTGTTTTGTGGATTCTACCAGTCGCCAAAGCTTACTGGCTTACAATTTAAAGGTTCATCATTAGAATGAATTCGTAAGTTATTTTTACAGTCATTTATATGAGAGGCATATTAATACAGGGATTTATTCAAATTAAGTTAGTTATTAAGAGATCTTCATCAGCAATGTACAGCAGACACAAGCAAATTAGCACAGAGCTTTCATATCGGCTGATGTATTGATGGGGAGTTAATCTGTTAAGTGGATTTCTTATCCGAAAGCAAAATGCTGCAGATGCCGGCTGGGAAGAAGACAGCTTCCTTGGCCAGAGAAACATTAAATGTTTCAAGTTTGTGAGATCTCATTTGCACTGTAAGAAACTTATCAAATGCAAATATTAACTTTGTTTCTCATTCTCAGGTAGGACATGAACTATTGGGCAGTTCTAACCCTCAACCCAACCCCTCTACCAGCAGCCCAATAAACCCCCCTACCAGCAGCCCAATACAACCCCCCTACCAGCAGCCGAATCCAACCCCTCTACCAGCAGTCCAATACAACCCCCCTACCAGCAGCCGAATCCAACCCCTCTACCAGCAGCCCAATCCAACACATCTACCAGCAGACGAATCCAACCCCTCTACCAGCAGCCCAATCCAACCCCTCTACCAGCAGCTCAATCCAACCCCTCTACCAGCAGCCCAATCCAACTCCTCTACCAGCAGCCCAATACAACACCTCTACCAGCAGCCCAATACAACCTCCCTACCAGCAGCCGAATCCAAACCCTCTACCAGCAGCCCAATACAACCTCCCTACCAGCAGCCGAATCCAAACCCTCTACCAGCAGCCCAATCCAACACATCTACCAGCAGACGAATCCAACCCCTCTACCAGCAGCCCAATCCAACACATCTACCAGCAGCCCAATCCAACACTTCTACCAGCAGCCCAATACAACCCCCCTACCAGCAGCCGAATCCAACCCCTCTACCAGCAGCCCAATCCAACACATCTACCAGCAGCCGAATCCAACCCCTCTACCAGCAGCCGAATCCAACCCCTCTACCAGCAGCCCAATACAACCCCCTACCAGCAGCCCAATCCAGCCCCTCTACTAGCAGCCCAATCCAACCCCTCTACCAGCAGCCCTATCCAATACCAGTAGCCCAATCCAACCCCTCTACCAGCAGCCCAATACAACCCCCCTACCAGCAGCCCAATCCAACACATCTACCAGCAGCCCAATCCAACACATCTACCAGCAGCCCAATCCAACACCCCTACCAGCAGCCCAATACAACGTTTCTACCAGCAGCCAAATGAAAACCTCTCTAGCAGCAGCCCAATCCAACCCCTTGAGAAGCAGCCCAATCCAACCGCTCTACCAGCAGCTCAAACCAATACCTCTACCAGCAGACCAATCCACCCCTCTGTCAGCAGCCCAATCCAATCCCTCTACCAGCAGCTGAATCTAACCCCTCTACCAGCAGCCCAATCCAACCCCTCTACCAGCAGCCCAATCCAACACATCTACCAGCAGCCGAATCCAACCCCTCTACCAGCAGCCCAATCCAACCCCTCTACCAGCAGCCCAATCCAACACATCTACCAGCAGCCGAATCCAACCCCTCTACCAGCAGCTGAATCCAACCCCTCTACCAGCAGCCCAATACAACCCCACTACCAGCAGCCCAATCCAACCCCTCTACCAGCAGCCCAATACAACCCCACTACCAGCAGCCCAATCCAACCCCTCTACCAGCAGCCCAATACAACACATCTACCAGCAGCCCAATACAACCCCCCTACCAGCAGCCCAATCCAACACCTCTACCAGCAGCCCAATCCAACACATCTACCAGCAGCCCAATCCAACACATCTACCAGCAGCCCAATCCAACACATCTACCAGCAGCTCAATCCAACACCTCTACCAGCAGCCCAATCCAACGTTTCTACCAGCAGCCAAATGAAAACCTCTCTAGCAGCAGCCCAATCCAACCCCTCTACCAGCAGCCCAATCCAACCCCTCTACCAGCAGCCCAATACAACCCCCTACCAGCAGCCCAATCCAACCCCTCTACCAGCAGCTGAATCTAACCCCTCTACCAGCAGGCCAATCTACCCCTCTACCAGCAGCCCAATCCAACCCCTCTACCAGTCATCCAAACTTTACCCTCTACCTGCAGACCAATATTCCCCTCTACCAGCAGCCCAATACAACCCCTCTACCAGCAGCCCAATACAACCTCCCTACCAGCAGCCCAATCCAACCCCTCTACCAGCAGCCCAATACAACCCCACTACCAGCAGCCCAATCCAATACCAACAGCCCAATCCAACCCCTCTACCAGCAGCCCAATACAACACATCTACCAGCAGCCCAATACAACCCCCCTACCAGCAGCCCAATCCAACACCTCTACCAGCAGCCCAATCCAACACATCTACCAGCAGCCCAATCCAACACATCTACCAGCAGCCCAATCCAACACCTCTACCAGCAGCCCAATCCAACGTTTCTACCAGCAGCCAAATGAAAACCTCTCTAGCAGCAGCCCAATCCAACCGCTCTACCAGCAGCTCAAACCAACTCCTCTACCAGCAGCCCAATCCAATACCTCTACCAGCAGACCAATCCACCCCTCTGTCAGCAGCCCAATCCAATCCCTCTACCAGCAGCTGAATCCAACCCCTCTACCAGCAGCCCAATACAACCCCTCTACCAGTCATCCAAACTTTACCCTCTACCTGCAGACCAATATTCCCCTCTACCAGCAGCCGAATCCAACCCCTCTACCAGTAGCTCAACCCAACCCCTCCACCAACAGCCCAATTTACTCCTCTACCAGCACCTCAACCCAAACACTTGACCAGCAGCCCAACCCAACTCCTCTACCAGCCATCCAATCCATCCCCTCTACAAGCAGCCCAATCTACCCCTCTACCAGCCATCCAACACAACCTCTTTACCAGCAACCCAGTCTACCCCTCTGCCAGCAGACCAATCTAACCCATCTATCAACAGCTCAACTGAACCCTCTACCAGCAGGCCAATCCAACCCCTTTACCAGCAGCCCAATCCAACCCCTCTACCAGCAGGCCAATCCAACCCCTCTACCAGCAGCCCAATCCAGCCCCTCTACCAGCAGCCCAATCCAGCCCCTCTACCAGCAGCCCAATCCAACACCTCTACCAGCAGCCCAATCCAACACCTCTACCAACAGCCCAATCCAACACATCTACCAGCAGACGAATCCAACCCCTCTACCAGCAGCCCAATCCAACCCCTCTACCAGCAGCCCAATCTATCTCTCTACCAGCAGCCCAATCCACCCCTCTACCAGCAGCCCAATCCATCTCGTCTACCAGCAGCCCAATCCAACCCCTCTACCAATCTCAGAAGCTGATGCCTCTACCAACTTCCTGGTGAGATCTCCAACCTCAACTACTACCTCCAAATCAACCGTTCTCCGAACCTCCTAGCACATCTCAACCCGTTAACTAGTGTTGCAATACAACTCCTCTAAAACCTTCTTAACATGACCTTTCTAACTTTCACCTAGTTAAGCACCCTCTAACTTCTTTAACCAACCCCTTAACCAACCTCCTGATCTCAGCGTTGGGTTATTCTTACGACTTGATGCTTTTCTCAACCCACCAGTCTTAACCCTCCTATTAATAACATGCTAACATAGTCCCTTGCAAATCAGCTGGTCTGACCCCTCTATCGTGCTCCCAGCCTCCTTACCTTTGCGCTAGACTGACGGCCCCCAGCTACTTCCTTCACCATGCTCCTATCCTGAAGTACAGGGTCTGCATTCACAACCTGGTCTCCATTTGGCACCAATCCCAACAGCCAGTCTTACCCCAAAGTTACCTGAGCTCCCCCATGTGCTCTGCAATACCCAACAGCATCAAAGAAAGGCTGTTCCTCGGGTGAAGCCTATTTATTTATACTCGATATTTTAGACTTTGTTTACCAGTGAAGATCTGAGTAGCTTCCCCTGGAACATTGGCTTTTGGCCCACAGCACACTACAGGCTTAATGAACCTAACTGGTGCTTTTCAATTTCGAGGCCAGCAACTGGTTGGTGGTCTTAGACGAGCCATGAATTATCACTGCAGGACTAAAGGGCAACTTCACAACAGTAGTTAACAGAACAGGGAATACTTTTGTTCCAGAGCCAAGTGAGGCTGGAGCTCAAACAAGTCAAGAAGTGAGCTTTACTGGGATCATTCCTGTGTTAACATATTTATAGATTCCTTACATCTGTTCCACCATATATGTCTAATTGTCATTGAGAGAGGAGCATGTATGTGAGACATGGAGGCGATTTTAATGGGTGGGTAGAGTCCTTCGTAGGAGTAAAGTAAAAATGGAGTGTGTGAGGAGATTTCGTGAGTGGGGACAATCTTGTTGGGGAGGATCTGAATATTTCTTTTCTTTCTGTGACAACCTCACCCTTCTGCCTTCGCTTGCTCTCCACTTGCCCCTCCCTCCCATGCCAGGGTTTTGCCCAGCACATAAATTGCCAACCTGTGCAGTTGAAATGGATGGTGAAAAACTGGCTTGTAAGGAGAGGTGAAAAACCTTTCAAGCTCTTAAATGTCACAATCCAGTTGGAGACAGGATGTTCAATGGACCTTTTTGTAATCAGCCATATGGCGCTGTAAAACATGGAACCACAACTTCTAACATTCCTTATATCAGATGTTTTATTCTTGATTCGTGTCTACTTCAATTATTTTGTTCTGTCATTCCACCTACACAGGGCTCCAGTGAGACTGCCTCTTCACTCATTGTGGTTTTATGGTTCTTTCAAATACAGTCTGGTCTTGTCTGTTAACTTGTTTATTGATCCCTTACATCAATTTTATTATGTTTGTCTAACTGTCCATGATTATGGAGAGCGTGCAAGGGATGTTGGAAATGATTTAATAGGTGGCTGGATTTCATGGTAGTTGCTCATGAGTGGGTTCAGTTCTTGACTGGGAGAGAGGTAGTGTAGATAAGGTTTAAGGGGAGGGCTGCAGAACTATGTTGCTCAAAACTTTGCTTAGAATCATAGAGTCATAGAAAGGTACAGCACAGAAACAGGCCCTTCAGCCCATCTAGCCCATGCCAAACCACTTAAACTATCTACTCCCAACAACCTGTTCAGGACCATAGGTGGCCTAGGTGCATGGATAGGAGGGTCCCACCGTACCCCTGCCATCCATGTACCGAGGCCACACTTGAAGTATTAAGTGCAATTCAGTTCACCCCATTACAAGAAGGATGTGGAGACTTTGGAAAGTGTGCAGAAGTTGTTCATCAGGATGCTGTGTGGTTTATTTGATATGAGCTATAAGGAGGGGTTGCACAGATATGTGTTTTTTCCACCTAAGTGTACGAGCCTGAGGGTAGACCTGGTAGAATTTTATAAACTTATGACTGGCATATATAGAGTAGGCAGTTCAAATCTTTCTCCCAGAGTCAAAATAGTAAATAGTTCAAAGTTCAAAGTAAATTTATTATCAAAGCACATATACAACTCTGAGATTTGTTCACTCATTTACGTTTACAGTGTTAAATACTACATTCATTGTGAGAGGGAGAAAGTTTAAAGGAGATACATGGGACTGTATTTTTACACAGAAAGTAACTTGTGCCAACCTTGGGGTGGGGGTGGATGCTACTACAATTTTTGTGTTTGAGAAGCTGGTAGATAGATACATGAATTTTCAGGAAAGGTAGGGATATGGATCATGTGCAAGTAGAAGAGATTTAGCATAACTTGACATGATGGGGTGTACTGTCTGTTCCTGTGCTTCACTGTTCTATAAGATAAAACAATTCAGGAGGTATGCTCAAAACCTGGGACTTAAGTTCATGTTGATAATGCGGTATAATACTGAACGCTGATTGGCAGAGACAATATGTTATTCTGAAAAATCAGGGAACCTAGATAAAAGACAGGTAGACAACAATGGGTGTAAATTATTCTGCTGTGACTTTTTGATGATGGAGTCAATCTTGAGCAGAGAAATAGTGATAGTTTTAGGAAACAGGAATAAGAATGTAAGGAAGAAAGATTGATGAGGCCACGAATCCTCCTGTCCACCTGCCACTCATAAGATCATGGCCAATCTTTTACCTCTCCTGCACTAACTTTACAGTTAACATCACAAAAGAACATTAGTCTCTGCCTTGAGCATTCACAGTGGTGAAGCCTGTAAAACCTCATGGATAAAGAATTCTAACGTATCATTACCCCACCTATGGAAATTTCTGCTCACCTCAATTCTGAATGGCTACCTCCTTATTTTGAGACAATTATCTCTACTTCCAGATGCCCTGCAAAAGGAAATATTTTTCCTTACATCTATCCTGCCAAGACTACATGCGTCTTGTTGATCACATCTCTAGGAATCAATACGAAGTTTTGCTGCACTCCCTCTTTCATGATTTTATACATCTTTAGATTGGACACAACATTCCATGTGTGGTATCGGTGATGTCCTATATAGAAACAGAAAAACACAGAAAACCTACAGCACAATACAGGCCCTTTGGCCCACAAAGCTGTGCCAAACATGTCCTTACCTTAGAAATTACCTAGGGTTACACATAGCCCTCTATTTTTCCTAGCTCCATGTACCTATCCAGGAGTCTCTTAAAAACCCTATCATATCTGCCTCCACCACCATCGCTGGCAGACCATTCCACACACTCACCACTCTCAGCGTAAAAAACTTACCCTGACATCTTCTCTGTACCTATTTCCAAGCACCTTAAAACTGTGCCCTCTCGTGCTAGCCATTTCAGCCCTGGGAAAAAGCCTCTGACTATCCACATGATCAATGCTGCTCATCATCTTATACTCCTCTATCAGGTCACCTCTCATCCTCCGTCGCTCCAAGGAGAAAAGGCCAAGTTCACTCAAACTATTCTCATAAGGCATGCCTCCACCAATCCAGGCAACATCCCTGTAAATCTCCTCTGCATCCTTTCTATGGTTTCCGCATCTTTCCTGCAGTGAGACGACCAGATCTGAGCACAGTACTCCAAGTGGGGTCTGACCAAGGTCCTATATAGCTGCAACATTACTTCTTGGCTCCTAAACTCAATCCCACGGTTGATGAAGGCCAATGCACTGTATGCCTTCTTAACCACAGAGTCAATCTGCGCAACAGTTTTGAGTGTCCTATGGACTCGGACCCCAAGATCCCTCTGATCCTCCACACTGCCAAGTCTTACCATTAATACTATATTCTGCCATCATATTTGACCTACCAAAATGAACCACCTCATACCTAGCCAGGTTGAACTCCATCTGTCCCTTCTCTGTCTTGTTTTGCATCCTATCAATATCCCGCTGTAACCTCTGATAGCCCTCCACACTATCCACAACAACCTCAACCTTTGTGTCATCAGCGAATTTACTAAACCATCCCTCCACTTCCTCACCCTGGTCATTTATAAAAATCACAAAGAGTAGGGGTCCCAGAACAAATCCCTGAGGCACACCACTGGTCACCGACCTCCATGCAGAATATGACCCGTCTACAACCACTCTTTGCCTTCTGTGGGCAAGCCAGTTCTGGATCCACAGAGCAATGTCCTCTTGGATCCCATGCCTCCTTACTTTCTCATAAGCTTTGCATGGGGTACCTTATCAAATGCCTTACTGAAATCTATATGCACTACATCTACTGCTCTACCCTCATCCATGTGTTTAGTCACATCCTCAAAAAATTTAATCAGGCTTGTAAGGCACGACCTGCCCTTCACAAAGCCATGCTGACTATTCCTAATCATATTATGCCTCTCCAAATGTTCATAACTCCTTCCTCTCAGGATCTTTTCCATCAACTTACCAACCACTGAAGTAAGACTTACTAGTCTATAATTTCCTGGGCTATCTCTATACTCCCTTTCTTGAATAAGGGAACAACATCTGCAACCCTCCAATCCTCCCGTCCCCACTGATGATGCAAAGATCATTGCTAGAGGCTCAGCAATTTCCTCCTTTGCCTCACACAGTAGCCTGGGGTACATCTCGTCTGGTCCTGGTGACTTATCCAACTTGATGCTTTCCAAAAGCTCCAGCACATCCTCTTCCTTAATATCTATATGTTCAAGCTTTTCAGTCCACTGTAAGTCATCCCTACAACCACCAAGATCCTTTTCTGTAGTGAATTCTGAAGCAGAGTATTCATTGAATACCTCCTCCGGTTCCATACGCACTTTTCCACTGTCACACCTGAATGGCCCTATTCTTTCACATCTTATCCTCTTGCTCTTCACACGCTTGTAGAATTCCTTGGGGTTTTCCTTAATCCTGTCCACCAAGGCCTTCTCATGGCCCCTTCTGGCTCTCCTAATTTCCTTCTTAAGCTCCTTCCTGCTAGCCTTATAATCTTCTAAATCTGTATCATTACCTAGCTTTTTGAACCTTTCATAAGCTCTTTTTTCTTCTTGACTAGATTTACAATAGCCTCTGTACACCACGGTTCCTATACCCTACCATCCTTTCGCTATGTGATTGAAACGTACCTATGCAGAACACGCAAATATCCCCTGAACATTTGCCACATTTCTTCCGTATATTTGCCTGAGAACATCTGTTTCCAATTTATGCTTCCAAGTTCCAGCCTGATAGCCTCATATTCCCCTAACTCCAATTAAACGTTTTCCTAACTTTTCTGTTCCTATTTCTGTTCCTTTTCTCCAATGCTATGGTAAAGGAGATAGAATTGTGATCACTATCTTCAAAATGCTCTCCCACTGAGAGATCTGACACCTGAGCAGGTTCATTTCCCAATACCACATCAAGTACAACCTCTCCTCTTGTAGGCTTATCTACATATTGTGTCAAAAAACCTTCCTGAACACACCTAACAAACTCTACCCCATCTAAACCCCTTGCTCTAGGGAGATGTCAATCAATATTTGGGAAATTAATATCTCCCACCAAGACAAGCCTGTTATTATTACACATCTCCAGAATCTGTCCCCCTATCTGCTCCTCAATGTCCCTGATACTACTGGGAGATCTATAAAAAACACCCATTAGAGTTATTGACTCCTTCCTTTTCCTAACTTCCACCCACAGAAACTCCATAGACAATCCCTCCATGACTTCCTCCTTTTCTACAGCTGTGACACTATCTCTGATCAACAGTGCCACACCTCCACCTCTTTTGCCTCCCTGCCTGTCCTTTCTGAAACATCTAAAGACTGGCACTCGAAGTAACCATTCCTACCCCTGCACCATACAAGTCTCTGTAATGGCCACTACATCATAGCTCCAAGTACTAATCCACACTCTACGCTCATCCGCTTTGTTCATAATACTCCTTGCATTAAAATAGACACATCTCAAGCCATCGGTCTGAGCGCATCCTTTCTTTGTCACCTGCCTATCCTCCCTCACACACTGTCTCCAAGCTTTCTCTGTTTGTGAGCCAACCGCCTCTTTCCCAGTCACTTCAGTTCGGTTCCCACTCCCCAACAATTCTCGTTTAAACTCTCCCCACTAGCCTTAGCAAAACTCCCCGCCAGGATATTGGTCCCCTCTGGGATTCAAGTGCAATCCATCCTTTTTGTACAGGTCACCCCTGCCCCAAAAGAGATCCCAATGATCCAAAAATCTGAATCCATGGCCCCTGCTCCAATCCCTCAGCTACGCATTTATCCTCCACCTCACTCTATTCCTATACTCACTGTCGCGTGGCACAGGCAGTAATCCTGAGATTACTACCTTTGAGGTCCTGCCTCTCAGTTTCCTTCCTAACTCCCTGTAGTCTGTTTTCAGGACATCCTCCCTTTTCCTACCTATGTCGTTGGTACCAATATGTACCATGACCTCTGGCTGTTCTCCTTCCCACTTCAGGATATCGTGGATGCAATCAGAAACATTCCGGACCCTGGCACCTGGGAGGCAAGCTGCCATCCGTGTTTCTTTCCTGCGTCCACAAAATCGCCTGTCTGACCTCCTAACTATGGAGTCCCCTATCACTGCTGCCATCCTCTTCCTTTCCCTACCCTTCTGAGCCACAAGGCCAGACTCTGTGCCAGAGGCGCGGCCACTGTTGCTTCCCCCAGGTAGCCCCCCACCCCCCAGCAGTACTCAAACAGGAGTACTTATTGTCAAGGGAGACAGCCACAGGGGTGCTCTCTAGTATCTGACTCTTGCTCTTTCCACTCCTGACTGAGGCACTACTGAGTCAATCTTTTGAGGTACAATTGATCAAGGCACGACTGCGCAAGCATGTGGACGTTAGCTTGTTGGAACAGTGAGAAGAGTTTAAAAGGAGACAGTTTTATAGAGCAGTAGCCAGGGGAGTGGGTGACGGAATAGAGGGAGACAGAGTAGGAGGGCATTGGCTCAACAGGGCTTCGGCGATAACACGTCGAGGCAAGGTAGGTTGACTGTGTAGAATACAGGCAGGAAATATGTGTGTAAGGCCGGTTTTCTGTGCTCGGTGTCAGATGTAGGAGGTCCTTGAGACTCACAGCCTCCCAGACGACCATATCTGCGCCAGGTGCATCGAGCTGCAACTTCTTAGGGACTGCGTTAGGGAACTGGAGATGCAGCTCGATGACCTTCGTCTGGTCAGGGAGAGTGAAGAGGTGACAGATAGGAGCTGAAGGCAGGTAGACACACTGGGGCCTTTGGAAACAGATAAGTGGGTATATAATTGTGGGAAGATCTTTACCCTATACTTAAATCCTCTTGCACTAAAAACCAACATATTCTTTGCCATCCTAGCTATTTGCTGACTTCTCATTAACTTTCAGTGATTTGTGCATAAGATCGTTAACATTCATGACCTCAATAATTAGAAAATACTTAGCTTTTCTATTTTTTCCCCAAATTTGACTCCATTTCCCATATCCTTTTCCATTCACCTTACCACTGAAATCTCTGTGCATCCAGCTTAGCCAGAGATCTGAAATGAAAACTGAAATGCCTAGCAGGTCGGGCAGTGGAGAGGAGAACAATGCATATTTCAGCTCCGAGGCCCTTCTTCCGAACCCGTCACAAGAGAAATAAACTGTTGCTTCCAAGTAGGGCAGTGATTCATTTCCAATCTAGTGTACGGCATTTAGTGTTCACATTGTGGCCTCCTCTGCACTGGGGAAACTAAACACAGACTGGATGACACTTTGCAGATGTCCTGCACTCAGACAGACCATTGAATTTAAGTTTCACAACTTTAATTTTCCATTCGGCTTTGACTTTTTTGTCTGCAACCTCCCGCACTATTGTAACAAAGCCCGAAGCAAGCTGAAAAGGATAACACCTCATCTGCCATCTGAGCACTTTGCAACCTGCTGGACTCAGTATCAAATTTTCCAACTTTAGATAACTCACTCTTTTTTATTTCTGTTTGGGCATGTTTATTTGCCATCCATTTTCTCTTTTCCTTTTTTGTGAAGTCTGACTTGCTACTCATGTGCCAGTAGACCAGACGAAAAGCATTACACAAAGTGTACAACATTACACAGACACGGACTATAGAGTCAAAGAGCACAGAAACAAGCCCTTCAGCCCATCTAGCCTAAGCTGTTCTGTTATTCAGCCTAGTCCCATTGACCTGCACCTGGTCCATAGCCCTCCACACCCCTTCCATCCATGTACTTATTCAAACTTTTCTTAACTGTTGCAATTCAACCAACATCCACACACTGAGTGAAGAAGTCTCCTTTCAGGTTCTCCTTAAATATTTCACCTTGCACTCTAACCTATGACCGTTAGTTCTAATACAACACCACATTACACAGACAGTGCAACATTATACATCTCATTCAATATTACATAGTCTGTACAATATTACAGCTCGTACAAGATTGCACAGACCATACAACAGTACGCAGACTATGCATTAGTAACACATGACACAGGCAAAGAAGATCAATCTGATTTTAACTTCCTCAAATCATATGGTCTCACTCTATCAGAAAAATTTCCCTTATTCCACCAAGACCCTTACCCCACTTATGATGTTAATTCCAACTAACTTGTTTCTTTCATTCCAAGCTCATTTGAAGAATGTGTTAATGCTTTCTGTTTCAATATATTCTGCCTGATCTATGGAGATTTCTCCCAAAGTCTTTGTTTCTATTTCATGTATTCTAATTTGTTTCATGATCTTTTTTGTGGCACTTTATCGGAGATCTTAAAGTCCAAAAACATTGATGAGTTCATCCTTATCTGTTCTGCTGGCTACAAGCTCAAGAAAAAACCTTTACACATTTGTCTGTTGTGATTTCTCTTTCATATAGTGATCGCCTCATTATTTTCTAAGACTACTCTTGCCACTGCTGAAAAATAGATTGTAGCTTTTCCCCTAAGACTGATAACAGGCTAACTGCTTCTTCCGTATGATATCTTTTCCTGCTTTCTAACTGGCAGGTAGTATAATTCGGCCATTCGGCCCATCACAAATCATTCCACCTTTGTGGGCTGTGAACATTTATTACTCTTGAAGTCAACTTGCTTCCAGATAGCAGTTTTAAAACTAAAACTTTGTTCAGATGATGGGTTTAAAAATTACCAAAGCATCATGTCTTTCAACAACTGTAGGACAATGCATTTGGTGGAAACGTACAGAATTCACGACCACCGACGTTGGGTTGTGGTTCCCTTTAAGAGGCAGATTGGATCTGATGAGGTAATTGTGTAAAGGATGTTTAGTGCATTTTGTGTTCAGGTTTTGGTGTTCAATAGATGAGCTGTTATGGCTTTTCTGAAACATAAAATGCCTCCACCGTTTTATTTGTGAAAAACTACAGTTGAAGTCAGAAGTTTACATACACCTTACCCAAATACATTTAAACTCAGTTTTTCACAATTCCTGACATTTAATCCTAGAAAACATTCCCTGTTTTAGGTCAGTTAGGGTTCTTATTTTATTTTAAGGATGTGAAATGTCAGAATAACAGTAAAGAGAATGATTTATTTCAGCTTTTATTTCTTTCATCACTTTTCTATTGGGTCAGAAGTTTACATACACTTTGTTAGTATTGGTGTGCCTGCACTAATCCGGCACCATTGGGACCTGAGGAGTGCCGGATTAGTGAAAATGCCAAATTACAGAAGGATCACATTAAGCATAATCAGTGCCAGATTATTGAAGGAACCAGATTAAAGGTACTCGGATTAGTGAAGGTCGACTGTATTTGACAGCATTGCCTTTAAATTGTTTAACTTGGGTCGAACGTTTTGGGTCGTTTTCCACAAGCTTCTCACAGTAAGTTGCTGGAATTTTGTTCCATTCCTCCAGACAGACCTGGTGTAACTGAGTCAGGTTTGTAGGCCTCCTTTCTCACACATGCTTTTTCAGTTCTGCCCACAAATTTTCTATCAGATTGAGGTCAGCGCTTTGTGATGGCCACTCCAATACATTTGACTTTGCTGTCCTTAAGCAATTTTGCCACAACTTAGGAGGTATGCTTGGGGTCATTGTTCATTTGGAAGACCCATTTGCAACCGAGCTTTAACTTCCTGGCTGATGTCTTGAGATGTTGCTTCAATATATCCAGGAATTTTCCTTCCTCATGATGCCATCTATTTTGTGAATTGCACCAGTCCCTCCTGCAGCAAAGCACCCCCACAACATGATGCTGCCACCCCCATGCTTCACGTTGGGGATGGTGTTCTTCGGCTTGCAAGCCTCACCCTTTTTCCTCCAAACATAACGATGGTCATTATGGCCAAACTGTTCAATTTTTGTTTCATCAGACCAGAGGGCAAAAAAGTAAGATCTTTGTCCCCGTGTTCACTTGCAAACTGTAGTCTGGCTTTTTTATGGCGGTTTTGGAGCAGTGGCTTCTTCCTTGCTGAGCAGCCTTTCAAGTTATGTCGATACAGGACTCGTTTTACTGTGGATATAGATATTTGTCTACCTGTTTCCTCCAGCATCTTCACAAGGTCTTTTGCTCTTGTTCTGGGATTTATTTGCAGTTTTCATGCCAAAGTACATTCATCTCTAGGAGACAGAATGCGACTCCTTCCTGAGCGGTATGACGACTACGTGGTCCCATGGTGTTTATACTTGCATACTATTGTTTGTACAGATGAACATGGTACCTTCAGGCGTTTGGAAATTGCTCACAAGGATGAACCAGATTTGACATCATTTTCTGACCTCAATCCGATAGAAAATTTGAGGGCAGAACTGAAAAAGCGTGTTTTAGCAAGGAGGCCGACAAACCTGACTCAGTTACACCAGTTCTGTCTGGAGGAATGGAACAAAATTCCAGCAACTTACTGTGAGAAGCTTGTGGAAAGCTACCCAAAACGTTTGACCCAAGTTAAACAACTTAAAGGCAATGCTACCAAGTACTAACAAAGTGTATGTAAACTTCTGACCCACTGGGAAGGTGATGAACGGAATAAAAGCTGAAATAAATCATTCTCTGTACTATTATTCTGACATTTCACATTCTTAAAATAAAGTGGTGATCCTAACTGACCTAAGAGAGGGAATGTTTTCTCAGATTAAATGTCAGGAATTGTGAAAAACTGAGTTTAAATGTGTTTCGCTAATGTGTGTGTAAACTTCTGACTTCAACTGTACATAACAATTCTAGTTAGCAGTGCAAGTGTTTATTTTCCAGAAGCTTCCATATTTGGAACATAGAACACACTGCCGGAAATATCCAGTGGAATTTTGCGCAGTCTTCATCTGTTGTATTACAATGTGAGTCTTTAACTCTTAAGGAGGTCTGCACAAATAAAATACATCATTTGTAATAGTAGCGAGAAAGGGGGAAAGAGGGAGTGAGTCCATTTCTTTACTGAACACAACTTTAGGGGAGGAGATTCATTTGTGGAGGAGTTTTTAAATTTTATTTGTACATTTTTAACATTGCTGCCACTAACTAAAGCCCATCCCTAATTGCCTTGAGGAGGTGGTCAGCTGCTTTCTTGAGATAAAGCATTTCTGATGAATTTGGAGGAGAACCTGCAAGTGATGGTGTTCCCGTATGCCTGCTGCCAGTTGTCCTTGGTGTGGAGGTGGGCGGTGTTGTCACAGTACCCTTAGGTAAGTAATTGTAGTGCATTTTGTGATGGCACACAGTGTAGCCACTGTGTAATGATGGAGAAGGAAACTGCCATTTAGCGTGGTGCCAATCAACTAGGCTGCATCATCCTGATTGACGCCAAGTTTCAAATGTTGCTCGGATTTCACTACTCCAAGCAGGTGGAGTGAATTCTATTACACTCCAGATTCCCACCTTGTAGATAATGGATGTGGTTTTGGGTATAAGGGAGATGAGTAGTTTGTCACATTTTACCCAACTTCTTAAGTGTTCTTGTGGTCATGGCATTTATGTGAATGAATGGTCCTATTAAGTTTATCCACACTTCTCATAGTCAGAGATGCATTCAAAGGACTGGTGTCACCATGTGTATGCCTGTCCTCCCTGGTTTGAAGCTATGGCTCAGGGAAGAAATTGTAAGTAAAGGTTTGACTGCAGCATCATGAAACCTAGTTGGAATCTTAGTTACCAGCGACAGGCAGGGCTTTGCTAAATGTCACTGAGTTTCATCTGAGAGATGGCATCATGTGACAATTGGCATCACTAAGAATCCTTAGGATACTAGAAGTGCTTCATTTGTACAAATCTGACTCCAGATGTGTCCGTAACGTTCCTGCTTCATAATTTTGGGGTGTTCATGACCCTTTCCTTGATGTATTTTCTTGCAGGATTGATTTCTCAAAGGGAATGAAAGACACAACAACAATCTACTGGAGGAATTCAATGAGCCAAGCAGCATCTACAGTAGGAAGGGAATCGTCAATGCTTTGGCTCAAAGCCCTGCATTAGGACCAGGCTGTTTGCTGCTCCAGATTCCAGCACCGGCAGCCCCTTGTGTCTCCAATGAAAGAACTTACATTCACTGAGCAGCTGTTCTGGTTTCAGAATGAACCAAAACTCTCTGCAGCAAATACATTTGCTTTGAACTATTGTTACACTTGTATACAATCTAGGTGTTTGTTACTAAAAGCAGTGTTGGAAATTCCCCATTATATGAAAAACTTATCTCAGGTCGCATTTTCATTAATAGATGCAACAGATATTCGAAATTTATTCATTGCCTTTATTGTCTGTCACAATGTATGTCCACATTCGAAGGATACGTGCTGATAGACAGCAAACTTCACTCTGCACATCTATTCCCCACCCTAATGAGCCCTTGCAGACCTAATGACTTCAAACCCTCAGTATTAACAATGTTGTACCCTAAGTAATGATGTTTGTCCTCTACATGGTCTTGTTAGTTAAATAAATCAATGCTATTCCTTCACTGTGGTGTGTAACCTTCTTGCCGTATTTAGTTACGTGCTTTCTATTTGTTGTACTCACTACAGATTGGCCTGTTCTCCAACATTATTTGATTTATGATTTTTTTTCTCTCAGGATCAATAAAGGGAAAACCATCACAAAAAGGCATCCTATAATTTTAATAGAACTAAAATTGAATATAACACGAAGCTCTGACTGAAACAAAAGCTTTGTAAATTTGGAACGTTTTTGCCTTTACTCATTTTATTGAACAAAAGCGCAGATGTCTTACTTGATAAAAATAAATATCATATATTTTTATATATATAGGGCAGATTCCATTCTTACTTACAATTTGTTTCCACTGTAATCTTACTTTTTGGCTCTTTAAAATTTGAAGGAGAAGCCCAGAGGAGTCATGAATTCAGATCGTGTTGTAGTGTGTTTGAATGGGTGTTTAATTTTGCCGGAATAGTAACAAGGATGACTTCGGTCCCCACTTTTCAGGGATTATGTCCAAGCCAGAGTGACTCTCAAGAAGGCGTACATAGTGTCCACAGGTACACTAGAGGCCTCCCGAGATGGTTGATAGGCTTGACTGTATCGTGGACAAAGGTGGCCTTGTAGTGTTATTATATGTTTGTCATGTGTCTATTGAATAAATGTAAGAACTTGGACTATTGTACTGTTTGGAACTGGCCATGAAATGTACATCCTTTTATTCAAAAAGTAAGGACTCTGTTCTAGGCCACAGAATTGGAGCAAAGAGACAGCTTGACATAAACAGGGATGAACATTTTGTTTGCTTGCAACCTTAGTGTCATATTAAATCCTAAATCGAGTTCTGCATTACGTTTCTGCCCGTACCATAAAAAGCTAATTTTGCTTGTGTATCACAGCCTTTGTGTCTCAGCACATTGCCAGCTTAAGCTTTTATCCAAGCCTCTCACCCATCCATTGCCTTTACCAGTTCTTACACTCCTCTCCTTCATTACTCTTTCCACTCGCCATTATCCAGAGTTAATCTAAAATCCCTCTTTTTGTTGCCTATTCTAATATCTGTTTACCAGGCTTCAGGGTCAAATAGTTTTTATTCCAACTCTCCCGAGAACCAGCCTGTGGAAATTTAATGAAGGCTTGCCAAAATAAACCAACATTTTCCAGTCTCTGACTATTTAAAAAATAAGTGTTGGGCATTCCAGTTTCTTTACAAATGAACATAAGCTTCCACTTTAAAACATTGTTCTCCACCTGCCACGTTATTGTCCACTTACCCAGTTTGGCTATATCCCCTTGAAGTCTCTTGGCACATTCATAATTATTCACATTCCCACTTAGGTAGTTCTGGGTTATCAGCTGCATTGGTAGTTAATAGTGTTACTCCTATACCACTCAGTTAGCCACTCCCACATGGGAGGAGTTCTCATGCTGTACAAGCAAGGTCATCAGTAAAGTTCAGTTGAATATCTTGCATGCTGGCATCCTAGTGTGCTCTGCACCATCCCTCAATATCAAACACAACATGCAGTCAAAAGTGGTTGATCGTCAATGAATTGCTACAGACCAAGTAAGATCCTCAATAAGAAAGAACTTACAGTAGGACTGTTCTTGTTCACATATATCTATGAAAAATATCCAGAGACATATTAACCTAAAGTGCCTATGCTAGTTTGCTAAATGAATGCATCATGAGGCCTGAGCTGAGAAAAGGCCAGGGTTGCTAGGCAACACACTCAGGATACACCCAAAAGTGGAAACATTAAAATGATCTGTGGGTCTTTAGCCTGTGGAAGTGCACAGGGACACGGACACAGCAGATAAGTCAGGGAAATCAGTCAAACTCAAAATCAAGAGAAAAGAAGATTTTGTAGTCCAACTAAATAAACAACCAACAGGAAAATGAAGCGAATACCTGCAAGACTTTCAACGACTTCTCTAATAAAGCCACCCGAGACATTTGAGTTCTCTAAACCAGGGGACCGAGAGATGGCTCAGACGCTTTGAGAGATGTCAGTTTGCAAGGAATCTCACTGAGGCTTCAGAAGAGCATCAAGTAAGCACACTGATATATTGCATGGGTCACAAAGCAGATGATGTCATAACTGGATTAGGACTGACAGATGCTCAGAAAAAGGAGTACAAAACAGTGCAGGACAAATTCTAAAGAATATTTCACAGGAAAGTGAAATGTGTTATGTGACAGAGCACAGTTCAACTCCAGAAAGCAGGACCCGGATGAAAGTGTAAATAACTTCATCACAGCATTGTATGCCCTCAGACAATTGTGCATATGGAAACCTGAGAGATGAGGACATTAGAGACAGGATTGTTGTTGGGCTACAATCACCAATTTGTCAGAGAGACTTCAGTTGCAGGTAAATCTCACACACTAGAGAAAGCTATTACTATGGTCAGGCAGGGTGAGAATGTTCGTCAGCAACAGGCAGAACTCAGGCACCAAAAGGATGTTGATATAAAGCTAGAAGCTGTACAAAAAGAAGGATACAAACAAGATGCAGGCAGAGAGACTAGAGAAAGAGGTGATAGTAGAGCTCAGCTCAAACAAAACAAACAATCGAAACAAAGAGCAGGAAAATGTCCAACTGCAGGAGATGTGTCGTCTCCAATCCACGTCAAAGAGATCCGTCCAGCAAAGTGAAATGCCACCAGTGCAATAGAGTTAGCCGTTAAAAGAGCCAGTGTTACTCAAAAATAGTTCTTCAGGGGGTCAAAGAAGACCATGATGCAGATGAAGAGAAAGCTTTCCTTGGGGCTCTAGATTCAAATAGACAAGGCTGGTGTATTATGGTTCAGTTGCAAAATGAGGAGGTTCTTTTATATGGACACTGGGGCAGATGTCACAGCCATCTCCGAATGTCTGTTCACAAAACTGGTGAAGAAAACAAGCATTACACTAAACCGAACAACGAAAGTGCTCATGGGGCCAGGGAAACGTAAGCTCAGTGTGAAACGAATGTTTACTACTTCCGTCCATAAAAATGAGAAACAGTTAAAAGAGGTTGTTCAGAATCTCTTCTCACCACCACTGGGATGACAGGCCATTGAGAAGCTGAACCTGATTACAAGGTTGGATTTGCTAAACAATGATCAGTGGCAGGGGAAGTACCCGGAGTTGTTCACAGGCCTGGGGGTGCTGAAAGAAGAGTATCTTATCCAACTGAGGCCAGCAGAGAGGCCCTACTCTCTGACCACTGTGAGGTGTATACCAGCCCCATTGATGAACAAAGTCAAAGCTGAATTTAAGAAAATGGAGGCATTTGACATAATAACCAGAGTGAATGGACCTACTGACTGGAGTGTGGGTATTGTTTCTGTTCCCGTGCTAGATGGCAGAGTGAGGTTTTGTGTTGATCTAATAAAACTGGATAATACGGTGAGGTGGGAGAAGTTTATCCTGTTCTCCGTTGAGCACAAATTGGGCATGCTAGATGGAGCAAAGTTCTTCACCAAACTAGATGCAAACACAGGGTTCTGGCAAATCTAGCTCCTGAGTCACAGAAGATCACAACCTTTATTACACCACATGAACACTATGCCATCAAGAGACTCCCTTTTGGCAACTCATCAGACCCCGAAATCTTTCAGATGAGGATAAGCCAAATTTTGGAGGGACTAGAAGGAGTAGACTGCCACACGGATGACACACTCATCTTCGGATGCTGGGAAACATGACGAAAGAGTGGAAGCTGCCTTGGAGAAACTCAAACAGACCTGGAATCACCCTGAATAAAAAGAAATTGAATTTGAAAAGTTGGAGGTGAAGTTCTTAGGCCACCAACTATGTACAGAGAGAGTGCAACCAGATTCAGACAAACTGGCAGGAGTTTGGACATGGAACCACAATTTCCTTGGCATGGTAAACCAGCTGGGAAAGTTCATTCCAGATTTGGTAGAGGAAACAAAGTCACTATGAGACCTCTCCTGTCAGAGAAAATTTGAAACTGAGATGCACCACAGGAGAAGTCATTCTCATCACTTAAAGCAGAGCTTATCTCTCCACTAGCATTGGCGTTCTTTGATCATAACAGAGCAACTAAGGTCTCAGCAGACACCTCTTCCTTTGGCCTAGGGGGAGTGCTCATGCAGTACTGCAGTGGGTGTATGGAAACCGGTGGCATATGCATCAAGAGCATTGACTCCTACTGAGCAGCATTGCAGACAAATTGAAAAGAAGATGCTGGCTCTCATGTGGGCTTGTGAACATGAGCTGCTACTTGACAGGCACTGAATTCCTACCTGAAACAGACCACAAGCCACTTGTCAGCCTCCTCAGCTCCAAACACTTGGATGACTTACCTCCACGTCTGCAAAGATTCAGAATGAGGTTTGTGTGATACTGTTATGACAATGAACATGACACCGGCAAATCTTTCACGATACCAGACACTGTCAAGGATGCCATGCAAAAGTTAGTGGGCAGATGCTGACCCCACCTCATGGAAGATGCCAATATCTACTTAGCTCAGTTAAAAAAAAATTTTCCTGCATCACAGGGTAAACTGGACAAAATTTGTGCTGAGTTGAAAAGGACAAAATCTACAGCAAGGTGAAGCAATACTGTGAGCATGGATGACCAGCTGTTCCAAAAGGACCTCATGAACTCAGACCTTACTGGCTTGAAAGAGACACACTCACCATTCTTGATGGTTTGCTGCCGGTGCCCAAGAAGAGCGCAGTAACCTGTCCAAATGACTATCGCCCAGTGGCACTACATCCACCCTGATGAAGTGTTTTGAGAGGCTGGTGTTGAAGCATATCAGCTCCTGTCTGAGTGGTGACTTGGATCCGCTCCAATTTGGCTCCCAAAGCAGCAGGTCTACAGCAGATGCTATCTTATTGGCTCTTCACAACATCCTGGAACATCTGGACAGCAAAGATGCATACATCAGGATGCTCTTTATCGATAACACCTCAGCACTTAAAACCATTATCCCCTCAAAACTAACCAGTAAACTCCAAGACCTGGACGTCAATGTGCCCTTGTGCAATTTAATCCTGGATTTCTTCACTTGTAGACTCCAGTCAGTTCAGACTGGCAAAATTATCTCTTCCACAATCTCCATTAGTACAGGTGCACCACAAGGATTTGTACTTAACCCCTGTTCTACTTGTTTTACACCGATGACTGTGTGGCTAAGTACAGCTCCAACACCATATACAAGTTTGCTGATGACACCACTGTTGTGGGCTGTATCAAACGTGATGATGAATCAGCAAACAGGAGGGATATTGAAAATTTTACTGAGTGGTGTAATAACAATAACCTCTCAGTCAATGTCAATAAGACCAAGGAATTGAATGTAGACTTCAGGAGAGGGAAACCAGAGGTCCATGAGCCAGTAGTCATCAGAGGATCAGGAGTGGAGAGGGTCAGTAACTTTAAATTCCTGGGTGTAACTATCTCAGAGGACCTGTCCTGGACCCATTATATAAATAATTTTGTAAGAAAACATGACAGCACCTTTACTTCCTCAGGAGTCTGTGAAGGTTCAGCATGTCATCAAAAACCTTGGCAAACTTCTATAGATATTTGATCGAAAGTGTGCTAAAGGAGGGAGGAGAAGATGGCGGCGCGATGCAGCGCAATGCAGCGCACACGGCCGTTCCGAATTGATATCGATATGTATTAACTAGGGGCCATGCGCAATCCTGATTTGATGGAGACAACCGTGAGAAGCACGGAGGAACACCTGGAGAAACTTCTGAAATGCCCGCTTCGCTGCTGCTGCTACTGTGTGATTGAGAATCTCCGGAGAGGAAGGCCCCAAATCCTTGGCTTTGCCTATTGCCTGTTCCCGGGGCTGGGGTCGAAGCGCTCAGCAGAGATGGTGCTCGGTGCTCAGTGTTGGAGAGCTGGTCGGAGGCTCGGAGTTTGGTCGGATGCTTCCAAGATGCTGCATCGGCAAGTTTGTGGCACTGAAGGTTCACCGTCTGCGTGAGATGATGGGACTTTCGAGAGACTTTGAGACTTTTACTGTGACATGGACTATTCTTATCAAATTACAGTATGGATTTGCACTGTTGTAACTGTAACTGTATGTTATAATTGCTTGAATTTCCAGCATCTGCAGAATTCCTGTTGTTTGTGTTTGTGTTATAATTATGTGGTTTTTGTCAGTTTTTAAGTTGGTTTGTCATGTGTTTCTGTGATATCATTCTGGAGAAACATTGTATCATTTTTTAATGTATGCATTACTAAATGACAATAAAAGAGGACTGTGTGTCCTCATAATCTAATCTAAATGGCGACATCACAGCCTGGTATGGGAACACCAATGCCTTTGAGAGGAAAATCCCACAAAAGATAGTGGATTTGGCCCAGTACATCAGAGGTAAAACCCTCCCAACCATTGAGTGCATCTACATGAAACCGTACATATCCATCATTAAAGACCCTCACCAACCAGGACGTGCTCCTTTCTTGCTGCCGCCATCAGGTAGAAGTTACTAATGCCTCAGGATTCATACCACCAGCTTCAAGAACAGTTACTGCCCTGCAACCACCAGGCTCTTGAACAAACAGGGATAGCTACTCTCATATAAGGACTCTGTTATATTGTTATTTCATGCTCATTATTTATTGTTTTTATTTATATCTGCATTTACACAGTTTGTTTACAGTTTACAGTTACTGTTCTATAGATTTGCTAAATATGCCAGCAGAAAAAGAATCTCAGGGTTGTATGTACTCTGATATAAAAAATTACTTTGAACTTTGAACTTTGCTAAAGGGCTCTAGACTCGTCATTGCTGCTTCTATGCATGCCAAAATCATCAGTCAAATCCACAAAGAGCATCAAGGCAGTGAAAAACATCACTTTAAGAGGCAAGGCAATCTGTGATGTGACATGGTCTGAGCACACAGCTGGATGATTATATAAAGCAATGTGAAACATGCAGAAAACTGCACAAAAATCATGCTGAACCTCCCTGTCCCACACAACTCCCACTTTCCACAGCAAATTGCAGGTACAGGCATTTTTCGAGCTGAAAGGAGACAAATATCTTCTCACTGTGGATTACTGCTCGTGGAATGCTGAGGTGTCCGAGCTGTCCTCTTCATCCTCAGCAGCAGTTACACAGCACCTGAAAGCTGTATTCACTCAACGTGGAATACTAGAGACACTTGTGTCAGACAACAATACACAATTCTGCTGCTCAGAATTCAAAGCCTTTGCTAGGAGCTATGAGTTCAAACAGCAGACAAGCAGTCGACAGTACCCACAGGCAAATGGAGAAACGGAAGGAGCAGTGCAAACTGTTAGAAGAGTCCGACTGAAGGCAAAAACCTGATAAAGCACCGATAGCTGTTGGTCCGCACCTCTTGCAAATAACTATAGTCCATCAGAGCTCAACAGGCCGGAGATTGAGAACAAGCCTGCCTGTTCTTCCTTCCCTTTTTATCAGACTTGGACAAAGTGAGAAATTTTGAGACGACGTACTGTGAGAAAACAAAGAGCATGCACGATCTCAGACACAGAGCAAAATCGTTGTCGCCGCTCAGGAGTGGTGAGGCTGTTCGGGTTTCAGACCAGTTCACCAAAGGAACAACAGCCCAGCAGAATGAACCACGATCGCTTGTGATCAGAACATCACAAGGTGAAATCAGGTGGAACAGGCGTGCACTTGTGCGCCTTCAAAACCCACAAAAGGTAGAGAAAGAAATAGAGTGGCCCAACCCTTATGTGGAAAACCACTAACCTGAGGTGGACGCACCTGTTCAAGAATCTCCATCCGCTCCAACGTTTCCAGGAACCTATACTAGATCAGGTCATTTACCTGTCCCTCCATAGCCTAACAGCTTAGGACAAGAGCCTAAAGAGGCAGAATAATCCTCTCACTTTGTCAGTGTTGAGGTGGTCTGCCCTGACCTCCAGTAGATTTAGCGCTTTTTTAAAAAAAGTTCTAATGTTGAAAACATTTCACAAAATGAGACTGTTCTTTAAAAAAAAGGAATTGTTGAGAAAAAGGAAGAAAACAAAGACCATTAAAAACAAAGAGAAGGACAGTTATAATATTGGCAATTCTTCTTTATGTTTATCTAAGGAGCATAAGTTACATGTTATGGGTAAAGTGAAGTGAATCGTTCAATTTCAGTGACTACAATTTCAATGCATTTCTATAGACAAGACGTACATAACTAATTTTTCTTATTTCTCAAGAAGGGGGGATGTAGAGGTAGTTAATAGAGTTACTCCTGTGCTACTCAGTTAGCCACTCCCATATGGGAGGAATTCACATACTGTACAAGCAGTGTTAGTAATAAAGTTCTGCTGAACATCCTGCATGTTGGCATCCTGGTGTGCTCTGCACTCTCCCTCAATGGCGAGCACAACCTCAGCAAACATAGCAATGTTCCATTTGGTCTCCTGAACCAAATGGTTGATGTAGGTTGAACCCAAAGTACTCATCCATGCGCTACTCAAGTGACCACACAGCTTGCAACACTAACCTGCTTCATTCCTGATGTCTTAGATGGCCACCAAAAAATCCGAAGTATTCAGAGGAGATTCCTTTAAAAAAAGAATAGTGGAAATGTGGAGTTCATCACCTAAAAGGAGTGGTTGAGACCAGTTTGTGGAGAGAACAGATAAGCATATTGGGGTAAAGAAATAGAGGAGTAAAGGTAGGATGTGGCTCATGAAGGACTTGAATACGAGCATGACTTGTTAAACCAAATGGCCTGTCTCTGTTCTATATATTTTGAATAATTCCATATAATCCTCTGCTTTACTGCATTAACAGTACTGTATAAAGCCAAGTTATTTTTATTGCAGTGTTTGCTGGAGGCTTCCCACACTTCCATCATCAGATGTTAGAGTCCTGCAGCAGGATTGGCCTCTGCTGTCAATTCAAATTTCAGAAGCAGAAGTGAGCTACCAAAAATTGTTAAGAGTTTAGGAAAGGAAGAAGGCGCACTAGTGGCTTTACTTTGTTCAGAGTTTGAGGTGATTTGGTACGTCATCAAAGTCTCTTGCAAATTTCTGTAGTTGTACAGTGGAGAGCACTCGGACTGGCTGCATCACTGCCTGGCATGGAGGCTCCAATGCACAGGACCACAAGAGGCTGATGCGTACTGTAGACTCAGCCAGCTCCACCTCAGGCACAAGCATCCCCACCATTGCAAGCATCGTCAAGAGACAGTGCTTCAAAGAGTTGGCATCTATCACTGCAGACCCTCATCATCTGGATCAACCCTTCTTCACATAACTACCTTCTGGGAGGTCGGGAAGCCTGAAGATCCACACTTCAGGAACAGCTTCTTTTCCTCCATCTCTGGATTTCTGAATGGTCCATGAACGCATGAACATACAAATTCTTTACAGACAGTGGCAGGAATTGAACCCGGGTCACTGGTACTGCAAAATGTTGCGCTAACAACTGCACCACCTGGCTGCCACATGTATCTTGGTACATGTGACAATAATAAATCAATATCAAGGTCAGATTCACCACAACCAACACAAACACTAAACAGTTCCTTACATCCCTTTGCTTTGGTGGCTGAGCTTTTATTGAGTATAAGTCAGTTATTTAAATTGACTCTAGAACAGCAATAGTTCCTTTGTCGCAGGGAGTGGATTTTCCAAATTATATGCTAGGCAGCAAGTTTTTTTAATGATGGTTTTGCAATAACTGCAACCCGGCACTTCTTTCCTTTTGTACATCACACATGTGTACATAAATATAGACTCATGCTCACACACAAATATGCTGACAGACGTAGACATATGCACACAACAACACGCAGGCAAACTCATGCACAGACATGGAAACAAATATACCGATGCTTATGCATTTGTTCGGGCATTTTCATACATGACAGTTCAATGGTTCAATTTAATATCAGAGAATGTTTCAAAGGTTTCAAAGGTACATTTAATGTCAGAGAAATGTACACAATATACATCCTGAAATTCTTTTTCTTCGCAAACATCCACGAAAAGAGGAGTGCCCGAAAGAGTAAATGACAGTTAAATGTTAGAACCGCAAAGCCCCCCAGCTCCCCCCACACATAAACAGCAGCAAAGCAACAACCCTCCCAGCAGCAAAAAAGCATCAGCACCCTCCACTGAGCACTCAAGCATGCAGCAAAGCATCAATAAAGACACTGACTTGCAGTACCCCCAAAACCTACTCGTTCGCCCAGTAATTCGACATACCACAGGCTCTCCCTCTCTGTCTAATAAGAGAAAAAGAGGTGTCTCCATTTCACAGCAAGAGGAGAGATGTAACAAACAACTCGCTGATTTACGATGTTAAAAGTCCTTTGCGTTGCTTTTTCTGAGCTCTACGCCTAAAGAACTCAGGTCTCTGGGCACACAGCCAGCAGCCAGCTTGCTACTTTCGATCTTCTGTCTCCCATGACACACCAGTTTCCTGCAGAGGCACCAACCACGAGTCTGCCCGCCTCCAGAGCCACGAAATCCCAGAACTCCAAAGTCCGCGTCCTTGGTATATTGAATAACGGCCAGTCATCAGACCCTGACAGCAGGTCCCTTTCCCGCAAAGAACTAAAGTCAGTGTGTATCTCCAGGTCAGGGTCTTCAAAAGAACCCTGAGAGGGAAAAATAGAGATATTAAAGATAGAGTGTATACAGTATACAATTTGTAATTCTTACTCTACACAGACATCCACAAAACAGAAAAAAACGCAAAGAATGAATAATAGAAACATCAGAACCCCAAAGCCCCCCTCCCCCTCATATGCACAAACATCAAAAATATAGACCCGCCCTTCTCCCACCATGCAAGCAAAAGCAAAAGCCCCCAAAGAGACCTTGATCTGGAGTACATCTAGAACTACAGTCCATCCCAACATTTCAGTATTTCAGAGACGTTCTCTCTCACTAGCGAGGGAGAGAGATATCGTTCCTGCAACAATGAGAGCAAAAAACCAGCAGCTTGCTGTTTCCATGTTACAATCTTCCGCGTCGACTCGAGGACCGACAGGCTGTCACTCGCCATCACAAAGGGAGAGAGAGAGAGAGAGAGAGAGAGAGAGAGAGAATCACTCGGGTACAGAAGTCTTCCTCCAACAGAAGCGCACACCGCCTGCTGCCTCCATGTTTCAGTCTCAGGTGACGCCTCAGTTGACAGCATTGGTGAGGAACTGGGCCATCCATGGGGCTGCTCGCCAAAAGGGCACATTACACACAGGTGCATAAACACACACACACAAAGAAATGGAGGTATATACATCAATACACACATACACACACACACACACACACACACACACACACACACACACACACACACACATGAGCATGCACGTGCCCAAACACACAGATAAAAATTTGAAGTCAGCATATCCGACCTATTTAGATTCTGCTATGCTCGATAAGAGCAGATTAGCCTGTCCGTGAGCTATTAGCAGTTGAGAACAGCCAAATGAATGATTGCTGGAGATATGCCACATATTTGAAGTAATTCAAAAATAATATTCTCATAAATACTCTTCCCAAGAGCAGCGTTAAATGGCAAATGCAAGTGTTTCTTTTTGCTGTTGTCTCCCACCAGACGTTACGAGATAAGGCTATGGAGTTAGCTGTATGATGATAATGATTGCCCTTCTAAAGTAAATACTGTTTGTGGTAGATTCTGTCAGGAGAATTAGTCCCATTCATCTATCTATCATTTACTACCTTGTGACAGGACATTGAATGCTGTGCTTTCAGTATTGCTGCTTAATAACTTGATGCATTAAACAGATTTTAGAAAGAAATACAGAGATTAAAAAAATGTTCAAATATTTATTGTGAATGCTTTGAGCTGTCATTCAGTGATTTTCTCTCTGTTTTGTTTTGAGAGATGGCTGGTGAGTCAGTGTGGCACCGCAGTGTCTAGTCAGTCAGTTGGAAATTCACTGGTGCGCATAACCTTCCATTGCCCTACTGTGATGGTACATCCAGACCATTCCGTCTGGAAGGGCAACCACCGTCACTCACTGACATCAGGCTTCAAGGATCTGCTCCAAGTACAGTTTCTTTAAACTGAGGAAAAGGGCTGTGGGTCGAGGTCTGAGAACACAGGACAGGCATCAGTCTGAAAGCAGAAGGCAAAGTCAGTGGGGGATTGTGAACAGGCAACGTAAGGCCTCACCTGATTTCAATCTCTGTGGTGCTACAATCAGCATTGCTAGACTACAGAGAGGGCAACTGGGCAGGTCCAAAGGCTAATTGCAACCCAATGTGAGAACATCGGTGAAGATTAAAAAAAACATCAATCCAATAGCTGAGGCATTCATCAGCACTCACCATAAGAGCAGAATTAGGCCATTCAGCCCATCAAGTATGCTCTGCTATTATATCATGGCTGATTTATTACCTCCTTACAACACATTCCGACAAATGGCATACGAGTATGTGAATCACACCAACGACTTTGGACTTTTGGATATGCTTGAAGGCGCCAGTCCATTCTGCAGAAGAGGTGGCACTGATACCAATACCCTTCAACAAAGAAGAACAAGAGTTTTAGATGATCTTGTCCAGCTTCTCGGGTTTTGGCATCCTGTTTTGGGGTAAGCTGGGAGGGAATAGCCCGTTCAGTCAAACTCACCCCATCGTATGGGAATGGTTTTAAAGAACCTAAGCCTCAGTAACCCCTGGTGGAATAAGTGTTTAAGGGCTGGTAATTCTCTACTTTTGATTTGTCTAATCCCAAGGTCCCGACTCTGAGGGTAATCTCTCTACCAACACAGAGTGTTGGTGCAGGTGGTTTGATGAGCTCAGGTCCAACCAGTCAGAGGGGCAGAGTGAGTGTGAGTGGGAGCAGTGTTCTGGGACAACTGTGCTAACTCAAATTGTGCTGTGAAGGTGCTCACTCCCTGGAAGCTAAATGGTGTGTACTGGATATGCAGCTCCCGGGCCTGCCCATGGCTCGCCACGGGATGGTATAGCGGTTGCTACCCTGCGTACTTCGGACCATACATACACCACCTCAATAGCTGGGACGAGCACCTTGCCCATGAGGGGTGGCAGATCACAGAGGTAGGAAGCTTCTGGCTGATAGCCTTTCCCTGGGAACTGATATGCATGGCCTCTGTGATGGAAGTGCTAGCCAGTGAGACGGCCACAGCACTTCGAGCATACCGGGGCTGCACTGACCAGAGTGGCAGCTGAGATGGCGGCTGCTTGGACGGGGGCCTTGCTAAAACGGGTGGCTTTGGACTACCTGCTCACGGAGAAAGATGGCAGCTGTTCTGTGATTGGTCAGGAGTGCTGCACCTACATGCTCAATGAGTCTGGAACATTATTCACCTGGCTGGTCATAACAAGCAGACAGTAAATAAGGTCAGGAAAGTGGGGGCCAGCTCCATAACTACCATACCCGTGGCTTTGAGGACTTGCTGGCAGATTGGGTCACGGCCGGTGCTGCGGGAACAGTGGAAGTGTGCTGCAGTCAGAGAGGGTCCGAGCATACATGTTAGCTAAGTATTTGTAAATGGGTATAACTTGAAGGGTTTACTGAATGTTTAGTGTCCATATTGTCCTGTAACTACATAGTTAATTTACCTGTAGTGAGTGTCCGTTATGCCCACTCACCAAACCCACAAACTTTATTCCACACAACTAATGGCCAGGCAATGACTGTGGGAACACCGGCTTCTCTGGGACTTGCCTCTTGTCTTACGTTGGTACTCTGACTGACTTCTGCCATGCCCCATCAGCAGTCTATTGTAAATGTCCACCTCTGGCACTCTCTTAATCAATAACACTCGCAGTCAGCACAAAGTTCACATGCATGACGTGCATGTGCTGTAGTGAGAGACTATTTTGTTCAGGGGTGGGAGAAAGTCCTTCAGCTGGAAGTATTTCCACAGTCCTTTGCGACAGATGTATCCAGGATTTAGATTCTCTGACTGCAAAGGAATAGTGATATCGTTCCAACTCAGGATGCTGTGCAACATGGATATGACCTTCTTGGTGGTAGAGATTGTGGGTTAGACCCTAACACCATATACAGTATAGGAACAGAATTAGGCCATTCAGCCCATTGAGTTTGATCTACCATTCAACCATGGCTGATGCTTTTTCAACTCCATTCTTCCCCTTTCTCCCCCGAAACCCTTAACCCCTTTACCAATCAAGAATCCACCAATTTCTGCCTAAAATATACCAAATGATTTGGCTTCCACAGCACTCTGTGTTAACAAAATCCATAGATTCACCACCCTTTGGCGAAAAAAAAATTCTTTTGATCTCAGTTTTAATGGTTGTCCCTTTATTGTGAGGCTTCCAGACTCTCCTACTAATGGAAACATCTTCTTTATACCAACTCTATCCAAGTCTTTCGGTATTAGTTTAATGATATCTCCCCTCATCTTTCTGAATTCTGTTGAGTACAGACTTACAGACATAAAATGTTGCTCATAGGTTAGTCCTGGGATCACCTTGTGAACTGAATGGTTGGAGGGGTGCTATATGTCTACCATAAAGATGTCAGTCTCCACATTTAACTGCATTGGCACCTGCTGCTGGTGTCTCTCATCCTCCCTAAACTTATAACAAGCTCTGTCAAGGTCCCAACCACTTTTGCTAATTCTTTTACTGCTGGATTTGTACATCTAAGATTGAAATTCAATAAAAAAATGCACCTACTGTTAAACTAACCACCTTATTTTGCACAGATAACAATAAATAAGAACATCAGAAATAGGAGCAGGAGTTGGCCATCTGGCCCATTGAGCCTGCTCCACCGTTCAATAAGATCATGGCTGATCTGACCGTGGACTCATCTCCATCTACCTGCCTTTTACCCATAACCCTTAATTCCCCTACTATGCTAAAATCTATCATCCAACCTTGTCTTAAATATATTTACTGAGGTAGTCTCCACTGCTTCATTGGGCAGAGAATTTCACAGATTCACCATCCTCTGGGAAAAGTAGTTCTTCCTCATTTCCATCCTTAATCTACTCCCCTTAATCTTGAGGCTATGTCTTCTTAAAATAAGTTTATTTTTTAATTTTGTTAAAACTGTAGATGAAATGTTTGCCACAAAGTGAGTCTGATCATTTATTTTTAGAAATGAAGGCCTTATTTTAAGCACAAGAAAGACTGTAAATGCTGGAAGTCCAGAGCAACACATGCAAAGTACTGGAAGAACTCAGCAGGTCAGGCAGCATTTATGGAAATGAATAGATAGTTGACGTTTCAGGCCGAGACCCTTCTTCAGGACTGAGAAGGAAGGGGAGACAGAGCAGAATAAAAAGGTGGGGTGAGTGGAAGGAGGCGAGCTGGAAGGTGATAGGTAAAGCCAGGTGGGTGGGAAAGGTCAAGGGCTGAAGAAGAAGAAATTTGATAGGAGAAGAGAGAGGACCACAGGAGAAAGGGAAGGAGGAGTTCACCCAGGGAAGGAATAGGCAGGTGAGAAGAGGTATATGTTAGAGTGGGGAATTGGAGGGAGGAAATTTGTTTATTGGAAGGAGAAATCAAGGAAAAGGCCTTATTTTCTTAGTGTATTTGGAGAAGTGTTGCTTTAACAAATAGACATGGTAGAAGCTGAATTTTGTTATTTATTTTCTTCACACTTGCTGAGTGCACGTGTCTAGAAATATGACTCCTACAAACATCAACCAAGGTGTTATCTGCCAAGACAGCGATGCTAGAAAAGTTCTTATAAGCACTCTGCCACCTGCTGTCTTGGGAGGACAACAACTATCAACTATATACATCCAGATTTAAGTAGATTATATATACAGAATATTACTGCATACATTACTACAAAGAGAGTTCTTTACATTTTACACATACTCCACTTATAAATTAAGCTACAGCTTATAACTATATCATTTTTTTAAAAACATAATTAAAGTCATAATTACAAAATCAAGTTCTCACTATTATTCTGCATTTAAACATTATAGATAATTGAGTTGAAGAAAAACCGATTCAATCACCTTATCCTAATGAGATTTCTATGCCTGCTGTGTCAACACAAGCTTTTTAATTCAGGGATGTTAGCCAAGGACACACAGAGTGTCTTTTCAATGCCGAATCTGTTTTAAAAATTGGCTTTCACAGTGGTAAGTCAACTAGGATGCAGTAAGATTTTGACTATAAGTTTACTGAGCCCACGATCTTCAGTATTGACTTTAATCTAGAAAGCAGATAAATTTAGGTTTTGATATTGTAACTTCAGATGCCCTGTCACTAGACAGCTCCAGCGACTTGTCCCTCCAGCATTAGCAACAGAGGAGAATGGGTCACAAGCCCAGCACTTTCCTTTCTGTGGATCAGAGTCGGAGAAAATACTTTTTGAACCTCCTGAGAGCTGGTTTTGATGGGATGATATTATTTCACTTTGGAGAGTGAGATTGACACCTTTGCTATTATCAGCAGCCATCGAGGCAAAAAATGCATTTGACTCTTTCTTTCCAGACTTTAAGCTTCTTTTAGAAGCTCTGATCAGATCTGCCATTTCAAACGTACTGGATCCACTTCCCTGCATTGACAGATTTGGGTGAGTGAAGAGATCAAATACATCTGTCAGGTAAGCAAGCTTGGTGGATCATTGTAAATCCTGGAAGTATTCCAACAAAGGTGATAAGAAAGCTTTCGATTCGCGTTGCAGTGCCTCGCCAGGGGAGGATCACAACTCTTCAGTGTGTAAACATAGGTGATGGTGGCAAAGACCCATTTCTTCAAATAGCAGCAAAGCTGCAAGAGTGCGCAGTTTTCAAAGGTTTCGATAGGTACATTTAATGTCAGTGAAATGTATACAATATACATCCTGAAATGCTTTTTCATCGCAACCATCCACAAAAACAGAGGAGTGCCCCAACGAATGAATGACTGTTAAATGTTAGAACCCAAAGCCCCCCACAGCTCCCCCCACCTACACGTAAGCAGCAGCAAAGCAACAATCCCCCTCCCCCCACCAGCAAAAAAAGCATCGGCACCCTCCACCGAGCACTCAAGTGTGCAACAAGCATCAATATAGACACAGACTTGTAGTACCCCAAAGACTACTCGTTCACCCAGTGATTTAAAATACCACAAGGCTCTCTCTGTCCCTATTAAGGGAAAAAGAGGTGACCCTGTTTCACAGCGAGAGGGGAGATATAACAAACAACTCGCTGATTTCCGATGTTAAAAGTCTGTTGTGTCGTTTTTCTGAGCTCTGTGCCCAAAGAACTCAGGTCTCTGGGCACACAGCCAGCAGCCAGCTTGCTGCTTTCGATCTTCAGTCTCCCACAGCACACCAATTTCCTGCAGAGGCACCAATCTCGAGTCCGCTCATCTCCAGAGCCACGATTTCCCGAACCCTGAAGGCGCACTAGTCTTCTAGGCCACATCTTTGGTATATCCAGTAACGGCCAGTCGTGAGACCCCGAGAGCGGGTCCCATTCCCGCAAAGAACCAAAGTCACCGTGTAAATCCAGGTCTGGGTCTTCAAAAGAACCCTGAAAGGGGAAAAGAGCGATACTAAAGATAGAAATAGAGCTGTTTCCAAAGTTGCAAGCAAAGTAGTCTCCGTTAGGCACCATCGTCCTCCTAAGCTCCTTATGTAGCATGGTGAGGATAACGTTAAGATCTGGAGACATTTTTGTGGCTGCCACTCCATCTCTGTGCCAGAGATGTTGGATTGGGATGTTGAATTGTTATTTTCTTTGTATTTTTATTGTAGTTGAACTTCCCTATATTTGCTTGTATTTTTATATAATCACCCATATACATGTAATTGTTCAGTGAATTTTCCAGTTATTACAGTATAGTTGCTTCTTTATTTCTCTAGAAACTTTTTAGTTTTCAGTAGCAGGTGTCACATTACTTTAATCTGGCTATTTTACAGGTTAATTGTTACCACTGGGATTTTTGTTCACTTTTGTCTGATTATGAGATGACTGCGATTGCTTTTTGCTTTGTCTTTTCTTTGCTCTCTCGGTTCCTATTTCTTCAATTCAATTCAAGTTTAATTGTTATTCAATCACCCATGAAAACAGCCAAACAAGACAACATTACTCCCGGGCCAAGGTGCAAAACAGTGCCAACAATCACACACAGCACAAAGCACATAGCACATACAATGTAGCACGCACATGTAAAATATCTGTAAAATACAGTCAGGCAAACAAAAATAGTCCTGACTATTATTCACTTGAATGTGTCACAGAAATACAGTGGCTGCAAGGATATGGAATGAACACAGGTAGGTAGCAGGAGTTCAAACCAGCAAGTTCAATAGTACATCAGTGCCACAGAAATCTGCAGTCGACCACAATGCAGCTTGTCTTCTCCCGAGCGAACACTGGGGGGCAGCACCGACTCCAGCCTGGACACCACACCACATCCGCCCCCAGTGGAGCACACCAGCTCTGCTGCCCCTCTGCTGGTGGCTGTAAACAGGCAAAACCACGGCTTGTGGCCCGGAGTCCATGAATGCCGCAGAAATCTACAGTCAACCACAATACAGCTTGTCTCCTCCTGAGCGTTGGCTCCAACTCCACCCCAGTGAAGGGAACCTGCTTCCACACTTCTATCCAGGCAGCTCTGAATAAAACGATCATAAGGAGTAAGTTTTATGCCTCATTTTGACTTCTGAAGACCTTCTGATCACAAAAGTATCAGGATCTAGCAGATGCAACCTATTGTCTGCACAACCTCCATTACTGTGGCCCTAGTGTCTCTCTGTCAAAGCAGCCACTCAGTCAGTGTAAGCACCAATGCGGCAGTCCCAGTGACATCTCGAGTATTGAGCAGAGCTCCAGACATTCCAACACCAGTGGAACTTTGTGATAGTCCATCATAGCAAAGTAAGTCTTCACAAAGGCCCAAATTCGGCAGAAGACATAAACGACGAATCCTTTACAAGTATCATCCTACCTAATGGCAAACCAAACTGATATGTTCAGTGCTTCATCAAAGAGAATTCAATGTCTTCTCCAGTATTAGAGATCGTATCATTTGACAAGCCAGTGTGACAAATTCCCTTGGCAGCTGTATCATCTAAGACTGAGCAACATATATTGAATGCTTATTGTAAATGGAGATGTACATTTGGCAATTTGCTAGTCATCAGCTACAAGGTAGTTATCACACCCTCAAGTTTCATCACTGCATCCGTTAGAAAACTTCCACTGGCTTTTTGCTTAAGCTTGGGTGTTTGGAGGCAAGTAGTCTTGTAAGGTTTTATAGCATCATAATCACAACATGCACAGGTTTTGGGGATTCCTGTTCCCTCAGAATTAACTCATACCTTATTAATGCAGCATTGTATTTTCTGTTGAAGGCCAAATGCTTCTCTCTTTTCCAACTGTTCTCCTCTGTCATTTCCCTACTCAGCACCTTTCATTTTGGTGGCATTTTCCTGAACTTTTACTAGCTCAAGTAAAAGGGTCCAGCTGTACCTTCTTTGATATGTGAAATGGATGAATTAAAAACCTTGTTGAAGTTGCTGGTTTGAACTCCTGCCATCTACCTGTATTCATTCCATATCCTTGCAGCCGCTGTATTTCTGTGACTCATTCAAGTGAATAAATACCATTTCATAGCACAACTGTTAACATCTCCCATCAGTTTTGTGATGATTTACAGTGGACTACTTGGCTGGGAATTAGCCAGACAGGATTTGTCCTACTTATTGTGAACAGGACATTCCTGGGCAATTTTCCACATGATCAGCTAGATACCAGTGTGGTAAGTATATTAGTAAAGCTTGGCTGGTGCTGAAGATGGTCCTGGAGCATCTTTTTAGATGTCTGCAACGGTGTCTGGTCCTGCAGGATTTGTTGTGTGCAGTGTTGTCAGTTGTTTTTTGACAACACTCAAAGAAAATCAGACTGGCTTCCACAATGGTGGGATCGCAGGAAGAAGCCAAGATGAAGTCCAGTTAGTACTTCTATACAAAAGTGGTGTGACGAATACACATAGATAAGATTTTATTCCTCGCATAAGTTGATATTCTACAATGTGACCTCCAGCTTCCTCTACTCCATGGAAAATAGACCCAGCCAAACTAATCTCTCCTGGTAACTCAAGCTTTCCATTTCAGAAGGTGGTGAAGATTTACTCAGACCAGTGTTCTGGAATCAGAAGTAAGCTAGATCAGATGAGGATGGCAGATGTCTTTTCTAAAGGATATTAATGAGCCAGATGGATTGTAGAGTGATTTCATGGTTGGCATTATTGATTCTGACTTTTCTTATCAGATTTACTTAATTATCTGAATTTAAATCCCACAGCTGGCATGAAGGGATTCGAATTCATGTCTCTGAATGAATGGAGTTGGTTCAGTCTGAACTTCAGGGCTTGAGCAAAAGCCGGAGAGTTTAAATGGAGTGAGGCTCAGGGCTTGCTTGTGAGTTTCACTTAAAATGAGGTGAATCAACTAACTGTTAGTCAATAAATGATTGACTAATCAACTAATTATCTGCAGGTAATAAAATGATGGTTTTGGGGAGAAAGGAATTAAAGCTTTTTGCTTCAAACCCCTCCTTGGTAGGTGGTAGTAATGCACCTGCTGTTGGACTGACAACCATGATTAAACTTTGTCAGAAGAATGAGTAGCCATTATGAGAAAGACAGTGTAGGAGTGGGGAGAATTTGATATGGAATGGCTGAGGAAGTGGCCCAAGTGCTTGGAGTGAGGACAGGGCCTCATTGACTGGCTAAATGGAGGCTATTTTATATCCAGTAAAAGAAAGGTAAAGTTAAGTGGAATGGCCTTCTGGAGTAGAAGTTGTGAGTTGAGGCTTTGGTGAAGGGGCACTGGTAAGAACAGAGGATCTGATGGCCTCTGTGACGATTACATCTTTTGGAAGTACAACCAGCTCCAGCTCTGGGCTGTCAGGTGAAATGGAACTGGTGCAGGAGTTGGATGCACCCAGGGCCATCTGGAAGGCTGAGAATCTTGTGGGGTACTTCTACAGAGGTGATCAGGCTTCAGGTATGTAGATGGGTGACCACCAGGAATAGTACAGGGAGAGGCAGTCAGTGTAGAGTTCCTCTGTGGTGATTTCCTCACTAGTACCTTTGGATGTTGTTGATGGTGGATGCTATTTCAGGGTGTCAACAGTCAGGTCTCTGACATTGACTAAGGCTGAGGCTCAGAGAGGAAGGGTATTGTCGAACAGGGTGGTAGTGAGAGGAGACTTGACAGTCAGGGGACCAGCCATGGGGTTTTGTGACTGTTGAAGAGATGCCAGGATGGTGTGAAACTGAGTGAGTGCCAGGTTCAAAGATGTTTGAGGTTGCAGAAAATTCTTGAGGTGGAGTTGTGTAGCTAACTGTCATTAGATATATTGGTAGCACAAGGGTGAATTCCTGCAGAATGAGTACAGAGTTATTTAAGAAGTATGACTCTTGGGTGTAGTGGTCTGTGAATTGCTTCCAGTATGATGTGCTAGGAGGTTGGAACCAGAACTGATAGCTTGGGAACTGGGGTAGAAATTTCAGTTCTTGGAACTTTGCAATCTTTTCTGGGGTAGAGGTAAAATATATGGGCTCCTCTTGAACCAGGAAGCAACCAAATTCCTTGCAGGAAAATTTACCAGTACTACATGAAGGGTTTAAACAAGATTGGTAGAGGAGTGTGATTCTGAGGAGGAGCAAGTCATGGGAAAAGACAATAGATGGCAAGAACAAGTTTAGTAATCAGGATAGGTGGGGAAGGGAATACTCAATTAAACTGCATTTCAATATTCGAGGTTGAACAGGTAAGGCATCCAAGCTCGGAGTGGATTGGCTCTGAGGACTGGGATGTTACAGCTATAACAGAAACATGACTGAGAGAGGTGTGTGCTGGTAGCTCAATATTCCGGGATAGATGCCACAGGTGTGACAGACATAAAAGTGAGTGAGGAGGGGGAGGACGAAAAGGGACTGCATTGCAGTGTATATAGAGATAATAGTTTTGGTAGAATTATGCAGTGAAGCCAAATGGTTGGAACTTGGAAGCAAGCAGTCCTCTCTAGTATGGCTGCATTGTAGACTTGCAATGGTCAGTTGAAACCGAAGATGTAGGTGTGTAGTGAAATTGCTTATAGCTGTAATAATAGGGTTGTATAAAAGGGAGCCTTTTAATTTGTATGTATTGACTGGGCTACTTAGTGTTAAGGGCCTGATTGGAGTGAAATTTGTCCAAGAAACTTCCCTGAGTCAATATACAAAGGGATCCTTCTTGGGAAGCTGTAATAGTGGTCTACTTGAGAACCAATGCAAGGAAGGTAACTGAAATGACAGTCATGGCTCCTGTGACCATAATTCTCTGAGTTAAGATAGTGTTAGAGAAGGATAGGTTAGGTACATGAGGTAGGTATTTTTAGGACTATATTGATTTATCTTTACAACATACTGTATGTGAAGCACTTTGAGCCTGCAACTTAATGCATAAAAGGTACTATATAAATATTTTTATTATTAGACTGGAGCAGGGCTAATTTTGGGAGTACTGAACAGGAAGCTTGCACTCAATAAGTTGAATGAACCCATCCTTTTTTCCTTGGAGTGACGGAGGATGAGAGGTGACCTGATAGAGGTGTATAAGATGACAGGCATTGATTGTGTGGATTATCAGGCTTTTTCCCGGGACTGAAATGGCTAGCACAAGAGGGCAGTTTTAAGGTGCTTGGAAGTAGGTACAGAGGAGATGTCAGGGATGGGTTTTTTTAACGTAGAGAGTGGTGAGTATGTGGAATTGGCTACCGGCAATGGTGGTGGAGGTGGATACGATAGGGTCTTTTAAGAGACTCCTGGACAGGTACATGGTGCTTAGAAAAATAGAGGGCTATGGGTAACCTGAGGTAATTTCTAAAGTAAGGACACGTTCAGCACAGCTTTGTAGGCTGAAGGGCCTGTATTGTGCTGTAGGTTTTCTATGTTTCAATGTCAGGTCAGTAAGACCGTAGAATTGATCAGGACTTCAGAAAAGGTAAGACAAGGGAAGACACACCAGTCTTCACAGAGGAATCAGAAGTGGAACGTAAGCAATTTCAAGTTTCTGGGTGTCAACATCTCTGGGGATCTACCATGTGCCAAAAGATATCAATGTTGCTACAAAGAAGGCATGACAGTGGCTATATCTCATTAAGAGTTTGAGGAGATTGGTATGTCACCAAAGACACTTGCAAATTTCTACAGATATACCATGGAGAGCGTTCTAACTGGCTGTGTCACCAGCTGGTATGGGAAAGGGGGAGCAGGCAATGCACAGGATTGAAATAAGCTGCAGAAAGTTGTAAACTCGGTCATCTCCACCATGAGCACTAGCCTCCCCAGCACCCAGGACATCTTCAGGAAACGATGCCTCAAAAAAGGTTTCAACCATCATTAAGGACCTCCATCACCCAGTACATAACCTCTTCTCATTCCTACCATTAGGGAGGAGGAAGTCCAAGAGCCAGAAGACACGCACTCAATGATTCAAGGACTGCTTCCTAGTGTGTACATATAGGGTTTTTTTCCCTCACACCTTATGGGTTGAGTGTACGTGTATTTTTCCCTCAATCTCGGGTCTTCTACCAGAGGCCTGGGAGCATGAGGGTTTGGTGCAGTATCTTTGCTCTTCCTAGTAGTGCGCTCTTCTGGACCAAGATGTCAGGTGTGTTCCTGGGATCAGTTGCCGACAGTCCCCCAGCCCAAGTGTCACAGCTCCAAATGCTCCTACCGCCACTGGAATTACTCTGACTTTAACATTCCACATCCTTTCTATCTGCTCTTTCAAGCCCTGGTATTTCTCCAGCTTCTCGTATTTTATCTTCTGGATGTTACTGTCATTTGTACATCTATTACTATTGATTTCTTCTGTTTCTTGTCCAGTATTACTATGCCTGGTTGGTTGGCCAGTACCTGCTTATCAATCTTTATTTGGGAGTCCCACAAGAACTTAGCTCTGTTGTTCTCCACTATCTTCTCAGGTGGACTTGGGAGTCTCCAATCCATACTCAGTGCCGATTTTCCTGTACACAATTCCTGCAGCTTGGTTATGCCGTTCAGTGTATGCTGTCCCTACCTGCATCTCGCACCCTGCTACTATGTGCTGGATGGTTTCAGTGGATTCCTTGCACTGGCTGCATCTTGGCTCTTGTCTTGTGTGATAGACCCTGCTTCTACTGCTCTTTGCTCAGCACCTGCTCTTGTGCAGCCATGAGCAGCACCTCTGTGCTGTCCCTCTGCTTCCAGCCATTGCTAGAACTTCCTTTTGTCAGCCACCTCTAATATCTGGCGATGGTACATCCCGTGCAGTGGCTTGTCCTGCCAATGGCCTCTGTTCCTCAAGCTCTGCTCCACCCACTTCCATTTCCATGTCCCCTCCCTGTTGTCTGAGGTATTCTCCTAGCAGGTCATCCTTAGGGGCCATCTTCCTGACATACTCATAGATGTTTCACATTTCTCCAGGACTTATTCTGGTGGGTATACAATCACTCGACGTTGGACTTTGGATGGAATCCTCATGTATTGCTCGTAGTTTCCGGGTCTTGATGTCAGCGGCTTCCAGTTCATTCCTTGGCCAGCATATTATTGTGGCTGGGTGTCTGATGACTGAGAGGGCAAAAGTGTTGATGGCTCTGAGCTTGTTCCTCCCATTCAGTTGGATTTTAGGACCTGTCTTACTCTGTAGAGGTACTTGGATGTTTCAACCTTCTTTCTGTCCTCATCGTGACTTCCATGTGCCTGCAGGATCCTCAGGTATTTGTAGCTGTCCTGTACATCTGGTATGTGGCCTTCAGGTAACTCGACTCCTTCAGTCTTGATGTTTGCCTCCTTTCAATACCATCCGGCTGCACTTTTCCAGTCCCAATGGCATCCCAATGTTGCTGTACACCCTTGTCGGATGGATTAGTGAGTCCATGTCACTCATATCTGGCATATGACTTGATGTCATCCATGTACATGAGGTGGTTGATGGTCACTCCACTCTTGAGCTTGTACCCATATCCACTTTTATATACTTTAATTCAGTTTTTATATTATGTATTCTGTTGTTCCTTTGTTCAAGAAAGGGAGTAGAAATAACCCGGTGAGTCTGACTTCAGTAGTGGGCAAGTTGTTGGAGAAGATTCTGAGAGGATTTATGAGCACTTGGAGAGACATAATCTGATTAGGGATAGTCAGCATGACTTTGACAAGGGCAGGTCATGTCTTACAAGCCTCGTCGAATTCCTTGAGGATGTAACAAAACACATTGATGAAGGTAGAGCAGTGTGTAAAAATTTCAGTAAGGCATTTGATAAAGTTCCCCATGCAAGACTCCTTCAGAAAGTAAGGAGGCATGGGATCCAAGGAGACCTCGCTTTGTGGATCCAGAACTGACTTGCCCACAGAAAGCAAAGGGTGGTTGTAGATGGTTCATATTCTGCATGGAGGTCGGTGACCAGTGGTGTTCCACAGGGATCTGTTCTGGGACCCCTCCTCTTTGTGATTTTTGTAAATGACCTGGATGAAGAAGTAGAAAGGTGGGTTTGTAAGTTTTTTGATGACACAAAGGCTGGGGGTGTTGTGGATGGTCTGGATGGTTGTCAGAGGTTATAGCGGAACATCAATAGGATGCAGAACTGGGCTGAGAAGTGACAGATGGAGTTCAACATAAATACGTGTGAAGTGGTTCATTTTGCTAAGTCAAATTTGAAGACAGAATATAATATTAATTGCAAGACTCTAGGCAGTGTGGAGGATCTGAGGAATCTTGGAGTCCATGTCCATAGGTCTCTCAAAGCTGTTGCATAAATTGACAGTGTTGTTTAGAAGGCCTATGGTGTGTTTGTATTCATCAACTGTAGGATTAAGTTCATGAGCTGTGAGGTAATGCTACAGCTATACAAGACCTTGTTCAGACCCCACTTGGAGTACTGTGCTCAGTTCTAGTCACCGCACTACAGGAAGGATGTGTATACTATAGAGAGAGTGCAGAGGAGATTTACAAGGGTGTTGCCTGGATTGGAGGGCGTACCTTAAGAGAATAAGTTGAGTGTACTTGGCCTTTTTCCCTTGGTGTGACAAAGGATGAGAGGTGACCTGATAGAGATGTTTAAGATGATGAGGGACATTGATCGTGTGGATAGCCAGAAGCTTTTTCCCAGGCTGAAAAGGCTAACACGAGGGGGGCATTATTTTAGGGTGCTTGGAAATAAGTACTGAGGGGATGTCAGGGGTAAGTTCTTCCCCACAGTGGTGGGTGTGTGGAATGCACTGTCGACAGTGGTGGTGGTGGAAGAAGGTACAATAGGGTCTTTTAAGAGCCTCTTGGATAGGTACATGGAGCTTAGAAAAATATAGGGCTATGCGCTAGGGAAATTCTAGGCAGTTTCTACAGTAGGTTACATGGTCAGCTCAACATTGCAGGCCGAAGGGCCTATAATCTGCTGTAGATTTCTATGTTTTATATATATTGCAACATATTGCTGCCGCATAGCCAGAAATTTCACAACATATGATGGTGATATTAAACCTGATTCTGATTTAGTAGAGGTTGATTGGGGTGAGCCTCCTTGAATAGGGAAGAGTGAATGACATTGGGCTTCTAAAATGGGGAAAAAGCAGGTAGGTGGAGATGAGTCCATGGCCACATCAGCCATGATCTTATTGAATGGCAGAGCAGGCTCAATGGGTCAGATGGTCTACTCCTGCTCCTATTCCTTATGTTCTTACCAGGGAGCAAGTATTTGCAGCTTTATAATACCCCTAAAATGGAAAAATCCCCAGCCCTAACCAAGTGCATGCTCAGAATTTATGGGAGGCGGAAGAGGAAATTGTGAAGGTCTTTGTAAACACCAATGAGCAGAAGACAAATTGTACAAATAAAAATAATACTGAGAGTGTTGTAAAGGGTCCTTGAAATTGAGTCTGTAGACCGTAGAATCAGTTTGAAGTAGTGTTGAATGACGTTGTCCTTGCTGGTTCAGGAAGCTAATAGTTGTGGGGTAATAACTATTCTCAAAGTTGGTGGTGTGGGACCGAAGGGTTTTGTACCTCCTACCCAGTGGTAGTTGTTAGAAGGGGAAGTTGCCTGCATTGATGGATTTGATGGATGCTGCTTTCTGGTGGCAGTATTCTATGTAAATACACTCAATGGTGCGGGGGAGGGGGGTGGACTTTGCCTGTGATGGACTGGGCTTTATTCACCTCCTTTTGTAGCCTTGTTAGTTCTTGGCCATTGGTGGTTTCCATACTAGGCTGTGATGCAACCAGTTAGGACACTCTCTACTGTCAATCTATAGCAGTCTGGCGAAGTTCTTGGTGACGTGTTGAATCTACACACTCTCCTGAAAGTAGAGGAGTTGCCTCACTGGCAATTGTGTGCTAGTCCCAGGACAGATCCTCTGATATGATGCCTGTATGTACAGTTTAGGTCACCCTGTTAGAGGAAAGATGAGGTAAAACTAAAAACAATTTGACAAAATTGACAGAATTAAAGGGCCTGAGTTATAGGGAGAGGTTGACCAGAGTTGACATTGCTTGAAACGTAGAAGAATGAGTACCAGTCTTGTATAAATCTGAGGCAAAAATAAAATGATGGTCAACGTAGGGGAGTCCAAAACTGAGGAGCATAGGTCTAGAGTGAGAGTAGAAAGATGAAAAAGAACTTTTTCCCAGAGGGTGGAAAGCATGTGGAACAAGTTGCCAGAAGTGATTGAGGCAGGGACAATAGTATCATTTAAGCACTTGCATGGTACATGGAAGACAGAGGCTTAGAATGATATAGACATAATGCAGGGGCTTGGGTCCAACAGGGTTGTCACTGGTTGGCGGTACGTGATAAAAAGCCTGTTTGTGTTCTACGCTCTGAGTCACGTGACCCAGGCCTCTATATGTAATGGGTCAGGATGTCCTGTGGCCTTAAATTGCCATATAAACAAAAATCTTTTTTACTTCTGCTTGATAATGCTCTTTGAGTGATTTGTACTGGCCAGGGTTTCATGAAGGTTAGGACTTTTTTTCAAAGGTTGAACAGATTAGCACTGTGTTCCCTGGAGCATAGAAGCTAAGGGGAGATTTTACAGAGGTAGACAAAATTACGAGCAATATAGATAGGTAAATGCAAGCAGGATGTTTCCACGAAGGTTAGACAAGTCTAGAGCTAGAGGTTGTAGATTAAAAGTGAAGGGTGAAATATTAAAGGGGAACCTGAGAGGGAATGTCTTCACTCAGAGGGTGTGGCAGTGTCGATCGAGTCACTGGCAGAAGTGGTGGATGAGGCTTTGACTGCAACGTAAGAGATGCTTGGAGAAGTACGTGGACGGGAGTGGTATGGAGGGGTACGCTCCAAGTGCAGGTTGATGGGATGAGCCAGAATAACAATTTAGTACATGTTAGATGTGCTGAAGGACCTGTCCTCCTGCTGCAGTGCTGACTCTGAGAACACATGCTCATCCTTAAACTTAAAACTCCCTCCACCACCTCCAGTGGAACTCCCTCTTAACTAAACTTGTACAATTCCTCACCTTCAGTTTCTTTTTGAGGATGGGGTGCAGGAGTGGGGGTGGGGGAGGTTAGGGAACAAGAGTGTTCTTAAACCAATAAAGCCTGAGGAATTAGTTTGCAGTATTCATGGGTCCACTAGGATTGTATAGCCACGTCACCTGAATGATAGATACCAGGCTAATCACTTATCAATGCTTCAGGAAAGTCTTTCAGCTTGACATTATACACACTAATTAGACATTGAATGTGATGAATCTTTAATAAATTGTGTTTTGTAAAGTCTCTGAGGAACAGCTCTTCTTTCTACTGACCTTTTTAGCCCATCTTGAATTACATGGCTGCAACTAAATTCATGTGGTGAAACTCTAAATGCAAAGCATTTCTTTACCTGCTATTTGAAATGTTCCTAAATGGAAGTCAAGTATGGAGAGGACACATACAGTAAATGGCAAGGCACTATGGTTCAGCGGTTCCATTTACTATCAGAGAATGCATACAAAATACAACCTAAAATTCCTACTCTTCACAGACATCCATGAAATAGAAAGCCCCCCAAAGAATGAATGACAGCAAAACGTTAGAATCCAAACCCCTCCCACACGCAAGCAACAGCAAAGCATCAACCCTCCCCAGTTGTTCCTGCAGAAAGCATCAGTGTCCACCACCCGCCAAGCAAGCAATAAAAAAGAGCGCATGGTCCAGCAAAAAGTACAGTCCAAAACCCAGCAGTTCGACATGTCACAGGCTAGCTCTCTCACTAACAAGGGACAGAGAGGGGTCTCCTTTTCCACAGCGAGAGAGAGAGAGACCAAAAGATCACTGTTTTGCCCTCTGGTACCATCTTAGCTCCTACCCTATTGACTATGGAATGATGAACAAAGAACTACAGTCCAGAGTTTGCTGAAGGTCATAACACAGTTAGACAGGGTGGTGGAGATGACATATGGTGTACTTACTTTCATAGGTCAGTGCATAGAATTTAAGAGTTATGATGCTACGTTGCAAATTGACAAAATACTGGTTTGGCTGCACTTTGTGTATTCTGTGAAGATCGAGTTGTTACATTATTGGGAGGGTGAGATTACACTGGAGATAGTGCAAAGGAAATTCATCAGGATGTTACCTGCATTGTAGGGCTCAGTTATGAGGTGGGTTTGTTTTCCAAAGGAGGCTGAGAGGTGACCTGACAGAAATACGTAAGACTCAGTAGCAGAGATGGGTAGATAATCAGATCTTTCTCCGATGGTGGAGCTTTCAAAACAAGAGGGCATAGGTTTAAGGTAAGAAGAAGGAATTTTATAGGAGAGCTGAGGAATGCCCTTTCACTTAGACTGTAGTTGATATCTGGAATGCACTGCAAGAGCAGACTGTGGAAACAGATATAACCAGTACATTTAAGGTGCACTTTGACAGTTAAAGAGGAAAGGTATAGAAAGACAGGTTCCTAAAATGGTAAATTGCAATTCGTGTGGTTGGGCCGAAGTTGACATATGGTGGGCAAACAGGCCTGTTTCTGATGTGCAGTTCCATGACTGAAGAATAATTGTGGTGAAATGGAGCAGATTTAGAAATGTGGCAGTGGCTAAAATTAGTACTCTGCATTGTAACGAGGTCCCCAACAGTAACAGTCTCTCTTTGAAAGATGAAGAGATCTTTTAAAGTGGGCACTAAGTGAGGCTGTCTTTTAAAAAGGAGCCTGGAGAATGGGAATCTCTTTTTAAATGGGATGGATGTCAGTTTGACGCAGGCAGCCAGTGTTGGATTGGTGGGAAGGGAGGAAGCTTAAAACCATCCAATTTCCGTGTGTGTTGACAAAGGCAACTAGGGTCAAGTGAGCTTCAGCTGCCTCTAGTCAGGTCACATCCTGCTGGAGATACAACTATGTGGCAATATTCTTGTTGCAATTACGGTAACACTGCTCACAGGCAAATACTAACCACTGATCAATTTCTCCTCAAACTGTAAAGATGAAGCCACACTCAGGTTGGAGGAACAACACCTTATATTCCGTCTGGGTAGCCTCCAACCTGATGGCATGAACATCGACTTCTCTAACTTCCGCTAAGGCCCCACCTCCCCCTCGTACCCCATCTGTTACTCATTTTTATGCACACATTCTTTCTCTCACTCTCCTTTTTCTCCCTCTGTCCCTCTGAATATACCTCTTGCCCATCCTCTGGGTACCCCCCCCCGTCTTTCTTCCCGGACCTCCTGTCCCATGATCCTCTCGTATCCCCTTTTGCCTATCACCTGTCCAGCTCTCGGCTCTATCCCTCCCCCTCCTGTCTTCTCCTATCATTTTGCATCTCCCCCTCCCCCTCCTACTTTCAAATCCCTTACTCACTCTTCCTTCAGTTAGTCCTGACGAAGGGTCTCGGCCCGAAACGTCGACTGCACCTCTTCCTAGAGATGCTGCCTGTCCTGCTGCGTTCACCAGCAACGTTGATGTGTGTTGCTTGAATTTCCAGCATCTGCAGTATTCCTGCTGTTCTCCTCAAACTGCAGCTTAAGCAAATTCCTGATGCATTTAAATATTGAGGAATTGCAATACATGACTCTTTAACCAACCAGCAGTCAGCTCAATGTGAAGTTCGCCTGCAGGAATTGGCAGTGTCACTGCTGAAGCTAATATGAATTTGTCTCTAACCTTAAATAGCAGGAACAGACACAACTGAACCATAGGTATTGCCTATGTGGTGTTGCTGCATTCAGATCCTAAACAGCCACTGTGCTTGTGCCAGAACAATGCACACAAAATGCTGGAGGAACTCAGCAGGCCAGGCAGCATCTATGGGGAGGAATAAACGGTCAATGGTTCCGCCCGAGACCCTTCATCAGGACTGGAAACAGCGGGGGGAAGGAGTCAGAACAAAAAGATGTGGGGAGAGGAACAAAGTACAAGCTGGCAGGTGATAGGCAAAACCAAATGAAGGGGAAGGTAGGTGGGTGAGGAAGTGAGAAGCTGGAGGTGATAGATGGAAAAGACAAAAATCTGAAGAAGGAATCTGATAGAAGAGGAGAGTGGACCGTGAGAGAAGAGGAAGGAGGAGAGGAACCAGGTGGAGGTGATAGGCAGGTGAGGAGAAGAGAAGTAATAGGGGAGCCACAGTGGGGAATGGAATGAGGGGAAGAGGCAATTACTGGAAGTTGGAGGAATTGATGTTCATGCCATCAGGTTGGATCCTACCCAGATGGAATATGAGGTATTCCTCCAAGCTGAGAGAGGCCTCATTATGGTAGTAGAGGAGGCCATAGACCAACATGTCAGAATAGGAATGGGGATTGGAATTTAAATAGTTAGCCACCGAGAAATTTATTTGCAGCAGAAGGAGCAAAGGTGCTCAAAGCAATCTGGCAATCTACGCTGGATCCCACCCATGTACAACAGGCTGCACCAGTAGCACCGGATACAGAAGGTGACCCTGACAGACTCAGGTGGAGACTTGCCTTACAGAGAAGGACTGTTTGGGGCTGGTTGGTTAGGTGAATGGGTAGGTGTAGCACCACTCCTGCATGAGGTTAGTGGGAAGGGATGGATGGACAATAGAATCAAAGAAAGAGCAATCCCTGCAGAGAGTGGGTGGGAGGCAAAGATATGTTTGATGGTAGGATCCCATTAAAGATAGTGAATGTTTCCGGTGGCCAACCATTTTAATTCTCGTCCCCATGCCCATTCTGACATGTCAGTCCAGAATGAGGCCACTCTGAGGTTGGAAGAGCAATACCTAATATTCTACCTGGGTAGCCTCCAACCTGCTGGTATGAACATCAATTTCTCTAACCTCTGGTAATATTTCCCCCTCCTCATTCCTTTCATTCCCCACTCTGGCTCTCCTGTTATCTCTTCTCTACTCCTCCACCTAGGCCCCTCCTGCTTCCCTTCCTCCCACGTTCCACTCTCCTCTCCAATAGGATTCCTCCTTATTCAACCCTTTGCCTTGTCCACCTATCATCTCCCAGCTTCTCACTTCACCTCCCCTTCCCCACCAACCTAACCCTCTCTCTCATTTACTTTCACCTATCACCCTCCACCTGTACTCCTTTCCCCTCTCCCTACCTCCTGTTCTGTCATCTTCCCCCTTCTTCTTCAGTCTGACTGATTCTCCAGGTAAATGCCCCTATGTGAAGACCGATCACCTCCCATGAGGTCAGGCGGCACAGCAGCAGTAATGTTACGGCCCTTGAAGACTGGCTACGAATTCACATTCCATGGACCAAATACCGTTTAATGCAGGCATTCAATGTATCTGAGCACAATGCCACAGAATAAAAAACTGGAATATTGTACTAGAGAGGATGCAGAAGAGATTCAGCAGAATGGAATGTTTCAGTGATGAGGAGAAACTTTGTTTGTTCTCTGAATGGAATAGGGTTGATAGTGTGTATCTTCTCTCCACAGCAATGACTACACTCCAAGACTAGAGGGCTTAGGTTGAAGGAGACTAAAAGGTTTGGAGATGATCTGACAAAGAATTTTTCACCCAGTGTTTGGAATCTGGAGCATACTGTTGGGGAAGATAGCAGAAGCATGTACCCTCAAACAGTTGAGCAGTTGGATGAGTACTTGAATTTCCAAGACATAGCTGGCTATAAACGTGGTGCAAATAAACAAGATTATATTGACTGGTACTTAATTGTCAGCATAGCTACGATAGGCCAAAGGGCCTGTTTCTGTGCTGTATGACTAAATTACTCTATTGGCCCTTCAAGCCTGCCACTCAATACAATACGATCATTGCTGATATGTCCTGGCATCTTCTCTGTGCTGATTCCCCATTGCTCTCGATTCCCCAGTGTTTCAAAAGAACTACCACAACGTTGGGATAGAGAATTCCAAAGCTTCACAAACCTGTGACTCTGATGGATCAGCTAGTAACCATAAGTTTGAGGTTACAAGTAACTGAACACATGATGACATTGATTTTTCATCCAGAGGAGGTGAGAAAATCTACAAAGACCACCATTTGCTGCTCCTTCTTAATTGCTCTTATTATGATTGTGGCGAAAATCCAAAATTCCTTCCATAGGACTATTAGGAGGGATCTCCAGAACCCTGGGATGAAAGATAGGATAATATTTGATTAAACTCACCAAGAGTTTGACAAATGAGAGGTGTTGCAACTGAATGGAAGATTCTAAAGGTTGAACAAGAGTGTGCTGAGAAACATCTTTGGCTAGCTTGTCAGATAACTGGGAGAAATGTTCCACTATAGGGCATGAGCCAGTTAAAACTGGGATGAACAATTTCTCTCAAAGAGCAGAAATAAACTACAGATGCTGAAAAGCCAAAATAAAAGCAGGTCAGGCAAGGACTTTCAATGTTGACACTTTCTCTCTCCCCATGTCTCTTGACCTGCTTGGTAAGGGACCAGCTTTATTTCATGATAAATTTCCTTACTCTTTGTGTGAAGCTTTGGAAGTCTACCACCAGGGGTGAATATCCCACTACACCAACTTGTAAATGAGGTGGTCTTCAGATTCAGGAAGTCAGGCTGAAGTCCTTCAGCACAGGTTGCCCAAGTTTTGATCATTCCTCATAGCCACAACATTTATATGGCTGTTCCTGTTAAGGTAGCAACAATATTGATAGTAGTGGATTTATTGATAGCAATACCATTGATTGTCAGGGATAAGTGGTTCTACTCTGATTAGAAATGATCACATTTGTCTTCTCCATTTACTCCTATTCCTCCCTTTTTTTTAAATTGGGATCAAGGCTTTCCACTTCCATTCTGGTTTTGTGGGTCCTGAGGTGTCAAGTGAGGTCAATATGGAAATGCAGACTCCTGCCCAGACAGGACTGGGACTTTGACAGGGTGGGTGGATAGAATGTTATGTCCCTCTACTGCTTACAAAAGACTTCTGTGTGCTTCCAATGCATACACTTATGGTTGTCAATATCTCACATATGTTCTTTCTCCACTTTGAGCAGTCATGTCTTTGATGTTCCCAAGAGTCAGGGGGACATTGCATTTCTAACTGGTCATGAGAGCACTCAGGATACACCGTCAGTGTCAGGAGTCTTGTTACTGGGCATGCTAGCAACAAAGCCCACCTAGTAACTCAAGACTTGGTACTGGGGCTGTTGGCGTGGAAGAAGGTGTTATACTTAAATGCACGCAGCATAAGAAAAACATAGAAACATAGAAAATAGGTGCAGGAGTAGGCCATGTGGCCCTTCGAACCTGCACCACCATTCAGTATGATCATGGCTGATCATCCAACTCTGAACCCTGTACCTGCCTTCTCCCCATACCCCCTGATCCCTTTAGCCACAGGGAATAAGGTGGATGATCTTGTCGTACAGCTACAGATTGGCAGGTATGATATTGTGGCCATCACTGAGACATGGCTAAAAGATGCATGTCTTTGGGAGCTGAGCATCCAAGGATACATGGTGTATCGGAAGGATAGGAAGGTAGGTAGAGGGGGAGGCGTGGCTTTATTGGTAAAAAATGATATCAAATCATTAGAAAGAGGTGACATAGGATCAGAAGGTGCAAAATCCTTATGGATTGAGCTAAGAAACCACAGGGGTAAAAGGACCCTGATGGCAATTATATACAGGCCTCCAAACAGCTGGCCTCCAAACAGCTGGCCTCCAAACAGCTTCAGGGATGTGGACTACAAATTACAACAGGAAATAGAAAAGGCTTGTCAGAAGGGCAGTGTTATGATAATTGTGGGGGATTTTAATATGCGAGAGGATTGGGATAATCAGGTCAGCACTGGATCTCAAGAGAGAGAATTTGTAGAATGTCTGCGAGATGGCTTTTTAGAACAGCTTGTTGTTGAGCCCTCTAAGGGATCGGCTGTACTGGATTGAGTATTGTGTAATGAACCGGAGGTGATTAGAGAGATTGAGGTGAAGGGACCCTTAGGAGGTAGAGATCATAACATGATTGAGTTCACTGTGAAATTTGAAAAAGAGAAGCCGAAATCTGATGTGTTGGTATTTCAGTGGAGTAAAGGAAATTACAGTGGCACGAGAGAGGAACTGGCCAAAGCTGACTGGAAAGGAACACTGGCGGGAAGGATGACAGAGCAGCAGTGGCTGGAGTTTATGCGAGAAGTGAGGAAGGTGCAAGACAGGTATATTCCAAAAAGAAGAAATTTTCGAATGGAGAAAGGATGCAATGCGAGAAGTGAGGAAGATGCAAGACAAGTATATTCCAAAAAACCGTGACTGACAAGAGAAGTCAAAGCCAAAGTTAAAGCAAAGGAGAGGGCATACATGGAAGCAAAAATTAGTGGGAAGACAGAGGATTAGGAAGTTTTTAAAAGCTTACAAAAGGAAACTAAGAAGGTCATTAAGGATGAAAAGATGAACTATGAAAGGAAACTAGCAAATAATATCAAAGAGGATACTAAAAGCTTTTTCAAGTGTATAAAGAGTAAAAGACAGGTGAGAGTAGATATAGGACCGATAGAAAATGATGCTGGAGAAATTGTAATGGGAGATAAGGAGGTGGCAGAGGAACTGAACGAGTATTTTGCATCAGTCTTCACTGAGGAAGACATCAGCAGTATACCGGACACTCAAGGGTGGCAGGGAAGAGAAGGGTGCACAGTCACAATTACGACAGAGAAAGTACTCAGGAAGCTGAATAGTCTAAAGGTAGATAAATCTCCCTGACCAGATGGAATGCACCATCGTGTTCTGAAGGAAGTAGCTGTGCAGATTGCGGAGGCATTAGTGATGATCTTTCAAAAGTCGATAGATTCTGGCATGGTTCCGGAGGACTGGAAGATTGCAGATGTCACTCCACTATTTAAGAAGGGGGCAAGGAAGCAAAAAGGAAATTATAGACCTGTTAACTTGACATCGGTGGTTGGGAAGTTGTTGGAGTCGATTGTTAAGGATGAGGTTACAGAGTACCTGGAGGCATATGACAAGATAGGCAGAACTCAGCATGGTTTCCTTAAAGGAAAATTCTGCCTGACAAACCTATTACAATTTTTTGAGGAAATTACAAGTAGGCTAGACAAGGGAGATGCAGTGGGATGTTGTATATTTGGATTTTCAGAAGGCCTTTGACAAGGTGCCACACATGAGTCTGCTTAACAAGATAAGAGCCCATGGAATTACAGGAAAGTTACAATGTGGATAGGGTGTTAGCTGATTGGCAGGAAACAGAGAGTGGGAATAAAGGGATCCTATTCTGGTTGGCTGCCAGCTACCAGTGGTGTTCCACAAGGGTCCATGTTGGGGCTGCTTCTTTTTACGTTGTACATCAACGATTTGGATTATGGAATAGATGGCTTTCTGGCTAAGTTTGCTGATGATACGAAGATAGGTGGAGGGGCCGGTAGTGCTGAGGAAACAGAGTCTGCAAAGAGACTTGGATAGATTGGAAGAATGGGCAAAGAGGTGGCAAATGAAATACAATGTTGGAAAGTGTATGGTTATGCACTTTGGAAAAAGAAATAAACGAGCAGACTATTATTTAAATGGGGAAAGAATTCAAAGTTCTGAGATGCAACGGGACTTGGGAGTCCTCGTACAGGATACCCTTAAGGTTAACCTCCAGGTTGAGTCAGTGGTGAAGAACGCGAATGCACTGTTGGCATTCATTTCTAGAGGAATAGAGTATAGGAGCAGGGATGTGATGTTCAGGCTCTATAAGGTGCTGGTAAGACCTCACTTGGAGTACTGTGGGCAGTTTTGGGCTCCTTATTTAAGAAAGGATGTGCTGACGTTGGAGAGGGTACAGAGAAGATTCACTAGAATGATTCCGGGAATGAGAGGGTTAACATATGAAGAACGTTTGTCTGTACTTGGACTGTATTCCTTGAAGTTTAGAAGAATGAGGGGGGACCTCACAGAAACATTTTGAATGTTGAAAAGCATGGACAAAGTGGATGTGGCAAAGTTGTTTCCCATGATGGGGGAGTCTAGTACGAGAGGGCATTACTTAAGGATTGAAGGGCGCCTATTCAGAACAGAGATGTGAAGAAATTTTTTTAGTCAGAGGGTGGTGAATCTATGGAATTTGTTGCCACGGGTAGCAGTGGAGGCCAAGTCATTGGGTGTATTTCAGGCAGAGATTGATAGGTATCTGAGTAGCCAGGGCATCAAGGGTTATGGTGAGAAGGCGGGGGAGTGGGACTAAATGGGAGAATGGATCAGCTCATGATAAAATGGCAGAGCAGACTCGATGGGCCAAATGGCTGACTTCTGCTCTTTTGTCTTATGGTCTTATGGTCTTATGGTCCAAGACGCTGATTGTATTGTGACTGAATTCAGTCTCTTGTGCCTCCACAGTAGGGGTTGCCAACCGTTTTTTAAATGCCATGGACTCTTACTATTAACTGGGACCCAGACTGGGAACCCCTGCTCTAGGAGACACTAGTGACGGTTTTCTTAATCTCCCAGTGTATTCGGAGGGTTTTGCAGAGACGGTGGTATTTTTACAGTCTGCTGTAGAGATGCCTGCTGTAGATAATGCAGATCCCTAAAGCTATCACAGCCACCTGGTAGATCAAGTTGTGCCAGGCTTGAGGACTTGGTCTTCAAACACACTTTTCTACATTCAACCAATTGAAGGCAATGGAGAGTTTATTTATTTTTATTTATTTATAATGCAAGACAGGAACTTTTGCCCTTCTGTCTCAACAATCCACACTGCCCAGCTTCCCATCTATTTAACCTTAGCCTAATTACAGAAAAAATCACGATGACCAGTTAACATACTAACTGGTAGGTCAACTGGTCACTTGGTAACCATAAGTTTGAGGTTACAAGTGACTGAACACATGATTGCATTGATTGTTCATCCAGAGGAGGTGAGAACATCTATGAAGACCACCTTTGGACTGTGAGAGGAAACCAGAGCACCTGGAGGAAACCCACAAGCACACAGGAAGAATATACAAACTTTCTTTCAGAAGACACTGGAATTGAACATCCCAAGCTGTAACAGCATCATGCTAAGGGTTAATTAGCAATCTTGTCGTGAGAGGCCCCTTGGGTAAGAGTCGCCATAATATGGTGGAATTCTTTATTAAGATAGAGAGTGACATAGTTAATTCAGAAACAAAGGTTCTGAACTTAAAGAAGGGTAACTTTGAAGGTATGAGACGTGAATTAGCAAAGACAGGCTGGCAAATGACACTTAAAGGGTTGACGGTGGATATGCAATGGCAAGCATTTAAAGATCGCATGGATGAACTACAACAATTGTTCATCCCAGTTTGGCAAAAGAATACATCAAGGAAGGTAGTGCACCCGTGGCTGACAAGGGAAATTAGGGATAGTATCAATTCCAAAGAAGAAGCATACAAATTAGCCAGAAAAAGTGGCTCACCTGAGGACTGGGAGAAATTCAGAGTCCAGCAGAGGACAAAGGGCTTAATTAAGAAGGGGAAAAAAGATTATGAGAGAAAACTGGCAGGGAACATAAAAACTGACTGTAAAAGCTTTTATAGATATGTGAAAAGAAAAAGATTGGTTAAGACAAATGTAGGTCCCCTACAGACAGAAACAGGTGAATTGATTATGGGGAGCAAGGACATGGCAGACCAATTGAATAATTACTTTGGTTCTGTCTTCACTAAGGAGGACATAAATAATCTTCCGGAAATAGTAGGGGACCGAGGGTCCAGTGAGATGGAGGAACTGAGGGAAATACATGTTAGTAGGGAAGTGGTGTTAGGTAAATTGAAGGGATTAAAGGCAGATAAATCCCCAGGACCAGATGGTCTGCATCCCAGAGTGCTTAAGGAAGTAGCCCAAGAAATAGTGGATGTATTAGTGATAATTTTTCAAAACTCTTTAGCTTCTGGACTAGTTCCTGAGGATTGGAGGGTGGCTAATGTAACCCCACTTTTTAAAAAAGGAGGGAGAGAGAAACCAGGGAATTATGGACCCATTAGCCTGACATCGGTGGTGGGGAAAATGCTAGAGTCAGTTATCAAAGATGTGATAACAGCACATTTGGAAAGCGGTGAAATCATCGGACAAAGTCAGCATGGATTTGTGAAAGGAAAATCATGTCTGACGAATCTCATAGAATTTTTTGAGGATGTAACTAGTAGAGTGGATAGGGGAGAACCAGTGGATGTGGTATATTTGGATTTTCAAAAGGCTTTTGACAAGGTCCCACACAGGAGATTAGTGTGCAAACTTAAAGCACGCATTATTGGGGGTAAGGTATTGATGTGGATAGAGAATTGGTTGGCAGACAGGAAGCAAAGAGTGGGAATAAATGGGACCTTTTCAGAATGGCGGGCAGTGACTAGTGGGGTACTGCAAGGCTCAGTGCTGGGACCCCAGTTGTTTACAATATATATTAATGACTTAGATGAGGGAATTAAATGCAGCATCTCCAAGTTTGCGGATGACACGAAGCTGGGCGGCAGTGTTAGCTGTGAGGAGGATGCTAAGAGGACGCAGGGTGACTTGGATAGGTTAGGTGAGTGGGCAAATTCATGGCAGATGCAATTTAATGTGGATAAATGTGAGGTTATCCACTTTGGTGGCAAGAACAGGAAAACAGATTATTATCTGAATGGTGGTCGATTAGGAAAAGGGGAGGTGCAACGAGACCTGGGTGTCATTATACACCAGTCATTGAAAGTGGGCATGCAGGCACAGCAGGCGGTGAAAAAGGCGAATGGTATGCTGGCATTCATAGCAAGAGGATTTGAGTACAGGAGCAGGGAGGTACTACTGCAGTTGTACAAGGCCTTGGTGAGACCACACCTGGAGTATTGTGTGCAGTTTTGGTCCCCTAATCTGAGGAAAGACATCCTTGCCATAGAGGGAGTACAAAGAATGTTCACCAGATTGATTCCTGGGATGGCAGGACTTTCATATGATGAAAGACTGGATCGACTAGGCTTATACTCGTTGGAATTTAGAAGATTGAGGGGGGGATCTTATTGAAACGTATAAAATCCTAAAGGGATTGGACAGGCTAGATGCAGGAAGATTGTACCCGATGTTGGGGAAGTCCAGAACAAGGGGTCACAGTTTGAGGATAAAGGGGAAGCCTTTTAGGACCGAGATGAGGAAAATCTTCTTCACACAGAGAGTGGTGAATCTGTGGAATTCTCTGCCACAGGAAACAGTTGAGGCCAGTTCATTGGCTATATTTAAGAGGGAGTTAGATATGGCCCTTGTGGCTAAAGGGATCAGGGGGTATGGGGGGAAGGCAGATTCAGGGTTCTGAGTTGGATGATCAGCCATGATCGTACTGAATGGCGGTGCAGGCTGGAAGGGCCGAATGGCCTACTCCTGCACCTATTTTTCTATGTTTCTATGTTTCTATGCTAACCATTACACTATATCTGACCCGGTTGAGAGTTAGTTTCTAAAGTATGAAAAATGGTCCATTTCATCAGATCAAGTGGTAAACCTTTATTGTTGGACAAGTGGCTGCTTGGTCATGAAGATGTGTAGTGCAAGGCCCATCCTCTTGCACACTCAGTTAAATAGTCTCAGATCTTGGCCTTTGATTGTATTCTCTGCCTGCTACAGCTCAACTGTTGTGGTTTGGCTGACGGAAGCAGTTATCATAAGATGAATGATATTCCATCAGGTCTGAAGATCATATCCACTCCTTTTCTCCTTTTATGGAGTATTTTGAAGATGAAAGACAGCACTGGAGCAATAAAGATCAGACACAATGTTGGGCGGTGATACAGCTTTGTCGTTTTGTGTTCCTTTGTCAAAGCTGGAGACCAACCACAGCCTCAGCTCAGGTTACCAGAAGGCTTGATCACCATGGCATCTGACTGGCAATTGAATCTTGGCAAGCGATTGAAGTTCGCTGACTTCACCACATCATCATCACTGAGGCCTGATATAATCATTTTGCTGAAAACTTCAAAGCAGATGGCCATGGTAGAACTGACAGTGCCTTAAGAAGATTGTATTAAGGAGGCGTTTGAACAAAAGAAAGCCAAATACCAGGAGCTGGTAAAGCAATGCCAGAGACAAGTGGGGGGCACAATGTCAGCCTATAGAGGTGGGTATAGAGGCTTTGCTGTGCAGGATCTACTCTCTCCTTGGTTTTATGGGGGTTGCAAAGAAAAGAGCCATAAGGATGGTCACAGAGGCTGCTGCGGGAGCTGCCAGGTAGCTATGGATCAAAAGGTTTAACCCGTGGAACAATGCTGCTGGGGAACAAGCCAAGGCCTGATCAATCCTGACTGGGTTGCCTGTGCTGGGTCTGATATTAAAAGACCCAAAACATCCGATGACTCCGGGTGATGTGGCAAAGTGCATCCTTGGATGTATCTCATTATCATAGTACTGTGGGTGGAGATTAGGAGGATGGCGGCACCTAACAGCGACTCCTTCGCTTGCATCTTCGGAAATGGCTTTACTTCTATCTTTGTTATCTCTTTTTTTTCTCTTTTCAAGGTTCTTTTTGAAGACCCTGGCCTGGGGTAACACGCTGACTTCGATTCTTGGCAGGAATGGGACCCACTCTCAGGGCCTCACGTACGGCTGCTTTTTGATATGGCAAGGACACGGCCTGGAAGACTAGTGTGCCATCAGGGTGCCGGATTTTCATGGCCCTGGAATCAGGTTGATTCGAGGCCGGTACTGCCGCCTGGTGTGTCATGGGAGTACACGGAAGATCCAAAGCAGTGAGCTGGCAGTTGGCTGTGTGCCCAGGAACCCAAGTTCTTTGGGCACGGAGCTTGGATAAAGCAACGCAACTGACTTTTAGCATCATAAATCAGCGAGTTCTTTTGTTATGTCTCCCCTCTCACTGTGAAATAGGGACACCTCTTTTTCCCTAATTAGGGAGAGCGAACCTGTGGTATGTCAAATACCGGGTGAACATCGAAACAGTGAGCTGCTGGTTTTCCACTCTTGTTGTTGTAGGAGCGATGTCTCTCTCCCTCGTTAGTGAGAGAGAAGCTCTCTGAGATACTGAAATGTTGGGATGGACAATAGTTTTTGATGGACTCTAGATCAAGGTCTGTTTGGGGGCTTTTGCTATTGCTTGCATGGTGGGAGAAGGGGGGTCTATGTTTTTGCAGTTTGTGCATATGAGGGGGAGAGGGGCTTTAGGGTTCTGATGTTTCTGTTATTCATTCTTTGGGGTTTTTTTTCTATTTTGTGGATGTCTGTGAAGAGTAAGAATTACAGATTGTACACTGTATAGATTTTATCTTTAATATCTCTATTTTTCCCTCTTAGGGTTCTTTTGAAGACCCTGACCTGGAGATACACACTGACTTCAGTTCTTTGTGGGAAAGGGACCCGTTCTCAGGGTTTCATGACTGGCCGTTAATCGATATACCAAGGATGTGGCCTAGAAGATTAGCGCACCTTTGGAGTTCCGGGATTTCAAGGCTCTGGAGGTGGGCAGACTCGTGGTTGGTGCCTCTGCTGTTGCTTTTTTGCTGGTGGGGGGAGGGGGGTTCGTTGTTTTGCTGCTGCTTATGTGTGGGGGGGGCTTTGGGGTTCTAACATTTAACTGTCATTTCCTCTTTGGGCACTCCTCTGTTTTCGTGGATGTTTGCAAAGAAAAAGAATTTCAGGATGTATATTGTAAACATCTCTCTGACATTAAATGTACCTTTGAAACCTTTGAAGTGACAATAGTAAGTTATGTCCTCTATCTTTAATTTTCAGCAGGTCATGTTCCGTACTGACGTTAAATACTAAATAGATAGAGTTAATATGAAGCATAATTTGTCGAAGCCTCCTTCCATTTGGCCATATTCCTCAGATTCAGGGAACTGTGGAGAGAAACAATACAGAGGCAGATTCTTTGGCACATCAAGAACAGTTAATACCCCTCTATCATCAAGCTCCTGAAAAAAAGGATAACTGCACTTATCTATTGAAATGTTCCTACAACCATTGATCTCACTTTCAGGACTCATTATCCTGTTATTTCATGCTCTTGTTGTTTATTGCTATTTATTTATATTTACATTTGCACAGCTTGTTGTCTTCTATGCTCTGCTTGATCTTTCATTGATCCAGTTATAGTTACTATACTACGGATCTGCTGAGTATGCCCACAGGAAGAAAGCCTCAGGGTTTTGGGTGGTGACATATATGTACTCTGATAATAAAATTATTTTGAACTATGAACTTTCAACTTTATATATCACCATATACAGCCCTGAGATTTATTTTCTTGCGGGCATACTCAGTAAATATAAGAAACATAATAACCTCAATGAAAGACCCACACCCAACAGGACAGAAAAACAACCAATGTGCACAAGTCAACAAGCTGTGTAAATGGGAAAGAACAAAAAAGAAATAATGACAATAAATAAATAAGCAATAAAATTTCCTTCTCAGCCTCAATCTCCCACCTTCTCTTCGTATACCTTCACGCCCTGACTAATCAAGAATCTATCAAACTCTACCTTAACTCTCCCAGGCGGGAGGAGAAGATGGCGGCATGATGCAGCGCACGCAGCTCTCCGATGAAATGACATCGTATTTGTAAGTAGGATGCCGTGCACAATTCTGATTTGATGGAAACAGATGTGAGAAGCACAGAAGAACATCTGGAGAAACTCCTGAAATACCCATTTCGCTGGCGCTACTACTGTGCGATCGAGAATCTCTGGAGGGAAGGCCCCAAAATCCCCAGCTTTGCCTGCTGCTGGCAGCCGAGGCTGGGGTCGAAGTGTTCGGCAGAGATGGTGCTCGGTACTCGGTGTCGGAGGGCTGGTCGGAGGCTCGAAGTTTTCGGATGACTCAGAGTGGAACTGTGGTCGAGCATGGCAGGGAGAGTTTTCTTCCTTCTCCCGTCTGCGTGAGATGTGGGACTTCCGAGAGACTTTGAACTTCTTTACTGTGCCCATGGCCTGTTCTTCATCAAGTTATGGTATTGTTGCACTGTTGTAACTATATGTTATAATTATGTGGTTTTTGTTAGTTTTTCAGTCTTGGTCTGTCCTGTGTTTCTGTGATATCACACCGGAGGAATATTGTATCATTTCTTAATGCATGCATTACTAAATGACAATAAAAGAGGACCGGGTGTTCTCATAATCTAATCTAATCTAATAATCTACTCTAAATATAACCAATGTCTTGGTTTCCACAGCCACCTGTGGCAACAATTCCACAGATTCATCATTTTCTGGCTAAAGACATTTCTCCTCATCTCCATTCTAAATGGATGTCCCTCTAGTCTGAGGTTGTCCCCTCTGGTCTTAGACTCCCACCATAATAAATATCCTCTCCAAATCTAATCTATTAAAGCCTTTCAACATTTGATAGGTTTCAAAGGTTTCAATGAGATGCCCCCTCATTCTTCTGAATTCCAGTGAGTACAGGCTCAGAGCCATCAAACACTCCTCATATGATAAGCCTTTCAATCCCGGAATCATTCTTGTGAATCTCCTTTCAATTCTCTCCAAATGTCAGCACATCCTTTCTTAGGTAAAGGGCTAAAACTGCTCACAAATACTCCAAATGGGGCCTCATCAGTGCCTTACAAAGTCTTAACAATATATCCTTACTTTTATATTCTAATCCTCTCAAACTGAATGCTAACATTTCATTTGCTTTGCTCACCACTGACTCGACCTGCAAATTAACCTTTAGGGAATTCTGCATGAGGACTTCCAAATCCCTTTACACCTCAGATTTTTGAATTTCCTCTCCATTTAGAAAATAGTCTTGATAGTGTTGAGAAGGCGAGAACTGTTAACAACATTTGGGCTCTTAAAAATGTTGTGTAAAATTCCCAATTAATCTAAGGTTATCCACTGGTCCTGCTGTCAGTGAAGAACAAGCCTTTAAATTATAGATTATGATAAATTCCCATTTTTGTCCTGAATGCCTGGATCTGAGCTGTGAGATTTATTCTGAATCAAATCTGTCAGTAGAAGGTGGTGCCTGGCAAAATGCAGGATGTCCGGTGTGCAGAGGTCTTTGTCCCCACAGTGAACCATTAGTCCATATAACCGCACTGTCAAGGGAAAATGCACCTGCATTACTTGAAGTAGTGGGTACATAATTGAAAATCAAATTCACTTTTGGCTGCTACTGAACAAATGAATGCTTTTGAATGCAATTAATTCATACTGTAGCTTACTAAGATGTACTGTACCTCTGCCCTTGAAGATGAATTTTGTAAAATATGCATTGATAATTTTCCAGTTACACAGGAGTCATTGTGCTGTGCTTCAACCAAGTCAATTCATCTCAAGGAATTGTATTCATCAAAATAATATCCTCTCTCTTTATTGGATTGATGCAGAAGTAGATGACAATTTACCAAAGGCCCTCTCCACAGTAGCACCATCTGGCATTCTAGCTCCGGCTGAAATACTGGCTGAGTCCTAGATCAGCAAGTGCAGACATTGTCTGGATCCTGGCTAGATCAGTCTAGACACCAAACAGAGTTCTGCCGCAATTGTTGCTTCTGCCTCCATCTCCAACAACAAAAGTTCAATTCTGATTTCGAGCATGAGCATGTGTTGCGTGTTCTCCCCATGACTGCATGTGTTGCGTGTTCTCCCCATGACTGCATGTGTTGTGTGTTTTCTCCATGACTGCATGTGTTGCATGTTCTCCCCGTGACTGCATGATCCCACAGTGTTTCACTTTCCTCTCATAGCCCAAGAATAACTGGTTGGTTGGCGGATTATTGTAAATTATCCCTTGTTGAGTGGCAAAGTAATCAAAGGAGAGTTGATGAGTTCCTAATTATGGCAGGGGTAAGGAAAGGAGATGCTGGCATACTGGATGATTTCTTTGGGACCTTTTAGGCTGAGTGACCTCCTTTGCTGTTGTAATAAGCCCTGGGTCAGTGGGTGTTGGAACAGGCTGCACTTTTATGCTTTTTACATCAACCAAGCTTGGTCTGGCCTGTGTCCTGAGTTGAGTGATCTTCTCACTTCAACAGATCAGCTGGCTCTGTGCTTCTCTCGTTCTTGACTCCCTCTGAAACATGTGTGGACCATGGCTCTGGAGAATGTTGGCTTCAGCTGTAAGAGCCAAACAGACTCAGTGGAAATACACACAAGCAGTGGCGACACACTTGCAGAGTGGAAATCCACAGTTCCACACACTACCGGAAACATGCAACTATGCATCCACACAGACATACACACACACACAATTGAAACTGCACACCAATACATATGCACACATTATAGAAACTATACAGAGATGCAAGCCAAGCAGAAACTATACACACAGACACACGGTGCCCCCCACCCCCCCAAGATTTTCGATATATTCCTCATTCCCAGCACCTGGATCAGATTGCTGACACAACCCTAAGGAACACACCCAAAATGCTGGAGGAACTCAGCAGGTCAGGCAGCATCTGTGGGAGTGAATACACAGTCGACATTTCAAGCTGAGGCCCTTCAGGACTGGAAGGGATCAGGGAAGATGCCAGAATGAAGAGCTGTGGGGGAGAGGTAGGAGGCTAGTTGGGAGGTGATTAGTGAAACCAGGTGGGTGGGAAAGGTCAAGGGCTGAAGAAGAAGGAATCTGATAGGAGAGGAGAGTGGACCACAGGGGAAAGGGAAGGAGGAGTGAAGCCTATGGAAGAGATGTATATAGAGCTGGATATTTGGTCTTTATCAGAGTGATTGATCAATACTCCTTAGAAATGTATTGCAAAGCATGAAGAGTGAAGGATAGAGTAGCTGTTAGAGATGGAAGATATTTCCTGGTTGCCTATGTAAGAATGGGAATGTCAGAGTTGTATATTATAATCCCCATATTGAGTTCTTTACTGAACATTGCAGAGACTGTGCTCTGCTTTTGGATGCAGTTTGCAGAGGATAAGCTCTGCTAGCTGCCTGTTCCGAGGGGACACAAACCAATCATCCTTCCCCTTCATTTCTAACTGAGAAGTGACCAAAAGGGAAAAAATAAATTGCTTCGCTATCTCAAGCAAAATATAATTTCTCAAATTACTTATTTTAATGAACTCATTTCATTTTTCATTGTTCTTCTACAGTTGCTTGCATGATTCTGTGTGGTTATTAGCCTAGCCAATCAGCTGAGAGATGAAGGGTTTCTCAACATGGCCGTCGACCAGATCCTGGGGTATTCTGGACCAATTTCTAACTTGGTGTTTCTAATTTGGCCCTTTCTTTGGAGTCCCACAGTGAATGTGATTCAGTTGTGAAAATGGAATTCCTGCTAAAGGGGCAAAGGTTTACACATTTTCACAGTAGGCACTCAGGAACATTAATAGAGCACTGCAAAGGGAAATATACACAGCAGCTAGTATCTCAAAATTTTAAAAAGCCTACAAACACTGAAAATATGAAATTAAAATGTAGGAAATCAGCAGTTCTTGCAACATCTGTGCGTAGGGAATGCCCAACCAAACAAAACATTAAATGTTGGGGTTTTCCAGAAATTCCTGTTTTTATTCCAGGCTGTACCTTACCTAGTAGTTTGGAGGGACATTAGGAAGAGAACTTACCTAACCTAAGGGAGAGAGGAGGATGTTGTTTTAGATTAGATTAGATTATGAGGACACACAGTCCTCTTTTATTGTCATTTAGTAATGCATGCATTAAGAAATGATACAATTTGTTCCTCCAGAATGATATCACAGAAACACAAGACAAACCAAGACTAAAAAAAACTGACACAAACCACATAATTATAACATATAGTTACAACAGTGCAAAGCAATACCATAATTTGATGAAGAACAGACCATGGGCACATAAAAAAAATGTCTCAAAGTCTCTCGAAAGTCCCATCATCTCATGCAGACAGTTGAAGGGAGAAACTCCCTTCCATGAGCTTCCAGCACCGCAAACTTGCCGATGCAGCATCCTGGAAGCACCCCGACCACAGTCCGACTCTGAGTCCATCCGAAAACTTTGAGCCTCCGACCAGCCTTCCGACACCAAGCACCAAGCACCATCTCTGCCAAGCGCTTCAACCCCAACCCTGGCAACAGGCAATAGGCAAAGCATATGAACATTTCCAAAGAAAGAGGACGGCAAAGCATATTAAAACATTGGCCTCAGCTCTAGAGCACTCTGGTCCTTGCAGCACCCACCAAACAAAGGCCTCATGTGAACCAACAGACACTGAGCTCTCTCTCGGGGCATCCAGGCACAAATGCAACCTTAAAAGGCAGACAGTTATTTGACAGGGCCGGTGACTGCCATTTGGCCAAGTCCAAGAGTAGACTGACAAGAAGGTCCTGTAACCAGCCCATCTCCACACAAGCTGCTGAACGACCAGGAATGCTGAGCTAGCGTGCATCAAAACCGCATGAGTGATCTCTTAAATATTCAAATAGGGGCTCCAAACATTGACATCCTTCACTGATGTAGAACCAGACAGAGCAAGTTTAAGTGATCTGAGCGTGATGACCATAGCGCACACCTCTGTTTGATACCCACGTCTAACATGCCAGTAGAGATGTCTCACCCATATGCTCCACTGTCCACACCAAGTGGTGATCCTTGTCAGGTCCTGGTGTACTGAGGCCACCAAGACAGGAGATGCATGCTTGTGAAATACACAATTCTCCCTCAGACACCCGGTTAAAGATGCTGAAGTTCACCAACTGTTCACCAATTGACAGTTCCCTGAGGTTTCTCTAGCACTTGGCTATATTGGGTACTGGAGTGATTGCACACCAAGGTCCAGAAAATACAGCAGGCCATACTCTGAAAATGGACATTCCCATCAATGTCCTCCTCCGGCTGTGCAAAAAGCCGGCGGTGGAAGGGGACGGCTGTCAAAGACAGCTTTCTCAAAATTCAAATGGGATTGTGGCGATACCCCACAAATAGTGCAGGAAGGACAAGAGGAGCCCATTGGAATGAAAAGGAGGACAACTGAATGCAAGTCTTATGTCCCTGGGCACGAAGGTCCCACCCACAAAGACCCTCTTGCTCAGGATTATAGAGCTGCTTAATCATCAAGAGAAAGAGCCTTTCTGTGCATTTGAAGTTGCTACAGGAACTGAGGGGCTGGCAATGAAGCTATTGCCTTAATTCTGACTTTATCATGGTTCTAGAGTACATGTTGCTTTTTTGCCCAGCTTTCAGATGCCGGTGGTTAAAATGCGGTGAGAGGGAAGAGAAATGACTGCTTCTATCATCTAGAGGTCTTTCACAGGAAAGGAGTGAGTACGTATGAGATCCAGCAGCTCCCCAGCCATCCAGCATCAGAAATACAAAATACTTATAAGTGAAAGGTGAGGTAGAGTGGATGAACTGGGATGAGAGGGGAGAGGCCAATGGCTCTGATGCTGAAGTTCATTTGTAGTGTTTCTGGAGGATATTTAGCTAGAATACCTGTAGCTGAAAGCTGCCTGAACCCTGCCAGTCCAAGGTGTTAAACAGACTTTCTTCAACTGAAGAGTGCCAGCTGAGCTAAATCAGACCCTCGCAATGAGGAGGGTGTTCACCTGTGTTAACATTGAAAGTCACACAACAGTTTCTCTATAAAAACAGGCAGCTCCATTCTTCCTAAACTCTTCTGAACAGACCCCAGCATTAGAAAACAAAGGGCATTCATCTTCCTTCTAATAATAAGTATCTTCCTTCTCTCCTTTCGCCAGCAAGTTGAAGAGAAAACAGTTACTCTCACGTCCAGAGTTTTCACTCACTGATTGGAATTGATTGCTCCCAATGTTCCAATTTTCCAGTCTCTCAACCTAGACTGGAGGCCTACAGTGATGAAGCTGTCCAAGAGGTATGCGATGAGAATCTTACTCTATAACTAATCCACCAAAGAGTGTCCAAAGAGTGAGTGATGGCAAAGTGTAATAGGAATCTTACTCCATATGCAACCCATACCCCCCCCTACTCTATGAATATATGATAGGAGGATGAGGAAGTCATATTCTACCTACTTCTTCAGGATAGTGTAGCGGAAGGTTTTCTCTGAATCGAAACCAAGCTGTTCCTAGCCTGAAAGTGTTTGATGGGGAAACGTAGAGAGAATTTTCTTTGGAACTAACCAACTCTCCATCTCCTGGAAGTATTTCATGAGGTAATTTAGAGTGAGCTTTGCTTTGTATCCAACTCACGCTGTCCCTGGCCTGGAAGTGTCTGATGGCAAGTAGTTGGAGAGTTATGCTGTAATTAATCTTTTGCACACCTGATGCTGAGTCTAGATACCAGACTATACATACTAATGCATTCTGGAGTGCTGACATCTTTCATCTTGATGAGCTGAAAAAAACATTTAAAAGTTTTGGTTGAAAAATGGAAGGGGAACTATATAAATATAAAAATATCCATTTACTGTGATGTGGAGATATTGTTATAATGCAAGGAGAAACACTAAATCTCATCTTCTCCAAACAACCTTGCAGTAATAAAACTCAAAATACAGCACAATTTTGTTGTGACTTAAATTCCTTGAAACACATCATATTAAAATGGAAGATCATTCAAACCTTACCTCAGTTCTGACAACCTTAATATTTCCTGCAATAACAATACAGATGGACTGGAAGAGAAACACATTTGTCCTTCACTTCACATCTTGTGAAACAACTGTGCTGTCTGGATTGTCACCGCGTCCATTATTTATATGAGGAGTAACTACATAAACCTCACTTAATCATTGCTCACCCTTCAAACTACAGGCCAGAACGTTACCTCCCTGACTTATTAAAATCAGGAAGCTGTAAGTAGATGAAAACTCATTTGGTAAGGTACCATCTCCCTCCCACTTGGCAAAGCCATACAGCTTAAACATGCCCATTGCCAGAACCATCTCACGCGCATAATAAATGTCCCAACGTTCACTTTTCACTTGTATTTTTGTCACATGGTGCATGGAACAGCACAGAAGTAATATAAATCAACAATTATTTGACCCTTTCAACCATTTCAAATTTTTGCAGACTTTACTACCATACACAGTCAATTTTCCTTTCCAGGGTGAATATTTTGACATAATAATCAATAGAATTGACGTTATATAGTACATTATTGCATCAAAAGATGTCAAAACCCTACACAATAGACTGGTCTTTCAAAGTTGTGGGTCCTTTGTTACCAAGACAAATATAATAGCTGCTTTGTGGCTGTTCAGAGGCATAATCTTTTGACAATAAGGAGATAAATTACCAGCAACATTTGAGAAGAGGGCAATAAGCAAACAGGCATCATGGAATAGGGAGCCATACGGAAATAAAAACTACAGATGCCAGAAATGTGACACAAGAAAAGGAAATGGTGGAAATATTCAGCAGATCAGGCAGCATCTGTGAAGACAGCAAATACCTCTCATCAGAGCATAAATACCTCCAGGAAAGAGCACCAGCTTATTACAAACAGCCTTGACCACAATCAAAAAGTGAAACATTTGAAGAAATTTGGGACTAAGTTGAGAAAGGTTACTGACTACATAAGTTTGAGTGAATAAATGTTTTAATTAATATTTAGTGTTTAGTACAGATTAGAGCTTTTGATTGTACAGTATAGACAAAAATAGACACATTACTTAGATTAAAATGCAGCAGAGCAGGAACTGCTAATGGACAGTGAGGCTATCTCAGGTGAACACATTGAAGCATCTGAATTGAACCTCTTGACCTGGGAAGATAAACTGATGGCCACAAAATATTAGAAAGGAGTGGTGGTGTTTCTGGACCGTTTGCTGCAGACACATTCACCCTGTGTGGATGACTGTGGGATCAGAATAGGTTTGGTGGGACTGATAATGTGAAGAGGAGAAGGAACCAAGAGAGAAGGATGAATTGATGAAACAGGCCATAACCAATTAGTGCAATGTGCCTAGGGTGATAAACAATATTGGCTGAACAGCCAGAACGCTGACCAAAGACACCTGGGGAAGTGTGAGAAGGAGAACATGGTGTAAGGATTCTGTAATTCAGGAGGAGTCAACCTGGCAATAGGCAGACACACGACAGGTGGGATCTACAGAAGCCGGACTGAAGAACCCAGATGGCATATGTCTACCTTGTACCAGGTAAAGGATATCTTGTCTCAAAGGATGATTTGAGAGGGTAAGGATTGAGCTACTCTCATCCTTATCGGAAGAGGAGATACGAAGTTACGAAGTTCCATTTGGAGAATACCATTAGTTAAAAATGAAAATCCAGGATGTCAAGAGCCATTGATACTGGTTTGATATTCACAATTGCCAGGATATTGTGAGAAGCCTTTGATTGTTGTCAAGACAGATCACTTCACATATTTCATTGAGGCAGTGTAAAGAAAACTGAAAGCAGAATAGAGTTGTGCTATTACAGAGGAAGTGCAGTCCAGGTAGACAAGTAAAGTGCAAGGGTCACAATGAGGTAGGCTGAGAGCTCAGGAGTTCATATTTTAGTGTATGAACAGTCTTTTCAAGAGCAACAGTGGAATAGCAGCTGTCCTTAATTCTGCTGGTATAGTCTTTCAGACTTTTGTGTAATATTCAAGTTATTATCTGAGCCACGTGCAAATTGGTGTAGTGCTTTGCAGATGAAGAGGCAAACATGAATGTAGGATTGATGCGAGTCAGAAAGTTCTGTTTCATCGGACACTGGCAACAGTACCAAGACACAAAGGAGCTAATCCATCAGAGAAGCTATATCTAAACAGGGCTGGGACCAAAATTCAAAGTAAATTTTATTATCGAAGTACATACGTCACCATAGACAACCCTGAGGTTCTTTCTCCTGTGGGCATACTCAGCAAATTTACAGAATAGTAACTATAACAGGATCAATGAAAGATCCAGTAGAGTGCAGAATTCAACAAACTATGTAAGTACAAATATAAATAAATAAATAGCAATAAATGATGAGAACATGAGATAATGAGACAAAGAATCCCTAAAGTGAGATCAGTGGTTGTGGGAACATCTCAATGGATGGCCAAGTGAGTGTAATTATTCCCTTTTTGTTCAAGAGCCTGATTGGTGAGGGGAAGTAACTGTTCTTGTACGTGGTGGTGTGAGTCCTGAGGCTCCTGTACATTCTATCTGATGGCAGCAGTGAGAAAAGACCGTGGGCTGTGCTGAGAATCCCTGATGATGTTGCTTTCCTACATAGCTTAATGGTTGGGAGGGGTCAACCTGTGATGTACTGGGCTGAAACCACTACCTTCTATAAGGTTTTCCATTCAAGGACATTGGTGCAACCATACCAGGCCAGTTAATACACACTCCACCACACAACTATAGAAGTTTTCAAAGTTTTAGATGTCATGCCAAATCTCCAGACTTCTAAGGAAGTAGAGGCTCTAGCCATAAGGATAAGTAGGACATAAGTGGGATAGTGAGCGAGAATTGATTACTTTTCTGAAACAAATGAAAGATAGTAGAGGTAAGAGGAAGCTAAAAGCTGAAACCAAGCAGGAGACATTAAAAGAAATGTGAAAAAATTTATTAAAGAAGTTGTGGCTCAAGTAAATGTTCTTTGTACAACATACGGTGTAGAATTGTATCAAGTTATTTGGCCCATTAAGGCAGTTCTCTTCAGGTTCAATCTGACTTGCCTCACTCCCTTGCCCTTTCCACACACTCCTGCATTTTGTTTCTTTCAAGAACAGATCTAATTCTCTTTTGAAAACTGTGATTGAATGTGTCTCTAACTCCCTGTCAAGCAATGCACTCTCAGCACCAGCCACTTGCTGCATACAAAACATTATTCCTCCCACTGCCTTTGATTCTTCTGCCCATCACCTTTAATCTGTGTCCTTTGCTCCTTGACCCTTCGGACAGAACAAATCGAATGAATTACAGCAGTACATTCTACCTGGAGGGCAGACCATTTCTGAGACGTGACTGCATGACAATCAGCGTTGGAAACTAAATCTATGTTGTTATAAAGTCTACAGAAAAGAGAAAATAGCAAAAGGGGAATAGCAGCCTTGGTGATTAAAAGATGAGACCATGTTACTGATGAGAGAGGATGTTATGAGACTTAAGGGGGCATTGCTGATTTTATTGCTAGGAACATGATGCAGGAAAGGATTTAAGTCTCTGCTGAATGTTATGTATTGGTTACTAATAGCAGTTGTGAAGTGATGCAGAGATTAGATATGCATGTACTAGAGGCAAAGCAGTTTGAGCAGAGGATTTCAACATTCATATAGGCTTGGAGAAGTAGATTAGCTGAAAGGCAGTGAAGTTCTTAAGCATGATCTGGATAGTTACTTGCAATAACATGTCCTCAAACCAACAAGGGAGTCAGTTGGGTAATGAGGTTGATTTAATTGAAAGCCTAATTATCAGGGAATATTATTCATTTGTGGGAATGCAAATGTCTCTGTAAAGCCCAGCATTTGTTGCCCACCCCTAATTGTCCAATCAAAGTCTGTTGTGAACACATGAACTTACAAAAAGAGGAAACCATGGGGCAACTTAAGTTACCCCACCATGCAATATGATCATGGCTGATCTGTCCCAGGCTTCCATCCTGTGCTGCTTCCCTGTAGCCATCAGTTTCCTGTTCTTGCAAAACCTTGATCTACCACCACTTTAAACCAATGAGGCCCAAGAGTAATGCTGCTCAATTGGAACGCCAGGATTTTGATCCAGTGATGATGAAGAAATGGCAATACTTCTCCAGCTCAGGTTGATGTGCAGTTTGGAGGTAAACATACAGGTAGAGGTCACACACATCAAAGTTGCTGGTGAATGCAGCAGGTCAGGCAGCATCTCTAGGAAGAGGTACAGTCGACGTTTACGGCCGAGACCCTTTGTCGGGACTAACTGAAAGAAGAGCTAGTAAGAGATTTGAAAGTGGGAGGGGGAGGGGGAGATGCAAAATGATAGGAGAAGTCAGGGGGGGAGGAATGGAGCCAAGAGCTGGACAGTTGATTGGTAAAAGGGATATGAGTGGATCATGGGACGGGAGGCCTAAGGAGAAAGAAAAGGGGGAGGGAGGAAAAAGCCCAGAGGATGGGCAAGGGGTATAGTGAGATGGACAGAGGGAGAAACAGGAGAGGGAGAAAAAGAATGTGTGTATATAAATAAATAAAGGATGGGGTACGAGAGGGAGGTGGGGCATTAGCGGAAGTTTGAGAAGTCAATGTTCATGCCATCAGGTTGGAGGCTACCCAGACGGAATATAAGGTGTTGTTCCTCCAACCTGAGTGTGGCTTCATCTTTACGGTCTATCCACGGCCTCCTCTACTGTAAAGATGAAGCCACACTCAGATTGGAGGAACAACACCTTATATTCCGTCTGGGTAGCCTCCAACCTGATGGCATGAACATTGACTTCTCTAACTTCCACTAATGCCCCGCCTCCCCCTCGTACCCCATCCGTTATTCATTTATATACACACATTCTTTCTCTCTCTCTCCTTTTTCTCCCTCTGTCCCTCTCACTATACCCCTTGCCCATCCTCTGGGCTTTCTCCCCCCTCCCCCTTTTCTTTCTCCCTAGGCCTCCTGTCCCATGATCCTCTCATATCCCTTTTGCCAATCAACTGTCCAGCTCTTGGCTCCATCCCTCCCCTCCTGTCTTCTCCTATCATTTTGCATCTCCCCCTCCCCTCCCCCTCCCACTTTCAAATCTCTTACTAGCTCTTCTTTCAGTTAGTCCTGACGAAGGATCTCAGCCCGAAATGTCGACTGTACCTCTTCGTAGAGATGCTGCCTGGCCTGCTGTGTTCACCAGCTACTTTGATGTGTGTGGCTTGAATTTCCAGCATCTGCAGATTTCCTCGTGTATACAGGTAGAGGTGTTTCAATCTCCATCTCAGTGGTAGTGGTTGCAAGTATCATAAATATCTTTATGGTTGGGGTAATATAATCATGGATAGGGGACTAGGTAGCTACAGAAAAGAGAGTTGGGATTTATGAGTGATTTTCAGATTGGTTATCATTATCCAGTGAAATGCCACAAGGATTGGTGATGATGCCTCAGCTAATAACAGTCTATATTAATAAATTGGATGAAGGGACTGAATTCTCTGAAGTTAGATTTGCTGAGGATGCAAAAACTAGTGGGTTAGCAAGTTGTGAGAAGACACAAGGAGCCTGCAAAGGGACATAGACAGTGGGCAAGAGATCGGTAAATGGGGGGAATGTGAGGTTATGCACTCTCGTACGAAGGATGAAATGAAACGATTACCTGGAATGGAATGAGATTACAAAATATTGTGAAGCAACAGAATCTGGAGGTCCCAGTCCATGAAGCATGAACGGTCAGTGTGCAGGTACTGCAAGTAACTAGGAAAGCTAATGGAATGTTGACGTCTTACAAAGAGTGTTGAATCTAAAGGAAGGAATGTTAGAAATTTAATCCAAAGTACTGAATATGCATTTGGTCTCCACATTTAAGGAAGGATGTGCTCGTATGGGAGTCCGTGCAGAGAAGACTCACAAATTTGTTTCCTAGGTTGAAGAAGTTGACTTCTGAAGGAAGGCTGAGCAGATTGGGACTCCACTCATTGAAATTGGGAATGACCTGAAGTGATTTCATTGGAGCATTTAAGAGTGTGAGGAAGATGGGCCACTTCAAGATAGGAGATGACATCCTGCAATAATCAACAGATAATTGGACTTCGTTCATTCTATAACACTCAATACCTACTTGGTTTCATTTGTAGCGCACGTGGCAGTAAGTATGACTCTTTCAAGCTTGATAATGATTGACCAGCTCATTTCACTTTGTAACTCTGTACACCAAGTCTGACCACTGATTCTATATAACACCCTGCACCAAGTCCAACAGCAAGTCGACATCTTTTTACAGACCACATTGTTAAACTTGACACCTCGCCTGACCAGCTTGTTTCATCCTGTTGACACTGCACATTTGTGTTCAACCAACTTGTGTTATTTGTAATACAAAACAATCAGCCCAGGCATCTTAATTCACCTTGTACAGCTAGTCCAACTATCTTGTTTCACTTTGTTACGCTCAGTACCTCGATGGACTACTTGGTTCTTCTATTAACAGCGAGGAAAATCAAAAAAATAAGCATTGATGAGGAGGATATTTCCTTTAGAATTTGTATTTGCAGCTAGTTCCATTAAAGTCCACAAAGGGATGGAACAGGGGTACAGCTGATAAAACCATCTCCTCATAGTATCAGAGATTTTTGTTCAATTCTTATCTCTGATACTGTCTGTGTGGAATTACTACATTGTTTCAGTGACCATGTGGGTTTCCTCTGGGTCCTCGGGTTTCCTACAACATCCCAAAGATTTGGTTTAGTTGATTAACTGGCCAGTATAAATTATCCCCAGGCAGATGGGGTGGTGGTGTGGTAGTTTTAAGATGGGGCTGGTGATGCCCAATGACTACTTATCGGCGGCAAAATACCTTGAACTTTGAGGGGAGCGTAGGGAGAATAAAAATGGGATTCGTGTAGGATTAGTGTAAGTGCTGTCGACTCAGTCAGCCAAAGAGCTGGTTTCGGTGCTGTACCCCTCTGGAATATCATGGGATTACGAAATTCAAACAAAAACTGCAGATTTTGGAAATCTGAAGCAAAAAAAATGCTGAAAACAGTGGGTTAGGCAGCATCCATGCAAAGAGAAACAGTTAATGCTTCCAGACCATGTCCCTTCATCAGAACTTTAGTTTTTCTAGTCTTTTTTTTATTCCATTATCCGATCGGATAGATTGGGAATAAGGTAACAGCTAATATTACTGTGCATGGCATGAGAACTACTTTCCTTCTCAACTTAGTCTTCACTGTTAATTTGCTGTTAATTTGTCATCGTAGTCTTTGTGATTAATTTGCAAATTCTTGTGAGACTCTGATGTTGTTCAAATGTAATGCATTCTCCTGGCCATAGACTGATGATGAACAGATAGAATTAGAGCAATGGGCCTGCACATCACAGAAACAGGTGCTCTAACCCACTGCATTGATGCCTGCCTTTTTATGCATCGACACTAATCAGAGACAGAATCGACTCACTAGCTTCCTGTAGCAAAACAAGCCTCGTATGTACCATTCTAAGACCACAATTAGAGGAGCAGAGAGAGGCTGTAAGCTTGTAGGGCTGGAATGCATCAAACAGTGTGTATAGGCTGAGACCTTCGAGAGATTTGAACACCAGGAGGTGGATTTTTGAGTAAAAACATATTGAACTGGAAGCCAGTGAGCATGAAGAAAAGAGTAAACAAACCCTTGAAAAACTAGAGATGGTTTGTTGCTTGAATTTAACACTAATATACAGTATTTGACCAAACAGTAATAGAGTATAAATAGACTCAAGCATTAGCGGAAAGTTTATGAATAAAAAATTATATTGCTAAACTGAAAGAAACGCTGTTACAATACTAAACATATCGGCACCGCTTTGATCCTACATCTCAGTGAGGGCATCCGCTCCACAGTTCTATCCAGTCAGATTTGCAACCAAACGACCTGGGGCAGATTTGAATTTCGGACCATCTCCATCCTAGGCTGCAGCCGTCACTGCTCCCTTCTAAACTAATAACAACAGAACCCATGCACCTTTCATTCTGGTTTCAATAGAGAGTGGTGCTATTTCAGGAACTGAGATCATGGCTGCAGGATATTTTATTCATTAAACTTTATTTGATGGCCCACAATTTTTTGATCCCTTCAAAGTGCCTCATATAAAGAAGAAAGCATCTATTATACAGCGAAAAGAATTGCAAATCCATGTTGTAGGCTGCTGTTAATAATCAAACAACGTCAGCTCCTTGAGAACTTGCTGATCAATCTCTCTTCACTGCGGCACCTGGGCACAGAACCCAAGCTGCATATCTGGCAGAGATGCTATTCATCTCTGTAGCTACAAATTACCAGCAGAACTTGAGACAATTTACATCCTTCCCTGCAAAATCACCCTTGTCTCTCACTCCTACCCTTTCTCTCTCCCCATTAACCATGCTCTGAGATTGGATGCGGAAGCAAGCAGCAATCAGGGAAGCATGACATTAATCATTTTTCATCTATGCTGCACAGTGATGAGTTTTAATCCACTGTCTGTCTGACATTGCTCCTGCTCCCTGATCATCTGTCTGTGCTTTCCCTTCCTGACTTTGTTCCCACCATATCCAACCTCAAACGCAAGTGAAACAGGTCAAAAGCTTTAAGTTCCTCGGGGTCTATACCACAAATAACCTGACTTGGACCAACCAAGCAGAGTCCACTGCCAAGAAGGCCCACCAGCACCTTTACTTCCTGAGAAAACTAAAGAAATTTGGCCTGTCCCCTAAAACCCTCACTAATTTTTATAGATGCACCGTAGAAAGCATTCTTCTAGGGTGCATCACAACCTGATATGGAAGATGTCTTATCCAAGACCGGAAGAAGCTGCAGAAGATCGTGAACACACCCCAGCACATCACACAAACCAATCTTCCGTCCTTGGACTCACTTTACACCGCACGCTGTCGGAGCAGTGCTGCCAGGATAATCAAGGACACGACCCACCCAGCCAAAACACTTTTTGTCCCTCTTCCCTCTGGGAGAAGGCTCAGGAGCTTGAAGACTCGTATGGCCAGATTTGGGAACAACTTCTTTCCAACTGTGATAAAACTGCTGAACGGATCCTGACCTGGATCTGGGCCGTACCCTGCAAATATCTGGACCTGCCTTTCGCTTTTTTGCACTACCTTACTTTCCATTTTTCTATTTTCTATTTATGATTTATAATTTAAATTTTTAATATTTACTATCGATTTGTACTCCAGGGAGCGGGAAGCACAGAATCAAATATTGCTGTGATGATTGTACGTTCTAGTATCAATTGTTTGGTGACAATAAAGTATAAAGTATAAAAAAAAACAGAAGCTGCCACTCCTGTGGGCATAGAGAGTCTGTAAGTATACCAGTATCTAACCTAAGCAGCCTTTCAGTGTGTCTGAGTTTGCACAAAAACAGAGGGAATTCAGGTCATCGATGATCTTGTTCAATGGTGACCCAGACTCCAAGGGCTGACCAGCCAAAGAGTCCTAGTTGTGCAGCTGGGAAACAGGACCTCCAGCACCTTGAGTCTATGCTGAGCATCGACTACCCGGTTGCATTCATCCTAAGTTCATCACTCTTTAACTGGCAATTGGTTGATTCTTGTCACATGTACCTAGATACAAGGAAAAGCTTCCAATTGCATGCCAGGCAGACAGATCATGCCATACACTAGTACACTGAAGTAGAGAAGAGGTGATTAACAGAATGCAGAATGTAGTGTTACTGTTACAGAGAAAGTGCAGTGCAGGCAGCTAAATATTCTGTAAGGGCCAAGACAGGATCAAGTGCATCATTATTGTCCATTCAATACTCTTAAAACATCCCCCAAGGCAAAAATAATGAAAGATATTCTAATTGTGGGATTCAGAACCAACCTTGAGTGCTGCCTGAGTGGTTAGTTGGAGTGTTCTGATCCAATCTGATGTCAGGTCTTGCTCTTAAAAAAGCAGACATGAGGAAATCTGCAGATGCTGGAAATTCTAGCAACACACACAAAAAATGCTGGTGGAACGCAGTAGGCCAGGCAGCATCTATAGGAAGAGGTACAGTCGACGTTTCAGGCCGGGACCCTTCGTCCATCCTGATGCTGCCTGGCCTACTGCGTTCACCAGCAATTTTTGTGTCAGGTCATGCTCTGTTCTGAGGCTTACTATACAAGTTAGCCTGATGGAGTAAGCCTGCTATTAGACCTATTTAATAGAGAAGTCATGTTGATTCAGTTGGTGATAATGGTGTTGGCTGTTAAAAGTGATGGCAGATGTTGATGAGACTCCATCAAAGATTCATGCTGATGGAGTCCACTACATTGAACTGGTCTGATGAGACCACAAGTCACATCCCAGAGATAACTGTAACTCAGGAAATAAACGAGCAGGAGAAACTTGAAAAAAATACAATGAGACTGAACAAATTGATGAAGCTGTGGGCTAACAAGTTGCCAGGTACTTCATGCTTGGGTTTTAAAAGAGGCTTGTGAGATGTTTGAAATGGAGGTATCAAATGCCAGAGGGGCATTTCAGGTGAGAGGGGAAACATTTAAAGGAGACGTGCAGGGCAAGTGTTTATACACAGTGGGTGGTAGGTGCCCAGACTGGGCTGCCCGGGTAATGGTCGATGCGGATACTTCAGTATCAATGGTCAATGGGACATTGAAGAGGTTTTTAGAGAGGCACATGGTGGCATCAGTGTTTATTTTTCCACCTTTCAGTAAATGCTCTTCTCATTTTCCATCCCCTTCCCTTTGTTTTCCCTTATTCCTGTAGTCCCCTCACCCATTCTCTTTCCCTCCCCTCCCTCATCTTCTTCCCACTGGTCCCCAGCTCCTTCCTTTATTCCATGGTCTACCTCCTTCTCCAATAAGTTTCCTTCTTCTTCACCTCTTTGCCTCTTCCATCTATGACTTGTCAGCTTCTCACATCATTCCCTTCCATTCCCACACCCCTTCACCCACCTCCCCTTATTAAATGGATTCATCCATTTCTCCATCTTTTTTTCTCCCAGTCCTGCTGAAGGGTCTCTGCCCAGAATGTCGACTGTACTCTTTTCCATAGATGCTGCCTGGCTTGCGGAGTTCCTCCAGCATTTTGTGTGTGTTGATTGGATTTCAGGCATCTGCAGATTTTCTCTTGTTTGTGATCTATTTCCTGCCAGCTTGTGCCCTTCGTCCTCCCTTGACCTTCTTATTCTGGCTTCGGTCCCCATCTTTTCCAGCCTTGATAAAGGGTGTCAGCCTGAAACATCAACGTTCATCTTCCTCCACAGAGGCTACCTGGCCTGCTGAGTTCCCCTAGCATTTTCCAGGCCTTGCTCTAGATTTCCAGAATCTGCAGAATCTCTTGTGTCTCAGCACAGAAACCAGTCCTCGGTCCACCACGTCCATGTCAGCTTTTTTGTCCACCTGCACTGATCCCATTTGCCCATAATTAGGTTTCTATTCATCTATGCCTTCCCTATATTAATGCCTGTCTAAATGTTTCTTAAATGTACTGATTGTCTCTGATTCCACAACCTCCTTTGGAAGTGCATTCCAGATATCAACCACTCCCTATGGGTGTATAAAATTTTTTTTAAAAACTTTCCTTTCAAATCCCCTTTCAAATTCCATCCTCAGCCATTGAGATCTAATGACAGCGCTCATACAGTTCAAATAGAGGGGCTTTCTCAACTAAACGGGTCTGACTTGGGGCCTACCTTGTTAATGAGTCTGATGGTCTGGCACTTTCCAAGTCTGGGAATTGGTTCAGTAACTGAGACCCAAAGAAGAATCTCACTGCAATAATAGTCCAGCAGTAGGAAAGACACAAATTAAGGGGTTCCGATAGTGATAGGTTTTACTCTATTCTAGGAGTTCAACAGTTGAGGCTTACTCTGGGTAAAATGGGATCCAATAATGGGGCATATACAGTTAGATATCTGCTATTGGAGTATGCAGTAGTTCTGGCAGTGGTCTCACTCTAAAGGATAAGCTAAAGTGGTCCCCACTCTAATGATGGGTCTTACTCTTTTTGAGGACTCCTGGTGGTGCAATGCCAGTTTTAAAGAGGGTGGTGACAAGAATCATTCCACTAACAGCCTCTGTGGGCTGGCTTCTTCCACAGGCACTCAGCCTTTTCCAAATGTAAATGGTAGGAAGGATTACTCTGGGTGCTGGATGAAACTGTGCTGAGAGCCAGCTGGCTGAGCGCAAGCAGTTTCCTGTTTACTTCCTGTGCAGCACACAGCGATTCACTCAAAACATCTGATCGTCACACTCGGGGAAACCTGGCCACACTGCCGACAGCAGAATCGCAGCACATCAGATCTTCTATTTACCTCAAGCACAGGAAATGATGAACAGATGCTTGTCAGATTGATGGTTCTCTATGCTTTACTTTCAGCCAGAATGTGCTGAAGCTGGAAGCAAGGTCTTTACTTTATATTTGATTATTGTTAAAGATTTATCACTCACCCTTAACATTATCTCTCCCGGTGTGAAATAGATTTCGCTGCCCAAGGCTAGCAACTAATGTCAGCCAAGCTATTAGAACCTTGTTTGACATCAGAGGGCAGTTTAGATCCAGCCATAGGACTGGAGTCAAGTAAAGGATGGACCAGCTATCAACAGCATTCCTCCTTCCTTGAAGGCATTAAATGTGTCAAACATGTCACTGCTTTACCTCATAGGCTGAAAGCACTGGAATTGCTTTTTGCTCCAGAGATAATCATAATAATCTAGGTTAGCCTCCCAGTGTAGAACTGAGGGAGTTCTACATTGGTGAAGGTGTTGTCTTTCAGATGTGATGTCTTGAGTGAGAACAGGTTTGGGCAGGCACAGGCAGTGGTTCTAGTTAAGTTTCTAACACATTTTTTTCCATCGGTACTTAGCTGGGCACTGGGCATGGGACCAGAGGTACTGGTATGTTCCTTGTGTGAGATGTGGGAACACTGGGAGAATGATAGGAACTACAGGGAGGAGGTCCCAGGGTGACTGACAGCAGAGGGAAAAGGAATAGCCAGTCAGAGCACAGTGCCCCTGTGGTTGCTTGTGGTTGAGCCCACCAGGGAAATGGCAATTCTGGATTGGGTGTTGTGCAATGAACCAAATTTGATTAAGGAGCTTAAGGTAAAGGAACCCTAAGGAAACAGCGATCACAATATGATAGAATTCACCCAGCAATTTTAAAGGGAGAAGATAAAGGCAGATGTATCAGTATTACAATGGAGTGAAGGGAATTACAGATGCATGATACAGATACAGATACAGGAGCTAGCCAAAGGAGCTGAATGGAGGAAGAAGACAGCAGGAATGACAGCAGAACAACAATGGCAGGAGTTTCTAGGGACAATTCAGAAGGTGCAGGATAGATACATCCCAAAGATGAAGAAGTATTCTAAAGGGAGGATGAAGTAACCATGGTTGACAAGGGAAGTCAAAGACAGCATAAAAGCAGAGTGCATACAATATAGCAAAAAAATTGTGGGAAGCTAGTGGACTGGGAAGCTTTTAAAAACCAACAGAAGGCAACTAAAAAGCCATAAGAAGTGAAAACTGGAAAAATTTAGAGAAGCTTGCCAATATTGTAAAAAAGGATCCAAAAGGTTTTTCAAAGGTATAAAGAGTAAAAGAGAGACAGGTGTGGATATCGGTCTGCTGGAAAATAATGCTAGAGAGGAAGTAATGGGAAATAGTAAAGGAACTTAATAAATATTTTGCACCAGTCTTCATTATGGAAGAAACTAGCAGTATGCCAGAAATTCAAGTGTGTCTGGGGGCAGAAGAGACCATTGTTGCTATCACCAAGGAAAAGGTGCTTGGGAGCTGCCATAGTTGGATGCATCAGCAAGGGAGATGAGGCTGAGTACAGGGCTACGGTAGGAAACTTTGTCACATGGTGTGAGCAGAATTATCTGCAGCTTAATGTGAAAAAGACTAAGGAGCTGGTGGTAGACCTGAGGAGAGCTAAGGTACCGGTGACCCCTATTTCCATCCAGGGGGTCAGTGTGGACATGGTGGAGGATTACAAATACCTGGGGATACGAATTGACAATAAACTGGACTGGTCTAAGAACACTGAGGCTGCCTACAAGAAGGGTCAGAGCCGTCTTTATTTCCTGAGGAGACTGAGGTCCTATGACATCTGCCGGATGATGCTGAGGATGTTCTACGAGTCTGTGGTGGCCACTGCTATCATGTTTGCTGTTGTGTGCTGGGGCTGCAGGCTGAGGGTAGCAGACACCAACAGAATCAACAAACTCATTCGTAAGGCCAGTGATGTTGTAGGGATGGAACTGGACTCTCTGACGGTGGTGTCTGAAAAGAGGATGCTGTCTAAGTTGCATGCCATCTTGGCCAATGTCTCCCATCCACTACATAATGTACTGGGTGGGCACAGGAGTACATTCAGCCAGAGACTCATTCCACCGAGATGCAACACAGAGCGTCATAGGAAGTCATTCCTGCCTGTGGCCATCAAACTTTACAACTCCTCCCTTGCAGGGTCAGACACCCTGAGCCAATAGGCTGGTCCTGGACTTATTTCATAATTTACTGGCATAATTTACATATTACTATTTAACTATTTATGGTTCTATTACTATTTATTATTTATGGTGCAACTGTAACGAAAACCAATTTCCCCCGGGATCAATAAAGTATGACTGTGACTATGACTATGACTATGAGAATTAAAGGTAAATCAACTGGACTTGATGGATTACACCCCAGTGTTCTGAAAGAGGCAGCTGAAGAGATCGTAGAGGCATTAGTAATAATCTTTCAAGAATCACTAGATTCTGGAATGGTTCTGGAGGACTGGAAAATTGCAAATGTCACACCATTCTTTAAGCAGTGAGGCAGGCAAAAGAAAGGAAATTATAGGCCAGTGAGCCTGACTTCAGTGGTTGAGAAGACGTTGGAGCCCATTATTAAGGATGAGGTTTCGGGGTACTTGGAGGCACATGATAAAGTAGGCCAAAGTCAGCATGGTTTCCTTAAGGGGAAATCTTGCCTGACAAATCTGTTGGAATTCTTTGAGAGAATAACAGGCCGGATGGACAAAGGAGAGTCAGTGAATTTTGTTTACTTGGATTTTCAGAAGGTCTTTCCCAAGATGCCACACATAAGGCTGATTAACAAGATAACAGTGCATAGCATTGCAGGAAAGATAAAACATGGATTACATGGATAGAAGATTGGCTGACTGGCAAGAAGAACAGAGTGGGAATAAAGAGGGCCTATTCTGGTTGGCTGCTAGTGACTAGTGGTGTTGTTCAAGGGTTGGTGTTAGGACCGCTTCTTTTCACATGAAGTGTAAATGATTTGGATGATGGAATTGATGATTTTGTGGCCAAGTTGGCTGACAGTGTGAAGATGGGTAAAGGGGTAAGTGGTTTTGAGGAAGCAGGGCATCTGTAGAAGGACCGGGATAATGGGCAAAGAAGTGGCAGATGGAATATAGTGTAGGGAAGTGTCTGGTCATAGACTTTGTAGAAGGAATAAAGGCATAGACTATTGTCTAAATGGGCAGATAATTCAAAGACCAGAGGCGCAGAGGGACTTAGGAGTCCTCGTGCAGGAATCTCTAAAGGATAACTTGCAGATTGATTAGGTGGTAAGGAAGGCAAACGTAATCATTTTGAGAGTACTAGAATATAAGAGCAGGGATATAATGCCAAGGCTTTGTAATGCATTGATTACACAACACTTGGAGTAGTGTGAGCTATTTCAGGCCTCTTATCTAAGAAAAGATGTGCTGGCACTGGAGAGGGTCCGAAGGATATTTATAAGAATGTTTCCAAGAATGAAAGGGTTTAGGTTTAAGGAGTGTTTGATGGCTCTGGGCTTGTACTTGCTAAGGTTTGGAAGATTGAGGGGCGATCTAATTGAAACCTATAGAATATTAAAATATCTGGATAGAGTGGATGTAGGGAGGATGTTTTGTATACTGAGTGAGTCTCAGGTACAGCTTCAGAGTAGAGGGACGTCCATTTAGAGCAGAGTTAAGGAATTTATTTAGCTAGAGGATAATGAATCTGTGGAATTCATTGCTACAGACAGCTTTGGAGGCCAAGTCATTGAGTATATTTAAAAAGGAGGTTGAGAGGTTCTTGATTAGTCAGAACGTCAAAGGTTATAGGAAGAAGGCAAGAGAATGGGGTGAGAAGATAATAAATTAGCCATGATGGAAAGGTGGAGCAGGCTCAATGGGCTGAATGGCCTAATTCTGCTCCTATGTCTTATTGTCTTATAGTCTAATACATCTGGTCCATCAGCTGAATGCTATAGATTCCATGGAGGAACAAGTGACCCAACCAGTAGTTTTCCTTTGATCAACATTTCTGAACAAGATTATCTGGTTATTAGTGTGATTTTAGAATCATGCTGTGTGCAAAATAAAGCTGCTTCTTACATTCTAATAATGATATGATCTAAAAATGAAAACGATGCTGGAGAAATTATAATGGATAACAAAGAAATGGCAGAGGAACTGAATGAGTATTTTGCATCAGTCTTCACAGTGGAAGACATGAGCAATATACCTGATAGCCAGAGGTAACAGGGAAGAGAATTAGGTACAGTCAAGATTACTAGAGAGAAAGTGCTTGGAAAGCTAAGTGGACTAAGAATAGATAAGTCTCCCGGTCCAGATGAGGTGCACCCAAGGGTTCTGAAGGAGGTGGCTTTGGAGATTGTGGAAGATGATCTTCCAGGAATCTATAGACTCTGGCATGGTTCCAGAGGACTGGAAGGTCGCAAATATAGTTCCGTTATTTAAGAAAGGAAGGAGGCAGCAAAAAGAAAATTACAGACCTATTAGTCTGACATCGGTAGTTGGAAAGATATTGGAGTCAATCCTCAAGGACGAGGTTATGAAATACCTCGAAGTGCATGACAAGATAGACCGAAGCCAGCATGGTTTCATGAAGGGAAAATCCTGCCTCACCAACCTATTGGAATTTTTTGAGGTAATCTCGAATAAGATTGACAAGGGAGAGGCTGCGGATGTTGTGTATTTGGATTTTCAAAAGGCCTTCAATAAGGTGCAACATATGAGGCTACTTAATAAGATGAGAGCCCATGGAATTATAGGAAAGATATTGAAATGGGTGGAGCATTGGCTGATAGGCAGAAAGCAAAGGGTGGGAATAAAGGGATCCTATTCTGATTGGTTGCCGGTTACTAGTGGTGTTCGCAGGGGTCGGTGTTGGGGCCACTTCTTTTTATGATATATATCGATGATTTGGATTATGGATTAAATGGTTTTCTGGCTAAGTTTGCGGATGACACCAAGAAAGGTGGAGGAGCAGGAAATGTTGAAGAAACGGAAAGGTTGCAGAGAGACTTAGTCAGTTTAGGAGAGTGGGCAAAGAAATGGCAGATGAGATACAACATTGACAAATGTACGGTTGTACATTTCGGAAGTAGAAATAATCGGGCAGATTATTATTTAGATGGGGAGAAAATTCAAAAATCAGAAGTGCAAAGGGACTTGAGTTCCTCGTGCAGGATACCCTAAAGGTTAACCACCAAGTTGGATCAGCGGTAAGGAAGGTGAATGCTATGTTGGCATTCATTTCAAGAGGAATAGTGTATAAGAGTAAGGAGGTGTTGATGAAGCTCTATGGGGCATTAGTGAGACCTCATTTGGAATACTGTGTGCAGTTTTGGGCCCCCTATCATAGAAAGGATGTACTGACATTGGAGAGAGTTCAGAGAAGATTTACTTGGATGATTCCTGGAATGCAGGGGCTAACATATGAGGAGCGTTTGTCGGCTCTTGGATTGTATTCATTAGAGTATAGAAGAATGAGATGGGATCTCATAGAAACATTTCGAATGTTGAAAGGGTTGGACAGAGTAGATGTGGAAAGTTTGTTTCCCTGGGTGGGTGAGTCCAGGACAAGAGGCCATAATCTTAGAATTAGAGGGTACCCAGTTAAAACAGAGATGAGGAGAAATTTTTTTAGCTAGAGGGTCATGGATTTATGGAATTCGTTGCCACATACAGCTGTGGAGGCCCGATCATTGAGGGTGTTCAAGGAGGAGATTGACAGGTATCTAATTAGTCAGGGTATCAAGGGATATGGGGAAAAAGCCGGAAATTGGAACTAGATGAGTCAGTAGTTTAGCTCATGGGGGAGCTGCGGAGCAGACTCGATGGGCAGAATGGCCTACTTTTGCTCCTTTGTCTTGTGATCTTGTGATCTTGTGAAAAGTACTTCATTAACTAAATAGCTTAAGGACAGAGCTTCAGAGTGCCCACTGTAGTAGAGCTGCTGCCTCTCATCTCCACAACCTGGGTTTTATCCTGATTAAGCTACATCGCATCAATTGCAAACATGTGGCATGTGTGCATGTGGCCGATTGATCGCGAGCTCCTATGCATTAGAGGCAGTCTCATTTTGCACGGGTTTCCGAGTGTATGTGTTTCCGTCTCAGCGGGTCTGGTTTGTAGCTCACTCTATAAGTTGCCCAGCTCGTACCATAACTAAAATGGCTCTGTAACAATGTTTAACCGTTCTCCTCCGTTATCGTTCTTGCTCCGCACATACTTAACAGTAGCCTTCTGTGCCACCTGCAGGGAGTTTGCACATTCTCTCTGCGAATGCTTGGATTTGTTTCGTGTCCTCCAGTTTTCCAAAGAGCTGGGAGTGGATGGGGTAATTGACTATTGTTACTTTCCCTCACTGTGGTAGTACCTGGAGGGGAGCTGATGGGAATGGTGGAGGGTGTGGGGAGAATAAATTGGGTTAAATGAAGATTAGTGTAAAAAATGGGTGCTTGGTACTTGCTGTGGACTCTGTAGGACAAAGGGCTTGTTCCTGTTCTGCACCTTTCTATAATTCTAGGATAACATGAGGTCATCAAAGATGCCATATTTGATATCAAAGACATCAAATTCCTAATTCTATTAGCGAGCCAGCTAGATTTTCTTTGTAAGACCATGTGACAGCTTTGTGGTCCTTGATATCAAGATCAACATTTTAATTCCAGATATGATAATCTAATTTAAAATACCTATGCTTCCATGGTGGGGTTTGTTCTCACGCTGTCTGGACTACTAGTCCAGGTCTTTGGCAGTCCAGTCATGTAACCACTGCATGCCTATAATTACTTCTGAGGTAGAGTTTCTTGAAACGAGGAAAGGGTTCAGGAGGGTGAATATAAAAAGTCCTCTGAATAATGGATGACACTTGAAAGTTAGAGCTTAGATCACAAGCTGAAATCAGAGCACACCTATCCAAATATGGCTCAGGAATATTAAATAGGGAGTGTAAGAGTAAAGATTAAATACTGTGATGAGGAAGGACATCATCTTGGGAAAGAAAGAACAAAAAGAATATTTTGGGGCAAAAAAGTCACTCCACTCTTTAAAAGGGAGGGAGACTGAATAAAGGGAATTATAGGCCAGTTAGCCTGAATTCAGTGGTTGGAAAGAAGATGGAGTCTATTATTAAGAATGAAGTTTTGGAGGATGATACTTGGAGGTACATGATATAACAGCCCAAAGTTAGTATGGTTTTCTCAAGGGGAAATCTTGCCTGACAAATATGTTGGAATTCTTTGAGGAAATAACAGGCAGGATAAAGAAAGGAGAGTCAAAGGATGTTGTCATTTTGGATTTTCAGAAGGCCTTTTACAAGGTGCCCATGCTAAGAGCCCATTGTATCACAGGAAAGGTACTAGCATGGACAGAAGATTGACTGACTGGCAGGAGATAAAGAGTGACAATAAAGGGTTTTTCTTCTGGTTGGCTGCCAGTGACTATTGGTGTGCCACAGGGGTCAGTGTTGGGGCTGCTTCTTTTTACATCATATGTCAATGATTTGGTTGAAAGAATTGATGGCTTTGTGGCCATTTGCAGATGATATGAAGATAGGCGGAGGGGCAGGTAGCGTTGAGGAAGCAGGGAGTCTGCAGAAGGTCTTGGACAGGTTAGGAGAATGGGCAAAGAAATGACAAATGAAATATAGTGTAGGAAAGTGTACGGTCTTGCACTTTGGAAGTTGGAATAAAGATGTACATTATTTTCTAAATGGGAGAAAATTCAAAACCAAAGGTGCAAAGGGACTTGGGAATCCTTATGCAGCATTCTCTTAAGATTCACTTGCAGGTTGAGTCAGTGGTAAGGAGGGCAAGTGAAATGTTAGCATTCATTTTGAGAGGACCAGAATACAAAAACAATAATGTAATGCTGAGGCTTTATAAGGCATTGGAGCATTGTCGGCAGTTTTGAGCCCCTTAGCTTAGAAAAGATTTGCTGGCATTGGAGAGGGTCCAGAGGAGGTTCACAAGAATGATACCAGGCCTGCACTCACTGGAGTTTAGGAGAATGAGGGGATCTCATTGAAACCTATCAAATATTGAAAAACCTAGATAGAGTGGATGTTTTCTATAGTGGGAGAGTCTAGTACCAGAGGACACAGCCTCAGAAATGAGGGAAGACCATTTAGAACAGAGAAGAGGAAAATATCTTTCTCCAGAGTATGGTGAATCTGTGGAATTCCTTGCCATAGACAGCTGTGCAGGCTTGTATATTTAAGGCAGAGATTGATGGGCTTGTGATTAATCAGGGCATCAAAGGTTATGGGGAGAATGCAAGAGAATGGGGTTGAGAAGGATAATAGAAGAAGACCAAATAGTGCAATCCTGCTTCGATGTGGTATGGTCTAACACAGAGATACAGAGACAGCAATCACTAACTTAAGTCCAATTGATTAAGTTTTTGTCATTAGAGTGGAAATATATGATGAAAGCATACAAAGACCACATGAACAACATCAAAGATGAGGAGCAGTAACAAACACATTGCCTCACCAAGGATATAGTATTCTGCTCGTAATTAATGCATTCATGGGCTGAGGTTCATTCATGGGTAATAAGCATTTGTCAACCCATTAAAGAAAGGCTTTTAATCTCCCGAACAAAGAGAAAAGAGACAGTCAACTAACCAAAATATATCTGGAATGTACCCTTCAAGCAAGCTTTGGCTTGCCTTGACTTAACATCTTGACTAACTGGAGAGGAAGAAAGCCAAAGGAAAACTTTTACGTCTATGGCCTAGTACTAAGGCTTTTCTCTGCTGTTTGACTGATCAATCCATCCATTCACCAGCTTGAAACAAGAACCTTTTAAACTGTAGTTTAATGTCGGTGATGGCTATTCAACATTGTCCTATGCTATATTGGCTATAACACTCATCAAAATATATTGATCAGATTAACATTTAATGAATAAGTTGGGTTTCAGACCAAGCAGTACATATTTGTTCAGATACAAGAATTCTTTCATGCAACTCCAATATTTCAAGCCATTGCACCAGTTGACTATTTTCAGTGCACAAAGGTACAAGCATCAATGTAGACGCACCAAATTTTATTCTGCTCATAACAACTAGGGTGTGATCAATGTAATGTCATGTTTTATTTGACTAACAATCTTTTACCTATTTTTGCCACATTCAAATCCTACATAAATGAAGCTCCTGAAGCAAAGGCAATATGGAATATATTTTTCATCTCACCATGCCACCTCCGCACATTTCAGAAAATACAATTGAGTTCCCTCTTAGAGGTTTCTACAATAAACAATGTAAGAGAAGGCCAAATAATCAAGATGATTGAGGAACTAGAAACTGACTTTGCATTGGAGGTCATAGGAATTATTGCCAGGATTGCTTCATACCTAAGACCTCAGACAAAATATTTCACAATCATGTAGTCTGTTACCAGAATACAACCATTTTCAAAGGGATTTCCATTTTTTAGGGAACGCATCATTCACATGATGTGCATGTTGTAGTGAGGCATCGCAAGGTATGCAGTAATGCCAGCAGCTGCCACACCAGTGATACTTACCTCAGTACATTCAAGTATGGTACCTGACCTTATGAGAAATTGAATTTCTTTAAATCTGAATCATTAATGTGTATTGAAATCATTAAAGTACTAAAATCAAGGGAAAAAAAGAACAGGAACCCATTGGTAACAGCTTTCTAGTCACAAAAATATCCCAACTTTCCACTGTGCTAATTCTGAATCCTAAATTGCAATTTTCCATTTTGGCTAACCTGCCATGTTGGACTTTGTCAAATGCCTTGCTGTAATCCCTACAGACTACAAGATACACACTGCCCATATTGATCCCCCTTGCTACCTCCTCAGAGTGTTTAGTCAAGTTAGTTACACCTGTCCTTCTCTTAATGAAGCTTAACCAATCTCTTATAAATGAAGTTTTATATTTTTCTGCAGAAGTTTCCAATATCTTGCCCACTATGGAAATTCAACCTATTTGAACTGGACTGAGACCTGCTGCAAGATTTCAACCAAAAATGTTGAAAATTCTTTTCCTTCCAAGTTTGCAGATTGACCTGCCACATTTTCTGCAGATTGACCTGCTAACTTGTTGCTGCAGACTGTCTGTTGCTGAGGATTGATAAATATCATTCAGGGCCCCTAACATCTCCCCTCTCATGTAGTTTATGAGTCTGTCTCACATTTCACCCAGGCCTGACATTTTTCTCTGCTTTCAAAGATGATAAAAGTTCCCTAACACATTCATCCTTAATCTATTTGCCTCTTCCAATATTTCACATATGTGACAAACCTAGATTGAGCATCAATGTCATTACCTCTCCTTTATCTTGCAACTATTGTCGTATTCCTGAATGCCTCATCCATCCCAAAATACAAGTAAAACTTTTACAGCTTATAACATATTTCAGTACAACACATTATAAGCCATTCAGCTCATGATGTTGTGCTTAACTTACTCTAAGATCAAGATAACCCTTCCCTCCCTCATAGCCCTCCATTTTTTTTCACCCATGTGCCTGCCTAAGTGCATCTTAAATAACTTCACTGTATCTGCTTCTATCACCATCCCCGGCAGCATATTCCATGCACCTATCACTCTCTGTGTGAAAAAATCTACCTCTGACATCGCCCCCCCCCCCCCACACTTTCCTCCAATCACCTTAAAATTATGCCTGCTTTGTATTAGCCATTTCCACCCTGGGAAAATATCTCTGGTGAACCACTCTATCCATGCTTTTATCATCTTGTATACTTCCATCAAGTCACCTCTCATCCTCCGTCACTCTAAAGAGAACAGCCCTTAACCTAGCTTCATAAGACTTACTTTCTAATCCAGGCAACTTCCTGGTAAATTTCCTCTGCATCTTTTCTAAAATTTACACATCCTTCCTATAAACAGGTGTTTCGAATGGAACACAAGTGTGTTCTAACCAGTTTTACAGAGCTGCAAGATTACCTCACAGCTCTTAAACTCAGTCCCACAACTAATGAAGGCCAAAATTCCATTTACCTTCCTAACCACCCTACTAGCTCACATGGCAACTTTGAAGTATCTATGGATATGACCGACAAGATCCTTCTATCTTGCCACATTGATAAGAATCCTACCATTAAACCGTGTATTCTGCTTTCATGTTCAACCTTCCGAAGTATATTACTGCATACTTTTCCAAATTAAACTTCTCAGCCCAGCTCTACATCCTATCAAAATCCCATTGTAACCCATGACAAACTTCTACACTATCCACAACACTACCAATCCTCACCTCATCTATAAATTTACTACCCCCCTTAAGCTTGTTTGTATTTTTATATGTAAGGGGTTTCTTCTTTTATGTTACTGATAAGGCTAATAAAATCGCTTCTTTGTTATGTTAACTGCTGAGAAAGTGCTTCTCTCTAGCAGCTTGTTTGGGTTATAATTGCTGATAAAGAGAATTGTATTCATTTCCTAACCAATTGAGATAGATGTTACTCTTTCTTGCGTGTCTGTAGACTATTGTTTTCGCGGGCTTTGGGGCAGAAGGCAGATGGGGACAGAGAGAGGAGACGTGATGTTGTAAGCTGGGCGACAGAATGGACGCCAAGCGGGAGTCCGAGGCCCAGGGTTTTTCGGGAGGAGAACCGAAGAGGAAGGACGTGCCGGACGCGCTCTGGTCGACCACCGTGGTTGATCCCAGGCGGCAAGTCGAGGGGGTCGGAGGAGACCGCACGGTGGAAAGAGGACCCCGTTAATTGAGCTCCAATGGTTGTGCATGAAGTGGTTGAACTTTGATAAGTCTGGCGCCTTTTACTTTCCTACATATTGCATCTCTATTAATTACATAGTTCCAGTAAGATTTATAATGTGTAATCATTTAATTGCATATGGTGTACTGTCTGTTATTTGGCGGGGTAGAGTACATCACACAGCATCGACACAAACTGATTACCCAGTTTGGCGGGGCCGAAGGCTGTTTCCCCTAGATGAAAGTGAGCTGAGCGAGCCTGAGGCTTACCAGGAGGCTACATATATAATTACATATATGTAGTGTTTGCTGTTGTTCAGTGAGTTGTCCAGTGGTTGCTGTTGCCTTTGTACCTTCTGGAAATTTTCTTAGCTTCAATGGTGGGAATCACATTACTGGAATAGGGGGCATCTTATTGGTTAATTTAAGCAATGCCATTTGAATGCAATGCATTTTATCAGCAGACAGGTATAAGATCAATTGTTGGAGTGGATAATGTTAGAGTAGGGATTTTGAGGCCTTAGCTCTTCAAGGATCAGTGAGCAGAGACCTGAGTGAGAGAAGTTAAAGAATCTGTAGGTAGATTTTTCCCCGGTTAATTTATTGTTTCCTTCTTTATATTTGCTCAGTTATGACAGTAAGATGAAGGGCAGGATAGTTGAATGCTCCACTTGTGGGATATGGGAATGCAGGGAGACCATCAGTGACCCTGACAATTTTACCTGCAAGAAGTGAATCCAGTTGCTGTTTTTAACACTTCATATTAAGGAGTTGGAGCTGGAACTGGATGAACGCCAGATAATTTGGAAGGCTGAGGGGCTGATAGAGATATGTGGTTGCACCCAAGGTGCAGGACATAGGAGACTGGGTGACAGTCAGGAGGGTTAAAAGGGTGCAGAACACTTTGGGTACTGCTGGGGGGGGGGCATGACCTAGCAAAAGAAAGTCACAGTGGTCAGGTCTCTGGCACTGGGTCTGCCTTCATGACTCGGGGGGAAGGATCGATAAGAGGCATGCTGTGGTGATAGGGATACGTTAGTTAGGGGAACAGAAAGGAAGTTCCGTGAATGAGAAGGAGATTCCCAGATGGTATGTTACCCCCTGAGTGCCAGGGCCTGGGAGATTTCAGATAGCGTCCTCAGCATTTTTAAGTGGAAGGGCAAACAGCCAGAGGTTGCAGTCCATGTAGGAATCACTGATGTGTCAAGGCTCTGCATAGGGAGTTCAGGGAGTTAGGTGTTAAGCTAAAGGACAGGACCTCCAGGGTTGTGACCTCAGGTTTGCTACCAGTGCTGTGCGCTAGTGAGGCCAAAAATAGGAAGGTCATATAGTCTAATACATGGTTAAGGAGTTGGTGCAGCAGGGAGGGCATCATATTTTTGGATCATTGGGCTCTCTTCCAGGGAAAGTGGGACCTGTGCAGAAGAGACAGTTTCCACCTGAACTGGAGGGAGACTAACATCTTAGCGGGAAGGTTTGCTAGTGCTGCCTGGTGGGGTGTGGGGTGTGTTGGGGGGGGGGGGGTTAAACTAGAGTTGCAGGGGGATGGGAGACAGAATGCCAGAACTTATGGAGACATGTTGTTAAGACCTCAGACAAAGTCAGGAATCAAAAAGCTGAGCATGGTGCGACTAATGTTCTGAGTGGCATATATTTCAATGCAAGTAGTATTGTAGGAAAGGCATATGAGCTCAGGGCATGGATCAACACGTGGAATTATGATTTTGTAGCCATTACTGAGACTTGGTTGCAGGAGGAGCAAGACTGGCAGCTCAATATTCCGGGGTTCCATTGTTTTGATGCGACAGAGTGGGAGGGATTAAAATGGGATGAGTGGTGTTACTAGTCAGGGGCAAAGTCACAGCAGTACTCTGCCAGCACAGACTGGAGAACTCAACCAGTAAGACATTATTGATAGAGCTTGTTTGTCCATTATGTTCCATGCCATATAATGTAGACAATCATGGTCTTTCCATGACCATTACCGGTCTTGGGAATTTTTTCTACAGCAGTGGTTTGCCATTGCCTTCTTCTGGATGGTGTCTTTACAAGACAGGTGACCCCAGCCATTATCAGTACTCTTCAGAGATTGTCTGCTTGGCATCTGTGGTCACACAACCAGGACTTGCGATATGCACCAGCTGCTCGAATGACCAACCACTAGCTGCTCCCACAGCTTCACTTGATCCAGACTGGGGGGCTAAGCAGGTGTTACACCTTGCCCAAAGGTGACTTGCAGGCTAGCAGAGGGAAGGAGAGCCTTATACCACCTTTGATAGAGACGTATCTTCATCCAGAACTGACAAATAAGAAAGGTATGGGCACATTAATGGGGCTACGTATATGATAGACCACTCAAAAGTCTGCAGGATTTAGAGGGACAGGTTTGTAGAGAGATCACAGACTGTTGCAAAAAACATACAGTAGGTGATTTTAACTTCCACATATTGACATGGGCTAAATGTGGTAGAGTTTGCCAAGTGTGTTCAGGAATGCTTCCTTAATCAGTACATAAAAGTCCCAATGAGAGAATATGCAATACTTGATCTCCTATTAGGGAATGAGACTGGGCAGGTGATAGAAGTTTGCATAGGTGAACACTTCGCACCTAGAGATCATAATGCTATTAGTTTCAAAGTAAATATCGAAAAGGATAGGTAGTTGCCTCTCTCTCAGGAGGCTTGTGACTAGTAGTGTGCCACAGGGATCAGTGCTGGGTCCTTTGTTGTTTGTCATCTATATCAATGATATAGATGATAATGTGGTTAAACTGGAGCAGGAAATTTGCAGATGACACCAAGGGTCCTGCCGAAGGGTTTCAGCCCAAAACGTTAACTGAACTCTTTTCCTAGATGCTGCCTGGCCTGCTGAGTTCCTCCAGCATTTTGTGTGTGTTGCTTGGATTTCCAGCATCTGCAGATGTTCTCTTGTTAGAGATGACACCAAGATTGGGGATGTAGTGAACATTGAGGAAGACTGTCAGAGCTTGGAATGGATCTTCACCAGCTGGAAAACTTGGCTGAAAATTGGCAGATGGAATTTAATACCTGGAAAAATGTAAATAATTTTGAAAGAGTTGAAAATTTATAAGGACTAGAGGCCCTGAGTTATTAGGAAAAATTGAATAGCTTAGGACCTTATTCCTTGGAATGTAGAAGACCGAGGGGAGGTTTGATGAGGTATTCAAAATTATGAGGTGTATAGATAGGGAAAATGCAAGCAGGTTGGGTGGGATTACAAGTTGAGGTCATGGGTTAAGTGCAAAAGGTGAAAAGTTTAAGGGGAACACGAGGAGCAATGTCTTCACTCAGAAACGAGTGGAATGGTTAAGGATTTCCGGAGTGAAGGCATTTTGCTAGTTGGGGTAAAGAGAGGCCAAACTGCGCAGGCGTGTGACATCAGCCAGTAGAGCGGCAAAAGTTTAAAAAAGAAGTCCACCACATCCAGCGGGCAACGGAGTGAGAGGTAGCAGAGTGATAGGGCTTTGGCTCAACGGGCTTAGGTGGTAACGAGGCGAGGTAGGTTTACCTGTGTTAATTGCGGAAAGGAAGTATGTGGGTAAGGCCGGTTTTCTGTGCTCGGTGTCAGATGTGGGAGCTCCTGGAGTCTCCCAGCCTCCCGGATGGCTGCAGCACCTTAGGGACTGTGTTAGGGAACTGGAGATGCAGCTCGAATACCTTCGTCTGGTCAGGGAGAGCAAGGAGGTGATAGAAAGGAGTTATAGGCAGGTAGGCACTCCGGGGCCTGAGGAGACAGAGAAATGGGTAACAGTTAGGAGAGGGAAGGGCAAGAAGCAGGTACTAGAGAGTACCCCTGTGGCTGTCCCCCTTGACAATAAATATTCCTGCTTGAGTACTGTTGTGGGGGAAGGCCTACCTCAGGGAAGCAACAGTGGTCGCACCTCTGGCACAGAGTCTGGCCCTGTGGCTCAGAAGGGTAGGGAAAGGAAGGGGATGGCAGCAGTGATAGGGGACTCTATAGTTAAGGGGTCAGATAGGTGATTCTGTGGATGCAGGTAAGAAAGCAGATGGTAGTTTCCCTCCCAGGTGCCAGGGTCCGGGATGTTTCAGATCGCGTCCAAGATATCCTGCAGTGGAAGGGAGAACAGCCAGAGGTCATGGTACATATTGGTACCAATGACATAGGTAGGAAAAAAGAAGAGGTCCTGAAAACAGACTACAGGGAGTTAGGAAGGAAGTTGAGAAGCAGGACTGCAAAGGTAGTAATCTCCAGATTACTGCCTGTGCCACATGACAGTGAGTATAGGAATAGAATGAGGTGGAGGATAAATGTGTGGCTGAGGGATTGGAGCAGGAAGCAGGGATTCAGATTTCTGGATCATAGGGACCTCTTTTGGGGCAGGTGTGACCTGTACAAAAAGGACAGGTTGCACTTGAATCCCAGGGGGACCAATATCCTGGCGGGGAGGTTTGCTAAGGCTAGTGGGGAGAGTTTAAACGAGAATCGTTGGGGGGTGGGAACTGAACTGAAGAGGCGGTTGGCTCACAAATAGAGAAAGCTTGGAGACAGTGCGAGAGGGAGGATAGGCAGGTGATAGAGAAGGGATGCGCTCAGACTGACGGTTTAAGATGTGTCTATTTTAATGCAAGGAGTATTGTGAACAAAGCGGATGAGCTTAGAGCGTGGATCAGTACTTGGAGCTATGATGTGGTGGCCATTACAGAGACTTGCATGGCTCAGGGACAGGAATGGTTACTTCAAGTGCCAGGCTTTAGATGCTTCAGAAAGGACGGGAAGGGAGGCAATAGAAGTGGGGGCGTGGCACTGTTGATCAGAGATAGTGTCACGGCTGAAGAAAAGGTGGACGTCATGGAGGAATTGTCTATGGAGTCTCTGTGGGTGGAGGTTAGGAACAGGAAGGGGTCAATAACTTTACTGGGTGTTTTTTATAGGTCGCCCAATAGTTACAGGGATATCGAGGAGCAGACAGGGAAACAGATCCTGTAAAGGTGTAATAATAACAGAGTCGTCGTGATGGGAGATTTTAATTTCCCAAATATCGATTGGCATCTCCCTAAAGCAAGGGGTTTAGATAGGGTGGAGTTTGTTAGGTGTTCAGGAAGGTTTCTTGACACAATACGTAGATAAGCCTACAAGAGGAGAGACTGTACTTGATTCCGTATTGGGAAATGAATCTGGTCTCTCAGTGGGAGAGCATTTTGGAGATAGTGATCATAATTCTACCTCCTTTACAATAGCATTGGAGAGAGATAGGAACAGACAAGTTAGAAAAGCATTTAATTGGAGTAAGGGAAATTATGAAGCTATCAGGCAGGAAATTGGAAGCTTAAATTGGGAACAGATGTTCTCAGGGAAAAGTACGGAAGAAATGTGGCAAATGTTCAGGGGATATTTGTGTAGAGTTCTGCATAGGTATATTCCAATGAGACAGGAAAGTTATGGTAGGGTACAGGAACCGTGGTGTACAAAAGCTGCAATAAATCTAGTCAAGAAGAAAAGAAAAGCTTACAAAAGGTTCAGAGAGCTAGGTAATGTTAAAGATCTAGAAGATTATAAGGCTAACAGGAAGGAGCTTGAGAAAGAAATTAGGAGAGCCAGAAGGGGCCATGAGAAGGTCTTGGTGGGCAGGATTAAGGAAAACCCCAAGGCATTCTACAAGTATGTGAAGAGCAAGAGGATAAGACGTGAAATAATAGGACCTATCAAGTATGACAGTGGAGAAGTGTGTATAGAACCAGAGGAAATAGCAGATGTACTTAATGAATAGCTTACTTCAGTATTCACTATGGAAAAGGATCTTAGAAACATAGAAACATAGAAAATAGGTGCAGGAGTAGGCCATTCGGCCCTTCGAGCCTGCACCGCCATTTATTATGATCATGGCTGATCATCCAACTCAGAACCCAGCCTTCCCTCCATACCCCCTGACCCCTGTAGCCACAAGGGCCATATCTAACTTCCTTTTAAACATAGCTAATGAACTGGCCTCAACAGTTTGCTGTGGCAGAGAATTCCACAGATTCACCACTCTCTGTGTGAAGAAGTTTTTCCTAACCTCGGTCCTAAAAGGCTTCCCCTCTATCCTCAAACTGTGACCCCTCGTTCTAGACCTCCCCAACATCGGGAACAATCTTCCTGCATCTAGCCTGTCCAATCCCTTTAGGATCTTATACGTTTCAATCAGATCCCCCCTCAATCTTCTAAATTCCAACGAGTACAAGCCCAGTTCATCCAGTCTTTCTTCATATGAAAGACCTGCCATCCCAGGAATCAATCTGGTGAACCTTCTTTGTACTCCCTCTATGGCAAAGATGTCTTTCCTCAGATTAGGGGACCAAAACTGCACACAATACTCCAGGTGTGGTCTCACCAAGGCCTTGTACAACTGCAGTAGTACCTCCCTGCTCCTGTACTCGAATCCTCTCGCTATAAATGCCAGCATACCGTTCGCCTTTTTCACCGCCTGCTGTACCTGCATGCCCACTTTCAATGACTGGTGTATAATGACACCCAGGTCTCGTTGCACCTCCCCTTTTCCTAATCGGCCACCATTCAGATAATAATCTGTTTTCCTATTTTTGCCACCAAAGTGGATAACTTCACATTTATCCACATTAAATTGCATCTGCCATGAGTTTGCCCACTCACCCAACCTATCCAAGTCACCCTGCATCCTCTTAGCATCCTCCTCACTGCTAACACTGCCACCCAGCTTCGTGTCATCCGCAAACTTGGAGATGCTGCATTTAATTCCCTCATCCAAGTCATTAATATATATTGTAAACAACTGGGGTCCCAGCACTGAGCCTTGCGGTACCCCACTAGTCACCGCCTGCCATTCTGAAAAGGTCCCGTTTATTCCCACTCTTTGCTTCCTGTCTGCTAACCAATTCTCCACCCACACCAATACCTTACCCCCAATACCGTGTGCTTTAAGTTTGCACACTAATCTCCTATGTGGGACCTTGTCAAAAGCCTTTTGAAAATCCAAATATACCACATCCACTGGTTCTCCCCTATCCACTCTACTAGTTACATCCTCAAAAAATTCTATGAGATTCGTCAGACATGATTTTCCTTTCACAAATCCATGCTGACTTTGTCCGATCATTTCACCGCTTTCCAAATGTGCTGTTATCACATCCTTGATAACTGACTCCAGCAGTTTCCCCACCACCGACGTTAGGCTAACCGGCCTATAATTCCCCGGTTTCTCTCTCCCTCCTTTTTTAAAAAGTGGGGTTACATTAGCCACCCTCCAATCCTCAGGAACTAGTCCAGAATCTAACGAGTTTTGAAAAATTATCACTAATGCATCCACTATTTCTTGGGCCACTTCCTTAAGCACTCTGGGATGCAGACCATCTGGCCCTGGGGATTTATCTGCCTTCAATCCCTTCAATTTACCTAACACCACTTCCCTACTAACATGTATTTCGCTCAGTTCCTCCATCTCACTGGACCCTCTGTCCCTTACTATTTCTGGAAGATTATTTATGTCCTCCTTAGTGAAGACAGAACCAAAGTAATTATTCAATTGGTCTGCCATGTCCTTGCTCCCCATAATCAATTCACCTGTTTCTGTTTGCAGGGGACCTACATTTGTCTTTATCAGTCTTTTCCTTTTTACATATCTATAAAAGCTTTTACAGTCCGTTTTTATGTTCTCTGCCAGTTTTCTCTCATAATCTTTTTTCCCCTTCCTAATTAAGCCCTTTGTCCTCCTCTGCTGAACTCTGAATTTCTCCCAGTCCTCAGGTGAGCCACTTTCTCTGGCTAATTTGTATGCTACTTCTTTGGAATTGATACTATCCCTAATTTCTCTTGTCAGCCACGGGTGCACTACCTTCCTTGATTTATTCTTTTGCCAAACTGGGATGAACAATTGTTGTAGTTCATCCATGCAACCTTTAAATGCCTGCCATTGCATATCCACCGTCAATCCTTGAAGTGTCATTTGCCAGTCTATCTTAGCTAATTCATGTCTCATACCTTCAAAGTTACCCCTCTTTAAGTTCAGAACCTTTGTTTCTGAATTCTTGGTGATTGTAGTGATGACTTGCAGTGGACTGAAAAGCTTGAGCATGTAGATATTAAAAAAGAGGATGTGCTGGAGTTTTTGGAAAGAATCAAGTTGCATAAGTCACCGGGACCGGATGAGATGTACCCCAGGCTACTGTGGGAGGTGAGGGAGGAGATTGCTGAGCCTCCGGCGATGATCTTTGCATCATCAATGGAGGCGGGAGAGGTTCCAGAGGATTGGAGGGTTGCGGATGTTGTTCCCTTATTCAAGAAAGGGAGTAAAGATAGCACAGGAAATTATAGACCAGCGAGTCTTACTTCAGCGGTTGGTAAATTGATGGAGAAGATCCTGAGAGGCAGGATTTATGAACATTTGGAGAGGTATAATATGTTTAGGAATAGTCAGCATGGCTTTGTCAAGGGCAGGTCGTGCCTTATGAGCCTGATTGAATTTTTTGAGGATGTGACTCAACACATTGATGAAGAAAGAGCAGTAGATGTAGTGTATATAGATTTCAGCAAAGCATTTGATAAGGTACCCCATGCAAGGCTTATTGAGAAAGTAAGGAGGCAAGGGATCCAAGGGGACATTGCTTTGTGGATCCAGAACTGGCTTGCCCACAGAAGGCAAAGAGTGGTTGTAGACTGGTCATATTCTGCATGGAGGTTGGTGACCAGTGGTGTGCTTCAGGGATCTGTTCTGGGACCCTTACTCTTTGTGATTTTTATAAATGACCTGGATGAGGAAGTGGAGGGATGGGTTAGTAAGTTTGCTGATTACACAAAGGTTGGGGGTGTTGTAGATAGTGTGGAGGGCTGTCAGAGGTTACAGCAGGACAATGATAGGATGCAAAACTGGGCTGAGAAGTGGCAGATGGAGTTCAACCCAGATAAGTGTGAGGTGGTTCATTCTGGTAGGTCAAATATGATGGCAGAATATAGTATTAATGGTAAGACTCTTGGCAGCATGGAGGATCAGAGGGATCTTGGGGTCCGAGTCCATAGGACGCTCAAAGCAGCTGCACAGGTTGACTCTGTGTTTAAGAAGGCGTACAGTGTATTTGCCTTCATCAATCATGGAATTGAATTTAGGAGCCGAGAGGTAATGTTGCAGCTCTATAGGACCCTGGTCAGACCCCACTTGGAGTACTGTGCTCAGTTCTGGTCACGTCACTACAGGAAGGATGTGGAAACTATAGAAAGAGTACAGAGGAGATTTACAAGAATGCTGCCTGTATTGGGGAGTATGCCTTATGAAAACAGGTTGAGAGAACTCGGCCTGTTCTCCTTGGAGCAACGAAGGATGAGAGGTGACCTGATAGAGGTGTATAAGATGATGAGAAGCATTGATCGTCTGGATAGTCAGAAGCTTTTTCCCAGGGCTGAAATGGTTGCCACAAGAGGACACAGGTTTAAGGTGCTGGGGAGTAGGTACAGAGGAGGTGTCAGGGATAGGTTTTTACTCATAGAGTGGTGAGTGCGTGGAATGGTCTGCTGGCAACGGTGGTGGAGGGAGATACAATAGGGTCTTTTTAAGAGACTTTTGGATAGGTACATGGAGCTTAGAAAAATAGAGGGCTATGGAGAAGTCTAGTAATTTCTAAGGTAAGGACATGTTCGGCACAACTTTGTGGGCCTAAGGGCCTGTATTGTGCTGTAGGTTTTCTGTGTTTCTAGAAGGTTGGGAGAGTGTGGAAGGAACTGCTGGTACAAGTGGTGCATGCAAGCTCGATTTCAGTGTTTAACGGAAGGTCGGACAGGTACATGGATGGTAGGGGTATGGAGGGCTATGGCTCCAGATGCAAGTCAATAGGACTAGGGTGTTTAAATGGTTTGGCATGGACTAGATAAACAGTAAGGCTTGCTTCTGTGCTGTATTCTATGACCGTCTGACTAGTTTTTGAGTGATCCCAAATAAGCCTCTGCCCTGATTAACCAAATCCACTGTATTTCTATTTAATTTATAAAGAGTTGGAGATGGAGGCTGAGAGAGACAGCTATAAAGTGAGAACAGAAAGTAATTAAGAAGGAGAGAGAAAAGGGAGTCAGTTGAGGAGAGACATTGTAGGGACCAGCATGGTTTGGGACAATTTAATGGGGGCTGATGAAGGGGATCAGATTGGAGAGCCTGTACATTATGTTCCAAGGTGGGGAATCTCTTGTTTAAGCTCCCTTTCCACAGACAGTACCAATCACACAGCTTCTGTATACTTGAGAGATTCCAGTCGTCAAACACTTTCCAACTAAACAAGCAATTGCTTGTTACAGTCACAGGACAAGGTGGCTTGCTTAATTACATGAAATATATTTAACATCTGAAAGCAACCCAACCATGAAATGATATGGGGTACAACAAGCAGTTAAATGACTACAGCCCAGATACTGAAGTATCACATAGTTATGGCAACCAATTCTATCTGCTAAACCTACAAGACCTGATTTAATGAGATTCTGTCAATGTAATGTGATGAATCCATCAGGGAAATATTTCTGACATTAAAACAACCAATAATGTCTCTTTTATTTAATTAAGTTTCTTGAGCTATCTCTCCCACATAGTGAATATACCCAATCCAGACTGCACATAATGATAAGGGCAATTCCCCCTTCACAATGGCTAATTAAACATTCCAGAGAAGTGCAGCAGGAGTTACATAAAGAGTAAACCTTCTTCCACTCCTTCTCATCAAATACTCCCAGGTCAAGTACAGCAAGGGTTGAGTACAGGGTTAAGCTTCTTCTGCACTGTTCCATCAAAGTCTCCAGAGGAGGCTCACACAGATTAGATGCTGAGTAAAGCTCTCTTTGTGTTATCCCATCACACACTGCCGGAGCAGAGCCAGCACTGAAACGATTGCTTAAATGAAAAGTAAGTTTGAAAGGAGTTCGATATGGAGTAGGGCACCCACTATACTGTGCCATCAAAGGCTTCTATGGAGGGACAACATGGCTTGTGTTGATTGGAAATCCGACGTGGAGTAACTGCACTGCTCTGTGCTGGAGCTTGAAGCTGGGAGGACGTGGAATGACAGCTGAAGAGATGCCGTTTTCTGATTACATTCCACCACTAGTAGCTGAAGAGCTTGAGGCCTGGTGCCAGGCAAATAACCTCTTCATCAATATCAACAAGACAAAGAAGATGATTATCGACTTCAGGAAAACCCATAGCACTCACTCCCCTCTTAGTATCAGCGGCACCACCGTGGAAAATGCAAACTGTTCTCTCCAGGGGATGCACATCTGGCACGATTTCCCTTGGTCTCAGTACCCATCAAGAAAGCTCACCAACACCTCTACTTTCTGAGTCCGAAAAGGACTATGCACACCTATATTCACAACCTTCTACAGATGTGCAGATGAAAGCACCTTAACATGTTACACCACCACATGGTACGGAAACAGCACCGCGGCAGACAGGAGGATTATACAACAACTAGAATTGCCAAATGCAGAAAGGTGCCATAAAAAGACCAGCAATATCACAAAGGATCCCACCCACCCTGCTTATGGACTGGTTGCCCCACTCCCATCAGGGAATAGACTATGGAGATTCTATGCCATGACCACTAGACTCAAAAACAATTACTTTCCTCTATCCATCAGGCTGAACACACTTCCACCCAGTAAACCCCCCTCTCACACCCTCCTAACCACCAGTACATCCACATCAGCCACTCTTCTCCACAGTCCTTTGTTGTATATTTAGTATTTCAGTAATATGTGTAATATTGTATTATAATAATTCAGTAATATGAGTAATAAAAGTTAAACTGAAAGTACGCACAAGTTATCCCTGGCTCAGTGTCTTTGTTTCAATTAATTTAATATTTCGGAGTTACAAAACATAACAGTAACAACAAAGAAGTTTTACCTGCCTACCTGTTGAAATGGGAGAGACATTCGAGTTTTTTAAAAAATGGAGTGAAACATTTGAGTTAAAAAAGCACAGCATGTATTTTTCTTCACAAAGAAAGAAAAAGGCGGTTGAGTTCAAAAAGGCAGAAAACAGACAAAATTCACAAGATCATAAACAATGGTAGTAATAATAAATTTTAAAAGTGGAGAAATTGTTGGTATATTGAAAAGATAGACACGCTGGATTGCATAATGGATAGTTGGAGTATGTATACTGAGTGAATTGAACAGTACTTTGAAGCAAATGAAAGAGCCAACGTAAGTGCCAGTGTGCTGAATGGAAGAGCATACAGTTTGATTAGAAGTTTAACTGCTCCAACCAAGCAAACAGAAATGAACTTCGCGGGGACATTTAGAACTGAAACCCTCATTGTTGATTGCGGAGTACTTTAGGTTTCATAAATGGAATCGAAAGGAAGGGGAGTCACTTCAGTTTATGTGGCTGATTTGAAGAGATTGTCTGAACATTGTCAGTTTATTGATGGACTTAATGATGCACTAAGAGATCATTTAGTTTGTGGAATCTTACAAGAAGGCATTAAAGAGGGGCCCCTAAATGACACACAACTCACATTTAAAAGAGCAGTTGAAACCACTGTATCAATGTAAACAGCAAGCAAAGATGCAATTGAGTTGCAGTCAGGAATGAAAGTCGGACAAATACAAAGAGCATGTCTGGCAGACGAAAATAAAGGGACTGCACAGGGAAGAGTTAAAGACAAAAAGTCAAGTTGCACTTTCAAAAAGAGTGCTAATCTGCATGCTGTTGATGAAAAATCTGATAATGCTGAGAGTGAAACGGGACTGAGTAGCCTTGAGATTTACACTGTGATAACTAACAAGAGGCAAGCAATAAGGCTTACAACGGAGTAAATGGAAATGAATTAAAATGGAATTGGACACTGCTTCACCTGTTTCAATCATTCCATTAAATGAGTTTGAACAACATCTCAAAGACATTGAACTGAACTCTGCAGATATCCAACTAAGAATTTATGCTGGAGAAAAGGTAATCCCTCTGGGAATGACACTCATAGCAGTAAAGTATTGAGCTTGTTTGTGCTAAAAACAGGAGGGCCAGCATTGTGGGGCTGTGAGTGGCTGAGACAACTACAACTTGATTGGAGATCCATCCACCATTTGCATGCTACATGCCCTGCAATAGAGTCAACTGAAAACGAATTAAGAAAGATACTGGATGATGTTCCAGAAGAGTTCAAGGATGGTACTGGAAAACTCAAACATATCAGGGGTAAAATAGTGTTAAATGAAAATGCCACACACAAGCTTTACAAAGCCTGTCCATACCTTATACTATCTGAAGGTAGTCAGTGAGCTAGATTGCATGAGGCTCAAGGAATTCTTTCCAAGATTGAGTGGAGCCCATGGGCAGTGCCAGTGTGGTCCCAGTAGTCAAGAAGAATGGGTCTGTCAGGATCTGTGGTGATTCTAAAGTCACCATCAATACAGTACTGAAAATAGATCAATACCCTCTTGCCCAGGATAGAGGATATCTTTGCAGACCTTTCTCGAAGAAAACAATTCAGCAAAGTAGACATAGCCAAGGCTACCTACAGATCGAAGTGGAAGAAGAGTTCAAAGTGTTTCTCACCATAAACACTCACAAAGGGCGTTATCACTTTAATAAGCTTATTTTTGGAGTAGCATCTCCACCTGCACTCTGGCAGAAAGCCATGGACCATGTGCTGCAAGGCTGCCCAGGCACTCGGTGTTACCTGCATGACATCATAGTCACCAGTAAGAATGACAAAAAAAATCTCCAAATTTCTCAAGAAAGTGTTAAAAAAATTAGAAGATTATGGGATCAAAGCATGACACAACAAATGTAAATTCTTTAAACTAAGCCATTGACACAGAAGATGACACAAGTGTGCTGAGAAAGTTGAATCAATGGTGGATGCCCCAAGGAAATGTTACAGTTGCAGTCCATTTTAGGATTTGTCAATTACTATAACAGATTCCTGCCAAGCCAGCTACTGTGCTCCACCCTTTGAACCTAATCCTAAGATCTGAAAGAAATGTCAATGGACAAAACAGCAGCTTTCCAAAAGCCCAAGGAAATGGTGGCAACTACATTGTTCAGTGAAGATTGCCTGTGATGACTCAACTTATGGTATCGGTGCAGTCACGTCACAATTATGAGTGATGGAAGTGAACACCCCATCGCCTTTGCACAGATTGACAGAGAGACATTGAGTCTGTTTTGAGGTGTAAAAGGTTTCATCCAGTACTTGAATGGGAGAGAGTTTACCCTCATTGTGGATCATCAATCTCTGGGTCAGTTTTCAATCCCCAGAATAGTGTTCCACTAAAATAACAGTGTGGATACAGAGGTTGTCTCTGTTTCTTGGAAGACATAATGCAAAATCAAATTCAAGAGGACAACAAGTCATGGAAGTGCTGATGGATTGTGCCATTTACCATTGGAAAAGGAAATACCAGAAACATTTACAAAAGAGGACACTCCCGAATGCAAATCGAAAGTTTCCCTATTATGGTGGAGATGAACAAATGGAAAACAAGAAAAAAACTCCACACTGTCTCAGATCTACTTGGCAACCCAAAATGGCTGGAATGTGCAGCAGAAACTCCAGTTCTCCCATTTTTACAAGTGCCAAGATGAACTTGCCCTTGGCGGCAGTTGCTTTATGTGAGGATTGAGAGTTATTGTACCATCCAATCTGAGAGCTGAAGTGGTGGAGGAGCTATGTGACGGTCACCTTGGCATGGTCAAAATGGAAGCATTGGCTCAAACCTTTGTCTAGTAGCCTGGGGTAAATCAGCAGATCAAGCAGCTTGTCATGCGTTGTTTGGCATGTCAACACGTCAGCAAATGCCAAGAGCAGCCCCTCTCCATTCCCAGAATGGCCTGCATTGCTCTCACAGAGGAGCCATGTGAACTTGGCCAGACCATTCATGGCCACAGATTTCTTGGTAGTAGTGGGTGCAGCTTCAAAGTAGCCAGGTGTGTTCCCAATAGCTTCCTCTACAGTGTCACACACTGTCGATGTGTTGAGAAGCCTCTTCTCAAGGACTGGTGTTCTAAAACACTTAGTCAGTGACAATAGTTCACAGTTTGTTGCAGAACAGTTTCAGTCATTCCTGAAAATGAATTGAATAAGACAAATTGCATTTGTACTACATCACTCAGCTACAAATGGCTTGGTAAAATGTTTCGTCCATAGTCTAAAGAACACACTGTGAGCAAAGCCAGTTGAACACTCTACACTAACACTAAATCAGAACCATGTCAACTTCCTCCTTGCATATCGCAAAGCAGCACAGTCCACAACCAACAACTCACCAGTTGTTCCTGGGTCATCCGTTGCACTGAAGCTTGGACCTCCTCAAACTCAATCTCAGAAGGAATGTGCAGGACTGCAAGTGAGACAGATTGAAAGCCCTTCAAACAAGGAAGTTTGATGTTTCACTCCTGGAAAAGCAGGTGGTGATCAAAAGAGGACACTTGGAAAGATTAAGGACAGAACTGGACCAGTCTCCTTCACAGTGGAGATTGCATCTGATGTCATCTAAAGACAATCAGTTGAGGAGAGCAGAGTCAATTGTTAGAGAAGAAAGGAGTCCAGAGCAGTCAGAACCACTTCCTGCAGTCCCAGAGTCAACTCCTACAACCACCACAGAGGAGGCCCCAGAAACTGAGACTGTTTCACAGCCACAGGTCTCTCCTGCCAAACAGAGTGACACCCCCCTCCCATTTTCAGGAAAGACGTTATCCCACAAAAGTAAGGAATCCTCCACAATGATTAAATCTTTAAGCCTAAATGGGACAATTTAAAATTTACTATGCTGTGGATGTCTGTATAGTAGTTGTATCATATAGTATACTGTGTGTATAGTTAAGATGTATTCTTATATTAAGTTGGGGTTTATAGCTAAACAGGAAGGAGTGTTGTCTATTTAATATTTCAGTAATATGAGTAATTTGTAAATACATTGTTTTATTAAGCATTCTTTGTTTGTTTACATGATTGAGGGTTATACAGTATGTAAAAGTATGTGAATGGCATGCATCATTACGCCACTACGTCATAAGCACGTGCTGCACGAAAAGTAAAATTGAGAATATTCACAAATTATCCTGGTTCCCTGTTTTTCTTTTGGAGTTGTAAAACATAAAACCCTTCATTCCCCCCTGTCACTTTACACTTAGATTCCACACTTCCTGGACACTGTTCTACTGTGTTTTCATATGTCCTGCTGCTACCAAGAAGAGTTCCTATTGCCAAGAGTCACTTTGTCATGTCACTTGTACATTGTCTTTTATAGGATTCCTTTTATATTTATATCTATTGTTTTTTATGCTTATCGTGTTTTTATGCAGCATCAGATCCTTCATACTCGTGTACTGAAGAATGATAATAAATAATCTTGAAAAAGAAGGGGAAGAGCCATTAATCATGTAAAATCATTTTTCCTGAGGTTTGAGGCTCTACACAGGAATGCAGGAGGAAGAGACAGAAGATTCATGTAGGAACAGGACTGCCTGAATCTACAGGAAGATTGTATTATACTTTTCCATCTTAACACCAGTATACTCCCTCCCTACCCCAACATCGTCGCCAGATCAGCGCATTGCGCTTCAGAAAGCTCTAAGCAGTTTCCACACGAGCTGGATGAAAATGGATGTAAATGAGTGCTTGATAGTCAGCACAGGCTGTGGATCAAAGGGCCTGGTGTACACCCTATGGCTCTAGAAGCTGAAAGGTGAGCCCTGGATTATGAGGATTGTTTTCCTACAAAATGATCTGTATCATGATTTTCCTAAATGTGACACTATGTCAGCTGTACATGCATCATAAAATAATAGCAGAAAAATAAACTTGTGTAATTTTTTTCCCATTTAATTACATCTATTTCACATAAATTATGTGAGAGTGAATTTCATTCTGTATCTCAAATTTTTGGGTAGTGATCTGTGAATTCTGTGAGAGCAAATTTAAAAACATAGCCTGTATAACAAGTAATAAGGAAAAAAGATTTAATTAGCAAATAATGCTCACTGTCTCCAAGAGTTTACTTGAGTGAAGCCTACAGTCTTGGTCAGTTTGTTATCGTATTGAGGGAAGTTTCAGATCTAAAATCGAGGATGACCACAGAAGCCCCTTTTCAGAATTGATTCAGTCAATGGTTAAATTTGAATGTGGATCCTTCTCCCTTTTAAAGAAGTTAAACAAATTTAACAAAGAAAGCAGCTTGAAACCTCTGATACCAGCATCTCCTGTCCTCACTCCATGTAGCATTCCGCCGAGGAATTTACCCATTGTCAGCTGTGATATCATGTATAGACGAGTACAAAGGGCCTCTGATTGAGAAACACTTTCAATAGTCCTGTCCTCATTTATGTCTGTTCAATGTCTTCTTTTTGTCACTCAGACAATGTCTGTTGCCCAGCAGTGTGTGCAACTCAGTACCTCATTGCTTCCATCATCCTAACTTCCTGCTTCAGCGGATACTCTGGAGGAGTAATTCATCATGTCTGGAATCATCAAGTTCTCTTTTGCATTTGGATTTCTTGTAAATGCTTAGTCTATAAGAACCGTCTGTGGACAAAATCGCGGCGAGGGTATGTGTACTTTTGGTGTAGCTGGACTCCTTGAGAGGGAAAGTAAATCAGAGCTGGCTCTTCCTATCATTAAATACGCATGGATGAAATAAAAATATAATGTGCTGGAAAAACTTAGCAGCTCAGGCATCGTGGAAAAGAAAATCTAACTTTACAGATGCGTAATTTTACTGAAGAATCAGGCCTATTAGACGGTAGCGTAGTGGTCAGCACAACGGTTTATAGTACCAGCGACCCGGGTTCATTCCCTACCACTGCATGTAAGGAGTGTGTATGATCTCCCCGTGACCACACGGGTTTCCTCCGGGTGCTCCAGTTTTCTCCCAGTTTGTACCGGTTGGTAGGTTAATTGGTCGTTATAAATTGTCCCATGATTAGTCTAGGGTTAAATCGGGGGTTGCTGGGATCGCGGCTACATCTCAATAAATTATGATCCTAACCAGAAAAGGGATTTGCCTAAAATTATTGAATTTAATACTGAGTCCTGAAGGTTGCTGTGTCCAGATGGGAGATGAGGAAATGTTCCCTTCATGACCTCTTGGTCCACACTTTAATTTCCCTCAACCTCTCCCTTCCTGTGTAACTGCAAGAGAAACAGCACTATCCTTTTACTTCCTCCTTTCCTATCATCCGAGAACCCAAGCGTCCTTCCACAAGGAGGTACACTTGCACTTCTTCCAATCTACTGCACTACAGTCAGCACTCACAATGTAGTCGTCTCTATAATGGAGAAACCAAATATAGATGGATGATTGCTTTACAGAATACTTCAGATTAATCAGTAACGACAGACATGTGCTCCCTTTAATCCTGCACCCACTCCCACTCCTTGATTTGTGTGGCTACTTACACTATTCTAACTGGAACCAGCACATGATTGAGTTAAGACATTGTCCCTTCTGTCTGAACATATTGCAGCCTTCAGGACTCAATATTCAATTCCCTGCTTGTGTCAGAACAAGCCAGTTCTGCTTGGCGTTGTCTGTATGTGATGTTTACTCACTTTGTCTTTCTCCACGGACTGCCTGAGCTAATAGGCATTTCCAGCATTTCCTGTCAATTTCAGGTTTCAGCAACAGCTCTGACCTGCTTCCCACAGTTTTAACTTGTTCTTTCTGTTTTCTCTTTAATTACACTGTCAAGTAAACAGCTCTGAACTGGGTAACCCTGACTACCCAGCTAAGGATATCACTTCTGTCCTATCCATCCTCCTCTACCCTTCTCTACAACTAAAACTAATCTGTCTGCTCACTTCCCCAATTCAGATGAAGACCTAAAACATTAACACTGCTTCTCTTTCTCAGATACTACCTGACCTGCTAACTATTTCCAGCAATTTCTGCTTTTATTTCAGATTTCCTATATCTGTTTTATTTTACTTCACTTCTGGAACCAGCCTGATTCAAACTAGGATTTAATGTCTTTAAGACATGTGACAGTGTGAAGGCTGTGACTGCTACACAAAGTTTTAATTTATTTTTACTTATTTATTTAGAGATAAAGCGTAGAACAGGCCCTTCTGGGGCACCGAGCCACGCCACCCAGCAACCCACCAATTTAACCCTAGCTTAATCATGAGACAATTTACAATGACTAATTCACCTACTAACCAGTACATCTTTGGATTGTGGGAGGAAACCGCAGCACACAGAGGAAGCTCATGTGCCTCGCGGTAAGGACGTACAAACTTTCTTACAGAGGACGCTGGAGTTGAACTCTGAACTCCAACATGGCGAGCTGTAATAGCGTTGTGCTAACCACTACACAACCATGATGCTATTTATCTTCTATACTTCGACTGCAAGGTCACCCCACCTTGAGACATCAGTGTGCAGCAAGCTGGGAAGTGTAAACTCCAATTCCTTGCTGTTCCTTTGCAGTGTCTTATACTAAATGATCAGTAAAAGAATCCTCTACCAACCTACCCTCACCACAGGATGCTGTTCCTCTCTTCCCCTCTTCTCCCAAAGCCAAGATCTACAAGGAGATTCTAAAAATATATAAATCATCATAATATGCGAAGATAAGAAAGAGTAGATCTTTTGGTTCATTTTACCTGCTTCAGCATTCAATGAGATCATGGTTTACCTTCTACCTCTGTAGCTAAGATTCAATCAGAATGGTTTTCGGCAGAAGTGCACAACAGTAATGCAAATACTTGCTCTCTGTAGGATCATCGAGGAAGTCAAGAAGAACAACCTACCAGCCGTGCTTACTTACATCGATTTTCGCAAAGCTTTTGACTCCATTCACCGAGGTAAAATGCTGAAGATCCTGAAAGCTTACGGAGTGCCAGACCATCTACTGAGAGCAATAGAGTCCAGCTATACCAAAACCATGGCGAAAGTTGTATCACCAGACGGAGAAACAGCAGTGTTCGCGCTCCGAGCTGGTGTGCTGCAAGGAGACACACTGGCACCCTACATCTTTATAATCGTCCTTGATTACACTCTGCATCAAGCTACCAAAGATCATGACAAGCTTGGTTTTACCATAAAACCAGGCCGAACCAAAAGGGTCAGACCAGTTACACTGACAGATCTCGATTGCAGATGACATAGTCCTGCTCTCTGACCAGATGGAGGAAGCACAGCAGCTACTGACAAAAGTGGAAATAGAATACAATAAAGTTGGACGTCACCTAAACGCTAAAAAGACAGAGTACATGGCGTTTAACTGCAACGAAGGTACTCTCAAGACCATAGAGAATGATACTATTAAGAAAGTCTTTGACTACAAGTACCTTGGGTCAAGAATGATGAGTTCGGAGAAGGACATAGAGATATGGAAGGCGCTGGCGTGGAGGGCTATGAAAGACATGAAGGAAATCTGGAAGTCGAACCTGACAAGAGTGCTTAAAAAGAGGATTTTCATAGCAGTCATCGAGTCCATTCTCACATACGGATGTGAGATGTGGGCACTCATCAAGACGATGTGAAAGTCTCTAGATGGTTGCTATACACGAATGCTCTGGATGGCTCTTGATGTGAGTTGGCAACAGCACATGACGAACGTCAAGCTCTATAACAACCCACCGATGCTCACCACTAAAATCGAGGCGAGAAGACTGCAACTAGTGGGGCACTGTCTACGCCACCCCGAGCTACCTGCCAGCCTAGTCATCATATGGGAGCCCAAGCACGGGAGGATGAACCCTGGGTGCCCTCCCAAAACTATGGTCAACACGCTCCGAGAAGACAGCGGCGCAGCTAATGTAGATGAACTGAACACACTGATGAGGGAGAGGGAGAAGTGGAGAGTCCGTCATCGTGCCAACGCCAGCCCCCTAGGCCTGAGTCGACGTAGTAGTAGTAGTAGTCTGTACCATTTTCCTGCTTGTACTTTGATTCCTTAAATAACTAAAAATCTATCCTGAATGTACACAGTGACAGAGTCTTCATGGCCCCCTTAAGTAGAGAACTTCAGGTTTTCACCCTCTTGGGTGAAGAAATTTGTTCCCACCTCACTTGAGAATGGCTCTGAGATTAATAAAGTAGCTTGGCTAAAGGAAACATTTTCCAACCACCTGACAAACCCTTTTAAGAATTGTGTATGTGTGTGAGCTCACCTCCTCCTTCTGAAGTCTGTATAGTAGAGGTCTAATTTTCTGAATTTCATATTGTCACAGAAACAGACTTTTAGTCCTACTGTGTCTGTGCCAACTACTAAGCACACTAATCCAACCTTAACACATTGTACTCTCAGCACGCTCTCACCTATGACCATCAGCCTTTCTCAACCTTTTTGCCCTGGAGGAACCCTTGAAATAATTTACAGGTCTCAGGCAACCCCTGTATAAAAATTATTATATTTCGAGCTCACGATATGTTAGCATGATCAATAAGTTGTCGATATAATAATCCAAAAATAATTATCAATGATTTTTTGAGTAGAGAATGAATTTTTAGCCAATTTTTCTTGAAAAATACAGATAGTTAAGCTTAGCTTCCCTTTCTTGAAATTACTCTTTCCTTCTCTTCATAAAATTTTACAATTAATAAGGCAAACATACAACATTTCTCAATTCTGAGTCAAACTTGAGATAAGCACACACAGATTTCATTTTTATCTGATACGAGATGATTTCTGTCTTTGCTCTCAATGCTTGTTAAACAAACAAAAGCTTGCTTATACATGTAAGAAGTTGAAAACTGCAGCAAAATGTTCATTGCTTTCCTATGAATGGTAGGATACTCTTCTTTCACAGAAATCCAGAACTGGTCCGGGGCAGGTCAGTAAATCTCATCGAGTGCACAATCAGACTGCGGCTCACAAAGTTCTTCCTCTTCTCTCAAAGTCAAGTTCTCAGCTGAGCAGAAGATTCAGAGAAAGGGTACCTCACTTGTGTTGAAAAGAAGAAAAATACTTGTTTAATTTTGTTTTGCAGTTCTTCCAGGTGGTTTTCAATAAGACTCGAGACTTTCTGATATCTTCCCTCACTCTCAAGCCCAAGCAGCAGTGGAAACATTTCAAGATTTCCTTTTGTAGCATTTTGAAGTCAAAACAATTTCTCCAGGGCCTTGCAGAGATTTGTTCAACGGGTTCATATGATGAAAAATGTCTGTTAGGTAGGCTCGTTTCTGCAGCCATTCTTCATCTTCAAAGCACTCAGCAAAATCTGGACTACTCTTTTCTTGAAAGTTCTCCTGCAATTCACCTTTCAGTTCAAACACCCTGTTGAACATAGAACATAGAACATAGAACATTACAGCACAGTACAGGCCCTTCAGCCCACAATGTTGTGCCGATCCTCAAACCCTGCCTCCCAGATAAGCCCCCACCTTAAATTCCTCCATATACCTGTCTAGTAGTCTCTTAAACTTCACTAGTGTATCTGCCTCCACCACTGACTCAGGCAGTGCATTCCACGCACCAACCACTCTCTGAGTAAAAAACCTTCCTCTAATATCCCCCTTGAACTTCCCACCTCTTACCTTAAAGCCATGTCCTCTTGGATTGAGCAGTGGTGCCCTGGGGAAGAGGCGCTGGCTATCCACTCTATCTATTCCTCTTATTATCTTGTACACCTCTATCATTTCTCCTCTCATCCTCCTTCTCTCCAAAGAGTAAAGCCCTAGCTCCCTTAATCTCCGATCATAATGCATACTTTCTAAACCAGGCAGCATCCTGGTAAATCTCCTCTGTACCCTTTCCAATGCTTCCACATCCTTCCTATAGTGAGGCGACCAGAACTGGACACAGTACTCCAAGTGTGGCCTAACCAGGGTTTTATAGAGCTGCATCATTACATCGAGACTCTTAAACTCTATCCCTCGACTTATGAAAGCTAACACCCCATAAGCTTTCTTAACTACCCTATCCACCTGTGAGGCAACTTTCAGGGATCTGTGGACATGTACCCCCAGATCCCTCTGCTCCTCCGCACTACCAAGTATCCTGCCATTTACTTTGTACTCTGCCTTGGAGGTGAGAACTCTTACACTGCTAAGCCACTGGATTCTGTCTGTAGCAGGAGATTGGTGTGTCCCTTGCCCAGGTTTTCACTTTTTTTTAAGCATTCTCAAGTGAACTGGTCTTAAAGCTACTAAATAACTTGCTTCCTGAAACCTTTTACTATGACTTCACTTTCAAAAGCTTTAATCTGTTTGTTTTGAGATTCCAATAGTCATTTAAAATAGTCAGCACTTTTATGTGTCAGCTGGCTGAGATTTGTAGTTAAGTGTCTTTTCAATTTTGTTGGAGCCATTGCTACATTTCTAAGTTGTTTGCCACAGACTAGGTACAATGAAATAGGACAGGAAGAGGCTGGTGGACTTCTGGGGCAAAAGGGAGCATTGCGTCTCTGCTGCGGTCCCAAGTCTTCCCATCGCGGAGGGCGGTGAGTCATTGGTGTGTGTCCGCACTCAGCTCGCGGCTCTCTCTTGCAGGACCCTGCAGAGATGCCTGTACGGTGACCACCCTCCGAGATGGCCTGTGATGGCGACGCACTTTCTCCACCAGGACACTGCCTGCAGGAGGGCACGGGGCTTGCAGCGGACAGCATCAGCCGCGCCACTCTGAGGGAACTGCCTCGCTCTTACCAAGAGCTGTGGGTATGGGGTCCAGTCTCATCGCAACAGGGTGCTCCCACGCCGATGGGGGTCGGTGCTCTAGCTGCAAAGTGGACTGGTCCCCATCCTATCAGGGTGAGTGTCAAGGGAGCTCAGGGAAGTGAAGTTCTTGGTGGACCCAGTCCTTGGGTACCACGTGGGAGAGGGTCCCGCATAACGTGAACCATCTCACAGGGTTACCCACTGTGCCGTTCTGTGACTCTGCAAAGCGTTTCTTGTACACCTTTCACTTCCTTGCCTTCGTCTGACAACCAGACTCGCCCTGGCGATCTGTTTTACCATCTGGCAGTGGAGAGGGTCCTCAGTGGAAATCTCTTTATGCAGAGGTCGTTCCCCTGTACATTAGGGTCCTGGGGTGGAAGGTGTTGAACAGGACAGTGCTGTGCAACAGGTACTGACACCCCATCCACCTGTCCATTCTGTGGCCAGGAAGAGTCAGTGTACCACGTTTGAATGGAGTGTGAGAGGTTGCAGTCCCTGTTTGAGTAGCTGAAGGGGCTGCTGCTCAGGTTCTGGCTGCACTCCAGCCCCGCGCTCCTCGTATACGGGCACCCGGTACAGGAGGGGTGGGTCACTCGCAGGATCTCCTGGTGAGATGGTCATTCACGGGTCCAGGCGGCAGAAAGTCGAGAGCTCTGCCAGGGCCGACCGCCTGCTCCCCTTCCAAGGATACGGTCATGCCCGGAGCACGAGAGGGAGCATGTGGTCCCACTGGGTACATTGGGGGATTTCCGGGAGGGGCGCCCCCCCCACCCAGCCCCAGGAATTGACGTTTAAAAGACAGTGGTAATCATAATTTTAATCTATTCACTGTCTTGTAAATACTCAATGCTTGTACTTTGTGTATTTGCTGTGTAAATAAACTTTTATAGTTTTGTAAATATGACGAGCATTTTTGTATCCGTTGTTGCACGAGTGCAGTGAAATGACTCAGAAGATTGTAATTCTTCATTGTTAACCTCATCAGAACTGTCCGTAGTCCTAGGCCTAGAATCCTCCTTTTCCATCTCACACCTCCTGTTCACATATTGCCACACTAGATAGTCTCTAGGATGAGAATTTCCCTCCAGATTTCTACTCCACCAGCAGTTTGTTTGCTCCCATAAATCAGTTGGCGGAACAGAAGGGGAAGTTGGGGGAAGGGTAATTCTTAGAGGGAGAGGCTGAGAGGATGAACTCAAGCCAATAAACATGGTCCTACTATGCACTGCCATACTGAGCTAAGAGAACTCTAATAAGATTACTAACGGGGATGGTCAGTCACTGCCCACTGCTGCGAGCGTTAGCATTGCGTGTTGCGTGAAGTTCAAAAAGCAATGTGCTTTTTAATCTCAATCTCTTGCGGAACCCCTGTTGAGCAACTCTGCTCCAGATTCTACCGCCCAGTTATACATTTGGGACAACGAACCGACCAGCGTGCGTGTGGTTGAGAGGAAACCAGAGCACCTGTGCAGTCACAGGAAATCCGCACCCGTAGCTCCAGGAGTCAGGATTGAACCTGTGAGGGAGCAACTCTACTAGTTGCATGACTAAGGCACACCACCCCCACCACCTCCCCAGTCAAACCTGCCATGCTACTGTTCCATGCTCGAGGAGATCTGTTTTTTTGTAAGAATGATGTAATGGTCTTTTGGAGGTCACCTGATGTGATTTTCCCACCGATGTGAGGTCACGTGATGACATGTAACCCATGACTATATAAGGGTCGACCCAGGTGACGCAGTTAGTTTTTGAGTTTGTAGATTTCCAGGTAGAACGTGTTGTGCCTCCGTTTCTGTTGCATGTTTGTTTTTGTGACACAGTTTCATTTTTAAAATGGAAGGTGCGTTCTCTTACAAGATGTTGTATTATTGGACTGGGAATTTGTGGCTGGAAGAGCCAATTTGCTCAATTCTGACATTTGAAGGGAGAGTGAAGAATTCATCAAAGGATCGAGAGAAGTCAGCATCGTTTGGCAGTTCAATAAAGAATCGACCTTATTGAGTCTTCATTGGAGAGAGCCTGCAGCGAGATAACTCTTGCAAATGGCCAATGGGTTCATGCAAAAAGCTGTTCTCTCTCTCTAAAGGAATGTAAGGTCAGTCGATTTAAACTGTTTATTTTCGGCATCGGGAATCTTGCAGTAAAAGTGCGTCTGTGAAGAAACCTTTCTCCAGAGAAGTCTCTCCCAACTGAACGTGTAAAACTGTTGGACTTTCGAAGTTATCGCTTTAAGAACTATATCTGACTGTATCGCTTTAAGAACTGTTTCCGCATTTAACGCTTTAAGAACCAGAGCCTAGTGCAGTTGATGAACGGCTGCGTACCTGTTAACCTCTAGTTAAAGTTTTCCGTTGTTCTTTTTTCCCTTATCGTTTATACGTGTTTAATAAATGTTTGGTTGTTTTTATATAACCTGTATCGATTAATATTCATTGTTGCCGGTTACATAACACTAGCAATCAGAAGAAGAGAAGAAAGCCCGGACGCCATCATGACGGCGTTTTTTTAGCTGGCTTTCTTATTTTTACGAGACCGAGTTGCTAGCTCGACGCTCAACCCACCACGGATGGAAAGCATGCCTGGGGAGCCGGCTGGATTTGAACTCGGGAGCCTTCGCTCCAAAGCCCGGCGCTGATGCCACTATTCCACCAGCTGGCGCATACTAGCAATCGGTTTGGTAATATTTTGTTGCAGCGTCCCTAACACAAGTACACCTTTTCTGAGTTCAGGTGAGCAGACCTGTACATTACGTTCCACATGTGTTCCACCTGGAGCTTCAACTTTCTTGTAAGTGAAGCCAACATACTAGTTGCCTTCGTGATTGCTTCTTCCACAGATAAATTGAATACTAGTAATCTGTGTATAAGCATAACAACACCCTCTAACCTCTCACTGATTTCTCACTCCTCACGCCTCCTCTGCCCATTTCCTCCCTCTGCTTTCTCTTTGCTTCCTCTCCTCCCATGGTGGCCAAGACCATCACTATACGCACTAACCAGAAGCCGTAGATCAGCGCGGAGGTGCGTGCGCTGCTGAGGACCCGTGACTCTGCCTTCAGAGCAAGCGACAAGGCAGCCCTAACAACAGTGAGGGCCAAACTGTCCCAGGCCATCAGAGAGGCAAAGTGTGCACGTGCCCAGTGAATCCACAGCCACTTCCAGGACCGCGGCGACACGCGGCGCATGTAGAAGGGCATTCAGGACATCACCAACTACAAGACAACATCACCTGATTGTGCTGGTGATACCTCCCTTCCAGATGTGCTGGACAACTTCTATACTTGTTTTGAGGCAGAAAATGATGTGGCGGCAAGGAAGACCACCCCTCCTCCAAATGACCGGGTGCTGTGTCTTACCATGGCCGATGTGAGGAGAACCCTGTGCAGGGTCAACCCACGGAAGGCTGCTGGACCAGACAGTATTCCTGGCAGAGTGCTTAGAAGATGTGCAGACCAGCTAACAGATATTCTTACTGAGATCTTCAACATCTCCCTGAGCAGTGCTGTCGTTCCTATGTGCTTCAAGGCCGCCATCGTCGTCCCCGTGCCGAAGAAGTCTTCAGTGTCCTGCCACAATGACTATCGTCCCGTTGCACTCACCTCCATCATCATGAAGTGTTTCGAGAGGCTCGTCATGAGGCACATCAAGACCCTGCTGCCCCCCCTCACTGCACCCTCTGCAGTTCACGTACCCTCCCAACCAGACGACACCATTTCCTTCACCCTCCACCTGGACAAAAGAGACACATACGTTTGAATGCTGATCATAGACTTCAGTTCAGCATTCAACACAATCATTCCTCAGAAACTGATTGGAAAACTGAGCTTACTGGGCCTGAACACCTCCCTCTGCAACTGGATCCTAGACTTCCTGACTGGGAGACCTCAGTCAGTCTGGATCGGAAGCAGCATCTCCAACACCATCACACTGAGCACGGGGCCCCCCAAGGCTGTGTGCTCAGTCCACTGCTGTTCACTCTGCTGACCCACAATTGTGCTGCAACACACAGCTCAAACCACATCATCATGGTTCTGTCTTCACTAAGGAGGACATAAATAATCTTCCAGAAATAGTAAGGGACAGAGGGTCCAGTGAGATGGAGGAACTGAGCGAAATACATGTTAGTAGGGAAGTGGTGTTAGGTAAATTGAAGGGATTGAAGGCAGATAAATCCCCAGGGCCAGATGGTCTGCATCCCAGAGTGCTTAAGGAAGTGGCCCAAGAAATAGTGGATGCATTAGTGATAATTTTTCAAAACTCGTTAGATTCTGGACTAGTTCCTGAGGATTGGAGGGTGGCTAATGTAACCCCACTTTTTAAAAAAGGAGGGAGAGAGAAACCGGGGAATTATAGGCCGGTTAGCCTAACGTCGGTGGTGGGGAAACTGCTGGAGTCAGTTATCAAGGATGTGATAACAGCACATTTGGAAAGCGGTGAAATGATCGGACAAAGTCAGCATGGATTTGTGAAAGGAAAATCATGTCTGACGAATCTCATAGAATTTTTTGAGGATGTAACTAGTAGAGTGGATAGGGGAGAACCAGTGGATGTGGTATATTTGGATTTTCAAAAGGCTTTTGACAAGGTCCCACATAGGAGATTAGTGTGCAAACTTAAAGCACACGGTATTGGGGGTAAGGTATTGGTGTGGGTGGAGAATTGGTTAGCAGACAGGAAGCAAAGAGTGGGAATAAACGGGACCTTTTCAGAATGGCAGGCGGTGACTAGTGGGGTACCGCAAGGCTCAGTGCTGGGACCCCAGTTGTTTACAATATATATTAATGACTTGGATGAGGGAATTAAATGCAGCATCTCCAAGTTTGCGGATGACACGAAGCTGGGTGGCAGTGTTAGCAGTGAGGAGGATGCTAAGAGGATGCAGGGTGACTTGGATAGGTTGGGTGAGTGGGCAAACTCATGGCAGATGCAATTTAATGTGGATAAATGTGAAGTTATCCACTTTGGTGGCAAAAATAGGAAAACAGATTATTATCTGAATGGTGGCCGATTAGGAAAAGGGGAGGTGCAACGAGACCTGGGTGTCATTATACACCAGTCATTGAAAGTGGGCATGCAGGTACAGCAGGCGGTGAAAAAGGCGAACGGTATGCTGGCATTTATAGCGAGAGGATTCGAGTACAGGAGCAGGGAGGTACTACTGCAGTTGTACAAGGCCTTGGTGAGACCACACCTGGAGTATTGTGTGCAGTTTTGGTCCCCTAATCTGAGGAAAGACATCTTTGCCATAGAGGGAGTACAAAGAAGGTTCACCAGATTGATTCCTGGGATGGCAGGTCTTTCATATGAAGAAAGACTGGATGAACTGGGCTTGTACTCGTTGGAATTTAGAAGATTGAGGGGGGATCTGATTGAAACGTATAAGATCCTAAAGGGATTGGACAGGCTAGATGCAGGAAGATTGTTCCCGATGTTGGGGAGGTCTAGAACGAGGGGTCACAGTTTGAGGATAGAGGGGAAGCCTTTTAGGACCGAGGTTAGGAAAAACTTCTTCACACAGAGAGTGGTGAATCTGTGGAATTCTCTGCCACAGCAAACTGTTGAGGCCAGTTCATTAGCTATGTTTAAAAGGAAGTTAGATATGGCCCTTGTGGCTACAGGGGTCAGGGGGTATGGAGGGAAGGCTGGGTTCTGAGTTGGATGATCAGCCATGATCATAATAAATGGCGGTGCAGGCTCGAAGGGCCGAATGGCCTACTCCTGCACCTATTTTCTATGTTTCTATGTTTCTATCAAGTTCACCGATGACACAGCCGTGGTGGGTCTCATCAGCAAGAATAATGAGTCAGCATACAGAGAGGAGGTGATGCAGCTAATGGACTGATGCAGAGCCAACAACCTGTCTCTGAATGTGAGCAAAACAAAAGAGATGGTTGTTGACTGGTTGAGGACACGGAACGACCACTCTCCGCTGAACATCGATGACTCCTCCATAGAGATCGTTAAGAGCACCAAATTTTTTCGTATTCACCTGGTGGAGAATCTCACCTGGTCCCTCAACACCAGCTCCATAGCAAAGAAAGCCCAGCAGCATCACTGCTTTCTGCGAAGGCTGAGGAAAGTCCATCTCCTACCCCACCATCCTCACCACATTCTACAGGGGTTATATTGAGAGCATCCTGAGCAGTTGCATCACTGCCTGGTTCGGAAATTGCACCGTCTCAGATCGCAAGACCCTGCAGCAGATAGTGAGGACATCTGAGAAGATCATTGGGGTCTCTCTTTCCGCCATGACAGATATTTACACCACAAGCTGCATCCGTAAAGCAAACAGCATTATGAAGGACCCCGTGCACCCCTCACATAAACTCTTCTCCCTCCTGCCATCTGGAAAAAGGCACCGAAGCATTCGGGCTCTCACGACCAGACTCAGTAACAGTTTCTTCCCCCAAGCCATCAGACTCCTCAATACCCAGAGCCTGGACTGACACCAACCTACTGCCCTCTACTGTGCCTATTCTCTTGTTTATTATTTATTATAATGCCTGCACTGTTTTGTGCGCTTTATGCAGTCCTGGGTAGGTCTGTAGTCTAGTGTAGTTTTTGTGTTGTTTTACGTAGTTCGGTGTAGTTTTTGTATTGTTTCATGTAACACCATGGTCCTGAAAAACGTTTTGCTTTTACTGTGTACTGTACCAGCAGTTACGGTCGAAATGACAATAAAAAGTGACTCTTAACGCTCTCTCTCTCTCTCTCGATCATAATGACCTGCAAAGGCAAAACTACGGGGCTGATATCACTGCCCGATAGAGCATTTTAAAGTCTGAAAAGAGACCATCTGTCTCCTCCTTTGTAGACATTCCACCCCCATCCCCACCCCCTTTGTAGACATTCCACCTCCATCCCCACCCCCTGTGTAGACATTCCACCCCATCCCCACCCCCTTTATAAACATTCCACCCCCATCCCCACCCCCTTTGTAGACATTTCACCTCATCCCCACCCCCTTTGTAGACATTCCACGCCAACCTCACCCCCCTTTGTAGACATTCCACCCCATCCCCACCCCCTTTATAGACATTCCACCCCCATCCCCACCCCCTTTGTAGACATTCCACTCCCATCCCCACCCACTTTGTAGACATTCCATGCCAACCCCACCCCCCTTTGTAGACATTCCACCCCCTTTGTAGACATTTCACCTCATCCCCACCCCCTTTGTAGACATTCCACGCCAACCCCACCCCCCTTTGTAGATATTCCACCCCCATCCCCACCCCCTTTGTAGATATTCCACCCCGTCCTTTCCCCCATTGTAGACATTCCACCCCATCCCCGCCCATCCCACCCGAAGATCAAGGTTAACTTACTTCTACACAGCCACAGGTAAAATTCTGACAGCTGCCCAGGCCATCGTTTAATCCAGGTTGATAGATCTGTGTGGCAGCTCTTCTACCTGACCCTGCAACCACTTTGGAACCACAGATCTGAAGCGAAAGCAGGATAAACAGTAGGCATAGTGCATTTGGGTTTCCATTTGGGCATTCAAGTACTCACATAAAAAGATAAATAAGGAACCAGAGTAGGTTACCAGACCCTCAAGCCCCTCAAGGGAGGATCAAGTGCAATATATCCAATTTTATGAGAATATAGAGATGATTCGAGCTGAGGACAAGGCAGAGGGAAGTGAGATGAGGGGATGTACATATGAGAGGGGAACCAGGAGGGAGGGAATGTGAGGAACAAGGAAATGGAGCAGAGGAGAGAACAAACAGAAAGGGGAGCAATGAGTGGGGGCATCAGTACAGGGCCGGAGCAGAGAGAGAAAAAGGTATGGAGGAATTGGGAGTTCAGAGAAGGGAGGGGATGAGGGATGGAGAACAGAGAGAAATATTAAAGGGATGGGGAGAGAGGTTTGAGAGAGAGAGAAAAATGAGCAGGGGAAAGGGGGAAGATTGGGGAAGGAAAGCAAGGGAATGAAAGGGCAGGATCTTCTTTGTGAGTGCCAACGCTGTGCGGTTGCTAAGTGGTAGTGGACTATATCTGGCATGAGAAAATTGTCACCGTATACTACGTTATGATCCATTTTCTTGCAGGTATTTGGGTGGAACAAAGAAATACAATAGAATCTACACACAATATCATCAAACAATCAATGTACAAAAGAACACAATATGTGCAAATATGAAAAAATGATAAATAATAAGTAATAACTAATACTGAGGACATGAGTTGTAGAGTCCAGAGGCTGTGGAATCAGTTCAGAGGTGTGACAAATGAAGTTATCCATACTGGGTCAGCAGCCCGATGGTTAAAGAGTAATAACTGTTCCTGAACCTGGTGGTATAGGTTCTAAGGCTCATGTATCTCCTTGCTGTTGGCAACAATGAAAAGAGAGCATGGTCTGGATGGTGGGGTCCTTGACGATGGATACTGGTTTCTTGTGATATTCCTCCTTGAGGGTTTTGCCAGTGATGGCTGCATCCTCCACTTTTTGTAGGCTTTTCTATTCTTGGGCATTGAGGTTCTATACCAGACCATGATGCGACCAGTCAGGATACTCTCCACTGTGCACCCATAGAAGTTTGTCAAAGTCATGCCACATCTGTACAAACTTCTTAGAAAGTAGAAGTGCTCTCGTGTCTTCTTTGTAATGGCACGGCATCCTAAATTCTAAAATTCTGAAAACTGCTGATAGAGTTGCTATGAGGAGTTGGCTTCTTTGCCTAAAATATCCTGATCCCTCGACACCATTGCAAGGTGGACGTTTGTTGGTATTGGACTGAAGTGAGGAAACACTTCTTCACCACGAGTGATGTACAGTAAATGCTTACAATTCATTGCTGAGTATATTCAAGGCTGCAATCGATAGGTATTTGAGCAGTTATCAAAAAAGAAGTTGATAACCATGACCTTACTGAATGATGGCAGGTGCTGATTGGGCCGCACTCTGATTATTTTTATTCATTTTTTTATAATCAAGGTTCTTACCCTACTGTATTGAGCTCCAAGCTCCTTGAATTCCTTTGGATTGATGTCCTTGAACTGGACAAGGTTCCTCATTAAATACATTAAATACATTGTTCCATCATCAGAGAACAATCATATGATTGCTGTGTTAAAATGTCATTAGCCAATGCACTGAAACTATTGGGCACCTATGACAGAATATAACAACAGTGGCTCCCAAAGTCAAAGTCAAGTTTATTGTCATTTGCATGACATGTATGCACAGGTGCAATGAGAAACCTGCTTGCAACAGAGTCACAGGCACATACCATCTGATGCACTACATTCACTGGAAAATATAAATGAATCATAAATTATACAAGCAGGAATACGATTTGAACTGAACAAAAATACTGTAGATTGGAGTGCAAAGTGGTTATAGTTTTGGTATACTGAGATAGTGGTTCAGGTTGTGAAAGTTGATTCAAGGACAGAATGGTTGAAGATGAGTAGGTGTTCTTGAAACTATGCTTATCATTCCCTTTAGCTGCCATTTCAGTCCAGTAATTCTTGGGACAGGTCCAAGAGAGTGCTACAACTCTTTAACAGATCTTTCTAAATCTTGCCAGTTGCGTCTTCATATTTTGTGGCAGAAAAGATGAAAAGTTAATAAGCTGACCTTACCCTACAGAATGAGGTCAGTATATTTCTCCACTGAGAAACAGACAGCAGCATGTTCTGTGCAATATTATACTGAACTCAGCTTGTGCTTTACCTGAGATTACCCGTGATTGGAAAGTGTTCCATATCCAGCACTAATGTCTCTCACTTGGCCAAAAGCAAATGTGCAAATATAATACAGAAGAAGAAAATTTCATTTGGATAACATAAAAAAAAATCCATTCCAGTTTTACTAATTATCACTCAACCTGTCCGATCTACTGTAGGTGTTAGCAAAGAGATGGAATATGTCATCAACTGTGCCAACAAGTACAATTTAATCACAAATAACGTGCTTGCTGATGTCTGTTTGAGTCCTGACCTCATCACAGCCTTGACCTGAACACGGACTCAAGTGCTAAATTCCAAAAATGAGATGAAAAGTGGCTGCCTTAACAACACAGCATAATTTGACCAAGTGTAACATGGAGGAGCAGGGTATTGGTCATTACCATCAAGTGTCTACCCTTGATTTTCCACTATTAAATCCTGGAGTAGCCATCACTGAGCAGATATGCTCCAGCCATATAAACATTATGGCACAGAGACTGGGTGTGCAACTCATCATCTGACACACCGTCTGTAAGGCACAAGTTTGGGGTGCGCAGAAGAGCTCTATATAGACTTGCAGCTGAGTTCTGCTCTAGCAACTCTCAGGGAACTCAAAAGCATTCGGGAAAAAGTTGTCCATATAAATGGCACATCAACCTTCAGTGTAAATATTTGTTTCCTTCACCACCAGCGCACAGTGGCTGCATTATGTTCCACTTACAAAATCAACTGCAGTTAGTTATCAACGTTGCTCTTGCAGCATTTCCCAAAACCACTGCTTCTATTGTTGAGAAGGTCAAGGACAGCAGGCTCATGGACAAATCACCACCTGCAAGACCTCTTCCACAGAACCATAGAACCATAAAAACTACAGCACAGAAACAGGCCTTTTGGCCCTTCTTGGCTGTGCCGAACCATTTTCTGCCTAGTCCCACTGACCTGCACACGGACCATATCCCTCCATACACCTCCCATCCATGTATCTGTCCAATTTATTCTTAAATGTTAAAAAAAAACGCATTTACCACCTCATCTGGCAGCTCATTCCATACTCCCACCACTCTCTGTGTGAAGAAGCACCCCCTAATGTTCCCTTTAAACTTTTCCCCCCTCACCCTTAACCCATGTCCTCTGGTTTTTTTCTCCCCTTGCCTCAGTGGAAAAAGCCTGCTTGCATTCACTCTATCTATACCCATCATAATTTTATATACCTCTATCAAATCTCCCCTCATTCTTCTACACTCCAGGGAATAAAGTCCTAACCTATTCAACCTTTCTCTGTAACTGAGTTTCTCAAGTCCCGGCAACAATCTTGTAAACCTTCTCTGCACTCTTTCAACCTTATTTATATCCTTCCTGTAATTTGGTGACCAAAACTGAACACAATACTCCAGATTCAGCCTCACCAATGCCTTATACAACCTCATCATAACATTCCAGCTCTTATACTCAATACTTCGAATAATAAAGGCCAATGTACCAAAAGATCTCTTTACGACCCTATCTACCTGTGACGCCACTTTTAGGGAATTTTGTATCTGTATTCCCAGATCCCTCTGTTCCACTGCACTCCTCAGTGCCTTACCATTAATCCTGTATGTTCTACCTTGGTTTGTCCTTCCAACATGCAGTACCTCACACTTGTCTACATTAAACTCCATCTGCCATTTTTCAGCCCATTTTTCCAGCTGGTCCAAGTCCCTCTGCAGGCTCTGAAAACCTTCCTCGCTGTCTACTGCACCTCCAATCTTTGTATCATCAGCAAATTTGCTGATCCAATTTACCACATTATCATCCAGATCATTGATATAGATGACAAATAACAATGGACCAAGCACTGATCCCTGTGGCACACCACTAGTCACAGGCCTCCACTCGGAGAAGCAATTCTCTACTACCACTCTTTGGCTTCTTCTATTGAGCCAATGTCTGATCCAATTTACCACCTCTCCATGTATACCTAGCGACTGAATTTTTCTAACTAACCTCCCATGCGGGACCTTGTCAAAGGCCTTACTGAAGTCCATGTAGACAATATCCACTGCCTTCCCTTCATCCACTTTCCTGGTAACTTCCTCGAAAAACTCCAATAGATTGGTCAAACATGACCTGCCACGCACAAAGCCATGTTGACTCTCCCTAATAAGTCCCTGTCTATCCAAATGCTTGTACATTCTGTCTCTTAGTACTCCCTCCAATAACATAGCTGCTACCGACGTTAAACTTACTGGCCTATAATTTCCCGGATTACTTTTCGATCCTTTTTTAAACAACCGAACAACATGAGCCACTCTCCAATCCTCCGGCACCTCACCTGTAGACAGCGACATTTTAAATATTTCTGCCAGGGCCCCTGCAATTTCAACACCAGTCTCCTTCAAGGTCCGAGGGAACACCCTGTCAGGTCCTGGGGATTTATCCACTTTAATTTTCCTCAAGACAGCAAGGACCTCCTCCTTTTCAATATGTACAGTTTCCATGATCTCACTACTTGTTTCCCCTAATTCCATAGACTTCATGCCAGTTTCTTTAGTAAATACAGGCGCAAAAAATCCTATTTAAGATCTCCCCCATTTCCTTTGGTTCCGCACATAGGCGACCACTCTGATCTTCAAGAGGACCAATTTTATTCCTTACAATCCTTTTGCTCTTAATATACCTGTAAAAGCTCTTTGGATTATCCTTCACTTTGACTGCCAAGGCAACCTCATGTCTTCTTTTAGCCCTCCTGATTTCTTTCTTAAGTATTTTCTTGCACTTCTTATACTCCTCAAGCACTTTATTTACTCCCTGCTTCCTATACATATCATACAACTCCCTCTTCTTCTTTATTAGAGTTGCAATATCCATTGAGAACCAAGGTTCCTTATTCCTATTCATTTTGCCTTTAATCCTGACAGGAACATACAAATTCTGCACTCTCAAAATTTCTCCTTTAAAGGCTTCCCACCTACCGATCACATCCTTGCCAGAGAACAACCTGTCCCAATCTATGCTTTTTAGATCCTTTCTCATTTCTTCAAATTTGTCCTTCTTCCAGTTAAGAACCTCACGCCCTATGACCAGATCTATCCTTGTCCATGATCAAGTTGAACCATGTTGCACAGAATCCCAATTTGGAAATCTGTCACTGTTTTGTCATCACCATTGTTTTAAATCCTGGAACTCCCTTCCCAACAACACTGCGGGAGCACCTTCACCAAAACGACTGCAGCAGTTGAAGAAAGCAGCTCACCAATATCTTCCCAAGGCCATGCTTGTTTTGACTGCAGTAGATCCTGAAAAATGTAGAAAGCTGTTGAGATGCTAATCTGAAATTTTATACTCTCTTTTAATGCAACAGATTAACTTTCTTGCCAATATTGTTCTGTTAAGAGGATACATTAGGCAAAGTTCCCACCAAAATCTCATGGCATGGATGTGTGGCATTACTTGTACTTGGACTTCACACTTCACCACACATTGCTCAGATAGTCATAGAGGTCACATTTCCACAAACGTGGAATGTGGTGACTTCGAAAGGCATGGAAAATAATCGCTATTGCTCTGAGTGTTTTGTGTATGGTCAGCAAGACTCTAATCTTCGTACCAATAGATTTCCTGATTACAGACCCAAAGAATAGGTTGACTTGGCAAATTAATGTGTGGCTGAGAAGCTGGTGCAGGGGACAGGGCTTCAGGTTCTTGGATCACTAGGATCTTTTCTGGGGGAGTTATGACCTGTTCAAGAGTGATGGGTTGCACCTGAACCCGAGGGGGAACCAATATTCTCACGGGCAGGTTTGTTAGAGCTGCTGGGGAAGATTTAAATTAATTTGGTGGGGGGGGGGTGGGAACCGGAGTGAAGGGACTCAGGATAGGATGGATAGTAAAAAAGCAAAGATAGCATGCAAGCTGATGATAGGGCATAATTGCAGCCAACAGGTTGAGTATCAGTGCATTAGGGATATAGAATCAAAAAGGGTAGCAAATACAGTACTCAAACTATTATATCTCAATGCACGGAGTGTAATAAGTAAAGTGGATGATCTTGTTGCACTATTACAAATTGTTAGGTATGATGCTGTGGACATTACTGAAGGCTGTTTGCAGTTGGGAGCCGAATGTCCAAGGTTGCACATTGTATTGGAAGGATATGAAGGTAGGCAGAGAGGGTGGTGTGGCTCTGCTGGTAAGGAATGGCATCAGTAGAAAGATATGACATAGGATCGGAAGATGCTGAATCTTTGTGGGTTGAGGTAAGAAACTGCAAGGGTAAAAGGTCCTTGATGGCAGTTATATACAGGCCACCCAGTAGTAGCTGGGATGTGAAGCACAGATTACAATGGGAAATTAGAAAAGGCACGTCTAAAGAGCAATGCTATGATAATCATGGGAGATTTCAACATGCAGGTTGATTAGGAAAATCGGTTGGAAATGGATCAGAAGAGAGTGAGTCTGTTGAATGCCTATGCAATGGCTTTTTAGAGCAGTTTGTTGTTGAGCCTACGAGGGGATCAACTACACTGGATTGGAAAACGCAAACACAAGAAAATCTGCAGATGCTGGAAATTCAAGCAACACGCACAAAATGCTGGTGGAACGCAGCAGGCCAGGAAGCAGCCATAGGAAGAAGTACGGTCGACGTTTTGAGTCGAGACCCTTCGTCAGGACTAACGGAAAAAAGAGATAGTCAGAGATTTGGAAGTGGGAGGGGGAGGGGGAGACCGGAAATGATAGCAGAAGACAGGAAGGGGAGGGATGAAGCTAAGAGCTGGGAAGTTGATTGGCAAAAGGGATACAAGGCTGGAGAAGGGGGAGTATCATGGGACAGAAGGCCAAGGGAGAAAGAAAGGGGGAGGGGAGCAACAGAGGAAGATGGAGAACAGGCAAGGAGTTATTGTAAGAGGGAAAGAGAGGAAATAAATAAATAAATAGGTGTGGGGTAGGAAGGGGAGGAGGGGCATTAACAGAAGTTAGAGAAATCAATGTTCAATGCATCAGGTTGTGATATACTGTGTCCGGTGCTCCCGGTGTGGCCTTCTATATATTGGTGAGATCTGATGCAGATTGGGAGACCACTTCGCTGAACACCTATGCTCTGTCCACCAGAGAAAGCAGGATCTCGCAGTGGCCACACATTTTAATTCCGTGTCCCATTCCCATTTCGATATGTCAATCCATGGCCTCCTCTACTGTCAAGATGAAGCCACACTCAGGTTGGAGAAACAACATCTTATATTCCATCTGGGTGGCCTCCAACCTGATGGCATGAACATTGACTTCTCTAACTTCCGTTAGTGCCCCTCCTCCCCTTCTTACCCCATCCCCAATTATTTATTTGTTTGTTTGTTTGTTTGTTTATTTATTTATCTCTTTCCCTCTCACAATAACTCCTTGCCTGTTCTCCATCTTCCTCTGGTGCTCCCCTCCCCCTTTATCTTTCTCCCTAGGCCTTCCATCCCACGATACTCCCCCTTCTCCAGCCTTGTTTCCCTTTTACCAATCAACTTCCCAGCTCTTGGCTTCATCCCTCCCCCTCTTGTCTTCTCCTATCATTTCATGTCTCCCCCTCCCCCCCCCACTTTCTCTGACTATCTCTTTTTTCCATTAGTCCTGACGAAGAGTCTCGACCCGAAACATCGACTGTACTTCTTCTTATAGATGCTGCCTGGCCTGCTGCGTTCTATCAGCATTTTGTGTGTGATACTGAATTGGATGTTATGTAATGAACGAGGGGTGATTAGAGAGCTTAAGGTAAAAGAACCCCTAGGAAACAGTGATCACAATATGATTGAGTTCAGCTTGAAATTTGATAGAGAGAAGGCAAAGTCTAATATAGCAGTATTTCAGTGGAGTAAAGGAAATTACAGTGGTATGAGAGAGAAGTTGGCCAAGGTAAATTGGAAGGAGCTGCTAGCAGGGATGACAGCAGAGAAGCAATGGTGTGAGTTTCTGGGAAAAATGAAGAAGGTACAGGACAAATGTATTCCCAAAATGGAGAAATACTCAAATGGCAGTTAGTTGTCGAATACACGTGTTTCGGGTCTTTAACAAATAGTATAATTGTGGCTGACAAGGGAAGTCAAAGCTAATGTAAAAGCATAGCAGAGGGCATACAACAAAGCAAAAAGTAATGGGAAGACAGAGGATTGGGAAGCTTTTAAAACCCTACAGAGAGCAACTAAAAGAATCATTAGGAGGGAGAAGTGAAATATGAAAGCAAGCTAGCAAACAATATCACAGTCGATAGTAAAAGCTTTTTCAAGTATGTAAAAAATAAGAGAGATGAGAGTGGATATAGGACCGCTAGAAAATGAAGTAGGAGAAATAATATTGGGAGCAATGTGATGGCAGATGAACTAAATATGTACTTTGTATCAGTCTTCACTGTAGAAGGCACCAGCAGTGTGCCAGATATTGAGGGGTGTGAGGGAAGAGGAGTGAGTGCCATTACTGTTACAAGAGAGAAGGTGCTCAAAAAGCTGAAATACCTAAGGATACTTAAGTCACCCAGACTAGATGAACTGCACCTTAAGGTTCTGAAAGAAGTAATGGTAGAGATTGAGGAGGCATTAGAAATGATCTTCAAAAATCATTGGACTCTGGCATGGCGGCAGAGGACTGGAAAATTGCAAATGTCAGTCCGCTCTTTAAGAAAAGGGGAAGATAGCAAAAAGGAATTTATAGACCTGACCTCAGTGGTTGGGAAGATGTTGAGTCAATAGTTCAGGATGAGGTTATGGAACACTTGGTGACACAGGACAAGATAGGACAAAGTCAGCATGGTTTCCTTCAGGGAAAATCTTGCCTGATGACCCTGTTAGAAATCTTTGAAGAGATTACACATAGGATAGATAAAGGAAATGCAGTGGATGTTGTATATTCGGACTTTCAGAAGGCCTTTGACAAGGTGCCCCACATGAAGCTGCTTACAAAGTTACGAGCCCATGATATTACAGAAAAGTTACTGGCATGGTTAAAGCACTGCCTGACTGGTAAGATGGTAACGAATGGGAATATAAGGATCCTTTTCTGGTTGGCTGCCAGTGACTATTGGTGTTCTGCAGAGGTCGGTGTTGGGACCACTTCTTATTATGCTGTACATCAATTATTTAGATGATCAAATACATGGCTATGTTGCCAAGTTTGCAGATGATACAAAGATTGGTGGAGGGTCAGGTAGTGTTAAGGAAACAGGAAACCTGCAGAAGGACTCAGGCAGATTAGGAGAACGGGCAAGAAAGTGGCAAATGAAATACAATGTTGGAAAATGCATGGTCATGCACTTTGGTTGTAGAAATAAATGTGAAGACCATTTTCTAAATGAGGAGAAAATTCAAAAACCTGAAATGCAAAAGGAATTAGGAGTCCTTATGCAGAACACCGTAAAGGGAGTATATATTGAGGAAAGCGAACGCAATGTTAGCATTCATTTCAAGAGGTCTAGAATACAAGAGCAGGGATGTGATGCCAAGGCTTTATGTGATGCTGAGACCTCACCTTGCATATTGTGAACAGTTTTGGGCTCTTCATCTGAGATGTGCTGACATTGGAGAAAGTCCAGAGGAGGTTCACAAGGGTGATTCCAGGAATGAAAGTGTTATCATATAAGGAATGTTTAATAGCTCTGGGTCTGTACTCACTGGAATCTAGAAGGTTGAGTGTGGATCTCATTGATACTTTTCGTATGTTGAAAGGCCTAGACAGAGTAGATGTGGAAAGGATGTTTTCCATGGTGGCAGAATCTAGGGCAAGAGGGCACAGCCTCAGGATAGAGGGGCATCCATTTAAACCAGAGATGTGGAGAAATTTCTTTAGCTGAAGAGTGGTGAATTTATTGAATTTATTGCCACAGGCAACTGTGGAGGCCAAGTTGTTGGGTGTATTTAAGGCAGAGATTAATAATTTCTTGGTTTGACACAACATCAAAGGTTATGGGGAGAAGGCTGGGGAGTGGGGCTGAGGAGGAGGAAAAAGGATCAGCCATGATGGAATGGTGGAGCAGAATCACTGGGCCAAATGGCCTAATTCTGCTCCTATGCCTTATGGTCTTATGGTCTATGGTCTTACGTTTGAGATGTGCGAGGAAAGCAAGATGGTCACAGGAAGAATGTGCAAACTTCACTCAAGCAGCACCAGATCTCGGAATTGAACCTGGGTCTCTGCTAACTGTAAGTCAGCAGCTTCACTAGCTGTGCAATGTCCAACCTTCTGCTAAACTCATGAGTCTGAGAAATACTGAAAGAAAAACATATAGAGAATCAGTGAGTCATGTAACAGAAACTATTGAGCAACTGAGTCTGTGACAACCATCAATACCTTTTTAAACAAATTCCTTATTAATCCTATAAACACACAGATTAAAGAAGAAATTATGTTCATAATGGATGACTTTGGGTCTGCCCTTGATAAAATTCAAAAGGATAAGGGGTGATCTCATGGAAAACTACTCAATACTGAAATGCATAGATAGAGTGGATGAGGAGAAAATGTTTCCATTGGTGGGAAAGACCAGGATCGGAGGACACAGCCTCAGAATAAAAGACAAACCCTTTAAAACTGAGATAAAGAGGAATTTCTTTTGCCAGAGCATACAGAATCTGTGAACATTTGTGCTACAGAGGTCCTCTTAGGCATCCGTTAGTCTTGTGAGACCATGGATTTGTGCCTTGGAAGGTCTCCAGGGCGCAGGCCTGGACAAGGTTGTATGGAAGACTGGCAGTTGCCCATGCTGCAAGTCTCCCCTCAACACGCCACCAATGTTGTCCAAGGGAAGGGCATTAGGACCCATACAGCTTGGCACTGGTGTTATCGCAGAGCAATGTGTGGTTAAGTGCCTTGCTCAAGGACACACACGCTGCCTCAGCTGAGGCTCGAACTAGCGACCTTCAGATCACTAGACGAACACCTTAACCACTTGGCCACATGCCAACACTACAGAATCTAGGGCAAGAGGGCACAGCCTCAGGTCTATGAATGCCAAAACAATAGGTGTATTTAAGGCAGTGATTGAAAGGTTTTTGATTGGTCAGAGGACAAGGGCTATGAGGAGAAGGCAGGAAGATCAGCCATTGAATGGTAGATCAGACTCAATGAGCCAACTGGCCTAACCTTGCTCTATATCTTACTATCTTACAGTTTCTGAAAATGTCAAAAGATCCTTAACATCGTTTTGTAAAGACCGATGGAGCCTCTGCCTCACAGTTCCAACCACCCAGGTTCAACGCTGATCTCTGGTACTGTCTACATGGAGTTTGAATGTTCTCCTTGTAACTGTGGGGTTTAGCCCAGATGCTCTGGTTTTCTCCAGCATCCCAACTACATAAAGGTTGGAGGGTTAATTGACCGCTGTTGATTGCTCCAGTTTAGAGGTGAGTGTTAGAATCTGGGGCAGGTGTAGACACTGTGAGGAGAATAAAACGGGACGGACGCAGGATCGGTGTGGATGGGTACATAATAGTCAGTGTGAACTTGGTTAGATGAAAGCCCTGTTCCCATGCTGTAATCACTTAATAATTTCATGGCTATGATACTGTTCTCGGGTTCTTGGGTGTGTCTTTTTGAGAAGCTGCAAAACAAAACAATCTAAAAATGCTCAAATCCTTTAGTATAACGTGGTTATTTTACTTTACTTTCAATAAAAATTGATTTCTCTGTGTAAAAAAAATCGACTGTGCTTGTAATTAAAGAGGAATCAATACACAAATAAAAGGGAGAGTATTACAGTGATATTTATCTACCTCGCTAAGAACCTTCACAATTTCTTCTGCCACTGGGCACCAGGGTGCCATTTCCTGAAATTTTCTCCCTAAACTCTTCTGTCTGTACACCTCCATAAGACCATTTTCCAAGTGTTCTTTTTGAACGAACAATTTATCTGTCCCTTGTTCACTGCCTGGATGCTCACGGTCTTCATCTCTGACTGAAAAGCTCTCCAGTCTCATCGCATTCTATAAAGGCAGATTCCATTGCGCTGAGGACCAAGACCTTTCAATAATGCTTGGGTGAATGAAGATAGATCTATATCATTAGCTTACCCTCAGTGAATAGGAGACCTCACTCTGGTCTAATGATATCCACATGATATTATCACGGCCAGTAAAACATGATCACAATGAGGGATTCTGTTGCTTACTAATTTTTATCAAAATGAGGACATTTAAAATAAGGAATTAAGGGTGATAATTTCATTTTAAGGTGGATTAGGTCTTTATGTGATGCTTAAGAGATGGGAAGTGAGAATTGTGGACAACTATCATATACAGTGTGGAGGAGAGGAGTAGCATACAGTATAACCGTTGCCACTTCTCTCAAAGTTTCAGTGATGGACACACACTGACGCAAGTAGGGGCAGCAACTCAAAAAAAGTGGAACTGTGTAGGAACTTCTTGCAGGGGTGGTGACTGTAACCTAGAGGGGTGTGAATGCTCAATCACTAGGAATAGTTAAGATGCATTTTCTAAAGTTTATGGAATTGATGGTTTTGGGGAAATGGCATAGAAGAGGGGATTATATTGAATGGCAGGTCAGGCTTGAGAATTTGTTGTGCCTATTTTTGCATTTGTTTTCTTACGTTATCTTGATGAGATATTCAGATTGTATTTCGGTTCATGGGCAAGAAAACAGAAGAAATAGATTATGCGGAAATTGAGAAATTTTCCACTTTTGGAAAAAAGAGCACGTAATTTGTTTCTGAAGGTGAGACTACTGAGTGGTGATATGAAGGCAGCTTTATACGCTGTTGCCTATGAATCACAGAAAATCACTATGCAGATACAACAATCGATTAGAAAGTAAACAGGAAAGGTACAGAGGTTTAGTCTTGGGATAACTGAGCTGTCCTGTGAAGTTGAAGGAGAAGAATGAAGTTAAATGCCAGACAGGGTAGATACTGAGAGCTATCCTCTCTCCACATGTAAGGTTTCCCTCTGTCAGTGAAGTGAGCTGGTGAGAGGGAACAGAGTTCGGAGGTATGGAAACTCAGCACTCAGATGAGAGGAAATTCTCTCTGATGAAGGGTAATGAACATAGAAGGGTACAGCACGGGAACAGACACTTCAACCCGTTGTGCCAAACACAATGTCAAATTAAACTAACCCTCTTCAAACCTCCTCCTCTTCCTGGACACTCTGCTCTGGTCTTCTGCCTGCTCTGGATCATTTTATCGATATCTGCTGACGGGACGTCAACCGTCTCGACTTTAACACTCCTCTCTCCGATTCTTACCTCGCTCCCTCTGAATGCGCTGCTCTCTCCACTCCCTCTGCACTAATCCCAACCTCAGTATCAAACCGCAGATAAGGGGGGTGCTGACCTCTACCTTGCTGAGGCCAGGAGGCAACCCTCACACTCTTCTTCTTACCTGCCCCTTGAACAGGACCCCATTACGGAGCACCAGGCCTTTTCTTTCACACCATCACCATACTTGTCGACTCTGGGGACCTCCCATCCACTGCCACCAACCTCATAGTTCCTTTACCCCACACTTCCCACTTCTACCTCCTACCCAAGGTCCATAGATCTGACTGTCCAGGTAGACCCATTTTTTTCTGCCTGCTCCTGCCCCACTAAACCTATGCATATCGCGAGTCTTTTTTATCCTCCCTGGTCCAGTTCCTTCCTACCTACATCCATGACACTTCACAAACTCTTGATCTCTTCAATGACTTTAAGTTCCCTGGTCACATTCGTCTCATTTTCACTATGGATGTCCAGTCCCTATACATTTCCATCCCCATCAGGAGGGCCTTAAACCTCTCCACTACTTTCTGGACAACGTACCTAACCAGTACCCCTGCACCACCACTCTCCTCTGTCTGGAGGAAATAGTCCTCACCCTCAATAATTTCTCCTCCAGCTCCTCCCACTTCCTTCAAACAAAAGGTGTAGCCTTGGGCACTCGCATGGGTCCCAGCTATGCCTACCTTTTTGTTGGCTATGTGGAACAGCATCACTCCCGAACTCTTCCTACACTACATCAACGACTGCATTGGTGGAGCTTCCTGCACCCATGCTGAGCTCATCAATTTCATCAACTTTGCTTCCAGCTTCCACTCTGCTCTCAAATTTGCTTGGTCCATTTCTAACACCGTATCTCCCCTTTCTCAATCCCTCTATCTCCATCTCTGGAGACAGTCTATCTGCTGATATCTTTTATAAACCCATTGACTCTCACAGCGATCTGAACTATACCTCTTCCCACCCTGTCACTAGTAAAAATGCAATCCCATTCTCTCAGTTCTTCTGTCTCCGCCGCATCTGCTCTCAGGATGAGGCTTTTCATTTCAGAACAAATGCGATATCCTCCTTCTTCAAAGAAAGGGGCTTTCCATTCTCCACCATCAATGCTGCCCTCACCTGCACCTCTTCCATTTCACGCAAATTGGCCCTCACCCCATCCTCCCGCCACAATAGCAGGGATAGGGTTCCTCTTGTCCTCAGCTACCACTCCACTAGCCTTCACATCCAGCACATAATTCTCCGTAACTTCTGCCACCTACAATGGGACCCCACCACTAAGTGTATCTTCCCCTCCCCCACACGTTCCACTTTCTGCAAGGATCGCTCCTTATGCGACTCCCTTTTCCACCGATCTCCCTCCTGGCACTTATCCTTGCAAGTGGAACAAGAGCCACACCTGCCCCTACACCTCCTCCCTCACTACCATTCAGGGCCCCAAACAGTCCATCAAGGTGAGGAGACACTTCACCTGCGAGTCGGTTGGGGTCATCTACTCTGTTTGGTGCTCTGGGTGTGGCCTCCTGTAAACTGGTGAGACCGATGTAGATTGGGAGACCGCTTCGTCGAGCACCTCTGCTTCATCTGCCACAAAAAGTGGAATCCCCTGATGTCCACCCATTCCCATTCTACTTCCCATTCCCATTCCAACATGTCAGTCCTCTTCTGCCAGGATGAGGCCACACCCAGGTTGGAGGAGCAATTCCTTCTATTCCGACTGGGTAGCCTCTGACCTGATGGCATGAGCATCAATTTCTCAAGCTTCCAGTAGTTGTCCCCTCCCCTCCTCTCCTTCACCATTCCCCATTCCCATCTCCCCCTCTCACCTTATCTCCTTGCCTGCCCATCATGTCCCTCTGGTGTTCCTCTCTTTCTCTTTCTTCCATGGTCTTCTACCTTCTCCCATCTGATTCCTCCTTCTCCAACCCTTTTCCTTTTTTTGCCTAACAACTTCCCAGCTCTTTACATCACCCCCTCCCCCACTCCTGGTTTCACCTATCACCTACCACCCTGTACTTCTTCCTGCCCTCCCCCACCTTCTTACTCTGACTTCTCCCTTCCTCTGTAGTCCTGAAGAAGGGTCTCGGTCCGAATCATCGACTGTTTTCTCTTCTCTGTAGATGCTGCCTGGGCTGCTGAGTTCCTCCAGCATTTTGTGTGTGTTATTTTGGATTTCCAGTATCTAGAAATCTTTTCATATTTGTCAAATTAAAATAAATCTCTACTACCTACACATTAACCCTGCGTATTATTTAAAGCATTTAGAATTCTTTGCACCAACATGTTGAGGTTGCTTTGTCATTGAACATATTCCCGATGAGATTAATAGAGTTTTGCATTTGAAGGACACAGTGAGTACAGTGTCGTGTAGACTGGTGTATGGAAGGTACAGGGCAGTGGTAGTAGTGTCTACACCCACTATAAATTCTCATATAATTTCTGGCATGGGCATTAAATGGTGTAAATAAAAACTACAAGACAAACCAAGAGGGTTGTCCTGGTATGGGCATTAAATGGTGTAAATAAGAACTTCGAGACAAACCACGAGGGTTGTCCTGGTTGTCATGAGAGGAAAAGTGCAACACAGGAAATGGCCCACAACGTCTGTGCTGACCATATTGTCAATAAGACTAATCTCACCTGCCTACACGTGGTCTATGTCTGTCCATTCCCTGCCTGTTCCTTTCTCGTTTTACTGAGATACAGTGCGGAATAGGCCCTGCTGGCCCCTCGAGCCACACTGCCCAGCAAATCCTAACCTAATCACAGGGCAATTTACAATGACCAATTCATTTATTGACCACTTCGCTTTTGGACTCTGGGAAGGAACTGGAGCACCCGGAGGAAACTCTCACGGTCGCAGGGAGATCGTACAAACTCCTTATAGGCAGTGGTGGGAATTGAACCCAGGTCGCTGGTACTGTAAAGCAGTGTGCTAACCACTACACTACCGTGCTGCCCCCCCTGGGGTGTATGGGGCAACAGGGAGGGGTAGCACCTCTGGTGGGGGAACATGTCACATCCTTCTCAGGACGGTTTGTCCACCTTTGGTCCCCACCTGGCACTCAGCTCTCACCTGTGGCTCCCCGTAGCTGTTTGCATGCGACAGTGGCCACACCCCGGGCAGCGGCTTCGACAAGCTGGCTAAACCAGGTGAGGGTAGCCGACGGGTCTCAAACCCTCGGTGAGATAGGGAGTTGTCTATCCCAGCATGTGAAGACAGACTCCGGCAGATTGAGCGGACGAGACCAATGGAAGGTCCAACGGTCAAGAAGGCAGTCGTGGAACGTATAGAGCAGGACAAGACACAGAAGACGTCCTGGTCAGCCACTGCGCCTAGTCCCATCTCCAGTCGTCTCGACTCTTGTCTTGTCACTGGATCCAGATGGGAATTGGGAAGAGAGAGTGAGGCTGACGCTGTGCAACTCTCCCTCACTTAAATCCAAATCAATCAAGCGCTAGTCTCGACACCATCAAGCCGGCTGGTGGCGCAGTGACATCAGTGCCGGACTCCGGAAGCGAAGGTTCCCGAGTTCGCATCTATTCGAGCCGCTGCCGGGCAAGCTTTCCATCCGTGCCAGGTTGAGTGTCGAGCTCGCAACTCCACCTCATAAAAAGTACTAATGGTGTACTCATTAGTCAGTACTAATGAGGTCTTCATCGATCATGATGGATGAACCTGTGCTGCCCCATGTGCCTTAAATATTTTTATGTATTGCTAAAACAGGCCCTTCAGCCCTCAGCATCCGTGCTGTTCTCCAGCCAGCCAGTTACATTGATCCCACCCTAACCCATTATATTCTCTCACAATATTTCGATCTTCCCTCCAGTTGTAGCCACTCAGACACACACACACACACAGGACAATTAAATTGACCAGTCATGATTTAGAAAACACTGTTGATGTGTGGTACCTGGGGTAGATATCAAATTGCCGGGAGGAAGCCAGATATCTTTGGATGTGCGAGGAAACACCACCAGATGCAGCCAACCCAGGGGACTGGAGCTGCAAAGCAGCGGCTCTACCAGCAATCGGAAGATGCATACCGAGAGTGAGACTAAAGGCCAGAAATCTAGAACAGGTCATCCTGTAGATTCACGGATCTTTTGAGTTGCTTTCTGCTGGTTTGCAGATTTTCTCCCCCCGGTGGCTGGTGTACTTCTCTGATGAGTCAGAATGCTGCTACCTCACTCCTGCTTTCAGAAAGGAATGCCCAACAGCAAAAAGGACATGATCTAATTTATCTCAAGCTGTGCCTCAACAGCTAAGTTTGAACCAAAAATGTGTATGTTAAAACAATGAATTGTCTTCCTCCCACCCTGAACAACATAAAAACAGACTGTACCATAACGAGTCTAATGATTCTCCCTGGCATGTCGTTTCATCCTCTAAATAACTGCCGGCATTTACTGTGGAGACTGGTTAATTCTAATAATCAGAACATGTAAATGTTCCTCCAAAATTGCAAAACAATCCAGTCTCCACCAAGATCAAAAAAAACCTTAACATTCAACTGAAAAGAGGGTAGTAATTATAGCGCGGAATGCTAATTGCTGTCTCCAGTGACAATCTGTCAGAACTCGGGGTGTGTTAAGAAAGCATTTAAATGTCTGCCAACATTTTCACATTCATTATTTCACAGAGCATTCATGTGCTAGAAAGAGGGAAAAATCTGAAGCAATGAAAGACAGTCATTAAAACTGAAAGAGCAGAATTGAGAAGTATAGTCTCTGTGAGGGAGTTGCCTCTTCAGCGCTTTCCTGAACGTGGCAGCTTGACACATAGGCTGTAACTGCAGTCATCTTCTGACTTATTTTCAGAATCAGAAATATTGTCAGGCTTCCCTCCCTGAACAGAAAGATTGACAATTCAAGCCAAAGGATAGAAGGTACTCATCAGCTGCTGTAAGCATTTGCACCATTTTTGGGGAATTTGAGCCCCACTTTCTCTTATATCTTGTCATGACAATCCCTTACCATCACTGGAAAGAAAAGCAGCGGAAAGCTTCCCAATGTTCCGGCCAAGAATTTTCCTTCAACCAGCATTACTGAAACAGTTGATCAGATCGCTCAGCACATAGCTGTCTATGGGAGCTTGCTCTCTTCAACTTGACTGTCATGTTTGCTGCATTACAATAGTGGCAAAACTCCAACAGATTTTCATTGGTTGTAAAATGCTTCAGGAAAACCTAAAGTGAAGAAAAGTACTTCACAAACACAAATTCCTTTCATCTTCCAGTTGCACATCTCTACACTTTTCCGCACATAGGTCAGGCGGTGCAGAAGCTGAAGCCCCAGACCAGCAGGTTCAAGAGCAACTACTTCCCTTCAACTATTCAGTTCCGTTATGTTTTGTACTTTCAAAACATTAAACTAGTTCAAAGGAAGACAAGGGAGTCGAAATGTGCATGTAACTTAATGTTTACTTTAAGTGAGGTGTGAACATGTCATGTGTTAGCGTGATGACGTATGCAGTTAAAGTATTTATACATATAACCCATAATGAATCATATAAATAACAAAGGATGGTCAATCAAACAATACATTTACAAGAGTACTCAAATATTACTGATACGACAGTCCTCCCTGCTTAGCTATGAACTCCAACTCAAGCATATACACAGTACACGGTATAACTCAACTACTGTACAGACATACACAGCGTAGTAAATTTTAAACTGTCCCATTCGGCCCTAAAGATTTAATCGCTATAGAGGATTTCTTACTCTTGTGGAACGGTGTCCTTCTTAACAGGGAGAATTACTCTGCTCAGCTGGTGAGACTTGTGGCTGTGAAAGCAATCTCGGTTTCTGGACCCTCCTCCGTGGTGGTTGTAGGAGTTCTCTCTGAGACTGCAGGAAGTTGTTCCATCAGCGATACCCGCCTTTTATCTTCCTCTTTTAGTTTGTGCACCTTAATCTTGGGAAGGTACATTCAGTTCACTGGGGTATTTTCTCATTATTCCTTCTGTTACTTCTTTATGATCTGATCTCTCCTAGTTTCTTCATTCACAACATCATCTGACGAATCCTCTGTTTTCATATCTACATTGACACCTTTTTCCTTGGTCTTGCATTCATCCAGCTGGGCTTTGGATTTTTGCATCCACTTTTACAAGCAGCTTTCTATCTCCCACTTGAAGTTCATGCAATAACTTTAATGCACATGAAGTAGATTTCAGTTCTTTATAGTCACAAAAGCTGAATACTTGCAACTATCTGCAAGCTTCTTGAACTCTCTTCCAGCCTAAAACCAAGCCACATTTTGCAAGTAATTGCCTGATTAACATATCAGAAACTTTCTCAGATATGTTGCCTACAAAAACTGTTGCAGTCAGAACACTGCTCTTGTCACTTTAACATTTCCCTTCCTTCCTTGGTTCACAGGGGCACAAAGGTTGTCACCGATGCCCATTTGTCCCCTGCTGAGCCATGGTTCATAGTGTACAGCATGGAGACAGTAGTGGCATCATCCAGTGCCTTTCTTAATTTGCTTTATGTTGGCTCAATTGCAGAGGATATGGCATGCAATTGGTGGATGGATCTCCAATAAAGTTGTAGTTGTTTCAACCAACTGCACCCTCACAATGCGGGTTCTCCTGTTTTTACCACATACAAGATCAATGCAGCTTGTTGGTTGCAGTATTTCATTGTATGGAACATCATTCCCATGGGTGTTATCTCTTCTCCAGTTAGTCCTTAGTTGGATATCTGTTGACTTCAGGGTTATGATCTTTGAAATGCCATTCAAACTCATTTTGTGGAATGACTGAAACATCCAAACCAGTGTCCAGTTCTATTTTAATTAATTTGCCATTTACTATATTCTGGTGTAAGCCATATCACTTGTCTATTGTTAGCTTTCACATTTTAAACTTAAAGGCTAGCCAGTCCTGTGTCACTCTCATCATTATCAGATTTTTCCATCAGTAGCATGAAGATTAGGGCTCCTTTTTGAAACTGCACTTGACTTCTTATCTTTATCTCTTTCCTATGCAGTCCATTATTTTTGCCTGCCCAACATGCTCTTTGTATGTGTCCATCCTACTATGTTGCATCTTCTGCAAGATTTACCCTGAAACTTTCATTGGTATGGTGTATGTGAGCCCCTGCCACAATGATAACACAACTTATTCAGCCAAGCATGTCTCCATCTACATGCTGCAATTTTGTTCACACTCACTTTCATTCCTGACTACAACTCAATTGTGTCTCTGATTGTGGTTTCCATTGAAATGGTGCTTTCAACTGCTCTTCTAAATGTGAGCTGTGCTTTAGTAAGGTGCCATTTTTGAATGCTTTCCTGTAAGATTCCACAAGCTAAACATTCTCTCAGTGCATAATTAAGCCCATCACCGAACTGACAATGCTCAGACTATATCTTCAATGCAGTCACGTTAGCTGAAATGGTCTCTCCTTCATTTTGATTTTGCTTATGAAACCTAACACATTCTGCAATCAACAATGGTTTTGATTCTAAATGTTCCTGCATTACTTTGACAATATCAGCAAAGCTCATTTTTGCTGGTTTGGTTGGAGCAGTCAAACTGTAGGCCTTCAAACCCAATGCACTCAGCAAAATTGGTACTTGTTTTTCATTGGCTATATCATTTGCTTGAAAATATTATTGAATTAGTTCAATATACTGAGCCAGTTACCCACTAAGCAATCAAACGTGTCAATCTTACCAATGTAGCCAACCATTCCTGGTCTATTTTTGTGACTATCACGCAGCACTCATTCTTTATGAACTCTGAATTCTTCTGTTGCCTGACTTTTTAAACTCTTGATCATGCCTTCCCTTCTGAAGAACAGGTACTGCACAGCTTTTTTTCTAACTCGACCGTCTCCGTGCATGCTCCGCAGCACTGTTTTTGTTTAGCTGTTCCTTGCTGCATTTATCTTCGTTCAAACATCTTGCTGCACTTCAACAGGTCAGTAGCCATCTCGAATTCATAGAAACATAGAAACATAGAAAATAGGTGCAGGAGTAGGCCATTCGGCCCTTCGAGCCTGCACCGCCATTTATTATGATCATGGCTGATCATCCAACTCAGAACCCTGCACCAGCCTTCCCTCCATACCCTCTGATCCCCCTAGCCACAAGGGCCATATCTAACTCCCTCTTAAATATAACCAATGAACTGGCCTCAACTGTTTCCTGTGGCAGAGAATTCCACAGATTCACCACTCTCTGTGTGAAGAAGTTTTTCCTAATCTCGGTCCTAAAAGGCTTCCCCTCTATCCTCAAACTGTGGCCCCTCGTTCTGGACTTCCCCAACATCGGGAACAATCTTCCTGCATCTAGCCTGTCCAATCCCTTTAGGATCTTATACGTTTCAATCAGATTCCCCCTCAATCTTCTAAATTCCAACGAGTACAAGCCCAGTTCATCCAGTCTTTCTTCATATGAAAGTCCTGCCATCCCAGGAATCAATCTGGTACTTTGTACTCTCTCTATGGCAAAGATGTCTTTCCTCAGATTAGGGGACCAAAACTGCACACAATACTCCAGGTGTGGTCTCACCAAGGCCTTGTACAACTGCAGTAGTACCTCCCTGCTCCTGTACTCGAATCCTCTCGCTATAAATGCCAGCATACCATTCGCCTTTTTCACCGCCTGCTGTACCTGCATGCCCACTTTCAATGACTGGTGTATAATGACACCCAGGTCTCGCTGCACCTCCCCTTTTCCTAATCGGCCACCATTCAGATAATAATCTGTTTTCCTATTTTTGCCACCAAAGTGGATAACTTCACATTTATCCACATTAAATTGCATCTGCCATGAATTTGCCCACTCACCCAACCTATCCAAGTCACCCTGCATCCTCTTAGCATCCTCCTCACAGCTAACACTGCCACCCAGCTTCGTGTCATCCTCAGACTTGGAGATGCTGCATTTAATTCCCTCATTCAAGTCATTAATATATATTGTAAACAACTGGGGTCCCAGCACTGAGTCTTGCGGTACCCCACTAGTCACCGCCTGCCATTCTGAAAAGGTCCCGTTTATTCCCACTCTTTGCTTCCTGTCTGCTAACCAATTCTCCACCCACACCAATACCTTACCCCCAATACCGTGTGCTTTAAGTTTGCACACTAACCTCCTGTGTGGGACCTTGTCAAAAGCCTTTTGAAAATCCAAATATACCACATCCACTGGTTCTCCCCTATCCACTCTACTAGTTACATCCTCAAAAAATTCTATGAAATTCGTCAGACATGATTTTCCTTTCACAAATCCATGCTGACTTTGTCCGATCATTTCACCGCTTTCCAAATGTGCTGTTATCACATCCTTGATAACTGACTCCAGCAGTTTCCCCACCACCGATGTCAGGCTAACGGGTCCATAATTCCCTGGTTTCTCTCTCCCTCCTTTTTTAAAAAGTGGGGTTACATTAGCCATCCTCCAATCCTCAGGAACTAGTCCAGAATCTAACGAGTTTTGAAAAATTATCACTAATTTCAGAATTTCTCCCAGTCCTCAGGTGAGCCACTTTCTCTGGCTAATTTGTATGCTTCTTCTTTGGAATTGATACTATCCCTAATTTCTCTTGTCAGCCACGGGTGCACTACCTTCCTTGATTTATTCTTTTGCCAAACTGGGATGAACAATTGTTGTAGTTCATCCATGCAACCTTTAAATGCTTGCCATTGCATATCCACCGTCAATCCTTTAAGTGTCATTTGCCAGTCTATCTTAGCTAATTCACGTCTCATACCTTCAAAGTTACCCCTCTTTAAGTTCAGAACCTTTGTTTCTGAATTAACTATGTCACTCTCCATCTTAATGAAGAATTCCACCATATTATGGTCACTCTTACCCAAGGGGCCTCTCACGACAAGATCGCTAATTAACCCTTCCTCATTGCTCAAAACCCAGTCCAGAATAGCCTGCTCTCTAGTTGGTTCCTCGACATGTTGGTTCAAAAAACCATCCTGCATACATTCCAAGAAATCCTCTTCCTCAGCACCTTTACCAATTTGGTTCACCCAATCTACATGTAGATTGAAGTCACCCATTATAATTGCTGTTCCTTTTTGCTTCTACCCTCACTTTACACCCCTCTGTCTCTCTGCACTGGTTCCCATCCCCCTGTTGTGAACTAACCTCCTCACGCCTAGCCTCTTTAATTTGATTCCCACCCCCCAACCATTCTAGTTTAAAGTCACCTCAGTAGCCCCTCGTTGCCAATGTTATGCTTTTAACTTCAAAACATTAAACCAATTCAAAGGAAGACATCTGAAATGTGAGTCTAATTTTGTGTTTACGTTAAGAGAGACACACACGTATAAGGTGGCAGCGTAATGACGTATGCCATTCACGTATGTTTACATATAACCATAATAAATTATATAAGCAACAAAGAATGCTTAATCAAACAATATATTTAAAAGATTACCCAAATATTACTGAAATATTAGATACACAACAAATTTTTGAACCAACATGCACAACCCTAATGACTACCTCAGTAGAACAACACTGTGACAACTTTGACTATTTTGCGCTACAATGGACTTTTTTTAACTTGATTGTATAATTTATGTTTAATTAATGTTTTCCTTGTGATTGTTTTATCTCTGATGCTATGTGCCTACGAAGCTGCTGCAAAAATATTTTTCTTTGCACCTGTGCACGCATGTACTTGTGCACGTGACGATAAACTCTAACACACTTACTGAAATGTTTTATGGTGATGAAGGAGCTGAGGCCCACAGCGAAGGTCACAATTGTACCTGAGAATGATAAGATCATGGAATCCCAGAATTACAGAAGTTCTATAATGGAGAGAAAGGCCACTCAGTCCTTCAAGCCTATATTAGCTCTTTGGAACAGCACCTCTCTACTCCTGCTAATTTCTTCCCTAATATCTAATTCTTTTTCATGCCTCAAATTAACCTACTTACTTTCTGGAAGTATTTTCTACTTAAAACATTTCAAAGTGTGGAAAGGGTTGCCTCAAGATTCCTTAGTCCCTTTTGCCATTCACCTTTAATTATGATTTCTGATTCACAGCCTATCTACAAACAGAAATAGGTTATTTTCTTTCACAGCTAAGGTTCTCAATAATTTTCAAAAAGATATATCACTTGTTCTCTGTTCCAACGAAGTTTTCCTTTTCTGCACATACAGTAACTGTTGCCCTTTGTTGAAGGAATTCAGCCAATCTCTTTAGCATTTTTTTCTCAGGCTTTTGTGTCCGTCTCATCCCACAGAAGTAACACTTTAGTCATGACTATGCTGGTGTTCGATAAAGTCTTAACACAGCTTCTTGTTTTTAACTTCTAAACTTCCAGTAATATAGTCAAGAAGCTTATTTTTAAATTTGCTTTCTCAAATTCTCTTGCCATTTTAAAGATAGCTAAGGTTATATCCCAGGTATCTATGATATCGCACCCATCTTAAAAGACAAAATTTGGCTAAACTGCCACCTTCCCAAATCTATTAATTCATAGTCCATGTGATGAAAGGGAGTGGAGATAACTGGGAAAGCAGAGTCCTGTGCAATGGTATGAAAGTAGGAGTGCAGAGGGAGGGCAAAGGTTTACTCAACTGCCCTGTAGCCATGAAAATAGGCTGAACGTCCAATGATCTGGCAGCATTGTCTTTTATTTTGTTGCAATCTTCCTTTATTCCTTGTTCTTCTTTTTGTTTTTGGTGACTTGAATCCTGTGAAACTATGTTAGTGGAAGCACCCGGCGTAGCGGTTAGCGTAATCTTATTACAGTGCCAGTGACCCAGGTTCAGTCCCATCACCGTGCGTAAAGAGTTTGTATGCTCTTCCTGTGACTGTGTGAATTTCACCCAGATTCTCACATTCCAAAGATATACAGGTTATCAGATTAATTTGTCACAGGCATGTACTTGGTCAGTATAGGCTTGTTGGCCAGAAAGACCTGTTCCTTTGATGCATTTTGAACTAAATAAGAAATACAAATGTTTGTACATAATAATACATTAAAATACTCCATGACGTAGAGTGAGGACGCACTTATCTGCAAGTTTGAACGTGATTATCTCAGTTCCAAAAGGACAGCCCAGTGCCACAGTCAGCAGGCCTGATGCTTCACGGCTCCAGTGACACAGGTTTAATTCTGACTTTGGGTGCCGACAGTATGGATTAGATTAGATTAGATTATGAGGACACTGAGTCCTCATTTATTGTCATTTAGTAATTCATGCATTAAGAAATGATACAATGTTCCTCCAGTGTGATATCACAAAAACACAAGACAGACCAAGACTAAAACTGACAAAAACCACATAATTATAACATATAGTTACAACAGTGCAAAGCAATACTGTAATTTGATAAAGAACAGACCATGGGCACGGTAAAAAAAAGTCTCAAAGTCCCAATAGCCCCATCACCTCATGCAGACAGTAGAAGGAAGAAAAACTCTCCCTGTCATGGACCTCCAGCGCTGCAAACTTGCCGATGCAGCACCCTGGAAACACCCAACCACAGTCCGACTCTAAGTCCGTGTGAAAACTTCGAGCCTCCAACCAGCCCTCTGACACGGAGCACCATCTCTGCCGAGCGCTTCGACCCCAGCCCTGGCCGCCAAGCAACAGGCAAAGCCGAGGATTCGGGGCCTTCCCCTCCGGAGATTCTGGATTGCGCAGAAGCAGCGGCAGCGAAACAGGCATTTCAGAAGTTTCACCAGATGTTCCTCCGTGCTCTCACGTCTGTCTCCATCAAATCAGGATTGTGCATGGCATCCTACTTGACAGATAACCGATATTCATTCCCGTGTGGCCGCTGCGCACTGCGTCGCGCTGCCATCTTCTCTTCAGTTGGCACATTCTTCCTATGACCATGGAGCTTTCCTATTTTCTCTACCATCTCAAAGACGCATGGGTTGATAGGTTAACTGGCCTCTTTAAATTGCTCCTAATACATTAGTGACTGGTAGAACCTGGGAGGAGTCTATGAGAATGTGGGGAGACTAAACGAAGATAAGTGTAAATGAAGCTCTGATGGTCAGCAGAGACTTGATGGGCCAAAAGGCCTGTTTCCATTCTCCACAATATATACTATATTATTAAAATATAAAATGGATAATATAAATAATATGGATATAATATTAAATGATATAGATTATATAACATGAATCTATTTTACATTCCCCATTTGGATGCAATAATCTGCACAGGTACAACTCTCATGTACCAATTCATACGGAAGATAATCACACGGAAAAACACATTTTAAAGTATTATTTTTTGGGATGCCTGTATCAACAGCAAGACCAGCAATTTATTGCCTATCCATATGTACCTGAATGGCTTGTTCAGCTTTTCCAGTCAAGAGTATTGGCTGGGGAGCTGGGAGTACACATTGCAGCAGACTGGGTAAGAACTGCAAGTTCCATTCTTTTGAGTACTTTAATGAGTCCATTGGATTATTACTGTAATCCATCACATGTGTGGCCACTTTTATGACCATTTATCTCCAGAATTAGCCAAAGAAAGGCGGATGAGCTCAGCACTTGGATCAACACATGGAATTATGACATTGTAGTCATTAGTGAGACTTGGTTGCAGGAGGAGCAGGTCTGGCAGCTCGGCGTTCCAGGTTTCCGTTGTTTTAGACACATTAGAGCAGGAGGAATTAACGATGGAGGGGTGGCGTTACTAGTCCGGGAAATTGTCATAGCAGTGCTCAGTCAGGACAGACGGGAGAACTCGTCTAGTGATGCGTTATGGGTGAAACTGAGGAATTAGAAAGGTATGACCACGTTAATAGGGCTAAATTATAGATTGCAGACAGTTGCAAGAAACAGTCTGCCAGTGATAATAAACCTGAATCTGATTCTGATTCTGTTAGAGCAGGTGATTTTAACTTTCCACATATTGATTGGGACTCACATGCTGTAAAAGGACCAGATGGGATGGAGTTTATTCAATGTGTTCAGGAAAGTTTTCTTAATCAGTACATAGAAGTCTCAGTGAGAGAGACTGTGATACTTGATCTGCTACAGGAATTAGACAAGGCAGGTGACAGAAGTTTATGTAGGGACACGCTTAGCATCTACTGATCATACTGCCATCAGTTTCAAAGCAAATGTGCAAAAAGATAGGTCTGGTCCACAGGTTCAGATTCTAAATTGGAGAAAGGTCAAGTTTGATGCATCAGAAAGGATCTGGCATGTGTGCATTGGGACAGCCTGATTTCTAGCTAAGGTTCACTTGGTAAGTGGGAGGCCTTCAAAAGTTAAATCTTGATAGTACAAAGTTTGTATGTGCCTGCCAAAATATAAGGTAAAGATAACAGGTTTAGGGGACCTTGGTTTTCAAGAGATATTGAGGCCGTGGTTAAGTAAAAGGAGGAGGCGTAAAGCAGGTATAGACAGGTAAGAACAAATGAGGAGCTTATAGAGAATAAGGAATACAAGACAACACTTAAGAAAGAAATCAGGAGGGCTAAAAGAAGGCATGAGGTTACCCTTACAGACAAGGTGATGGAGAATCTTAGGGGTTTCTACAGATATGTTAAGAGCAAAAGGATTGCAAGGAACAAAATTGGTCCTCTGGAAGATCAGAATCGGATCATGTGTGGAACCAAAAGAGATGGGGCAGATCTTAAATATTTTTGTGATTCTGTATTTATTCAGTAGGTGGACACAGATTCTGTAGAAGTGAAGCAATGTGGCATCAACTTTATGGACCCTACACAGTTTACAGAGGAGGAGATGTTTACCGGCTGGAGCCAAATTATGGGGGATAAATCCCCAGGGCCTGACAAGGAGTTTCCTTGGACCCTGTGGGAGGCAAGTGCAGGAATTGCTGGGGCTATAGCAGAGAAATTTAAAACATCCTTCATGACAGGTAAGGTACTGAAGGATTGGAGGATAACCGATCTTGTTCTGTTGCTTAAGAAAGGTTCTAAAAATAAACCAGGAAATTATAGGCCAGGGAGCCTGACATCAGTAGTAGGAAAGTTATTGAAAGATGCTCTAAGGCACTGAATTTATGGGTATTCAGATAGACATAGACCGATTAAGGATAGTCATCATTGCTTTGTGCATGGTAGATCATGCCTAACCAATCCTATAGAGAATTTTGAGGAAGTTACCAGGAAAGTCGATGAAGGCAAGGCTGTGGATGCTGTCTACGTGGACTTTAGCAAGGCCTTTGATAAGGTCCCACATGAGAGTTTGGTCAAGAAGATTCAGTCACTCAGCATTGAAGATGAGGTAGTAAATTGGATTAGACGTTGGCTTTGTGAGAGAAGAGAGAGAGTGGTAGTAGATGTAGGCCTATGACTAGTGGAGTGCCACAGGGATTTGTGCTGGGTCCATTGCTGTTTGTCATCTAAGTCAATAGTTTGGACAATGATGTGGCTAGCTGGATCGGCAAATTTGTGAATGACACCAAGATTGAGGGTATAGTGAACAGTGAGGAAGACGACCATGGCTTGCAGCAGAATCTGGACCAGTTGGAAAAATGGCAGATAGAATTTAATACAGACAAGTGTGAGGTGTTGCACTTCGGCAGGACCAACCAGGGTAGGTTATACATAATGAATGATAGGACACTGGCGAGTCCTATAGAACAAAGGAATCTGGGAATACAGGCCCATAATTTATTAAAAGTGGTGTCACAGGTAGATAGGGCTGTAAAGAAAGCTTTTGGCACATTGGCCTTCATAAGTCAAAGTATTGAGTACAGGAGATGGGACGTTATGTTGAATTTGTGTAAGACATTGGTGAGATCTAATTTGGAGTACTGTGTGCAGTTTTGGTCTCCAACTTATAGGAAAGATGTGAATAAGATTGAAAGAGTACGGAGAAAATTTACAAGGATGTTGCCGGGACTGGCGGCCCTGGGTTATCAGGAAAGATTGAATTTATTCCTTGTAACATAGAAGACTGGGGCGAGATTTGATAGAGGTATACAAAAATTTGTGGGGTATAGATAAGGTAAATACAAACAGGCTTTTTCCACTGAGGCTGTGTGGGGCTATAACTAGAGGTCATGGGTTATGGGAGAAAGGTGTAAAGTTTAAGGGGAACATGAGGGGAAACTTCTTCACTGAGAATGAGCTGCCAGCACAAGTTGTGGATGTCAACGTTTAAGAGAAGTTTGGATAGCTACATGAATGAGAGAGGTATGGAGGGCTATGGTCCCTATACAGGTCAATAGGAGTAGACGGTTTAAATGGTTTGGCTCAGAGTAGATAGGCTGAAGGTCCTGCTTCTGTGATGTACCTTTCTATGATTCTATGAGATTATTATTAAATTCAAATGATTAAATGGCCTTAACAGGTATTCTTAGAGTTCAGCTCAATATTGTAACCAGTGAGTCACTGGCAAGAGAACTAAAATCACCATTTAACTATTTCTAGTGCACTGCTGGAGAAAAAATGCAAAGCATACACCTTTCTATTCATCAGATTGCCATAGGAACTTTTATATCCTCCTGAACAGGTTTAACATTATTATATCTAACCATATTCTCCAATACAAACTGACGCTATCAATCCTGGAACTCCTGGATATTGGAGATGCATACCTCGGCTTGCTCTACAGTGACTACAGCACTGCGTACAAGACAATCATCCCCTCAAAACTAATCAATGAGCTCCAAGACCTATGCCTCAATTCTTCTTTGTGCAACTGGATCCTCAATTTCCTCACTTGCAGACCCCAGTCAGTTCAGATTGGCAACAACATCTCCTCCACAACCACCCTCAGCACAGGTGCACCACAAGGCTTATCCCCCTGCTCAACTCACTTTGCATTTATGACTGTGAAGCTACGTACAGCTGCAATGCCATAATTAAGTTTACTGGCAATACCATTTTCATTGGCCCAATCAGCATATAGGAGTGAGATTGGAAATCAGGCTGAGTGGTGCCTTAACAACAACCGTTCACTCAATGTCAGCAAGACCAAGGAGCTGATCATCAACTACAGGAGGAGGAAAGCAGAGGTCCATGAGCCAGTCCTCATCAGGAAATCAGAGGATCAGCAACTTTACTTTCCTTGGCGTTATCATTTCAGAGGGTTTGTTCTGGGTCCAGCACATAAGTGCCCTTACAAGGAAGGCACACCTCTACTTTCTTAGAAGTTTGGGAAGATTTGACGGGTCACTTAAAACTTTGACAAACCTCTATAGGTTCAATATGGAGAGTATGCTGACTGGTTGCATCATGGGCTGGTATGCAAACACCGATGTCCTTGAATGGTAAGGCCTACAAAAAGTAGTGGATACAGTCATCCATCACAGGTAAAGCCCTTCCCACCACTAAGCACATCCACAAGGAACACTGTCACTGGAAAGCGGCATCCATCATCAAAGACCCCACCATCCAAGCCAGGCTCTCTTCTCGCTGCTGCCATCAGGAAGAAGGTACTGAAGCCTTAGGTCCAACAGCCTCGTGTTCCAGGATAGATATTACCTCTCAGCCTTCAGGCTCTCAAACCAGAGTGGATAAATTCATTCACCCCAACACTGAACTGATTTCATAACATATGGACAACTCATTTTCGCAATATTTATTTATTTATTGATTGATTGATTATTAGTTTTAGCTTTTTTACTTGCACAGTTTGTTGTTTTTTGCACATTAGTTGTTTGTCACTTGCAGATTTCATTGATTCTATTGTGTTTCTACATATTTACTGTGATCGCCCACAAGAAAATGAACCTCAGCATTGTATATTGTGACATATGTGTACTTGATAAAAACTTTACTTTGAACTTTGAATCTCAGTGTAACACTCTCTAAGCATGTTTGTCTAGACTCCACCACTACTTATTATTTCCCGTCAGTCACCCTGGCGTCACTTTATGGGCATACAATCAATCTGAGTTATCCTATGTATTTATATTTACCATGTGTTTTTTAATCATTATTATTATCGTGTTCTTCGCCTTTTGCATTTTTTTTTGCACTGTATCGGAAAATCAGAGTAACATCTATTTCATTCTCTTTACACTTGTGTACAGGAGTTGATATTAAACAACCTTGAATCCTGAATTAAATGCTCACTTCCTGCACTTGGAACCTGAACCTAGAATTTCCTTTATTGGAGGTTTATTAGCCGAGGAAGCTGATGATTTGTGGTTTAGCAATGCCAGTGCCATATTCCGGTATTTGAGTGCCAAATGCAGGCAGTCAGCTGTGGGAGATGGTAAAGCTGAGGGAATGAGCTTCACCGACACGAGTAGGAACAGAGGCTTAATAGGGAGTTACACAGAACACAGCAGAGTCCGGCACAGGAACAGGCCCGTCACCCATGATGTCTGTGTGAGTCATGATGCTTTTAAGCAGTGCATCTGCCTGCACATTCAAAAGTTCGACGTTCTAAGTACATTTATTATCAAAGTATGTATACATTATGCAATCTTGAGATTCGTCTCCTTACAGGCTGGCTGGTGGCGCGGTGACATCAGTGCCGGACTCCGGAACGGAGGTTCCCGAGTTCGAATCCAGTCGGACCGGTCCCGAGTACGCTTTCCATCTGTGCCGGGTTGACTCGCAGCTCAACCTCGTAAAATAAAGGAAAATACTGTACTGCGAAATGTCTGTGTGAGGAGTGGTGCCCCACACGGTCCCTCGTTCCGCGCCTCGTGAGGCATGAAAATGCCCGACGCTGCCCTCTCAGGCCTGAGTCAACATCATCATCTTTACAGGCAGCCACAAAACATAGAAACCTAAAAGAACCCATTAAAAAAAAGACCGCCAAACATCCAATGTGTAGTGAAAAAAATACAAATGGTGCAAACAATAAAAGCAAGCATATAACATTCAGAACTGAAGCCCTGGAAAGCGAGTCTATCTATAGCCACAGCCTCAGCTCAGCGCAGAGCCAAACAGACATCGCAGAGCAGTAAGCCAAACCAGCCTGACCCTTGCCTCCGGCCCCAACACCCCGATCTTTTCAATCTGGCCCAGCGTTTCGATAGTCATTCAAATATCAGGCTCTGTCGTTTCCATACGCTCTGGGGGCCTGGACCACGTCACCTCAATTCAGCCCGTACCCAACCTTCTCAATTCAGCCCAGTGCTTAAATCATTCGAACTTTGGGTCTTTCTTCACGCTCGGCGATGGGCTCGCTGCATCAACTTGGTTCTGCTGCATCAAATCACCTCCAAATCCAAAACAAAGTTCCAGGCTATGGTCTGCGCTGATTGTTTTCCAGAAATAGTGTTATTAATAAAGTACTTAGTAGTTTCCTTTGTTTTGTTTGCCACTGATAAATGGTCTCTGAGCTTTACCAGCACCATCTTAAATCATGTTTATTCCTGTCCCTCTTAAACACTTCTGTCATATTTGCTTCCAACATATCCCATGGCTGGTCTTTCCAGGCACCTACTACTCTATGTAAAAAAAACTTACCTCATAAATCTCCTTTAACTTCCTTCCTCTCTTCTTAAAGATACATCCTGGGATAAAGTATTAAATATCTACCCCATCTATGCCTCTCATAATTTTACATACTGCTATTAGGTTATATCTCAGCCTTCAAAATTGGAGCAAAACCAATCCAAGATTGTCTAATTTCTCCTTGTAGCTAACATTCTCTAATATAAATAACATCGGGATAAGCCTATTCTACACTCTGTACAAAGCCACCTCGTTATTCCTGGAATGCGGCGGCAGAATTGTACACAATACCCCAGATGTGGTCGAACCAATTGATCTGCAACGTGACTTCTCGACCTTTGTACTCACCACCCAGACAAATGGAGGCATGCATGCTGCATATTCCCTTTAACATCTGATCTACTTACAGATTTCGGGGAGAAAGGGTGAGTTATGTGGATTGTGAGCCACTAGAGTCTGGATGCAGGATTCCCTGCATAGGAAGATCAGCTTCTACAACCTCGCTCTCTCCAGGCGACTTGCTGAGAGGTTTGCAGATCCACCTTATTGGGTAAGGCAAGGTCCAAGAGAAAAGAGGGGAAAGAGAGGTGAACCTGTAGCATACAAAGACACAATGGACGATGATATTGATGACATGTTCTGAGATTTCAAGAGATATATTACATTATAAAGCAGCCAGGCTTCAGACTACATTTGAGAAGGAAGGGGTTAATAATAATGATGGACTACTGCTGCTCTCTCCTTTCTTGGCTGAACTTTTAGACCATGTCAGAGTAGACCCCATAGGGTAAAAGACTGAAATCTTTCTCAATAAAGGCCACTTAAAGAGAGACTCCTAATTAAACTATGAACTTAATAACAGCCTCTCTGCTGTGCTCAATCAACAGGGAGTTCTTGCTAGAGAGGAGAAGGTATCTGCATTAAGACGCAGCCAGACTTTTGAGCAGTTTCTTTGAATGCACAGAGAAAATGGCTTCAGGCAAAGTGCTGCCCAGTGGGCCAAGAGATTGGAGATCGCGATCTAGTGCTTCTTGAATAATTTAAAGGGAACAACACAGCCTAAGGCCTGGGTGGCTTGTTCACCAGCAGAGAACCCACATCCTGTCTCTGCTATATATTGAAGCTATATTTAAAGGTAGGAATCTTCAGATAATAAGGGAAATTAGACAAAGCTTTGACTGTTGATGGAGTTGTTAATGGACTACATTAGGAAGATAATTGTCTAGTTAAAATGGGATTAGACAATGTAGGGTTAAAAGGAAAATGAAGGTGAAGCCTCTCATGATTGGATCTTTTTCAAAATATTTTGCAGCTAACATATCATTTTAAGGGTAGCATTTTTATGCACATGATCTTTTTTTGTTGTTTCTCTCAAGGAGGTTGGAACACAAAGGAGAAGAAGCAAAGTTTATTTTGTATGGAGCCTTGTTCAAATCCGTTCATAAGCTCTGCACTTCCATTGAAGGAGCTTGATATTGACTCATTAGAATGATACTGAGGCTTAGATCTTGAAGATGGATTGAATACATTTGATTTTAATTCCTTTAACTTTGCAAGACTGAGCAATATGTTTAAAACGGTAAAAGATTTCATATTGTAGATTAGATGAGAATATACAAGTGAAATTAGACCTAGAAATCAAATAAGAAAATAGTGGAGATTTATAATTTGTTCCTTTAAAAGTCTGTGAAAAATGAGGTTTGCAGAGGCTTCCAATGAGTGGGCAGAATTGGCGAAAAGGGAGAGCAGATACATTAAGGTGGGGAGTGGAGGTATGGAAAGACTATACAAGGGATAAGGGAGGAGATTGAGTTGGTGAATAGAGTCCATGATATATATGTATACTGTACATCGGATGTGGGAGATTATTCAATGGTTGGTGGTGTCCACGATAGGGAGAGTGTACATGTGATGTGGAAGCAGATTCAAAAAGAGATTGCAATTAGTGATACGGAAAGTTGTGTGTGGAACGCAGGAGAACTGCCAATTTCATTTCATCTCCTCTCCTAAACTTCCCTACAAGTTCTCCGCTCAGTTACATCCTGCCAATTAAAATCTCAAGCTTTCACAGCTTTTCCACCAGCACTTGAAAGACTGCCATGATTTGGAAGTCAGAATTAAATTCTGCACAGTGCATTTCCATCGCAACTTGCCCAGACTTGATTTAACAATGTCAGACACTGTTTGCTGCCCATAGTAGACTGACACACTAAGTATGAGGTTGACTAACACCCTAAGGTCACATTCAACCTCACCCTCAACTATTCCACTGTAATTCATCAAATATTTACACCAGTCATTATAACAATGTTCAGACTATTGATTCCTAGTTATTTGAGCACAAACAGTAAGCTCTTATAAAGCCTGATTTAGGAGCATTCAAGGGTGAGACTAGTGTTGAACAAGGCGAGGGTTAAAGTTCACCTGCTTCAAATGGAATCCATTCATCATTCCCTGCTGTAATCCTTGGTATACAGGGTTCTTTTCAAATTTTCCCTGACTTTGTAAAGCACCCTGAGAGCTTTCTCTGTGATTTCACCAAATGGGGAATCAAGTTCAAAGGGACTGAATGGCCTCCTCTTGTCTACGCACCTCCCTATGAGAGGTACCATGGTAAAACTTTATCAATCCAGCAGATATAGGCATTACTGATGCAGAATGGCAGATTCTTCAGAGTACTGGATGTATTCCAATTAATCTAATATACTTTTAATGAACAATTATTTTAGACATTATACATTGAACATAAGAACATAAAAAATAGGAGCAGGAGTAGGCTATCCGGCCCATTGAGCCTGCTCCGCCATTCAATAAGATCATGGCTGATATGACTGTGGACTTATCTCCGCCTACCTGCCCTTTCCCCATAACCCTTAATTCCCCTTATATACAAAAACCTATCCAACCTTGTCTTAAATGTATTTACTGAGGTAGCCTCCACTGCTTCATTGGGCAGAAAATTCCACAGATTCACCACTCTCTGGGAAAAGCAGTTCCTCCTCATCTCCATCCTAAATTGACTCCCCTGAATCTTGAAGCTGTGTCCCCCAGTTCTAGTCTCACCTACCAGTGGAAACAACCTTCCTGCTTCTATCTTATCTATCCCTTTAGCAATTTTATATGTTTCTATAAGATCTCCTCTCACTCTTCTGAACTCCAGAGAGAATCTTCTGAATCCCAGGCAGCTGAATCTCTTCTCATAGTCTAACCCCCTCATCTCTGGAATCAACCTGGTAAACCTCCTCTGCACTACCTTCCAAAGCCAGTATATCCTTCCTCAAGTAAGGAGACCAGAACTTGAAGCAGTACTCCAGATGCGGCCGCATCAGTACCAGGTCCAGCTGCAGCAGACCCTCCCTGCTCTTAAATTCAATCCCTCCAGCAATGAAGGCCAACATCCCATTTGCCTTCTTGATAGCCTGCTGCACCTGCAAACCAACCTTTTGTGACTCATGCACAAGCACTCCCAGTCCCTCTGCACACCAGCATGTGACAAACTTTTACCATTTAAATACTGATCTGCTCTTCCATTCTTTCTTCCAAAGTGGATGATCTCACATTTACTCCATCTGCCAGATCCTTGCCCATTCACTTAACCTATCCATATCTCTCTGCAGACTCTCCGTATCTTCTGCACACTTTGCTTTTCCACTCAATTTAGTATCATCAGTAAACTTAGATACACTACACTCGGTCCCCTCTACCAGATTGTTAGTGTATACTGTGAACAGTTGTGGGCCCAGCACTGACCCCTGTGGCACACAGCTCACCACTGATTGACAAACAGATTAACACCACTACAACTATGTCGACTCAGGCCTAGGGAGCCGGCGTTGGGCACGATGACGGACTCTCCACTTCTCCCTCTCTCTTATCAGTGTGTTCAGTTCATCTACATTAGCTGAGCCGCTGTCTTCTAGGAGCGTGTTGACCATAGTCTTGGGAGGGCGCCCAGCGTTCATCCTCCTGTGCTTGGGCTCCCATATGATGACTAGGCTGGCAGGTATCTCGGGGTGACGTAGACAGTGCCCCGCTAGCTGCAGTCTTCTTTCCTCGATTTTAGTGGTGAGCATCAGTAGGTTGTTATAGAGCTCGACGTTCATCATGTGCTGTTGCCAACTCACGTCAAGAGCCATCCAGAGCATTCGTGTATAGCAACCATCTAGAGACTTTCGCATTGTCTTGGTGAGTGTCCACGTCTCGCATCTGTACGTGAGAATGGACTTTATGACTGCTATGAAAATCCTCTTCTTAAGCCTTCTTTTCAGGTTCGACTTCCAGATTTCCTTCATGTCGTTCATAGCCCTCCACGCTAGCACCTTCCATATCTTTATGTCCTTCTCTGAACTCATCATTCTTGACACAAGATACTTGTAGTCAAAGTCTTTCTTAATGGTATCATTCTGTACGGTCTTGAGAGTACCTTCGTCACAGTTGAACGTAATGTACTCTGTCTTTTTAGCATTCAGTTGAAGTCCAACTTTATTGCACTCAATTTCCACTTTTGTCAGTCGCTGCTGTGCTTCCTCCATCTGGTCAGAGAGCAGGACTATGTCATCTGCAAAATCGAGGTCTGTGAGCGTAACTGGTCTGTCCCTTTTTGTTTGCCCTGGTTTTATGGTAAAACCAAGCTTGTCATGATCTTTGGTAGCTTGACGCAAAGCGTAATCAAGGACGATTATAAAGATGTGGGGTGCCAGAGTGTCTCCTTGCAGCACACCAGCCAGGAGCTCAGAGATTAACACCCATGTATACCAACTTTCTGCTTTCTACTAATTGACCAATCCTCTATCCATACTATTGGTGAGACATTCTTATCCCTCAAATTCTGTAATTTTAAAAGAAGCATGAGAAATGTGGATCTGCTGAAATTAAAGAGTGTGTGGCAAGTTTCAAGGGCGTGGGAGAATTGGGGCCCAAGTAAGTTTCAATGGAATAGGAGAATTGGGTCCCGGTGAGTTTGAAGGGAGTGAGATAAGTGGGCTCAGTGGGTTTGAAGGGAATTGGAGGTGGGCCCCAGTGGGTTTGAAGGATATAGGAGAAGTGAGCCATGGTGGGTTGAGGGGAATGGGCGAAGTAGACCCAGTGGGTTTGAGGGGAATGGAAGAAGTGAGCCCCTGGTAGGTTTGAAGGGAATGGGGAAATGTGTCCAAAGGGTTTGAGGAGAATGGGAGAAGTAGGCCCTGGTGGGTTTGAGGGGAATGAGAGATGCAGGCCAAGTGGGTTTGAGGAAAATGGGAGCATTCACCCCTGGTGCGATTGAGGGGAATGGGAGAAGTAGGACTAATGGGTTTGAGGGAATGGGAGAAATGGACAGTGTGTTTGAGGGAAAAGGGAGAAGTGGGCCCAGATAGGTTTGAAGGGAATGGGAGAGGTGGGTCCCAATGACTTTGAGGGAAATGGGAGAATTGACCCCTGGTGGATATGAGGGGAATGGTAGAAATGGGTCCAGAGGGTGTGAGGGGAATGGGAGAATTGGGCCGCAGTGATTTTGAAGAGAATGGGAGATTTGACCCCTGGTGGGTTTGAGGCGAATGGGGAAATGGGTCCATATGGGAGAAGTGGGACCCAGCGGGATTGAGAGCCATGGGAAAAGTGAGGCCTGTGGGTTTGAGGAGAATGGGAGAAGTGGGCACCAGAGGGTTTGACAAGAATGGGAGAATTGACCCCTGGTGGGTTTGAGAGGAATGGGAGGATTGACTTCTTGTATGTTTGAAGGGAATCGGGAAAGGGGTCCAGACAATATGAGGGAAATGGGAGAGATGGTTCCTAGTGAGTTTGAAGAGAATGGGAGAATTGACCCCTGGTGGGTTTGAAGGGAATGGGAGTTGTGAGCTTCTGGTAAACTTGAATGGAATGGGGAAATTGGTCCAGAGGGTTTGAGGGTAACAGGAGAAATGGGCCCCAATGGATTTGAGCAGAATAGGCCCAGTGGGTTTGTAGGGAATGGGAGAAATTCACCTTGGTGGGTTTGAGGAGAATGGGAGAATTGACCCTGGTGGATTTGAGGGCAATGGGAGATGTGATGTGGTAACTTTGAAGGGAATAGAGACATGGGTCCAGGGGTTCTGAGGGGAGTGGGAGAAGTGGACCCAGTGGGTTTGAAGGGAATGGGGGAGGTAGGTCCCAGTTGGTTTGAATGGATGGGAAAAGTGGGCCCTGGTAGGTATGAAGGGAATGGGAGAGGTGAGCCCAGTCGGTTTGAGGGGAACAGTAGAAGTGGGCCCAGTCAGTTTGAGGGGAATAGGAGGTTGGCCCAGTGGATTTGAGGTGAACGGGAGAAGTTGGCCCCAGTGGATTTGAAGGGAATAGGAGAAGTGGGCCCTGGTAGGTTTCAATGGAATGCGAGGTTGGTCCCAGTGGGTTTGAGGGGAATGAGAGAATTGACCCCTGGCAGGTTTGAGGGGAATGAGAGAATTGAGTCCTGTTAAGTTTGAAGGGAATGGGGAAATAAGTCCAGAGTGTTTGAGGGGAATGTGAGAAGTGTGCTTTGACACTTTGAGGGGAATGGGAGAAGTGGGCCCTGTGGGTTAGAGGGAACTGGGAGAATTGTCCTCTGGTTGGTTTGAGGCGAATTGGGAAATGGGTCCAGAGGGGTTGAGGGGAATGGGAGAAGTAGGTCCCAGTGTGTTTGAGGGGAATGCGAAAATTGACCCCTGGTGGGTTGAGGGTAATGGGAGACGTGAGTCCCTGGTAAGTTTGAAGGGAATGGGGAAATGGGCCCAGAGGGTTTGAAGGGAATATGAGGAGTGGGCCCCAGTGGGTTTGAAGGGAATGTGAGAAGTGGGCTCAGTGGTTTTGAGTGGAATGGGAGATGTGGGCACAGTGGGTGTGAGGGGAATTGGAGAAATGGGCCCACTGGGTTTGAGGGGAATTGGAGAATTTACTCCTGGCAGGTTTGAAGGGAATGGGAGAAATGGTCCCTGGTATGCTTGAATGGAATGGGAGAGGTGGACCCCAGTGGGTTTGAGGAGAATTGCAGAATTGATCCCTGGTGGGTATGGGGAGAATGGTAGAACTGAGCCCCTGGTAAGATCGAAAGGAATGGCGAAATGTGGCAGAAGGTTTGAGGAGAATGGGAGAAGTGGGCCCTGGTGTGTTTGAGGGGAATGGGAGAAGAGGCCACTGAGAATTTGAAGAAAATGGGAGAATCGTACCTTGTTCGGATTGAGGGGAATGGGAGAATTGTGCCCAGTGGGTTTGATGGGCATGGGAGAAGGGGACTCCAGTGGGATTGAGGAGAATTGGAAAATTCACCCCTGGTGGGATTGAGGGGATGGGGAGAAGTGGGCCCAGTGGTTTTGTGGGAATGGGAGAATTGGGCCCAGTGCGTTTGAGCAGATTGGGAGAATTCACCCCTGGTGGGTTTGAGGGGAATGGAACATGTGGGCCCCAGTCAGTTGGAGGGGAATTGGAGAAGTGGTCCCAGTGGGTTTGAGGGAATGTGAAAATTCACCCCTGATGGGTTTGAGGGGAATGGGAGAAGTGGGCCCAGTTGGTTGAAAATTATTGGGAGAATTCAGCCCTGGTGGGTTTGAGGGGAGTGGGAGAAGTAGAACTCAATGGGTTTGAGAGGAATTGGAGAAATGGGCCCAGTGCGTTTATGGGGAGTAGCAGAATTGGGCCCCAGTAAGTTTGAAGAGAATGGGAGAATTGACCCCTGGTTGGTTTGAGGTAAATTGGGAAATGGGTCCAGAGGGGTTGAGGGGAATGGGAGAAGTGGGCCCCAGTGGGATTGAGGGGCATGGGAAAAGTGAGGCAGTGGGTTTGAGCAGAATGGGAGAAGTGGGCCCCAGAGCGTTTGATGAGAATGGGAGAATTGACCCCTGGTGGGTTTGAGGGGAATGGGAAAATTGACCCCGAGATGGATAGAGGGGAATGGGAAAATTAACCCTGAGGGGGATAGCGGGGAATAGGAGTATTGACCCCTGGTGGGTTAGAGGGGAATGGGAAAATTGAGCCCTAGGGGGTTAAAGGGGAATGGGAGAATTCACCCTGGTTGGTTTTTAGGGGATGGGGAGAAGTGGGCCGAGTGGGTTTGAGGGGAATGGGAGAAATGGGCCCCAATGGGTTTGAGGGGGATGGGAGAAGTGGGCCCTGGTCGGTTTGAAGTGAATGCAGAAATGGTTCCAGGGAGTTTGAGGGGATTAAGAGAATTGGGCCACAGTGAGTTCGAAGAGAGTGGGAGAATTGAACCCTGGTGGGTTTGAGGCGAACAGGGAAATGGGTCCAGTGGGTTTGAGGGGAATGGGAGAAGTAGGCCCCAGTGGATTTGAAAGGAATTGGAGATGTGAGCCCAGCGATTTGGAGGGGAATAGGAGAATAGGGCCCCAGTGCGTTTGAAGGGAATGCGAGAAATGGGCCCAGTGTGTTTGAGCGGAATGGGAGAAGTGGACTCTGATAGGTTTGAAGGGAATAGTAGAGGTGCACCTCAGTGGGTTTGAGGGAAATTGGAGAATTGACCCCTGGTGGGTAGGAGGGAGTCGTGGTCGAGTGGTCGGCAACTTGGACCGGCTCCCCCACTGGACTTAGTCTGGTGAGGAGGGTGTGAGGACACCCAGCAGGACTAAAAAAAAACAAGACCTGACAAAGGGCAGATGAGCTCCTTGTGAGCCAACGACCATCTTCCGTGGAAGAGATTAAAGCCTCACCACGTATCTACGAATCGTATGCTATGCACTTAGTTAGAAGAGACATGATGAACTTGGGCGCTGCACCGTGTGCCTGGACCTGCCCAAGGCCTTCGCCTAAGGAAGGGCTGAGCTCGAAGAAGCCGCATGGCTGGAGGCCGACACGGCCTCGGGCTCGAATTCGGCTGGGGCGGTGGTGGGTGGTGCCTAGGCGGCCTGTGAGAACAAACTGGAGGAGAGGCTGCACTCGATGCTGTCACAAGATCGAAAGAGATAGAGGTGCATAGTCGCCAACCCCGGATTCGGAACGGCACCCACTGACTGACTGACTGACTGACTGGGTTTGAGGGGAATGGTAAAAGTGAGCCCCTGGTAAGATTGAAGGGAATGGGGAAATGAGTTCAGAGGGTTTGATGGGGAATGGGAGAAACGGTCCCTGGTGGGTTTGAGGAGGATGGGAGAAGTGGGCCAATGAGAGTTTGAAGAAAATGGGAGAACTGAACGCTGGTCAGATTGAGAGGAATGGGACAAGTAGGCCCCAGTCAGTTGGAGGGGAATGGGGGAATTGGGCCCAGTGTGTTTGGAGGGAGTTGCAGAATTGGGCCCAGTGAGTTTGAAGAGATTGGGAGAATTGACCCCTGGAGGGTTTGAGGGGAATGGGAGATGTGAGCCCCTGGTAAGTTTGAAGAGAATGGGGAAATGGGTCCAGATGGTTTGAGGGGAATGAGAGATGTGAGCCTGGTAAGTTTGAAGAGAATGGGGAAATGGGTCCAGATGGTTTGAGGGGAATGGAAGAAATGAGCCTCTGATATGCTTGAAGGGAATGGGGGAAATGGGTCAAGTGGGTTTGAGGGGAATGGCGGAAGTGGGTCCAGTGAGTTTGAGGGGAATGAGATAATTGGGTCACAGTGGGTTTGAAGAGAATGGGATAATTGAACCCTGGTGGGTATGAGGGGAATGGGAGAAGTGGACCCTGTGGGTTTGAGGGGATGGGAGAAGTCGGCCCAATAGGTTTAAGAGGAATTGGAGAAGTCAGCCCCTGGTATGTTTGAAGGGAATAGGGAAATGGGTCCAAAGGATTTGAGAGGAATGGGAGATGTGGGCCCAGTGGTTTTGAGGGGAATGGGATTCATGTGCCTACTGGGTTTGAGGGGAATGGGAGAATTTACTTCTGGCGGGTTTGAGGGAATAGGGGAAGTTGGCCCAAGTGGGTTTGAAGCGAATGGGAGCAGTGGGCCCAGTGGGTTTAAGGGGAATGGGAGAAATGGACCCAGTATGTTTGAGGGGAATGGGAGAAGTGGGCCATGGTAGGTTTAAAAGGAATGGGAGAGGTGGGCTCCAGTGGGTTTCAGAGGAAATGGAAAATTCCCCTCGGTGGATATTTAGGGGATGGGGGAAGTGGGCCCAGTGGGCTTGAGGCTCCCTGCTCCTGTACTCGAATCCTCTTGCTATAAATGCCAGCATACCATTCGCCTTTTTCACCGCCTGCTGTACCTGCATGCCCACTTTCAATGACTGGTGTGTAATGACACCCAGATCTCGTTGCACCTCCCCTTTTCCTAATCGGCCACCATTCAGATAATAATCTGTTTTCCTATTTATGCCACCAATGTGGATAACTTCACATTTATCCACATTAAATTGCGTCTGCCATGAATTTGCCCACTCACCCAACCTATCCAAGTCACCCTGCATCCTCTTAGCATCCTCCTTACAGCTAACACTGCCGCTCAGCTTCGTGTCATCCGCAAACTTGGAGATGCTGCATTTAATTCCCTCATCCAAGTCATTAATATATATTGTAAACAACTGGGGTCCCAGCACTGAGCCTTGCGGTACCCCACTAGTCACTGCCTGCCATTCTGAAAAGGTCCCATTTATTCCCACTCTTTGCTTCCTGTCTGCCATCCAATTCTCTATCCACATCAATACCTTACCCCCAATACCGTGTGCTTTAAGTTTGCACACTAATCTCTTGTGTGGGACCTTGTCAAAAGCCTTTTGAAAATCCAAATATACCACATCCACTGGTTCTCCCCTATCCACTCTACTAGTTACATCCTCAAAAAATTCTATAAGATTCGTCAGACATGATTTTCCTTTCACAAATCCATGCTGACTTTGTCCGATGATTTCACCGCTTTCCAAATTTGCTGTTATCACATCTTTGATAACTGACTCTAGCAGTTTCCCCACCACCGAAGTTAGGCTAACCGGTCTATAATTCCCCGGTTTCTCTCTCCCTCCTTTTTTAAAAAGTGGGGTTACATTAGCCACCCTCCAATCCTCAGGAATTAGTCCAGAATCTAAAGAGTTTTGAAAAATAATCACTAATGCATCCACTATTTCTTGGGCTACTTCCTTAAGCACTCTGGGATGCAGACCATCTGGCCCTGGGGATTTATCTGCCTTTAATCCCTTCAATTTACCTAACACCACTTCCCTACTAACATGCATTTCCCTCAGTTCCTCCATCTCACTGGACCCTCTGTCCACTACTATTTCTGGAAGATTATTTATGTCCTCCTTAGTAAAGGCCGAACCAAAGTAATTATTCAATTGGTCTGCCATGTCCTTGCTCCCCATAATCAATTCACCTGTTTCTGTCTGTAGGGGACCTACATTTGTCTCAACCAATCTTTTTCTTTTCACATATCTATAAAAGCTTTTACAGTCAGTTTTTATGTTCCCTGCCAGTTTTCTCTCATAATCTTTTTCCCCCTTCCTAATTAAGCCCTTTGTCCTCCTCTGCTGAACTCTGAATTTCTCCCAGTCCTCAGGTGAGCCACTTTTTCTGGCTAATTTGTATGCTCCTTCTTTGGAATTGATACTATCCCTAATTTCCCTAAGTTTGAAGAGAGTGGGAGAATTGAACCAAGGTGGGTTTGAGGTGAATAGGGAAATAGGTCCAATGGGTTTGAGGGGAATGGGAGAAGTAGGCCCCAGTGGATTTGAAGGAAATTGGAGATGTGAGCCCAGCGATTTGGAGGGGAATGGGAGAAATGGGCCCAGTGTGATTGAGCGGAATGGGAGAAGTGTGCTTTGGTAGGTTTGAAGGGAATGGTAGAGGTGCACCCCAGTAGGTTTGAGCGAAATTGGAGAATTGACCCCTGGTGCGTATGAGGGGGCCATGGTCGAGTGGTCGGCGACTTGGGCCATTGGACTTAGTCTGATGAGGAGGGTGTGAGGACACCAAGCAGGACTAAAAAAAAAACAAGACCTGACAAAGGGTGGATGAGCTCCTTGTGAGCCAACGGCCATCTTCCGTGGAAGAGATTAAAGCCTTACCACGTATCTACGAATCATATGCTATGCACTTAGTTAGAAGAGGCATGATGAACTTGGGCGCTGCACCGTGTGCCTGGACGTACCCAAGGCCTTCACCTATGGAAGGGCTGAGCTCGAAGAAGCGGCCGCGGCTGGAGGCCGACACGGCCTCGGGCTTGAGTTCGGCTGAGGCGGTGGCGGGCAGTGCCAAGACGGCCTGTGAGAACAAACTAGAGGAGAGGCTGCACTCGGTGCTGTCACAAGATCAAAGAAGATGGAGGTGCTTAGCCGCCAACCCCGGATTCGGGACGGCACCTACTGACTGACTAACTGACTGACTGGGTATGAGGGGAATGGTAGAAGTGAGCCCCTGGTAAGATTAAAGGGAATGGGTAAATGGGGAAGCCGGTCCAGTGGGTTTGAGGGGGTTGGGAGAAGTGGGCCAATGAGAGTTTGAAGAAAATGGGAGAACTGAACGTTGGTCAGATTGAGAGGAATGGGACAAGTAGGCCCCAGTCAGTTGGAGGGGAATGGGAGAATTGGGCCCAGTGTGTTTGGAGGGAATTGCAGAACTGGGCCCAATGAGTTTAAAGAGAATGGGAGAATTGACCCCTAGAGGGATTGAGGGGAATGGGAGATGTGAGCCCCTGGTAAGTTTGAAGAGAATGGGGAAATGGGTCCAGATGGTTTGAGGGGAATGGAAGAAATGAGCCTCTGATATGCTTGAAGAGAATGGGGAAATGGGTCCAGATGGTTTGAGGGGAATGGAAGAAATGAGCCTCTGATATGTTTGAAGGGAATGGGGGAAATGGGTCAAGTGGGTTTGAGGGGAATGGGGGAAGTGGGACCAGTGGGTTTGAGGGGAATGAGATAATTGGGTCACAGTGGGTTTGAAGAGAATGGGATAATTGAACCCTGATGGGTATGAGGGGAATGGGAGAAGTGGACCCTGTGGGTTTGAGGGGATGGGTGAAGTCGGCCCAATAGCTTTAAGAGGAATTGGAGAAGTCAGCCCCTGGTATGGTTGAAGGGAATGGGGAAATGAGTCCAAAGGATTTGAGGGGAATAGGAGATGTGGGCCCAGTGGTTTTGAGGGGAATGGGATTCATGTGCCTACTGGGTTTGAGGGGAATGGGAGAATTTACTCCTGGTGGGTTTGAGGGAATAGGGGAAGTAGGCCCAAGTGGGTTTGAAGCGAATGGGAGAAGTGGGCCCAGTGTGTTTGAGGGGAATGGGAGAAATGGACCCAGTGTGTTTGAGGGGAATGGGAGAAATGGGCCATGGTAGGTTTGAAAGAAATGGGAGAGGTGGGCTCCGGTGGGTTTCAGAGGAAATGGAAAATTCCCCCCTGGTGGGTTTTTAGGGAATGGGGGGAAGTGGGCCCAGTGGGCTTGAGGGGAATGGGAGACGTGGGCCCCAGTGGGTTTGAGGAGAATGCAATAATTGGGCCACAGTGGGTTTGAAGAGAAAGGGAGAATTGAACCCTGATGGGTATGAGGCCCTGGTAAGTTTGAAGGGAATGGGGTAATGAGTCCAGAGGGTTTGAGGGGAATGTGAGAAGTGAGCCCCTGATATGTTTGAAGTGAATGGAGGAAGTGGGTCCAGTGGGTTTGGGGGGAATGGGGGAAGTGGGCCCAGTGGTTTTGAGGGGAATAGGAGAAGTGGGCCCAGCAGTTTTGAGGGAATAGGAGAAGAGGGACCTGGTAAGTTTGAAGGAAATGGGAGAAATGCGCCCTAGTAGCTTTGAAGGGAATGGGAGAAGTGGATCCCAGTGGTTTTGAGGTGATTTGGGTGAATTGACCCCTAGCGGGTTTGAGGGGAATGGAAGAAGTGAGCCCCTGGTAAGTTTGAAGGGGAAGGGGAATGGGACCAGAGGGTTTGAGGAGAATGGGAGAAGTGGGCCCCGTGAGTTTGAGGGGAATTTGAAAAGTGAGCCACTGAGAGGCTGAAGAACTCTCAAACCCACTGGTCCGATTGCAGGGAATGGGAGGTGTTGTCCCAGTGGGTTTGTAGGGAATGGAAGAAATTCACCCTGGTGGATTTGAGGAGAATGGGAGAATTAGGTCCCAGTGAGTTTGAAGAGAATGGGAGAATTGACCCCTGGAGGGTTTGAGGGGAATGGGAGATGTGTGCCCCTGGTAAGTTTGAAGGGAATGGGGAAATTGGTCCAGATGGTTTAAGGGGAATGAAAGAAATGAGCCTCTGATATGTTTGAAGATAATAGGAGAAGTGGGTCAAGTGGGTTTGAGGGGAATGGGATAATTGGGTTACAGTGGGTTTGAAGAGAATGGGATAATTGAACTCTGGTGGGTATGAAGGGAATGGGAGAAGTGAGCCCCTGGTAAGTTTGAAGGGAATGGGGAAATGGGTCCAAAGGATTTGAGGGGAATAAGAGATGTGGACCCAGTGGTTCTGAGGGGAATGGGATCCATGTGCCCATTGGGTTTGAGGGGAATGGAAGAATTTACTTCAGGTAGGTTTGAGGGAATGGGAGAAAGTAGGCCCATGTGGGTTTGAAGGGAATGGGAGAAATTGACCCAGTGTGTTTGAGGGGAATGGGAGAAGTGGGCCATGGTAGGTTTGAAAGTAATGGGAGAGGTGGGCCCCAGTCCGTTTGAAGGGGATAGGAGAAGTGGTCCCTGGTAGGATTGAAAGTAATGGGAGAAGTGGGCCCCAGTGTATTTGAGGGAAATGGGAGAATTGAACTGTGGTGGGTTTGAGGGGAATGGCCAAAGTGGGCCCAGTGCATTTGAGTGGAATGGGAGATGTGTGCCTCAGTGTGTTTGAGGGGAATGTAAGAATTGACCCCTAGCTGGTTTGAGAGGATTGGGAGAACTGGGCCACAGAGAATTTGAAGAAAATGAAAGAATTCCCCCCGGTTGGATTGAGGAGGATGGGAGTAGTGGCTCCAGTGGGTTTGAATGGAAACGGAAAATACATCCCTGGTGGGTTTTTAGTGGGTGGGGAGAATTGGGCTCCAGTGGGTTTGAAGGTAATGGGAGAAGAGGGCCCAGTGGGATTGAAGGGAATGGGAAAGGTAGGCCCCAATGGATTTGAAGGAAATTGGAGAATTGACCCCTGGTGGGTATGAGGGGAATGGTAGAAATGAGCCCTGGTAAGATTGAAGGGAATTGAGAAATGTGTCCAGAGGGTTCAAGGAGGATTTGAGATGTGGGTCCTGGTGGGTTTGAGTGGGATGGGAGAAGTGGGCCATTGAGAGTTTGAACAAAATGGGAGAATTGGCCCCTGGTCGGATTGAGGGGAATGGGAGAAGTGGGCTCCAGTGATTTTCAGCGGAAACGAAAAATTCATCCTCGGTGGGTTTTTAGGGGATAGGGGGAAGTGGGCCCAGTGGGTTTGAGGGGAATGGGAGAAGTGGGCCCCACTGGGTTTGAGGGGAATGGGATACAGTAATTGGGCCACAGTGGGTTTGAAGAGAATGGGAGAATTGAACCCTGGTGGGTATGATGCCCTGGTAAGTTTCAAGGGAATGGGGGAAAGGGTCCAGAGGGTTTGAGGGGAATGGGGGAAGTGAGCCCCTGATATGTTTGAAGGGAATGGAGGAAGTGGGTCCAGTGGGTTTGAGAGGAATGGGAGAAGTGGGCCCCTGGTAAGTTTGAAGGAAATGGGAGAAATGCGCACTGGAAGCTTTGAAGGGAATGGGAGTAGTGGATCCCAGTGGTTTTGAGGGGATTTGGGTGAAGTGACCCTTGGCGGGTTTGAGGAGAATGGGAGGAGTGAGCCCCTGGTAAGTTTGAAGGGAAAGGGGAAATGGGACCAGACGGTTTGAGGAGAATGGAAGAAGTAGGCCCTGTGGATTTGAGGGGAATGGAGAAGTGGGCCCCAGTGGGTTTGGAGGGGAATTTGAGAAGTGGGCCACTGAAAGGTTGAAGAACTCTCAAACCCACTGGTCGGATTACGGGGAATGGGAGATGTTGCCCCAGTGGATTTATAGGGAATGGAAGAAATTCACCCTTGGTGGGTTTGATGAGAATGAGAGAATTGGGCCCCAGTGAATTTGAAGAGAATGGGAGAATTGACCCCTGCCAGTTTTAAGGCGTATGTGGAAATGGGTCCAGTGGGTTTGAGGGGAATGGGAGAAGTGGGCACCAGAAGGTTTGACGAGAATGGGAGAATTGACCCCTGGTGGGTTTGTAGGGAACGGGCGAAGTCGACCCTAATGGGTTTGAAGGGAATGGGAGTAGTGGGCCCCTGCTAACTTTGAGGGGAATAGGAGAAGTGGGCTCCTGGTAAGTTTGAAGGGAATGGGGAGATGTGCCTAGTGGGTTTGAGGGGAATGGGAGAATTGAATTAAAGGAGGGAGGTGAAGATGGCGGCGTGATGCAGCTCACAGCAGCCACTCCGGTGGTGATGTCTATTATTTGTCAAGTAGGATGCCGTGTACAATCCTGATTTGATGGGGACAGACGTGAGAGCACGGAGGAACATCTGGTGAATCTTCTGAAATACCTGCTGCTACTGTGTGGTCCAGAATCTCTGGAGGAGAAGGCCCCGAGTCCTCGGCTTTGCTTGTTGCTCGGTGGCCGGCGTGGGGTCGAAGCGCTTGGCAGAGATAGTGCTTGGAGAGGCTGTGTCGGAGGGGCTGGTCAGAGGCTTGAAGTTTCCGGGTGGACTCAGAGTCTGCTGTAGTCGGGTGATTCCAGTGGTGCTGCATGAGCAGGTTGGCAGCATTGGAGGTTCATGGCAGGGAGAGTTTCTCCCTTCTGCCGTCTGCGTGAGATGATGAGGCTTTGGGACTTCAGACTTTTTTTTACCGTGCCCATGGTCTGCTCTTTATCAAATTATAGTATTGCTTTGCACTGTTGTAACTATATGTTATAATTATGTGGTTTTGTCAGTTTTAGTCTTGGTTTGTCCTGTGTTTTCTTGTGATATCATTCTGGAGGAACGCTGTATAATTTTTTAATGCATGCATCTCTAAATGACAATAAACGAGGACTGAGTGTCCTCATAATCCAATCTATAAAAAAAATTGACTCCTGGTGGGTTTGAGGGAAATGGGAGAAGTGGGCCCTGTGGGTTTGAGGGGATGGGAGAAGTCGGCCCAATAGGTTTGAGGGGAATGGGAGATGTGGGCCAAATTGATTTGAAGGGAATGGTAGAAGTCAGCCCCTGGTATGTTTGAAGGGAATGGGGAAATGGGTCCAGAGGATTTGAGGGGAATGGGAGATGTGGGCCTAGTGGTTTTGAGGGGATGGGAGAATTTTTTTCTGGTGGGCTTGAGGGGAATGGGAGAAGTAGACCCAAATGGGTTTGAAGGGAGTGGGAGATGTGAGCCCTGGTAGGTTTGAAAGGAATGGTTGAGATGGGCCCTGTCGGTTTGAAGGGGATGGGAGAAGTGGGCCCGGTGCATCTGAGGGGAGTGAGAGAGGTGGGCCCCATGGGTTTGAGCGAAATGGGAGAATTCACCCATTGTTGGTTTAAGTGGAATGGGAGAAGTGGGCCCAGTGCGTTTGAAGAGAATGGGAGATTTGACCCCTGGAGGGTTTTAGGCAAATGGGGAAATGGGTTCAGAGGGTTTGAGAGGAATGGAAAATGTGGGCCAGTGGGTTTGAGGGAAATGAGAGAATTGGGCCCCAGTGGAATTGACGAGAATGGGAGAATTGACCCCTGGTGTGTTTGAGGTGTATGGGGAAATGGGTCCATTTGGTTTGAGGGGAATACAAGAAGTGGGCCCCAGTGGGATTGAGGGCCATGGGAAAAGTAAGGCCAGTAGGTTTGAGCAGAATGGGAGAAGTGGACACCAGGGGGTTTGACAAGAATGGGAGAGTTGACCCCTGGTGTGTTTGAGGGGAATGGGAGAATTGACCCCTGGTATGTTTGAAGGGAATGGGGAAAAGGGTCCAGTAGGTTTGAGGGAAATGGGAAAGTTGGCCCCAGTCAGTTTGAAGACAATGGGAGAATTCACCCCTGGTTGGTTTGAGGGGAATGGGAGAAGTGGGCCCACTGGGTTTGTGGGGAATAGCAGAATTGACCCCCAATGTGTTTGAATAGAATGGAAGAAATGAGCCTCTGGTAAATTTGAATGGAATGGGGAAATGTGTCCAGAGGTTTTGAAGGTAACAGGAGAAATGGGCCCCAATGGATTTGAGCAGAATGGGCCCAGTGGGTTTGTAGGGAATGGGAGAAATTCATCTTGGTGGGTTTGAGGGGAATGGGAGATTTGGGCATCAGATGGTTTGACGAGAATGGGAGAATTGAACCCTAGTGGGTTTGAAGCAAATGGAGAAATGGGTCCAGTGGGTTTCAGGGGAACGGGAGAAGTGAGCCCCAGTGGGATTAAGGGGCATGGGAAAAGTGAGGGCAGTGGGTTTGAGGGGAATGGGAGAAGTAGGCCCCAGTGGAATTGAAGTGAATGGGAGATGTGAGCCCAACAATTTGGAGGGGAATGGGAGAATAGGGCCCCAGTGGCTTTGAAGGGAAAGGGAGAAATGGGCCCAGTGGGTTTGAAGGGAATGCTAGAAATGGACCCGGTGTGTTTGAGGGGAATGGGAGAAGTGGGCCCTGGTAGGTTTGAAGGGAATGGGAGATGAGTGCCCCAATGGGTTTGAGGGAAATTGGAGAATTGACCCCTGGTGGGTATGACGGGGCCGTGGTCGAGTGGCCAGCGATTTGGGCCGGCTCCCCCACCGGACTTAGTCTGGTGAGGAGGGTGTGAGGACACGCAGCAGGACTAAAAAAACAAGAGCTGACAAAGAGCGGATGAGATCCTTGTGAGCCAACGGCCATCTTCCGTGGAAGAGATTAAAGCCTCACTACGTATCTACGAATCATATGCTATGCATTTAGTTAGAAGAGACATGATGAACTTGGGTGCTGCACCATGTGCCTGGACCTGCCCAGGGCCTAAGGAAGGGCCGAGCTCCAAGAAGCGGCCGCAGCTGGAGGCCGACATGGTCTTGGGCTCGAGTTCAGCAGGGCGGTGGCGGGTGGTGCCAAGGCGGCCAGTGAGAACAAACTGGAGGAGAGGCTGCACTCGGTGCTGTCACAAGATCAAAGAAGATAGAGGTGCATAGCCACCAACCCCGGATTCGGGACGGCACCTACTGACTGACTGACTGACTGGGTATGAGGGGAATGGTAGAAGCGAGCCCCTGGTAAGATTGAAGTTAATGGGGAAATGTGTTCAGAGAGTTTGAGGAGAATGGGAGAAATGGGCCTCAGTGAGTTTGAAGAGAATGGCAGAAGTGGGCCCAATGAGTTTGAAGAGAATGGGACAATTGACCCCTGGAGGGTTTGAGGGGAATGGGAGAAGTGAGCCCCTGGTAAGTTTAAAGAGAATAGGGAAATGGGTGCAGACGGTTTGAGGAGAATGGAAGAAATGAGCCCCTGGTATGTTTGAAGGAAATGGGGAAATAGGTCCAAAGCATTTGAGGGGAATAGGAGATGTGGGCCCAGTGGTTTTGAGGAGAATGGGATTCATGTGCCCACTCGGTTTGAGGGGAATGGAAGAATTTACTCCTGGCGGGTTTGAGGGAATAGGAGAAGTAGGCCCCAGTGGGTATGAAGGGAATGGGAAATGTGAGCCCAGTGATTTGGAGGGGAATGGGAGAATTGTGCCGCAGTGGGTTTGAAGGGAATTGGAGAAGTGGGCCCTGATAGGTTTAAAGGGAAAGGAAGAGGTGGGCCCCAGTGGGTCTGAGGGAAATTGGAGAATTGACCCCTGGTGGGTATGAGGGGAATGGTAGAAGTGAGCCCCTGGTAAGATTGAAGGGAATGGAGAAATGTGTCCAGAGAGTTTGAGGAGAATGGGAGAATTAAACCCTGGTTGGATTGAGGGGAATGGGAGAAGAGGGTCTAGTGGTTTTGAGGGGAATGGAAGTGTTGGGCCCAGTGGTTTTGAGGGGATTGGGAGAAGTTAACCCAGTGGGTTTGAAGGGAATGGGAGAAGTGGGCTTTGGTAGGTTTGATGGGGATCAGAGAGGTGGGCCCCAGTGGGTTTGAGGGGAATGGGAGAAGAGAGCCTCTGGTAAGTTTGAAGGGAATGGGGAAATGGGTCCAGAGGGTTTGAGGAGAATGGGAGAAGTGGGCCCAGTGGGTTTGAAGAGAATGGGAGATTTGACCCCCGAAGAGTTTTAGGCAAATGGGGAAATGGGTTCAGAGGGTTTGAGGGGAATGTGAATTGTGGGCCAGTGGGTTTGAGGGAAATGAGAGAATTGGGCCCCAGTGAGTTTGATGAGAATAGGAGATTCGACTCCTGGTGGGTTAGAGGCGAATGGGAAAATGGGTCCAGATGGGAGAAGTGGGCCCCAGAGAATGGGAGAATTGACCCCTGGTGTGTTTGAGGCATATGGGGAAATTGGTCCAGTGGGTTTGAGGGGAATACGAGAAGTGGGCCCTAGTGGGATTGAGGGCCATGGGAAAAGTGAGGCCAGTGGGTTTGAGCAGAATGGGAGAAGTGGGTACCCGAGGGTTTGACGAGAATAGGAGAATTGACCCCTATTGGGTGAGCGGAATGGGAGAAGTGGGCCCAGTGGATTTGTGGGGAATAGCAAAATTGAGCCCCAGTGAGATTGAATAATAGACAATAGATGCAGGAGTAGGCCATCCAGCCCTTCGAGCCAGCACCGCCATTTACTGTGATCATGGCTGATCATCCACAATCAGTATCCAGTTCCTGACTTATCCCCATAACCTTGGATTCTGCTATCTTTAAGAGCTCTATCCATCTCTTTCTTGAAAGCATCCAGAGACTTGGCCTCCACAGCCTTCTGGGGCAGAGCATTCCACATATCCACCACTCTCCGGGTGAAAAAAGTTTTTCCTCAACTCTGTTCTAAGTGGCCTACCCTAATTCTTAAACTGTGGCTTTTGGTTCTGGACTCACCCATCAGCGGGAACATGCTTCCTGCCTCCAGTGTGTCCAATCCCTTAATAATCTTATATGTTTCAATCAGATCCCCTCTCAACCTTCTAAATTCCGGTGTATACAAGCCCAGTCGCTCCAATCTCTCAACATATGACAGTCCCGCGATCCAGGGAATTAACCTTGTGAACCTACGCTGCACTCCCTCAATAGCAAGAATGTCCTTCCTCAAATTTGGAGACCAAAACTGCACACAATATTCCAGTTGTGGTCTCACTAGGGCCCTGTACATTTGCAGAAGGACCTCTTTGCTCTTATACTCAATTCCCCTTGTTATGAAGGCCAGCATGCCATTAGCTTTCTTCACTGCCTGCTGTATCTGCATGCTTGCTTTCCGTGACTGATGTACAAGAACACCTAGATCTTGTTGTACTTCCCCTTTTCCTAACTTGACTCCATTTAGATAATAATCTGCCTTCCTGTTCTTACCACCAAAGTGGATAACCTCACATTTATCCACATTAAACTGCATCTGCCATGCATCCGCCCACTCACCCAGCCCGTCCAAGTCACCCTGCATTCTCATAACATCCTCCTCACATTTCACACTGCCACCCAGCTTTGTGTCATCTGCAAATTTGCTAATGTTACTTTTAATCCCTTCATCTAAATCATTAATGCATATTGTAAACAGCTGCAGTCCCAGCACTGAACCCTGCGGTACCCCACGTCTCACCGCTTGCCATTCCAAAAGGGACCCGTTAATCGCTACTTTTTGTTTCCTGTCAGCCAGCCATTTTCAATCCATGTCAGTACTCTGCCCTAATCTTGCACACTAATCTCCTATGTGAAACTTTATCAAAGGCTTTCTGAAAGTCCAGGTACACTACATCCACTGGCTCTCCCTTGTCCATTTTCATAATTACATCCTCAAAAAATTCCAGAAGAGTATTCAAGCACGATTTCACCTTCGTAAATCCATGCTGACTCAGACCCACCCTGTTACTGCCATCCAAATGTGTCGTAATTTCATCTTTTATAATTGACTCCAGCATCTTTCCCACCACTGACGTCCGGCTAACCGGTCTATAATTCCCTGTTTTCTCTCTCCCTCCTTTCTTGAAAATTGGGGCAACATTAGCCACCCTCCAATCCAGAGGAACTGATCCTGAATCTATAGAACATTGGAAAATGATTACCAATGCGTCCACAATTTCTAAAGCCACCTTCTTAAGTACCCTGGGATGCAGACCATCAGGTCCCGGGGACTTATCAGCCTTCAGATCCAACAGTCTATCGAACACCATTTCCTGCCTAATATAAATTTCCTTCAATTCATCCATTACCCTAGGTCCTTTGGCTACTATTATATCTGGGAGATTGTTTGTGTCTTCCCTAGTGAAGACAGATCCAAAGTACCTGTTCAACTCATCTGCCATTTCCTTGTTCTCCATAATAAATTCACCTGTTTCTGTCTTCAAGGGCCCAATTTTGGTCTTAACTATTTTTTTCCTTTTTACATACCTAAAGAAGCTTTTTCTATCCTTCTTTATATTCTTGGCAAGTTTACCTTTGTACCTCATTTTTTCTCCGCATATTACCTTTTTAGTTATCTACTGTTGCTCTTTAAAAGTTTTCCAATCCTCCGGCTTCCCACTCATCTTTGCTATGTTATCTTTCTTCTCTTTTATTTTTATACTGTCCTTTACTTCCCTTGTCAGCCACGGTCTCCCCTTACTCCCCTTAGGATCTTTCTTCCTCTTTGGAATGAACTGATCCTGCACCTTCTGCATTATTCCCAGAAATACCTGCCACTGTTGTTCCACTGTCATCCCTGCTAGGGTATTGTTCCATTGAACTTTGGCCAGCTCCTCCCTCATAGCTCCATAGTTCCCTTTGTTCAACTGTAATACTGACACTTCCGATTTTCCCTTCTCCCTCTCAATTTGTAGATTAAAACTTAGCATATTATGGTCATTACCTCCTAATGACTCCTTTACCTTGAGGTCCCTGATCAAATCTGGTTCATTGCACAACACTAAATCTAGAATTGCCTTCTCTCTGGTAGGCTCCAGCACAAGCTGTTCTAAGAATCCATCTCGGAGGCACTCCACAACCTCCCTTTCTTGGGGTCCAGTACCAACCTGATTCTTCCAGTCTACCTGCATGTTGAAATCCCCCATAACAACTGTAGCATTACCTTTGCTACATGCCAATTTTAACCCTTGATTCAACTTACACCCTACATCCAGACTACTGTTTGGGGGCCTGTAGATAACTCCCATTAGGGTCTTTCTACCCTTAGAATTTCTCAGTTCTATCCATACTGACTCTACGTCTCCTGATTCTATGTTCCCCCCTCGCAAGGGACTGAATATCATTCCTCACCAACAGAGCCACCCCACTCCCTCTGCCCATCAGTCTGTCCTTTCCATAGGACGCGTATTCTTGAATATTCATTTCCCAGGCCCTTTCCACTTGAAGCCATGTCTCTGTTATTCCCACATCATACTTACCAATTTCCAACTGTGCCTCAAGCACATCCACTTTATTTCTTATACTCTGTGTGTTCATATATAATACTTTTAATTCATTACTCCCCTCACCTCCCATATCAATTCCTATTTCACTTGGCCATACTGTACGATCCCTTCTTGAGCTTTCTGCTCTGTTGATTCCGTTGTCTTTCTTAACTTTTTTATTCTCACTTTCCCTTTAACTCCATCCTTATGTTTCCAGTTCGTCCCCTCCCATCCCCCCCACTACTTAGTTTAAACACACCCGTGTTGCAGAGGCAAACCTGCCTGCCAGAATGCTGGTCCCCTGCCTATTAAGGTGCAACCCGTCCCTTTTGTACAATTCATCCTTACCCCGAAACATACCCCAGTGGTCCAAGAATGTAAATCCTTGCTTCCTGCACCAGTTCCTCAGCCACACATTCAGATCCATTATCTCCCTGTTCTTGCCCACTCCAGCACGAGGAACTGGAAGCAAACCGGAAATAACCACCCTGGAAGTCCTGCTTTTCAGCCTTCTTCCGAGTTCTGTGTATTCACTCTGCAGAATGTCTTTCCTCTTCTTCCCCACGTCATTTGCGCCGACATGCACCACCACTTCCGGATGTTCACCCTTCACCCTTGAGGATTCCCTGCACCCGGTCAGTGACGCCCTGGATCCTGGCACCAGGGAGGCAACACACCATCCTTAAATCTCACCTGTTGCCGCAGAAACCCTTTTCTGTACCTCTCACTATGGAGTCCCCTACTACCATGGCTCTGCCTGACGTCTGTCTCCTTGGCTTTGCTTCAGAGCCAATTTTCGACTCGCAGACCCGACCACCTCTCAGGCTGGCAGTGACTTCTGTCCCGACAGCTTCCAATAGAATGGGAGAAATGAGCCTCTGTTAAACTTGAATGGAATGGGGAAATGGGTCCAGAGGTTTTGAGGGGAACAGGAGAAATGGGCCCCAATGGATTTGAGCGGAATGGGCCCAGTGGTTTGTAAGGAATGGGAGAAATTCACCTTGGTGGGTTTGAGGAGAATGGGAGAATTGGGCCCTGGAGGATTTGAGCGGAATGGGAGACGTGAGCCCCTGGTAACTTTGAAGGGAATGGAGAAATGGGTCCAGAGGGTTTGCGGGGAATGGGAGAAGTGCACCCAGTAGGTTTGAAGGGAATGGGAGAGGTGGGCCCCAGTTGGTTTGAAGGTGATGGGGGAAGTGGGCCCTGGTAGGTTTGAAGGGAATGGGAGAGGTGGGCCCCAGTGGGTTTGAGCGAAACCGGAGAATTGACCCCTGGTGGGTATGAGGGGAATGGGAGAAATAGACCCCTGGTAAGTTTGAAGGGAAAAGGGAATTGTGTACAGATTGTTTGAGGGAATGGGAGAAGTGGGCCCAGTGGTTTAAAGGGGAATGGGAGAATTGGGCCCCAGAGCATTTATGAGAATGGGAGGATTGACCCCTGGTGAGTTAGAGGGGAATGGGAGAATTCACACCCGGTCAGTGTGAGGGGAATGGGAGAAGTGAGCCCAGTCTGTTTGTGGGGAATGGGAGAATTGACCCCTGGTGGGTTTGAGGGGAATGGGAGAAGTGGGCCCACCGGGTTTGCAGGGAGTAGTAGAATTGGGCCCCAGTGAGCTTGGAGACAATGGGAGAATTGACCCCTGGTGGGTTTGAGAGGAACGGGAGAAGATGCTCCCTGGTAAATTTGAAGGGAATGTGGAAATGGATCCCAGAGAGTTTGAGGGGAACAGGAGAAGTGGGCCCCCATGGATTTGAGTTGAACGGGAGAAGTTGGCCCCAGTGCCTTTGTAGGGAATGGGAGAAGTGGGCCCAGTGAATTTGAAGAGAATGGGAGAATTGACCCCTGGAGGGTTTCAGGGGAATGGGAGATGTGAGCCCCTGGTAGGTTTGAAGGGAATGGGGAAATGGGTCCAGAGAGTTTGAAGGGAATGGAAGATGTGTGCCCCAGTGGGTTTGAAAGGAATGTGAGAATTGACCCCTGGCTGGTTTGAGGGGATTGGGAGAAGTGGGCCACTGAGAGTTTGAAGAAAATGGGAGAACTGAACCCTGGTCGGATTGTGGAGATTGGCAGAAGTGGGCTCCAGTGGGTTTGAGGGAAATGGGAGAATTTACTCCTGGTGGATTTGAGGGGATGGGGAGAAGTGGACACAGTGGATTTCAGCGGAATGGGAGAATTGACCCCTGGTGGGTATGAAGGGAATGACAGAAGTGAACCCCTGGTAAGATTGAAGGAAATGGGGAAATGTATCCAGAGGGTTTGAGGAGAATGAGAGAATTGGGCCCCAGTGGGTTTGAGGGGAATGGGAGAAGTGACTCCTGGGGGTTTTGAGGGGAATGGCAGATGTGGGCCCAGTGCATTTGAGGGGAATGGGAGATGTGTGCCTCATGGGTTTGAGAGGAATGTGAGAATTGACCCCTTGCTGGCTTGAGGGGATTGGGAGAAGTGGGCCACTGAGAGTTTGAAGAAAATGGGAGAATTGAACCCTAGTCGGATTGAGGGGATTGGGAAAAGTGGGCTCCACTGAGTTTGAGGGGAATGGGAGAATTCACCCCTGGTGAGTTTGAGGGGAATGGGAGAAGTGAAAAAGAAAGATGGCGCCGGTAACTGGCGACTTTGTGCGTGCTCTCCCGAGCAAACTGCCCTCTACACTATCTTATACCCGAGAATCACTTCTAAACCTTCAATCTGCTACACCTAGCAAGATCAACAACACCCTGGCGAAGATACTGACCCAGCTGGAGACCACCACATCAGAATTGCTTCTTAAACTCCGGACGGCACCTGGATTCGATCAGCAAGGCCCACCACGTTTTCGGAGACCCGTGGTCTGCTACTGTGCCAGAGCGCTTGGAGACATGGCCCATTCCGACCAGAACCACTCCGGAGCAGACAACCACACAGAAGTGACGGTGGAGTCCTCGAAGTGCCCCAGACGCTTCCCCGGAGCGACCACCGTAAAGCCCCGTTGGTGGCCATCCACAGCTGCCGGAAGTGAGGCCTCCACCGCTGACCTTGGAAATCAAGCCCGAGGCTCGGCTGGAGCGGAGGCCTCCGTAACCATGACTCGGTTTGCGGACTTGTTTCAGCCAGGAGCACGGCCATCCGGGATTAAGTGTCGGCTTCGGGGCCCGATCCAATCGACAGCCCGGGCCCCTGGCAGCTGGAAGTGGCAGCGGAGCCTCCCCCATTACTCAGCCTGAACGGGAGCGTCCGACGACATGACCCACCAATCGATCCCCGCGGGATGCGTCCACCAACCTCAAAGAGCTGACAACAACACACTGCATCGACGGAAACCTGGAAAGATGCACTATTTATCGAGGAAGTGTGGGAAAAGAGCTGGGCTGCTGGTCAGATTGAAGCTGAGGGGCTTCAGGGTCCCTATGCCCACCATCCTACTAGCTAATGTGCAAGCCATAGAGAACAAGGTGGATGATCTTAAAGGGAGACTCACCTACTGCAGGGAGATGCAGAACTGCTGTGTATTCTGTTTCACTGAGACATGGCTCTCCCCTGCCACCCCCGACTGTGCCATCCGACCGGAGGGATTTTCAATCCATGGGATGGACCGCACGACGTCTTCAGGCAAGACGAGGGAAGGTGGTATCTGCCTACTGATCAACACTGCGTGGTGCTCAGACACAGTGGCACTGACAAGCTCCTGCAGCCCGGACCTGGAACACCTGTCGATGAAGTGTCGTCCCTACTATCTGCCACGGGAATTCACCTCGGTCATACTGACAGTGGTCTACATTCCCCCCAGGCGGATGTGGAGTGTGCTCTGAACATACTGTATGCCAACATCAGTGAACTTGAGACCAGGTATCCGGAGGCTTTGCTCATTACAGCCGGGAACTGTAACCAGGCCAACCTCAGAAAGGCGCTGCCAAAGTTATACCAACATGTCTCCTGCCCCACTAGAGGCCCAAATATACTTGACCACTGCTACATAGCAGTCAAGGGTGCCTACCGTTCCATCCCACGACCTCATTTCGGAAAATTGGACCATCAGGCCGTACTCCTCCTCCCGGCTTACAAACAGAAACTGAAGCAGGAGGTCACAGTGTCAAAAGTAGTGTCACGTTGGATGGAGGAAACGGATGAGGTCCTCCGTGACTGCTTTGAATGGGTGGACTGGTTAGTATTCAAGGACTCGGCAGCTAACCTCGATGAGTATGCCTCAGCTATCACGGACTTTATTCGGAAATGCACGGAGGACTGTGTGTCTCGCAAGATGATCCGGGTATTCCCTAACCGGAAACCTTGGATGAATTATGAGGTCAAGTCCCTTTTAAAGGCCAGAGCTGCGGCTTTTAGGTCATGAGATACTAGTCGCTACACAGAATCCAGGCGTGAACTCCGGAAAGCCATTAAGGGTGCAAAGAGACAATATCAAGCCAAGTTGGAAGCACAGGCTACCCAGAGGGATGCCAGTAGACTACAGCAGGGTCTAAATGAAATCACTGGGCGCAAAGAAAAGGCTGGGAATATCAATAACTGTGGCACTTCTACGCAAGATTCCCATTGTGTATTCTACGCAAGATTCGAACAGAAGAGGAGCATCCCGCTCCCTCCGGATGAACCGGACCTGGTGGCATCGAGATTCATCGTCACCGAGGAGGATGTTAGAAGGGCCTTCCTGAAGATAAATCCAAGGAAGGCGACGGACCCAGATGGCGTCCCAGGACGAGTTCTCCAGGCCTGTGCAAGCGAGCTAGCTGGCGTGTTTGCTGTCATCTTCAACTGCTCCTTGCTTCAGTCTAAGATAACGTCATGTTTTAAGAAGGCAACGATAATCCCAGTGCCGAAGAAGAGCAAGGTGGCATGCCTGAATGACTATCGACCTGTGGCTCTGACATCAATTGCTATGAAGTGCTTCAAGAGATTGGTTATGGCACATATCAACCACAGCCTACCGGTCAACCTCGACGCTTTGCAATTCGCCTACCGAAGCAACAGGTCAACGGCAGATACCATCTCTCTGGCCCTACGTTCCTCCTTAGAACACATGGAAAATAAAGACGCATACGTAAGGCTCCCAGCCAACATACTTTTTGTCCCTCTTCCCTCCAGGTGAAGGCTCAGGAGCTTGAAGACTTGTACGGCCAGATTTGGGAACAGCTTCTTTCCAACTGTGATAAGACTGCTGAACGGATCCTGACCCGGATCTGGGCCGTATCATGAGCCGTACCATCCAAATATCCGTACCTGCCTCTCGGTATTTTTGCACTACCTTACTTTCCATTTTTCTATTTTCTATTCACCCTGGAGGTTTTGAGGAGAATTGGAGAATTGGGCCCCAGTGAGTTTGAAGAGAATGGGAGATTTGACCCCTGGAAGGTTTGAGGGGAATGGGAAAAGTGGGCGCCAGTGGATTTGTGGGAAATGAGAGAAATTGGCCCAGTGGATTTGAGGTGAATGGGAGATGTGGGTCACAGTGTGTTTGAAAGGAATGAGAGAATTGACCCCTGGAGGGTTTGAGGGGAATGGGAGATGTGATCTCCTGGTAAGTTTGAAAGGAATGGGGAAATGGCCCCAGAGAGTTTGAGGGGTATGGGAGAAGTGAGCCCCTGATATGTTTGAAGGGAATGGAGGAAGTGGGTCCAGTGTGTTTGAGGGGAATGGGGGAATTGGACCCCTAGTAAGTTTGAAGGGAATGGGGTAATGGGTCTGGTGGGTTTAGGGGAATGGGAGAAGTGGGCCCGGTGGTTTCGAGGGGAATGTGAGAAGTGAGTACCTGGTAAGTTTGAAGGGAATGGAGAAATTGCTCCTGAGGGTTTGAGGAGGATGGAAGAAGTGGGCCCCCATGGGTTTGGGCAGAACGGGAGAAATTGGCCCTGTTGGGTTTGAGGAGAATAGGAGAAGTGGGCCCCCGTAAGCTTGAAGAGAATGGGAGAATTGACCCTTGGTGGGTTTGAGAGGCATGGGAGATGTGAGCCCCAAGTATTTTTAAAGGAATGAGGAAATGGGTCTCGAGCGCTTGAGGGGTATGGGATAACGGATCCTACTAGGTGTAAGGAGGATGATTGAATTGACCCCAGTTGGGTTTGAGGGGTATGGGAGAATTGACCTCTGGTGGGTTTGAGGGGAATGGTTGAAGTGGGCCCCAGTGAGTTTGTGGAAAATGGGAGAAATCGGCCCAGTGGATTTGAGCTAAGTGGGAAATGTGGGTCACAGTGTGTTTGAAAAGAATAGGAGAATTGACCCCTGGTGGGTTTGAGGGGAATGGAAGAAGTGAGCCATAATTTGGAGGGAATGGGAGAAGTGGGCCGAGTCGGTTTGAGGGGAATGGGAGAATTGGTCCCCAGTGAGTTTGAAGAGAATGGGAGAATTGACCCCTGTAGGGTTTGAGAGGAATGGGAGATGTGAGTCCCAAGTACTTTTAAAGGAATGGCGAAATGGGTGACCAGTGCTTGAGGGGTATGGGATACCTGAGCCCAGTAAGTGTGAGGGGGGTGGGAGAATTGACCCCAGGTGGGTTTGAGGGGAATGGGAGAATTCACCCTTGGAGGATTTGAGAGGAATGGGAGAATTGACTTCTGGTGGGTTTGGGGGGAATGGGAGAAGTGGGCCCCAGTGGGTTTAAAGAGAATGAGAGAATTGCACCAAGAGTGTTTGAGGGGAATGGGCAAAGTGGGCCCAGGTAGGTTTGAAAGGAATGGGGGAAGTGGGCCCCAGTGGGTTTGAAGGAAACGGGAGAATTGACCCCTAGTGGGTATGAGGGAAATGGGAGATGTGAGCCCAATTGTGTTTGAGGGGAATGGGAGAAATTGGCCATGGTGGGTTTGAGGAGAATGGCAGAAGTGGGCCCTGGTGGGTTTGAGGAGAATGGCAGAAGTGGGCCCTGGTGGGTTTGAGGAGAATGGCAGAAGTGGGCCCTAGTGGATTTGAAGGGAATGGGAGAACAGACCCCAGGTGGGTTGAGGGGAATCTATGAAGTGGGCCCCCTTGGCTTGAGGGCAACAGGAGAAGTGGGCCCTAGTGGGTTTGAGGGGAATGGGAGAATTCACCCTCAGTGGGTTTGAGTAGATTGGAAATTGGGCAGAGTGGGTTTGAAGAGATTAGGAGAATTGACCCCTGGTGGGTTTGAGGGGAATGCGTGAAGTGAGCACCTGGTACGTTTGAAGGGAATGGAGAAATTGGTCCTGAGAGTTTGAGGGAAATGGGAGAAGTGGGCCCCCAGGGGTTTGGGCAGAATGGGAGAAGTTGGCCCCAATTGGTTTGTGGGGAATGGGAGAAATTGGCCCTGGTGGGTTTGAGGAGAATGGGAGAAGTGGGCCCCCATAAGCTTGAAGAGAATGGGAGAATTGACCCTTGGTGGGTTTCAGAGGAATGGGAGATGTGAGTCCCAAGTATTTTTAAAGGAATGGCAAAATGGGTCCCGAGCGCTTGAGGGGTATGGGATAACTGAGACTATTAGGTGTGAGGAGGATGTTTGAATTGACCCCAGGTGGGTTTGTGGAGAATGGGAGAATTCACCCTTGGTGGATTTGCGGGGAATGGGAGATGTGAGCCTGAGTGGGTTTGAGGGGAATTGAAGAATTCACCCCTGATGGGTTGAGGGGAAGGGGAGAAGTGGGCCCCAGTGGGTTTGAGAGGAATGGGAGAATTCAGCCCCAGTGGGTTTGTGGGGAATGGGAGAAATTGGCCCTGGTGGATTTGAGGAGAATGGAAGAAGTGGGCCCCAGTGAGTTTGAAGAGAATGGGAGAATTGACCCTTGGTGGGTTTGAGGGGAATGGACGAAGTGAACCCTAATTTGAAGGGAATGGGAGAAGTGGGCCAAGTGAGTTTGAGGGGAATGGGAGAATTCACACCTGGTAGGTTTGAGGGGAATGGGATGAGTGGGCCCATTAGGTTTGTAGAGAATGGAAGAATTGACTCCTGGTGGGTTTGAGGGGAATGGGAGGAATGGGCCCCAGTGGACTTGAGGTGAATGGGTGACGTAGACCTCATTGGGTTTCAGGGGAATGGGAGAATAGACCCCTGGTGGGTTTGAAAGGAATGGGAGAAGTGGGCCCAGTGGAGCTGAGGTGAATTGGAGATGTGGGCCCCAATGGGTTTGAGGGGGATGGGAGAATAGACCCCTGGTGGGTTTGAGGGGATGGGAAGAAGTGGGCACAGTGTGTTTGAGGGGAGTGGGAGTAGTCGGCCCACTGGAGTTGAGGTGTATTGGAGATGTGGGCCCCAGTGAGTCTGAGGGGAATGGGAGAATTGAACCCTGGTGGGTTTGACGGGAATGGGAGAAGTGAGCACCTGGTAAGTTTGAAAGGAATGGGGAAATGAGTCTAAAGGGTTTGAGGGGAACAGGAAAAGTGATCCCCAATGGGTTTGGGCAGAATGGGAGAAGTTGGCCCCAGTGGGTTTGTAGGGAATGGGAGAAATTCACACTGCTGGGTTTGAGGAAATGGGAGAATTGGGCCCCAATGAGCTTGAAGAGAATGGGAGAATTTATCCCTGGTGGGCTTGAGGGGAATGGGAGATGTGAGCCCCAGGTAAGTTTGGAAGCAATGGGAAAATATGTCCCGAGCGTTTGAGGGGATTGGGAGAATTGACCCCTGGTAGGTTTGTGGGTAATGGGAGAAGTGGGCTCCGGTGGGGTTGAAGGGAATGATAGAAGTTGGCTGCAGTCAGTTTGAGGGGAATAGGAGAAGTCAACACAGTCGATTTGAGGTGAATGGGAGATGTGGGCCCCAGTGGGTTTGATGGGAATGGGAGAATTGACCCCTGGTGGGCTCAAGGAGAATTGGAGAAGTGGCTTCCAGTGGGTTTGACAGGAATGGCAGAAATTGGCCCTGGTGGATTTGAGGAGAATGGCAGAAGTGGACCCTAGTGGGTTTGAGGGGAATGGGAGAACAGACCTCAGGTGGGTTGAGGGGAATGTATGAAGTGGGCCCCCCTGGCTTGAGGGCAACAGGAGAAGTGGGCCCCAGTAAGTCTGAGAGGAATAGGAGAATTCACCCTCAGTGGGTTTGAGTGACTTGGAAATTGGGCAGAGTGGGTTTGAAGAGATTAGGAGAATTGACCCCTGGTGGGTTTGAGGGGAATGCGTGAAGTGAGCACCCGGTAAGTTTGAAGGGAATGGAAAAATTGGTCCTGAGGGTTTGAGGGAAACAGGAGAAGTGGACCCCATGAGGTTGGGCAGAACGGGAGAAGTTGGCCCCAGTGGGTTTGTGGGAAATGAGAGAAATTGGCCCTGGTGGGTTTGAGGAGAATGGGAGAAGTGGGCCCCAGTGAGTTTGAGGAAAATGGAAGAATTGACCCTTGGTGGATTTCAGAGGACTGGGAGATGTGAGTTCCGAGTATTTTTAAAGGAATGAGGAAATGGGTCCCGAGCGCTTGAGGGGTATGGGATAACTGAGCCTATTAGGTGTGAGGAGGATATTTGAATTAACCCCAGGTGGGATGGTGGAGAATGGGAGAATTCACCCTTGGTGGATTTGACGGGAATGGGAGAATTGCCCTCTAGTTGGTTTGAGGGGAATGGGAGATGTGAGCCTGAGTGGGTTTGAGGGAAATGGAAGAATTGACCCCTGGTGGGTTTGAGGGGAATGGAAGAAGTGGGCCCTGTGGTTTTGAGGGGAATGCGCGGAGTGGGCCCCAGTGGGTTTGAAGGGTATGGGAGAATTACTCCTGGTGGGTTTGTGGGTAATGGGAGAGTGGACCCCATTGGGTTTGAAGAGAATGAGAGAATTGACCCTTTGTCGGTTTGAGGGGAGTGGGAGAATTCACCTCTGGTGAGTTTGAGGGGAATGGAATAATTGAACCCTGGTGGGATTGTGTGGAATGGGAGAAGTGAGCTCCATTGGGTTTGAAGGGAATGGGAGAATTCACCACTGGTGGGTTGGAGGGGAATGGGAGAAGTGGGCCCAGTGGAGTTGAGGTGAATTGGAGATGAGGGCCCCAGAAGGTTTGAGGGGAATGGGAGAATTGACTCCTGGTGGGCTTGAGGGGATGGGAAGAAGTGGACCCAGTGGATTTGAAGAGAATAGGAGAATGACCCCTGGTGGGTTTGACGGGAATGGGAGAAGTGAGCACCTAGTAAGTTTGAAGGGAATGGAGAAATGGGTCTAAAGGGTTTGAGGGGAACAGGAAAAGTGATCCCCAATGGGTTTGGGCAGAATGGGAGAATTTACCCCTGGTGGGTTTGAGGGGAATGGGAGATGTGAGCCCCAGGTAAGTTTGGAAGCAATGGGGAAATGTGTCCCGAGCGTTTGAGGGGAATGGGAGAATTGACCCCCGGTGGGTTGGAGGGGAATGGGAGAATTGACCCCTGGTAGGTTTGTGGGTAATGGGAGAAGTGGGCTCCGGTGGGGTTGAAGGGAATGCTAGAAGTTGGCTGCAGTCAGTTTGAGGGGAATAGGAGAAGTCAATCCAGTCGATTTGAGGTGAATGGGAGATGTGGGCCCCAGTGGGTTTGAAGGGAATGGGAGAATTGACCCCTGGTGGGCTCAAGGAGAATGGGAGAAGTGGCTTCCAGTGGGTTTGAGGGGAATGGGAGTATTGACCCCCAGTGGGTTTGTAGAGAATAGAAGGCCCCAGTGGGTTTGAGGTGAGTGGGAGATGTGAGCCCAGTGGATCTGAAGAGAATGGGAGAATTAACCACTGGTCGGTTTGAGGGGAATGGGAGAAGTGAGTCCCTGGTAAGTTTCAAGGGAATGGGGAAATAGGTCCAGAGGTTTTGAGGGGAATGGGGGAAGTGGGCTCCAGTCTGTTTGAGGGGAATGGGTGAAGTGCACCATGGTAGGTTTGAAGGGAATGGGAGAAGTGGGCCCCGGTAAGTTTCAAGGGAATTGGGAAGTGTGTCCAGTGGGTTTGATGGGAATGGGAGAATTGACCCCTGTCGGGTTTGAGGGGAATGGGATAACTGGGCCACAGTGGGCCTGAAGAGAATGGGAGAATTGACCCATGGTCGGTTTGAGGGGATTTGGAGAAGTGAGCCCCTGGTAAGTTTGAAGGGAATGTTAAAATGGGTCCAGTGGCTTTGAGGGGAATGGGAGAAGTGGATTCCAGTAGGTTTGAGGGGATTGGGAGAAGTGGGCCCGGTGGTTTTGAGGGGAAAGTGTGATGTGGGCCCCAGTGAGTTGGAGGGGCATGGGAGAATTCATCCCGGTGGGTTTGAGGGGAAAAGGAGAAGTGGACCAGTTGGTTTGAGTGGAATGGGAGAAGTTGCCCCCAGCAGGGTTGAGGAGAATGGAAGAATTGACCCCTCGCAGGATTGAGGGGATTTGGAGAAGTGGGCCCGAGTGGATTTCAGGGAATGGGAGAAATTGGCCCCCGTGAGTTTGAGGAGAATGGGAGAAGTGGGCCCAATGAATTTGAGGAGATTGGGAGAAGAAGGCCCTAGTGGGTTTGAAGAGAATAGGAGAATTGACCCCTGGTCGGTTTGACGGTAATAGGAGTAGTGGGCCCTGTGAGTTTCAGGGAAATGGGAGATGTGAACCGCAGTCTGTTCGAGGGGAATGGGAGAAATTGGCCATAGTGGGTTTGAAGAGAATGGCAGAAGTGGGCCCTAGTGGGTTTGAAGGGAATGGGAGAAGTGCGCCCCAGTGGGTTTGAGAGGAATAGGAGAATTCACCTCCAGTGGGTTTGAGTGAATTGGAAATTGGGCAGAGTGGGTTTGAAGAGATTAGGAGAATTGACGCCTGGTGGGTTTGAGTGGAATGCGTGAAGTGAGCACCCGGTAAGTTTGAAGGGAATGGAGAAATTGGTCCTTGAGGGTTTGACGGGAATGGGAGAAGTGGGCCCCCATGAGTTTGGGCAGAACGGGAGAAGTTGGCCCCAGTGGGTTTGTGGGGAATGGGAGAAATTGGCCCTGGTGGGTTTGAGGAAAATGGGAGAAGTGGGCCCCAGTGAGTTTGAGGAAAATGGAAGAATTGACCCTTGGTGGGTTTCAGAGGACTGGGAGATGTGAGTCCCAAGTATTTTTAAAAGAATGGGGAAATGGGTCTAGTGGGTTTAGGGAACTGGGAGAAGTGGGCCCGGTGGGTTTGAGGGGAATGTGTAAAGTGAGCATCTGGTAAGTTTGAAGGGAATGGAGAAATTGGTCCTGAGGGTTTGACGGGAACGGGAGAAGTGGGTCCCATGGGTTTGGGCAGAACGGGAGAAGTTGGCCCCAGTTGGTTTGTGGGGAATGGGAGAAATTGGCCCTGGTGGGTTGAGGAGAATGGGAGAAGTGGGCCCCCGTGAGTTTGAGGAAAATGGAAGAATTGACCCTTGGTGGGTTTGAGAGGAATGGGAGATGTGAGTCCCAAGTATTTTTAAAGGAATGGGGAAATGGGTCCCTAGCGCTTGAGGGGTGTGGAATAACTGAGCCTATTAGATGTGAGGAGGATGTTTGAATTGACTCCAGTTGGGTTTGAGGGGAATGGGAGAATTCACCCTTGGTGGATTTGAGGGGAATGGGAGATGTGAGCCCCAGTGGGTTTGTGGGGAATGGAGAAGTTGGCCCAGTGGATTTGAGGTGAATGACAGATGTGGGCCCGGTGTGTTTGAAAGGAATGGGAGAATTGGCCCCTGGTGGTTTTGAGGGGAATGGAAGAAGTGAGCCTTAATTTGAAGGGAATGGGAGAAGTGGGCCCAGTGGGTTTGAGGGGAAAGGGAGAATTTACACCTGGTAGGTTTGTGGGGAATGGGAGAAGAGGGCCTTGGTATGTTTGAATGGAATGGGAGAAGTGGGCCCCACTGTCTTTGAGGGGAATGGGAAAATTGAGCCACAGTGGGTGTGAAGAGAATGGGAGAATATACCTATGGTGGGTTTGTGGGTAATGGGAGAAGTGAGCCCCTGGTAAGTTTGAAGGGAATGTGGAAATGGCTGCAGTGGCTTTGAGGGGAATGGAAGAAGTGTGCTGCAATGGGTTTGAGGCGAATGAGAGAAGTTGGCCCTGTGGGTTTGAGGGGAATGGGAGAAATTGGTTCTGGTGGGTTTGAGGGCAATGGGAAAGGTGGGCTCATTGGGTTTGAGGAAAATGGGAGAAGTGGGCCCCAGTGCGCTTGAGGAGAATGAGGGAAGTGGGCCCCAGTAGGTTTGAAGGGAATGGGAGAGGTGGCCCTGGTGGGTTTGAAGTGAATGGGAGAATTAACCCCTGGTGTGTTTGAGGGAAATGGAAGAAGTGAGCCGTAATTTGAGGGAATGGGAGAAGTTGGCATCAGCGGGTTTGAGGGGAATGGGAGAGGTGAGTCGTAATTTGAAGAGGATGGGAGAAATGTGCCCAGTTGATTTGAGAGGAATAGGAGAAGGTGGCCCACGTGGGTTTGAGGGAGAATTCACCCCTGGTGGGTTTGAAGTGAATGGGAGTAATGGGCCCAGTGGGTTTGAGGGGAATGGGAGAATTGGGCCCCAGTGAGTTTGAAGAGAATTGAAGAATTGACCCCTGGTGTGTTTGAGAAGAATGGCAGAAGTGAACCCCTGGTAAGTTTGAACGGAATGGAGAAATGGTTCCAGAGTACTTGAGGGAAGCGGGAGAAGTGGGCCTCCATGGGTTTGAGAGGAATGGGCGAAGTTGGCCCCAATGGGTTTGTAGGGAATGGGAGAAATTGGCGTTGGTGGGTTTGAGGAAATGGGAGATGTAGGCCCCAGTGAGTTTGAAGAGAATGGAATAATTGATCCCTGGTGGGCTTGGGGGGAATGGGAGAAGTAAGCCCCTGGTAAGCTTGAAGGGAATGGGGAAATGAGTCCAGTGGCTTTGAAGGGAATGGAAGAAGTGGGCCCAGTGGCCTTGACGGGAAAGTGAGATATGGTTGCCAGTAGGTTTGAGGGAAATGGTACAATTCACCCCGGTGGGTTTAAGGGGAATGGGAGTAGTGGGCCCAGTGGGTTTGAGGGGAATGGGAGAACTGACCCCTCGCAGGTTTGAGGGGAATTGGAGAAGTGGTCATGAGTGGATTTGACGGGAATGGGAGAAATGGGCCACAGTGAGTTTGAAGAGAATGGGAGAATTGACCCCTGGTGGGTTTGAGGGGAATGGAAGACGTGATCCCTAAGTTTGAAGGAAATGGGAGAAGTGAGCCCAGTAGGTATGAGAGGAATGGGACATGTCAGCCCAGTGGGTTTGGAGGGAATGGGAGAATTCAACCCTGGTGGGTTTGAGGTGAATGGGACAATTCACCCCAATGGATTTAAGGGGAATGGGAGGAGTGGGCCCAGTGGGTTTGTAGAGAATGTGAGAATTGACCCCTGTTGAGTTTGAGAGAAATGGGAGTAGTGTGACCAATCATTTTGAGAGGAATGGGAGAAATTGGCCCCAGTGGGTTTGAGGGGAATGGGAGAAGTGGGCCCTGGTGAGCTTTAAGGGAATGTGAGTGTGTGAATTTGCAAACAATTAAATTTTATTGAATATTAATGCAAGGTGTTGTAAAGGCAAAGAAAGCAGAGGTATGAGCTTGGCAGCCTGTGTTCGCAAGTCCAGGCACACAAGGCTTCATTCCAGCATTTGTTAGGCCCTTCTACCTTGAGAAATTCAGAAAGGTATAATGAAGACTGTATCTTTAATCCTTGGCATATTTAGTCAGTAATCAGGACACCACATGTAAAGTATAATAACAAAATGACTGTGTCTCTCTGTGAAGATCGGTCATACTTGTAGCTCCAAAAGCAATAGTCTTGAACACAGTTTCATCCATTTTCTTTAAACTTCCAGTGATCACACACTTAATAACTCCCATCTCTTGTTCTTCTTTTAAATTGCTTCACAAATGACAAATCCCATGAAAATAGGTTTGGTAACTGGTAATAATGAAAAAAATCATTCACTCCCATATCAGCTGACGTTTTATATTAAGATGCTGCTTTACCAAGAAAGGGTTTGAGAACGTGTGTGATTTTGATCCAATGAGCTGAAAAGCAGCCACTCATGGAGTGTCATTCTGTGCTGCCACCTTGAGCAGGATCTTCAGTGCAACTGATTTCTGACAGCGCGCACACCGTGCAGGTTAACTAAAGTTTGCATGGTTCAGCAATTAACTTGGTTCAATTGTGGTTCCAATAGAGCACAGAAAAAACACTGATCAAATCAGCTCCCAGAATGCTTGGACTGCCATTACACCATGGTCTTTTTACTCTCTTTCAGAGGATCTGGGTGTTGCTGGCGAGCAGAAAATCTGTTACCCATCCCTAATTGCCCTCAGAGTGGCTTGCTTTGCTATAGGGGAGGGCACTGAAAAGACAATCGCATCCTCTAGGTTTGGAGTCACACATTGACCACACTGGGTAGGGGACAGCATATTTCCTTCTCAAGTGAGTCGGACGAGACTTTAGAACAGTGCTGCAGTTTGATTGTCACATTGCTGATCCCAGCCCAATAATTCCAAATCATTTAATTCCCCAGCAGACACAATGGAACTGAACTTATGTCTATTCTGTTACATTAGCACCAATATTACTGAACCCGTTGATATAACTACAGGACTGTGCCAAAGTCTCAGGCAGATATACATGGCTAGGGTGCCTAAGACTTTTGCACAGTACTGTAGTCATTTTCCGAATTGCACTGAACTGCAGCTGCAAAAATAAACTAATTTCATGATAGATGTGAGCGCTGATAAACCTGAGCAATTCAGCAGGGTGAAGGGTTTTGGCCTGCAACGTCAGCTATTTACTCTTTTCCATAGATGCTGCCTGGCCTGCTGAGTTCCTCCAGCATTTTGTGTGTGTTGCTCGGATTTCCAGCGTCTGCGGATTTTCTCTTGTTTGATGATAACCCTGATTCTGATATACGAGGGGTGATTGATAAATTTGTGACCTAAGGTAGAAGAAGTCAATTTTAGAAAACCTAGTACATTTATTTTTCAACATAGTCCCCTCCTACCTTTACACATTTAGTCCAGCTGTCGTGGAGCATACGGATCTTGGACCTCCAGAAAGTGTCCACAGGGGTGATTGATAAGTTTGTGGCCTAAGGTAGAAGGAGATGAGTTATATAGCTCTCGTTACATGCATACATAGGTCAACTCTTTGAGCGATTATGCAGAAAGTTTGAAGTTAATAACTCATCTCCTTCTACCTTAGGCCACGAACTTATCAATCACCCCTGCTGTGGACCACTTCTACAAAGAATGGATCCGTATGCTCCACCAGCGCTGGACTAAGTGTGTACATGTAGGAGGGGACTATGTTGAAAAATAAATGTGCTAGGTTTTTTAAAATTGACTCCTTCTACTGTAAGCCACAAAGTTATCAATCACCCCTGGTAAGTCTCTAATGTGGATTGTAAGTAGGAACGGAGCAGGGAGAGGGGAATCATGTTTGGGAAAAGGGGAAGAGGGAGAGGAGCATCAGAGAAATATTCTGCAATGATCACTAAACCAATTGGAATCAAATGATCTTTGTTGGTGTCTCAGGGCTGGGTGTGTCTATACCTGCGCCAGCCCCTATCCCTGGCACTCCTTCTCTGCCACCTGTCTCACACTCCTCCCATGGCACATCACCCTTGCCATTCCCAACATCCTTAGCTCCTGCCAGTTTACAACCTTGACAAATCCAGTACTGATTAAAAGTCTAAGGTGCCCTAGCTATGCCTAAGACTTTTGCTCAGTTCTGTAACTATAGTGCATTCTCCCTGCACAGATACATCTTGTTCATTTTGAAGCAGATTTGCTTTCTGTCCCAACACTGAAGAGCCAATACTAGAGGATGTGGGAGAAGGATTAGGAGTTTGGAGATAATGCTTGTTCATTTGAAGATCCAAGGGAAGAAATAGAGGACGCTATGCAGTTCAGGGACAGATTTCCCAAGAATGATATTTTGAGGCTGAAAATCAAATCACCCAAGGGGATATACAGGGCGAGAAGAGATTGATTGACTAGAGTAAGGAGTGAAAACTAGCAAAGTAGGGGAATTTCCAGAGTGGTCCAAGGACAGGACAGAGGCTATAATAGGGAAGTGATCTTCCATACAGTAGCTCTCTAAAGAGTGGTCTCTCTAACCTATTTATTGACCGTGGACCTTTACCTACCCTTGGTTGTGTACTGCTGGTTTGAAGACAAATATGATACCAGTGACTCAACGATGCTATCACTTTAAGAACCCTCTGGGAGGCAGTGTATGAAGCAATTGAAGTACTGACAAAGTTCAGCAAAGTTTTACCTTTAATCCATGCAGTGCACCATTTAATTAGACACTAAGCTCCCAGCTCCACTGGATATGGTTTAGAAATAAAAGTGATCTATGTGCACAGAGAGCTTGTCACAGATGAAAATCTTCAAAGAAACTCACAACGGATTATCAGACCTTGGTGAATCCAGAAGTAATAAAATATAAATAAGATCAGGAGATTCATTCTGGTGTAACATCCTGAAGTCTGAGGGACTGTGCTGAAATACACAAGAATTTGACTGCATTATTCAACAGGACAAAGCAGAAAGCTGAGAAAAATGTACTGATCATAACCTGCATCCGTCACCTCCTGCACCCATCCACCCCCTTTAGCCTTAGCTACAATTGTCAACTACGCCCCTCCTACAACACCAGCCTTCATCTTCCATCACCTCCACCACGTTGAACACTCAACCCACCCAGTACCAATCTCCTCTATTATCCATCACCTCTTGAATCATCAGCTCCTTCACCCACCACCTCCTGCACCATCACTCCTGCACCATCACCCCCTGCACCACCTCCTACACTATCATCTCCTACACCATCACCTCCTACACCATCATCTCCTACACCGTCATCTACTACACCATCACCTCCTACACTATCATCTCCTACACCATCACCTCCTACACCATCATCTCCTGCACCATCAACTCCTGTACCATCACCTCCTGTAATCTCCTACACCACCACCTCCTGCACCATCACCTCCTGCACCACCTCCTTCACCACCACCTCCTGCACATCATCTCCTACACCATTATCTCATACACCATTCTCTCCTACACCACCACCTCCTATACCAGCATCTCCTGTACCATCACCTCCTGTGATCTCCTACACCACCACCTCCTGCACCATCACCTCCTGCACCACCTCCTTCACCACCACCTCCTGCACATCAACTCCTACACCATTACCTCATACACCATTCTCTCCTACACCACCACCTCCTATACCAGCATCTCCTGTACTATCACCTCCTGTATCAGCTCCTGCACCATCAGCTCCTGCACCACCACCTCCTGTAGCATCACTTCCTGCACCACCTCCTTCACCACCACCTCCTACACTATCATCTCCTACACCATCACCTCCTACACCATCATCTCCTACACTGTCATCTCCTACACCATCATCTCCTGTACCATCACCTCCTACACCATCATCTCCTGCACCATCTCATACACCATCACCTCCTACACCATCATCTCCTGTACCATCACCTCCTACACCCCCACCTCCTACACCATCATCTCCTACACCATCACCTTCTTCACCATCATCTCCTACACCACCACCTACACCATCACCTCCTATGCCATCATCTCTTGCACCTCCTCTTGCAGCATCAACTCTGGCACCATCACCTCCTGTATCATCTCCTGCACCACCTCCTTCACCACCACCTCCTGCAGCATCACCTTCTGCATCACTACCTCCCGCACAACCTCCTGCACTATCCCATCTCCTCCTTCACTATCTCCTCTGGCACCATCACCTCCTGTACCACCAAGCCATGTACCACCTGCTGCACCATGACATCCTTCAGCCACTATCTCCTGCACCATCACCTCCTGCACCATCCCCTCCTGTATCATCACTTCCTGCACCTTTATCTCCTGCACCACCACCTCTTGCACCATCTCCTCCTGCACCATCACCCCCTACACCACCTCCTGCACCACCTCCTGCGCCATCACCTCTTGCACCAATTCCTGCACCATCACCTTCTACATCATCATCTCTTGGACCATTAGCACCTGCATCACCACCTCCTGCACTCATCTTTCCCTGCACATATCACTTGCATCAGTTCTAATTATCCAAGATCTGAGTGCTGCCATCAACACAAGGGACCACAATATTCTCTCTGATCATCTTGAGAAGTAGGTTGACCTCTCTGATTGTGCCCTTGATTAGTTTTATTCAGAATTGTATCTTAGAGAGGATTTTTTTGGTCTGTCTTGGAGACCAATTTTCTAAGAGAAACAGTGCATATTTTGGTGTTGCAACAAGAACAGTCTTGGTGACCTACTCTTCTCATTTCCATGATCCCCTTAGGAGAGAGCATCCACTTGATTCCCACAGTTATGCAGATGATACACAGTTGTCTATCTCAGTTGAGCCTGAGGATGATAACACCCTATCTTATCTAACTTCTGGTATGGCTGCAATAAACAAATGGATCAGCAATAATTTCCTAAAACTAAATGAAGATAAAACTGAAATACTTTTGGTTGGTTCCAAAGCAAAAGGTATAAACTTGGAATCTTGGCTCCCCTTGTAAAATCCAAAGTAACAAGCCTGGGTGTTATTTTGATTGAGATTTGAATTATAATTCCAACTTAAAAAGCAGCACTTCTGCACTTAAATATTGCAAAGGTATGTCTATTTCTGTCATGTAATGATCCTGAACAACAAATTCACGCCCTTATGTCAAATAGACTAGATTACTGCAATGTATTTTTTCCTGGCCTTCCGAAGCAATCTATCGACAAATTTCAGCTCATTCAGAATGTCGCTGCTAGACTTTTAACTGAAACCAGGATGAGGGAGCATATCACTTCCATCCCAGCTACTCTATATTGGTTTCCTGTACCTTTTGGAATTGGTTTATGTTCTCTTTCTTGTTTTTAAAGCTCTTCATGGTCTGGGACAAGAGTACATCACAGAATCGCTTTTGTTTTAGAATCCTGCTTGGGCTCTCAAGTCCTCTTCCATTGGTCTCTTAAACTGAAATAATCTCCCTCCAAAGATAATTGATAGGTCATCTTTTTTGAACTGTGGAACTCAATACCTCAAACTATAAGTGATACTGACTCAGTTAATACTTTTAAACAGATACTCAAAACGTTGCTTTTAACTAACATCTTTTAGTCTTTTATTTTCATATTTGCACTCCATCCCATCGTAAAGCACTTTGAACTACATTGTCTGTATGAACAGTGCCCCGTAAGTAAGTTATTATTATTGTTAATATTATTACTATTACCACTGGTACTCACCACCTCCTTCATCCATCCTGCATGCAACCATCATTTCCACCACCCAGCTCTACCACCTCAAGCACCCATCCCACTAGCACCAATTTCCTATATCACCTTCATCTCCAGCTCCCGTTAACGCCATCATCCATCACCTCCTGTCCCTATTACCACCCTCCCTACACCCATTGCCTGTTAAGCTATTAACTACCTTCTCCATTTCTTGCCTTCCCAGCTGCCCAAATGTCTTTGCTTTGTCTACTATCCTTTTCTTTCCTTTGCTCTCCGCTCCTGAGACTGTGGTCTCTCTGGAGCTTCCAGTTATCTGCTCTCTCTGTGTTACCTTCTATAGCTCTGTCACTTGCTGAATCCTCATTGCCTGTACTGTTGTATTCCCATTTCATCCCCCCTCCTCACCATGCCTCCATGCTCACTTCTTGCCCACTGTTCCTGTTATCTACTAATCCTCTCACCTAATGGCCCTTTCTGACAAGGCATGCTCAGGACTTTGGTCCTGAGTTGATGCACCTCAGACTTGCTTACTCCAAGCTCAGGATTGCTAGGGTGTGTTGTCATGTGTGCATCAAGTGGGACACACAGTGCGGTACCAGCAGTGATTAAGGATGGAAGGTGAGTCATTCCACAATGCCTACGGTGAGTTGCTATTACACAAAATAGTTCATAGTAAAGCTATCTGCCAGATGGATGTGTGCAGAATATGTAACCTTGTAGGAGATCGAGTCTCTTTAAAAATAACATGTCTTGTTTTAAGGACAACATTAGGTGATTATGTTTGTCTCTCAGAGCATTGAGAGTTATTAAAATCTCTTCCTCAAAGGCCAGTGGAAGCAAAGCTTTGACGTAGAGTTCATATGTCTAAAGACAAGCTCTCTCATTTCAACGCAGATATTTCCCCTTACTGTGATAGATGTACTAATGGAGTGGCCACACTAATTCATATGTTTTGGACAAGACCGAGCCTTGAAAAATTTTGGAAAGATGTATTTCAAACTTCCTCTGTACTTTTCAATGTTAGTTTTAAGCCCAATCCTTTGACTACTATGTTTGGTATAGTTGAGAATAGTGCAACAAAACTGAAGCCATCTAATTTGCGGGTATTGGCCTTTATGTCTCTTATGGCCAGGAGGGCAATCTTGCTCATGTGGAAGGAGGCCACCCGCCCACTCATGTTCAATGGTTATCTGATGTTATGTTGTGCCTTGATCTAGAGAAGATTCGTTGTTCGATTTCTGATTCTAAACATGATTTTCTAATGTGATGAGGACCCTTTCTGAGTTACTTTCATAACCTTTGAACTGTTATTAAAGTATGGATCTGAGCCATTATTATTATAATATAATAGGGTAAGGTATTTCTTTTTTTTTCTTTTTTTTTTACCAACCAGCTCATTTTGATAGTGGAGGTAGATTTTTTTTAATAAAATACAATTATTTTATTTTATTTCATTTCATAATTCAATCTTTGTTTTCTACATGATTGATTTGGGATACTGTGATCATATTACTGTGATTTAAATGTAATGTAACTTGTATTACTTTCTTGTATACTTATAAATTTTGTATTTGTATTTATGCAATTTATATAATATTAATAAAAATATTGAAAGACATTTTTAAGGGTTCTGCGCATAGTTCATTTCTTTTGTATAGTAGTAGGGACGAATAATCACGAGGAGACTTCAGGGGAATTCAGGACATTTCCAGAAATAAAGGATTCCTGCTTGGCCAGGGTATGCTTCACACTGATGAATGGGTGATGGTGGCAGACAAAAAGTTAAGTCCTTAACATGGAAGCACTCCCTGCTTCCCTGCAACTTCCATTTCCTGTAATGACTGAGGCCTGGCAATCAAAAACTCCAAAATTAAACCATAACATGGAAGAATACACAGCAGGTCAGGAAAAAGTATACTACTCAGCCTCTTGATCCCACTCCCCCATTAAATTGGATCATGACCAGTCCAACATTCCTCAACTCCACCTTCCTGTCCTATCTTCATTGATTCCCTTACTGATGAGTAATCTATCTCAAACTCCAGTATCAATAAGTACTTTCTTCCCATTGTTCTCAGTAGCAAGGGCAATTTCAAAGACACTCAAACTTCTGAGAGAAGAAATTTTTCTGTATCTCAAATGTTTTCCATCTTATTCTGAAATCATGTCCTGTGCTCCTGGTCTCCCCTATGAGACCTAACATCTTCTAAGTACTTATCTATCTAGCTACAACCCACATTTCATTAAGATCATCTGTTATTCTTGTGAAAATTCTATGAGTATAATACGAGTATCAATCTGTGTAGAATGTCATCTACTTTTCTCCGTAGAAGAGTGCTCCATATCCACGATCACCCTCCTTAATCTATTCTGAACAATCTCTAATAAAATAATATCTTTCCTTAACATGGGAGCCAGAATTGTTCACAGCAGTCTAGATGTGTTTTTTTTTATTGCGTTGTGCAGTTGCTGTTAACCTTTTGTGCTAATTCCCTTGAAATAAAGGCTAATATTCTATTACCCTTTGTGTGACCTGCTGCACACATGTTCTATATTTCTCTGCTTCATGCACAAGAGATTAAAGTCCTTGCAGTTTTCCTCTATTTAAATATAACTGTCTTTTTGCTCTTCCTTCAAAATTAACAACTTCACATTTCACTTTGAAGCTGAAAAAGCCTTGCTTTTTAAGGTTCTTCCAGCAAACAAACACAACGTATTTAAATTGTCCGCACTTCTCCAAAGATCAAAGTCCAGGTCAGCTTCCCGCCTCAGAAAATTTGGCTCAGTACCCCTGCCGCCTCCCTCCGCTGAGATGTGGAAAATGGTATTGATTTATTATTAGAAGTTGTTTATTATAGATAGTAGTTTATTATCGTCACATGTGCCAAGAGACAGTGAAAAGCTTGTCTTGCATACTATTTCTACAGATTAAATCATTACATAGTCCACTGGACTAGAATAAAGGAAAACAATAACAATGCAAAATAAAGTGTAGAGGCTCCCGAAAGAATACTGTGCAGGTAAATGATAACGTGCAAGGTCATCACAACGTAGGTTGTGAGGCCAAGAGTTCAGCCTATCGTACCAGAGGTCATTCAGAAGTCTGCCAAGAGAGGAGCAGAATGACACTGCAGTTCAACATTATGCTGCAGCCATCGAGAATATCAGAGTGGGAAAACTTTCACTTGTTAAATGTGATACTTCCACCCACACCTAGAAGTGGCATTTGGTTATAGTGTTGGGTGCTCTCATCCTTATAGACACATGCCTGGCAACTTCTTGGCATGAGTGCGTCCTCTTAGTCGTATGTCATTCTCCAGTTTCTTTTAACTCGTTCCTTATTAACTGTTTCTCTTTCTGTATTTCAAAGTTCAAAGTTCAAAGTATCATCGAAGTATGTATACCATATACAGTCTTGAGATTCACCGGCTTGCAGGCACCCACAATACAAAGAAAGAAACACAACAGAACCCATGAAAAATCACACACAGCAAGGACAGCCAAACATCCAACGTACAAAAGTGGACAAATCATGCAAATGGTTTTAAAAAGTGAACAAATAGTGCACAGAACATGAGCTGCAGAGGCCCCAGAAGTCAGTCCACAGCTGTGGAACCAGTTCAGTGCTGAGGTGAGTGAAGCCGGTCCAGGAGACTGATTGCCGCAAGGCAACAAATGAAGAGGGGGAGACAGGTCAAACGCACGCTCACATCGTGAACACCGGCTCGCTTACCACTCTTGGGCCTGGATGATTTAATCTAGCTCATCGCTTTAATTGGCGCGGAGTAATGGAGCTGAGCAGGGGTTTGTTTTGCTGTCTTGGACCTTGATGTAGTGCGTACCCCAGTGATGGCCGTACTTGCATTCTCGAGAGTTGTGTTTGCTGTATCCTTCAGGAGATTGTAAAATTGCTACTTTATTTAGATGATTTAAAAGTATCTTTCTTAAAGGGAATTTACAGGCTGCAGATTGCAGTGATTGTAGCTCAGAAGAAGTATATCTAGTGGTTTTGAGAGCTGCCCACAAAACATCGCCTGAAGTTGCCGGTGCCACCTTGGTAATTTTTTTACTTTGGGGTTGACGTTGTTGATACCACCTAAAGCGTTGGTGGCCAGAGTTGGGTCCTGTTTGAAGAGAGTTGTGTGGAAATCTGTGTTAAATGCAGGAGAAATGTTTCTGTCCCTTGAAGCAACAAGACCATAAGATATAGGAGCAGAATTAGGCCTTTCGGCCATCAAGTCTGCTCCGCCATTTCATCATGGCTCTCTCTCTCAGCACCAGCCTTCTGTCTTCTCCACATATCCCTTCATGCCTTGACTAATCAAGAATCTATCAATCTGTGTAAATATACCCATGGCTTGCCCTCCACAGCCACCTGTGGCAATAAATTCCACAGATTCAATACCTCCAGCTAAAGAAATTCCTCTTCATCTCCATTCCAAATGGATGTCCCTCTATTCTAAGACTGTGTCATCAAGTCTTAGACTCCCTCATAATTGAAAACATTCTGTCCACATCCACTCTATCGAGGCCTTTCAACCTTCAAAAGGTTTCAATGAGATTCACTTTTGCATTTCTGAATTCCAGTGAGTAGAGCCCCAGAGTCATCAAACACTCCTCATACGATAAGCTTTTCAGTCCTGGAATCCTGGAATCCTTTTCATAAACCTCCTTTGAGCCCTCTCCTTTCTTAGATAAGGGGCGCAAACCTGATCACGAGTAATGATGAGTTCAAACACTCAGCATTAATAAACACTATGACTCAGTCAGCTTCATCATGGGCATAATTCTGCCCACCATTGAGGACATCTACAAGAGCTGATGCCTCAGGAAGGTGGTGTCCATTCCTAGGAGCCCTCACCACCCTGGGCATGCCTCTTCACGCTACTGCCATCGGGGAGGAGATACAAGAGCCTGAAGACCCATAATCTGCAATTTCTTCCCTCTGCCATAAGATTTCTGAATGGTCCATGAACCTATAATCACTACCTTACTATTCCTCTTTTCACTATTTTTGTAATTTATTATATATTTTATGCACTGCTGCTGTAATAACGAGGTGGCCTACAGTGAAGAAGTAATCTCTCTGACACAGTGCTGTCAAGAAAACAACTTCTCCCTCAATGTTGCAAAAACAAAGGAGCTGGTTGTGGATTACAGGAGGAATGGAGACAGGCTAACCCCTATTGACATCAATGGATCTAGGGATGAGAGGGTGAACAGCCTTAAGTTCCTTGGCATCCACATCACTGAGGACTTCACGTGGCCTGTACACACCATCTGTGTGATGAATAAGACACAACAGCGCCTTTTTCACCTCAGACAGTTGAGGAAGCTTGGTATGGGCCCACAATTCCTAAGAACTTTCTACAGGGCACAATTGAGAACATCCTGACTGGCTGCATCACTGCTTGGTATGGGAACTGTATTTCCCTCAATCGCAGGACTCTGCAGAGAGTGGTGTGGACAGCCCAACGCATCTGCAGATGTGAACTTCCCACTATTCAGGACATTTACAAAGACAGGTGTGTAAAAAGGGCCCGAAGGATCATTGGAGACCCAAGTCACCCCAACCACAATCTACTCCAGCTGCTACTATCCGGGAAGCGGTATTGCAGCATAAAAGCCAGGACCAACAGGCTCCAGGACAGCTTCTTCCACCAGGCCATCAGACTGATGAACTCACGCCGATTTGAGTGTACTCTATATTACATCGACCATTCTATTTACTATAAATTGCTATGATTGCACATTGCACATAAAGATTTATGTAACGTGATGATTTTTACTCCTCGTGTATGTGAAGGATGTAAGAAGTAAAGTCAATTCAATTCAATTCAAATTTCATGTTATGTCAGTGATAACTATCCTGATTGTGATTCTCGTCCCAAACTGCAACAGTCATCATTCTGACACAACAGGCCATCTGCTAGGGGAACTCCATGCATTGGCCAATGTCTGTGAGCCCTGCATCATCACTGGAGTGAAGAGTGGAAGACACGGGTATATAAAGACAGGGAGTGGTGAGACAGTTGATTGGTGGGCTGAGAAGGGAGGGAGAGATGAACCAGGTAGGGTGGAAATGAGAGAACTTTCCACTACTCACCTCAGGCTCTTGTCTTACCGCTCCTTTCCTTCTCTTTATGCTGGCCACCTCCTCTCTCCACTCTAAATACTGAGGTAGGGTTTTGACACAAAGTGTTGACAACTCCTTCTCCCCTTTCCCCCCCACCTCGCACAGATACTGCTTGACCTGCTGAATTCCTGCAGCAGATCGAGTCACAATGATACATTCCCACGTTACTGAAATATTTACCAGAACATGTTGTGGGTGTTACAATACCTGGGGAAACTTTGCACCAGAGAAAGAGTGGAATTCTCTGCCCAGTGAAGCAGTGGAGGCTACTTCAGTAAGTATATTTAAGACAAGGTTGGGTGGATTTTTGCATAGTAAGACCATAAGACCATAAGACATAGGAGCAGAATTAGGCCATCTGGCCCATCAAGTCTGCTCCGCCATTCAGTCATGGCTGATCCTTTTTTTCCTATCTCCTCCTCAACCTCAGTTCCTGGCCTTCTTCCCGTAACTTTCGATGCCATGTCCAATCAAGAACCTATCAATCTCTGCCTTAAATATGCCCAGTGACCTGGCCTCCACAGCTGCATGTAGCAACAAATTCACCACCCATTGGCTAAAGACATTTCTCCGCATCTCTGTTTTGAAAGGGCACCTCTCTATCCTGAGGTTGTACCCTCTTGTCCTGGACTCTCCCACCATGGGAACCATCCTTTCCACATCTATTCTGTCTCGGTCTTTCAACATTTGAAAGGTTTCAATGAGATCCCCCCTCATCCTTCTGAATTCCAGTAAATACAGACCCCCATCAAACGTTCCTCATATGATAACCCTTTCATTCCTGGAATCATCCTTGTGAACCTCCTCTGGATGCTCTCCAATGCCAGCACATCTTTTCTAAGATGAGAGGCCCAAAACTCCTCACAATACTCAAGGTGAGGCCTCACCAGTGCCTTATAAAGACTCACATCACATACTTGCTCATGTATTCTAGACCTTTTGAAATGAATGCTAACATGGCATTTGCCTTCCTCACCACCGACTCAACCTGCAAGGGCATTCTGCACGAGGAATCCTAAGTCCTTCTGCATCTCATATTCCTGGATTTTCTCCCCGTTTAGAAAATTTATTTCTACTACCAAAGTGCATGACCATGCATGTAAAGGTAATTAAGGGTTATGCGGTAAAGGCAGGTTGGTGGAGATGAGTCCACGGTCAGATGACCCGTGATCTTATTGAATGGCGGAGCAGGCTCGACGGGCCAGATGGTCTCCTTCTGCTCCTATCTCTTATGTTCTTATGAGTACTGGGTACACCACTTGTTTGGTGCACCATTAAGTCCAAGACTAATAAATGCAGACAGATATGAGAAAAAAGTGGCTAACGCAAATTTCATCTGCCCAGTGCCAGTTTTTGCCCATCGTACATTTGGATTTTGTGGTCTCAAGGGTTGCTTTAGTGGTCCATGCTTGTTAATCAATGGGATGTCTGGTCTGTGCTGTGCTCCAGGTGTAGACACGGAAGGCCCATGGAACAGATGGCTCCTTGATTAAGACAGGAAGATGCCTGGCCAGCTTCCACTGGAATAAAAGAATTGGACAGTATCACTGATCAAGAGGATCCTCACCACAATTTACTGCTTCATCCCCCAGCACTATGATAATTACATCTGTTAACATAATGGGATCTGCACTCCACTCAACCAAAAGCCAGCCACAAGACAACAAAGACCCAGTTGACGAGAGTTTTCTTCATACATTCCGTAAAATCCCATGTATATATTTGAAGTTCAAAGTAAATTTATTTTCAAATTACAAACGTCACTGTATCCAACCCCAAGATTCGTTCTCTTTGGGGCATGCTCAGTAAATCCAGGAAAATAATGGAATCAATGAAAAACCACACCCAACAGGATGAACAAACAACCAATGACTAAAAGACTGTGCAAATACAAAAGAAAAACAGAAATAATAATCATAAATAAATAAACAATAAGTACACTGGACAGCAAATTTGCTTCCTTAAAATGATTTCTCTATTTATGAAAGACCCCTTGAAGCTGAACACAAATATAATTTCAGACTATCACGTAGGAATTTGGAGAAACAAGAAATTAACTTCTACTGGATATAATGTGTTTAATTGAAAAACAGTGCTAGCACTTTGCAATAGTTCAACTAAGTTAAAAATGTTTTGTTGATGATTTTCATTTGTACTCAGTGTCTGAGGCTTCTCGCTTAAGTGTCCAACAAAAATCAGCCAGCATAAATGGACTTCAGTTTCCCTGATACTATTTCTTCTTGACTGCAATGTCCTGGTGAAACCTTTCACCATGCTCATCACTAACAGCACCAAGATTTACAGGGAAGAAATTTAAATGGGAATGCAGAAAATAAATCTTTAGTGACATGTTACACTTCATGGTTTTGTATGCTTGAAGCATTCAAAATCAGCTGCACATAAATTGGTGCTCTGTAGTTGCCAAGAAAATTATCAACAATGCCCTTGAATGCCTTCCATGTAGTTTTCTCTGGTCCCACTAGATGTTCTGGGATGTTCTGATCCCTGGGTTGGCAGGACTTTCATATGAAGAAAGACTGGATCGTTTAGGCTTATACTCGCTGGAATTTAGAAGATTGAGGGGGGATCTGATTGAAACGTATAAAATCCTAAAGGGATTGGACAGGCTAGATGCAGGAAGATTGTTCCCGATGTTGGGGAAGTCCAGAACGAGGGGTCACAGTTTAAGGATAAAGGGGAAGCCTTTTAGGACCGAGATGAGGAAAAACTTTTTCACACAGAGAATGGTGAATCTGTGGAATTCTCTGCCACAGGAAACAGTTGAGGCCAGTTCGTTGGCTATATTTAAGAGGGAGTTAGATATGGCCCTTGTGGCTAAAGGGATCAGGGGGTATGGAGGGAAGGCTGGTACAGGGTTCTGAGTTGGATGATCAGCCATGATCATACTGAATGGCGGTGCAGGCTCGAAGAGCCAAATGGCCTACTCCTGCACCTATTTTCTATGTTTCTATGTTACTTCAAATTACCTGTCATTGAAGACTTGTTTGATTTGTGATCCAACAAAAATGCCTTAATATTGGCATCAGTTATCCTGACGAACTATGAATTGAAATAATAAATATTGGCGATTTTTTTAAAAATAGTGCTTGATAGTGAAATTTCATGGTGATTTTCATGATCAGCAGCCCAAAATCCATAAGAAGCACCCAAAAGCATTCAGGAAGCAAAGTCTTTGTCCAGTGATATCAAAAACATGAGATGAAGAGCCTTTGAAAGGGAATCCATAGGTTGTGAGAACGGTTCAATGATGGGGCAAGTGAAGTTATCCCCACTGGTTCAAGAACCTTATGACTGAGGGGTGATAACTGTCGCAAAACTGCCCAATAATTTCCTAATTTCAGCTGCCTAGTTTTGTATGTTTCTTGAACAATCCTCAGGATCCTCCATTAGCTGTTTTCGATCTGTGTGATTGAGAGCTCCTCACGTTGCGGGCTGTACTCAGTGAAAAGGGAGACCTAAGGCCCAGATCGGCTGGTGCGAAGGGCACGTGGGAAGTCGAATGTCCTCCACTTGCGTCGCTCGATGCAGAGCCAGCAGCTCTCAAGAAGCCTGGCACAAGCAGCCCAGTTGATTGGCGACCCCTCCACCACATTAATAACCTGTTCCATTTACTGCCAACACGCAACGGCTGAAATATGCACTGCAGTTACTCAGCTTGGCTTTCCCTATAGTACCCTGCCAAACCCTGACCTCATCACCATGCACTTCGGGCATATGAGATCACCACCTGCAGGGCACCCTCATAGGCCTGTACATGCTGACATTATTTGGCTAGTCCTTTGAAGTTCTTCTGTTAAAATCCTGGAGCCTCTGTGGGAGCACCTTCACCACAAGGATCGTCTCTGTTCCTGAAGGTGGCGCACCACTGCCTTCACAAGGGCAACTGGATGCGGATCTTGCCAGCAAGCCAAGCGTAAGGTGTCACACTTTAAGAGTTCTAATGTAAAGGGAAAGTCACACTCAGTGACAGGAACCCTAACAGTGTTGATGTGTAGAGGGATCTCCGGGTCCAAGTGTATCCCTCCTTGAAGGGGGCTCCACAGATAAAGAAGGTGTATGCAATGCCTTTATTAGTTGAGGAATTGTGTTCAAGAGTCAGGAAATTACCTTGCAGCTTTTTAAAACTTTAGTAAGGACACATCCGGTGCATTACATTTTAACCCTTCCATTATAGGAGGGATATGAAGGCAATGGGCAGGGTACACAAGAACTTTGCCACCAGGCTGACTAAATCAGAACATACATTCTGTAAGGAGAGGTTGAACAAACTTGAACTATTTCTCTGGAGTGACAGTGACTGAGGGGAGACCTGATAGAGGTTTATAAGATTATGAGAGGCATAAAGCAGACAGCTGGTACCTTCTTCCCAGAGTCGAAATGTCTAATGCAAGAGGACATTCGTTTAAGGCAAGTTCGAAGGTTATTTATTCAGAGTGTGTTGGGTGCTCGGAATGCACTTCCTGGGGAGGTGGAAGATGGAAATATGATAGAAGCAGTTAAGAAGCTCTTAGATAGGCAGAGGAATGTGCACAGAAGGGAAGGATATGGAAATTGTTGAAGCAGAAGGGATTACTTTAGACAGATGTTTAGTTACTAGTTTAAATGGTTCAGCGCATTATGGGCACGTTCTTGTACTGTGCTGTTCTGTGCTCTAGGTTTTATGCTCAGATCTCAATATTTAAAGAAACCAGAGCTAATATTGCAGTTCAATCCAAATACCTTCCAGTCCAAACTCCATTACCTTCCTTTCTCTTTCCCCCACCAAATCCAGACTTTGGAATTCCATCTCTAAGCCCCCTTGTCTCTCCAATCACACTTCTCCTTTCAGTCACTTGAAAACCCACCTCATAATATCTTAATTTCTCCTAATATCTCCATACATACCCTTCCTCAGCTCATCGTCCATTCTGATTCTTTTTCCCTACTTTGGACCATTTCTTCACATGTAAGGTTTTAAATGCAAGATGGCGTTGACAGTCCTTCCTAGGACTTAATGACTCTCTTTGTTGCATGTGTTCCAGTAAAATTACAGTTTCTTAAATCACTTTTTAATGAGGGCAGTGTTCCTTTCACACTAACTGTGTTGAAAACCACTAATTCTGTTTGAATTTTAAATCACTTGGTATTGTGATGAAATCCTACAATTAAACACAACACTGTGGGTGCTTATCAACATTTATTTCCAAACCTTTCTAGGTGTGCATTAAGCTTCCGAAGGTTTTGACTGCAGAATATCAGAGATTTGACTTGCAGATGTGGGGCGAGTGCCACATTATACTGCTCCGACATCTGATCCATTGCTGCAATTGAAAACATCAGAACAAGACCGTAACCACACGGGATTCCTCCAAGTGCTCCAGTTTCCTCTCACAGTCCGATTGGTAAGTTCATAGCTCATTGTAAATTGTCCCATGATTAGGATAGAGTTAAATCGGGGGTTGCTGGGGCCAAAGGGCCGGAAGGGCTTATTCCACACTGTATCTCAGCAAATCAATAAAAAAGGAAGGTCCAGTTTCCTTGGTCTCAGTCAGGAACCATTATAGTATTCCTAGTCTGAGGCAAGGCAGCTGGGTCAATGTTCCTGCACCACATTGACATTCAACAACTCCTGTCAGCACATCTGGGTGTTTTTTTCTTCGGCCCCAGTGAGCAGGATGGGAGGCAGATTTGCCCGACTCTCTTCACTGTCAACACACTGACCCTGTAACAGGAAATGGATCACATTCACACATCATCACTAACCTCCGCTGTAACTTCGTCCACTCGCCTTGCCTCGAGTGTGGAAGATTATGAGAGGCAGAGATAGGGTAGACACTTGATATCTTTATTCATCTTCCTCTTGGGCCCTCAGCTCCCAGTGAAGCATAGGTTGTTGATGACCTCCTATCTCCAGCGTCCGAAGTCGATGGTATGGCTAGTTCATCAACATTTCTGTAAATCATAGTGTCTACTGTACAGGGGATTGGCCTATACAGCTTCACCAGAGCCCTGGTGGCCAGCCTTACCTGTTTCCACCTCTCATGGCGGGGTCATAGGATTGGACTTTGAGACGCTCATAAATGTGCAAAGAATGGAGGAATATAGACATTGTGTAAACATAAGGGATTAGTTTAGTTGGGCATTTAATTACTAGTTTTATTAGTTTGGCACAACATTGTGGGCCACAGGGTCTGATCCTGTGTTGTATTTTGTTTTATCTACATAGTTTTAAATCTCTCATTCCCGTGACCTTCACATCTGACTATTCCATTCAACACTTGTCTCACTCGAGTCAATCAGAAAGAGCTCTGCTGCCTACATTCTAATCCCCAACATCCTGTTCATCAACCTTCATTTCTTGAGGTCCATGAGCAAACTGGAGCATTCAGGAGAAACTCAGGAAAAATGTGCGGACTCCATAACGACAGAATTGGAGTTCAGGATCAAGCCTAGGTCACTGGAGCTCTGAGGCAACAGCTCGACTACTGCACCTGGTGCCACCTGTTCTCACCTCATTTGTCTCTGAAATTAGCTGTACATTTAGCTGTCACACCTTAAATTCTGCAATTCTGTTCTTAAGCCTCCTCTCTGTCCACTTGTCCTCCCTTAAAAAAAAGCTCTTTAGAATCAGTTGTGCTTTAGTGTATCTCATTATCAGTGACACTCCACTGAATATGCAGTGCGCAATATAAATGCAAGCTGACACAGTGAGCCTGGTTATCAGGACCAGGACTGCTGGACAACTGTCACGTTTGATTATTCTACTAAGGTCATGCAGGCTGATCATAGAAACAGCCAGTCATGAACTGGGGCTAAAACCTATGGATGCAGTTGCACATCAAATGGAAAATAAACAAAAAATATATCTAATAGACACATCTAATATCAATGCAGAAAAGTTAAAGTGTCTTTAAATCATTTCTATTATGAGGCACTGTGTATTTATGGGAATGTTTTAGCTGGCTTTATAATGACTATTATTGGTGATGTCAAAGACTGCTCCTTGATTTTCAACACTGGAATTAGTTGGCTTTTAAGCCAAGTTGTTGGATTATGTTTTTGCTGAAAGCATTCAGTATGTCAGGCAGTGTCAGTGAAGGAAGAAAGACTTACAGCTTAGACTGACACTGGCAAAGGGAGCTGTCTCATGTTGTGACACCGGAAATGGACACGTAACAGAATTTGAACATCTTAAACCAGGAGACACCTCCCTCTGCCTTATTAGGGAGACAGAGAATCTGTGCCGGATGAAATGCGGTCTTTGGGGTAACTGCAAGTCTGTGTCTTTGCTGTTGCTTTGCTCACGCTGAGTGCTCGGTGACGATGCTGATGCTTTTTTTTTTGCCGGTGGGGGGAGGGGGGGATTGTTGCTTGTTGCCGCAGGAGGGAGGAGAGCGGGGGGGGTGGACTTTGGGGTTCTTATGTTTATCTGTTGTTCATTCTTTGGGGCACTTCTGTTTTCATGGATGTTTGTGAAGAAAAAGCATTTCAGGATGTACATTGCATAGATTTCACTGACATTAAATTGGACCTTTCAACCTTTGAAACTTTGATTAATAGTGAGACACTGGGAGTGGAGCTATCTGATGGTGTGACACTGGGAAAGGGAGCTGTCTCATGGTGCGACACTGGGAGTGGGAGATATCTGATGGTGCGACACTGGGAGTGGGAGATATCTGATGGTGTGACACTGGGAGTGGGAGATATCTGATGGTGTGACACTGGGAGTGGGAGATGTCTGATGTTGTGACACTGGGAGTAGGATCTGTCTGATGGTGTGACCCTGGGAGTGGGAGCTGTCTGATGGTGTAACCCTAGAAGTAGGAGCCGTCTGATGGTGTGACAGTGGAAATGAGAGCTGTCTGATGGCGTGACTCTGGGAATGAGATCTGTCTGATGGTGTGACCCCAGTAATGGTAGCTGTCTGATGGTGACCCCGGGAATGGGATCTGTCTGATGGTGTGACACTGGGAGTGGGAGCTGTCTGATGGTGTGACACTGGGAGTAGGAACTGTCTGATGGTGTAACCCTCGGAGTAGGAGCTGTCTGATGGTGTGATCCTGGGAGTGGGATCTGTCTCATAATGTGACCATGGGAATAGGAGCTGTCTGATGGTGTGAACCTCGGAATGAGATCTGTCTGATGGTTTGACCCCAGTAATGGGAGCTGTCTGATGGTGACCCCGGGAATGGGATCTGTCTGATGGTGTGACACTGGGAGTGGGAGCTGTCTGATGGTGTAACCCTGGGAGCAGGAGCTGTCTGATGGTGTGATCCTGGGAGTGGAATCTGGCTCATAATGTGACCACAGGAATAGGAGCTGTCTGATGGCGTGACCCTGGGAATGAGAGCTGTCTGATGGTGTGACACTGGTAGTGAGAGCTGTCTGATGGTGTGACACTGGGAGTGGGAGCTGTCTGATGTTGTGACACTGGGAGTGGAAGCTGTCTGATGGTATGACGCTGGGAGTAGGAGCTGTCTGATGGTGTGGCACTGGGAGTGGGAACTGGATGATTGTGTGACACTGGTAGTGAGAGCTGTCTGATGGTGTGACACTGGGATTGGGAGCTGTCTGATGTTGTGATACTAGGAGTGGGAGCTGTCTGATGGTGTGACACTGGGAGTAGGAGCTGTCTGATAGTGTGATACTGGGAGTGGGAGCTGTCTGATGGTGTGACACTGGGAGTGGGATCTGTCTGATAGTGTGACACTGGGAGTGGGAGATGTCTGATGGTGTGACCCTGGGAGTGGAATCTGTCTGATGGTGTGACCCTGGGAGTGGGAGCTCTCTGATGGTGTGACCCTGGGAGTAGGAGCTGTCTGATGGTGTGACACTGGAAATGGGATCTGTCTGATGGTGTGACTCTGGGAATGGGAGCTGTCTGATGGTGTGACCCCGGTAATGCGAGCAGTCTGACTGTGTGACCCCGGGAATGGGATCTGTCTGATGGGGTAACACTGGGAATGGGAGCTGTCTGATGGAGTGACACTGGGAGTAGGATTTGTCTGATGGTGTGACGCTGGGAGTGGGAGATGTCTGATGGTGTGATACTGGGAGTGGGAGCTGTCACATGTTATGACACTGGGAGTGGGAGCCATCTGATGGTGTGACACTGGAAGTAGGAGCTGCCTGATGGTGTGATACTGGGAGTGGGAGCTGTCTGATGGTGTGACCCTGGGAGTGGGATCTGTCTGATGGTGTGACCCTGGAACTGGGAGCTGTCTGATGGTGTGGCATTGTAAATGAGACCTGTCTGATGGTGTGAGAGTAGGAGCTGTCTGATGGTGTGACACTGGGAGTGGGATCTGTCTGATGGTGTGACCCCGGGAATGGGATCTGTCTGAAGGTGTGACCCTGGGAATGGGAGCCGTCTGATGGTGTGACACTGGGAATGGGATCTGTCTGATGGTGTGACTCTGGAAATGAGAGCTGTTTGATGGTGTGACCCTGGGAGAAGGAGCTGTCTTATGGTGTGATCCTGGGAGTGGGATCTGTCAGATAATGTGACCCCGGGAATGGGAGCAGTCTGATGGTGTGACCCTGGAAATGGGATCTGTCTGATGGTGTGACTCTGGGAATGGGATCTGTCTGATGGTGTGATCCCGGCAATGGGATCTGTCTGATGGTGTGATACTGGGAATGGGAGCTATCTGATGATGTGACACTGGGAGTAAGATCTGTCTGATGGTGTGACACTGGGAGTGGGAGATGTCTGATCGTGTGACACCGGTAGTGGGAGCTGATTGATGGTGTGACACTGGGAGTAGGAGCTGTCTGATGGTGTGATCCTGGGAGTGAGATCTGTCTGATACTGTGACCCTGGGAATGAGAGCTGTCTGATGGTGTGACCCTGCGAATGGGATCAGTTTGATGGGGTGACTCTGGGAATGGGGTCTGTCTGATGGTGTGACACTGGGAGAGGGAGCTGTCTAATGGTGTGATCCCGGGAATGGGAGCTATCTGATGGCGTGACCCTGGGAGTAGGAGCCGTCTGATGGTGTGGCCCTGGAAATGAGTACTGTCTGATGGTTTGACTCTGGGAATGCGAGCTGTCTGATGGTGTGACCCCGAGAATGAGATCAGTCTTATGGTGTGGCCGTGGGAGTGCAAGCTGGCTGATAGGGTGTCCCTGGGAATGAGATCTGTCTGATGGTGTGATCCTGGGAGTGGGTGATGTCTGATGGCATGATCCTGGGAGTGGGAGATGTCTGATGGTGTGACTTCAGGTGTGGGAGCTGTCTGATGGTGTGATCCTGGGAATGGGAGCTGTCTGATGGTGTGATCCTGGGAGTAGGAGATGTCTGATGGTGTGACCCTGGGAGTGGGATCTGTCTGATGGTGTGAACCTGGGAGTGGGAGCTGTCTGATGGTGTGACACTGGGAGTAGGAGCTGTCTGATGGTGTAACACTGGAAATGAGAGCTGCCTGATGGTGTGACACTGGTAGTGGGAGCTGTCTGATGGTGTGACACTGTGAGTAGGAGCTGTCTGATGGTGTGACACTGGGAGTGGGAGCTGTCTGATGGTGTGACACTGTGAGTGGGATCTGTCTGATGGTGTGACACTGGGAGTGGGAGCTGTCTGATGGTGTGACACTGGGAGTGGGATCTGTCTGATAGTGTGACACTGGGAGTGGGAGCTGTCTGATGGTGTGACTTTGAGAATGGGATCTGTCTGATGGTGTGACACCAGGAATGGGAGCTGTCTGATGGTGTGACCTTGGGAGTAGGAACTGTCTGATGATGTGATCCTGGGAGTAGGAGCTGTCTGATGGTGTGATCCTGGGAATGAGAGCTATCTGATGGTGTGACCCTGGGAGTGAAACCATAGAAACCATAGAAACTAAAGCACAGAAACAGACCTTTTGGCCCTTCTTGGCTGTGCCGAACCATTTTCTGCCTAGTCCCACTGACCTGCACATGGACCATATCCCTCCATACACCTCTCATTTATGTATTTGTCCAATTTATTCTTAAGTGTTAATAAAGAACATTAATAAAGAGCTACCTCATCTGGCAGCTCATTCCATACTCCCACCACTGTCAGTATGAAGAAGGCCCCCCTAATGTTCCCTTTAAACTTTTCCCCCCTCACCCTTAGCTCATGTCCTCTGGTTTTTTTCTCCCCTTGCCTCAGTGGAAAAAGCCTGCTTGCATTCACTCTATCTATACCCATCATAGTTTTATATACCTCTATCAAATCTCCCCTCATCTTTTCTACGCTCCAGGGAATAAAGTCCTAACCTATTCAACCTTTCTCTGTAACTGAGTTTCTCAAGTCCTGGCAACATCCTTGTAAACCTTCTCTGCACTCTTTCAACCTTATTTATATCCTTCCTGTAATTTGGTGACCAAAACCGAACACAATACTCCAGATTTGGCCTCACCAATGCCTTATACAACCTCATCATAACATTCCAGCTCTTATACTCAATACTTTGATTAATAAAGGCCAATGTACCAAAAGCTCTCTTTACGACCCTATCTAATGTGACGCCACTTTTAGGGAATTTTGTATCTGTATTCCCAGATCCCTCTGTTCTACTGCACTCCTCAGTGCCTTACCATTAACCCTGTATGTTCTACCTTGGTTTGCCCTTCCAACGTGCAATACCTCACACTTATCTGTATTAAACTCCATCTGCCATTTTTCAGCCTATTTTTCCAGCTAGTCCAAGTCCCTCTGCAGGCTCTGAAAACCTTCCTCACTGTCTACTACATCTCCAATCTTTGTATCATCAGTAAATTTGCTGATGCAATTTACCACATTATCATCCAGATCATTGATATAGATGACAAATAACAATGGACCCAGCACTGACCCTTATGGCACACCACCAGTCACAGGTCTCCACTCAGAGAAGCAATTCTCTACCACCATTCTTTGGTTTCTTCCATTGAACCAATGTCTAATCCAATTTACCACCTCTCCATGTATACCTAGCGACTGAATTTTCCTAACTAACCTCCCATGCGGGACCTTGTCAAAAGCCTTACTGAAATCCGTGTAGACAATATCCAATGCCTTCCCTTCATCCACTTTCCTGGTAACCTCCTCAAAAAACTCCAATAGATTGGTCAAACATGACCTGCCACACACAAAGCCATGTTGACTCTCCCTAATAAGTCCTTGTCTATCCAAATGCTTGTAGATTCTGTCTCTTAGTACTCCCTCCAATAACTTACCTACTACCGACCTTAAACTCACTGGGCTATAATTTCCCGGATTACTTTTCGATCCTTTTTCAAACAACGAAACAACATGAGCCACTCTCCAATCCTCCAGGACCTCACCTGTAGACAGCGACATTTTAAATATTTCTGCCAGGGCCCCCGCAATTTCAACACTAGCCTTCTTCAAGGTCCGAGGGAACACTCTGTCAGGTCCCGGGAATTTATCCACTTTAATTTTCCTCAAGACAGCAAACACAACACTGGGAGTGGGTGATGTCTGATGGTGTGATCCTAGGAGTGGGATCTGTCTGATGGTGTGGCCCTAAGAATGGGATCTGTCTGATGGTGTGACCCTGGGAATGAGATGAATGGGAACTGTCTGATGGTGAGACTCCGGTAATGGGAGCTCTCTGATGGTGTGACACTGGGAATGGGAGCTGTCTGATGGTGTGACACTGGGAGTAGGATCTGTCTGATGGTGTGACACTGGGAGTGGGAGCTGTCTGATGGTGTGACACCGGTAGTGGGATCTCTATGATAGTGTGACACTGGGAATGGGAGCTGTCTGATGATGTGACACTAGGAGTGGGAGCTGTCTGATGGTGTGACACTGGTAGTGGGAGCTGTCTGATGGTGTGACACTGGGAGCTGTCTGATGTTCTGACACTGGGAGTGGGAGCTGTCTGATGGTGTGACGCTGGGAGTGGGAGCTGTCTGATGGTGTGACACTGGTAGTGGGAGCTGTCTGATGGTGCGACACTGGGAGTGGGAGCTGTCTGATGGTGTGCCACTGGGAGTGGGAGCTGTCTGATGGTGTGACACTCTGAGTGGGATATGTCTGATGGTGTGACACTGGGAGTGGGAGCTGTCTGATGGTGTGACACTGGGAGCTGTCTGATGTTCTGACACTGGGAGTGGGAGCTGTCTGATGGTGTGACACTGGTAGTGGGAGCTGTCTGATGGTGTGTCACTGGGCGTAGGAGCTGTCTGATGGTGTGACACTGGGAGTGGGAGCTGTCTGATGGTGTGACACTCTGAGTGGGATCTGTCTGATGGTGTGACCCTGGGAGTGGAATCTGTCTGATGCTGTGACCCTGGGAGTGGAAGCTGTCTGATGGTGTGACACTGGGAGTGGGAGCTGTCTGATGCTGTGACCTTGGGAGTAGGAGCTGTCTGATGGTGTGATCCTGGGAGTGGGATCATGTCTGATAATGTGACCCCGGGAATGGGAGCTGTCTGATGGTGTGACCCTGGAAATGTGTGCTGTCTGATGGTTTGACTCTGGGAATGCGAGCTGTCTGATGGTGTGACCCTGGGAATGAGATCTGTCTGATGGTGTGATCCTGGGAGTGGGTGATGTCTGATGGCATGATCCTGGGAGTGGGAGATGTCTGATGGTGTGTCCTCAGGTGTGGGAGCTGTCTGATGGTGTAACAGTGGGAGTGGGAACTCTCTGATGGTGTGACCCTGGGAGTGGGATCTGTCTGATGGTGTGAACCTGGGAGTGGGAGCTGTCTGATGGTGTGACACTGGAAATGAGAGCTGCCTGATGGTGTGACACTGGTAGTGGGAGCTGTCTGATGGTGTGACACTGTGAGTAGGAGCTGACTGATGGTGTGACACTGGGAGTGGGAGCTGTCTGATGGTGTGACACTGTGAGTGGGATCTGTCTGATGGTGTGACACTGGGAGTGGGAGCTGTCTGATGGTGTGACACTGGTAGTGGGAGCTGTCTGATGGTGTGCCACTGGGAGTAGGAGCTGTCTGATGGTGTGACACTGGGAGTGGGAGCTGTCTGATGGTGTGACACTGGTAGTGGGAGCTGTCTGATGGTGCGACACTGGGAGTGGGAGCTGTCTGATGGTGTGCCACTGGGAGTGGGAGCTGTCTGATGGTGTGACACTCTGAGTGGGATATGTCTGATGGTGTGACACTGGGAGTGGGAGCTGTCTGATGGTGTGACACTGGGAGCTGTCTGATGTTCTGACACTGGGAGTGGGAGCTGTCTGATGGTGTGACACTGGTAGTGGGAGCTGTCTGATGGTGTGTCACTGGGCGTAGGAGCTGTCTGATGGTGTGACACTGGGAGTGGGAGCTGTCTGATGGTGTGACACTCTGAGTGGGATCTGTCTGATGGTGTGACCCTGGGAGTGGAATCTGTCTGATGCTGTGACCCTGGGAGTGGAAGCTGTCTGATGGTGTGACACTGGGAGTGGGAGCTGTCTGATGCTGTGACCTTGGGAGTAGGAGCTGTCTGATGGTGTGATCCTGGGAGTGGGATCATGTCTGATAATGTGACCCCGGGAATGGGAGCTGTCTGATGGTGTGACCCTGGAAATGTGTGCTGTCTGATGGTTTGACTCTGGGAATGCGAGCTGTCTGATGGTGTGACCCTGGGAATGAGATCTGTCTGATGGTGTGATCCTGGGAGTGGGTGATGTCTGATGGCATGATCCTGGGAGTGGGAGATGTCTGATGGTGTGTCCTCAGGTGTGGGAGCTGTCTGATGGTGTAACAGTGGGAGTGGGAACTCTCTGATGGTGTGACCCTGGGAGTGGGATCTGTCTGATGGTGTGAACCTGGGAGTGGGAGCTGTCTGATGGTGTGACACTGGAAATGAGAGCTGCCTGATGGTGTGACACTGGTAGTGGGAGCTGTCTGATGGTGTGACACTGTGAGTAGGAGCTGACTGATGGTGTGACACTGGGAGTGGGAGCTGTCTGATGGTGTGACACTGTGAGTGGGATCTGTCTGATGGTGTGACACTGGGAGTGGGAGCTGTCTGATGGTGTGACACTGGTAGTGGGAGCTGTCTGATGGTGTGCCACTGGGAGTAGGAGCTGTCTGATGGTGTGACACTGGGAGTGGGAGCTGTCTGATGGTGTGACACACTGAGTGGGATCTGTCTGATGGTGTGACCCTGGGAGTGGAATCTGTCTGATGCTGTGACCCTGGGAGTGGGAGCTGTCTGACGGTGTGACACTGGGAGTGGGAGCTGTCTGATGCTGTGACCTTGGGAGTAGGAGCTGTCTGATGGTGTGATCCTGGGAGTGGGACCATGTCTGATAATGTGACCCCGGGAATGGGAGCTGTCTGATGGTGTGACCCTGGAAATGAGTGCTGTCTGATGGTTTGACTCTGGGAATGCGAGCTGTCTGATGGTGTGACCCCGAGAATGAGATCTGTCTTATGGTGTGGCCCTGGGAGTGCAAGCTGGCTGATAGGGTGACACTGGGAATGAGATCTGTCTGATGGTGTGATCCTGGGAGTGGGTGATGTCTGATGGCATTATCCTGGGAGTGGGAGATGTCTGATGGTGTGACCTCAGGTGTGGGAGCTGTCTGATGGTGTGATCCTGGGAATGGGAGCTGTCTGATGGTGTAACAGTGGGAGTGGGAACTCTCTGATGGTGTGACCCTGGGAGTGGGATCTGTCTGATGGTGTGAACCTGGGAGTGGGAGCTGTCTGATGGTGTAACACTGGAAATGGGAGCTGCCTGATGGTGTGACACTGGTAGTGGGAGCTGTCTGATGGTGTGACACTGTGAGTAGGAGCTGTCTGATGGTGTGACACTGGGAGTGGGAGCTGTCTGATGGTGTGACACTGTGAGTGGGATCTGTCTGATGGTGTGACACTGAGAGTGGGAGCTGTCTGATGGTGTGACACTGGGAGTGGGATCTGTCTGATAGTGTGACACTGGGAGTGGGAGCTGTCTGATGATGTGACTTTGAGAATGGGATCTGTCTGATGGTGTGACACCAGGAATGGGAGCTGTCTGATGGTGTGACCCTGGGAGTATGAACTGTCTGATGGTGTGATCCTGGGAATGAGAGCTATCTGATGGTGTGACCCTGGGAGTGGGAGCTGTCTGATGGTGTGACACTGTGAGTAGGAGCTGTCTGATGGTGTGACACTGGGAGTGTGAGCTGTCTGATGGTGTGACACTGTGAGTGGGATCTGTCTGATGGTGTGACACTGGGAGTGGGATCTGTCTGATAGTGTGACACTGGGAGTGGGAGCTGTCTGATGGTGTGACTTTGAGAATGGGATCTCTCTGATGGTGTGACACCAGGAATGGGAGCTGTCTGATGGTGTGACCCTGGGAGAGGAACTGTCTGATGATGTGATCCTGGGAGTAGGAGCTGTCTGATGGTGTGATCCTGGGAATGAGGGCTATCTGATGGTGTGACCCTGGGAGTAGGAGCTGTCTGATGGTGTGACCCTGGGAGTGAAACCATAGAAACCATAGAAACTAAAGCACAGAAACAGACCTTTTGGCCCTTCTTGGCTGTGCTGAACCATTTTCTGCCTAGTCCCACTGACCTGCACACGGACCATATCCCTCCATACACCTTTCATCTATGTATTTATCCAATTTATTCTTAAATGTTAATAAAGAACATTAATAAAGAGCTACCTCATCTGGCAGCTCATTCCATGCTCCCACCACTGTCTGTATGAAGAAGGCCCCCCTAATGTTCCCTTTAAACTTTTCCCCCCTCACCCTTAGCTCATGTCCTCTGGTTTTTTTCTCCCCTTGCCTCAGTGGAAAAAGCCTGCTTGCATTCACTCTATCTATACCCATCATAATTTTATATACCTCTATCAAATCTCCCCTCATTCTTCTACACTCCAGGAAATAAAGTCCTAACCTATTCAACCTTTCTCTGTAACTGAGTTTCTCAAGTCCTGGCAACATCCTTGTAAACCTTCTCTGCACTCTTTCAACCTTATTTATATCCTTCCTGTAATTTGGTGACCAAAACCGAACACAATACTCCAGATTCGGCCTCACCAATGCCTTATACAACCTCATCATAACATTCCAGCTCTTATACTCAATACTTTGATTAATAAAGGCCAATGTACCAAAAGCTCTCTTTACGACCCTATCTAATGTGACGCCACTTTTAGGGAATTTTGTATCTGTATTCCCAGATCCCTCTGTTCTACTGCACTCCTCAGTGCCTTACCATTAACCCTGTATGTTCTACCTTGGTTTGCCCTTCCAACGTGCAATACCTCACACTTATCTGTATTAAACTCCATCTGCCATTTTTCAGCCTATTTTTCCAGCTAGTCCAAGTCCCTCTGCAGGCTCTGAAAACCTTCCTCACTGTCTACTACATCTCCAATCTTTGTATCATCAGTAAATTTGCTGATGCAATTTACCACATTATCATCCAGATCATTGATATAGATGACAAATAACAATGGACCCAGCACTGACCCCTATGGCACACCACTAGTCACAGGTCTCCACTCAGAGAAGCAATTCTCTACCACCATTCTTTGGTTTCTTCCATTGAACCAATGTCTAATCCAATTTACCACCTCTCCATGTATACCTAGCGACTGAATTTTCGTAACTAACCTCCCATGCGGGACCTTGTCAAAAGCCTTACTGAAATCCATGTAGACAATATCCAATGCCTTCCCTTCATCCACTTTCCTGGTAACCTCCTCAAAAAACTCCAATAGATTGGTCAAACATGACCTGCCACGCACAAAGCCATGTTGACTCTCCCTAATAAGTCCTTGTCTATCCAAATGCTTGTAGATTCTGTCTCTTAGTACTCCCTCCAATAACTTACCTACTACCGACTTTAAACTCACTGGGCTATAATTTCCCGGATTACTTTTCGATCCTTTTTCAAACAACGAAACAACATGAGCCACTCTCCAATCCTCCAGGACCTCACCTGTAGACAGCGACATTTTAAATATTTCTGCCAGGGCCCCCGCAATTTCAACACTAGTCTCCTTCAAGGTCCGAGGGAACACTCTGTCAGGTCCCGGAAATTTATCCACTTTAATTTTCCTCAAGACAGCAAACACAACACTGGGAGTGGGTGATGTCTGATGGTGTGATCCTGGGAGTGGGATCTGTCTGATGGTGTGGCCCTAAGAATGGGATCTGTCTGATGGTGTGACCCTGGGAATGAGATGAATGGGAACTGTCTGATGGTGAGACTCCGGTAATGGGAGCTCTCTGATGGTGTGACACTGGGAATGGGAGCTGTCTGATGGTGTGACACCGGTAGTGGGATCTGTATGATAGTCTGACACTGGGAATGGGAGCTGTCTGATGATGTGACACTAGGAGTGGGAGCTGTCTGATGGTGTGACACTGGTAGTGGGAGCTGTCTGATGGTGTGACACTGGGAGCTGTCAGATGTTCTGACACTGGGAGTGGGAGCTGTCTGATGGTGTGACGCTGGGAGTGGGAGCTGTATGATGGTGTGACACTGGTAGTGGGAGCTGTCTGATGGTGCAACACTGGGAGTGGGAGCTGTCTGATGGTGTGCCACTGGGAGTAGGAGCTGTCTGATGGTGTGACACTGGGAGTGGGAGCTGTCTGATGGTGTGACACTCTGAGTGGGATCTGTCTGATGGTGTGACACTGGGAGTGGGAGCTGTCTGATTGTGTGACACTGGGAGCTGTCTGATGTTCTGACACTGGGAGTGGGAGCTGTCTGATGGTGTGCCACTGGTAGTGGGAGCTGTCTGATGGTGTGCCACTGGGAGTAGGAGCTGTCTGATGGTGTGACACTGGGAGTGGGTGATGTCTGATGGTGTGATCCTGGGAGTGGGAGATGCCTGATGGTGTGACCCCGAGAGTGGGAGCTGTCTGATGGTGTGATCCTGGGAATGGGAGCTGTCTGGTGGTGTAACAGTGGGAGTGGGAGATGTCTGATGATGTGACACTGGGAGTGGGAGCTCTCCGATGGTGTGACCCTGGGAGTAGGAGCTGGGTGATGGTGTGACTCTGGGAATGGGATCTGTCTGATGGTGTGACTCTGGGAATGGGAGCTGTCTGATGGTGTGACCCCGGTAATGCGAGCAGTCTGATTGTGTGACCCCGGGAATGGGATCTGTCTGATGGTGTAACACTGGGAATGGGAGCTGTCTGATGGAGTGACACTGGGAATGGGAGCTGTCTGATGGAGTGACACTGGGAGTAGGATTTGTCTGATGGTGTGACACTGGAAGTAGGAGCTGCCTGATGGTGTGATACTGGGAGTGGGAGCTGTCTGATGGTGTGACCCTGGAACTGGGAGCTGCCTGATGGTGTGGCATTGCAAATGAGACCTGTCTGATGGTGTGGGAGTAGGAGCTGTCTGATGGTGTGACACCGGGAGTGGGATCTGTCTGATGGTGTGACACCGGGAGTGGGATCTGTCTGATGGTGTGACCCCGGGAATGGGATCTGTCTGAAGGTGTGACCCTGGGAATGGGAGCCGTCTGATGGTGTGACACTGGGAATGGGATCTGTCTGAAGGTGTGACCCTGGGAATGGGAGCCGTCTGATGGTGTGACACTGGGAATGGGAGCTGTCTGATGGTGTGACTCTGGAAATGAGAGCTGTCTGATGGTGTGACCCTGGGAGAAGGAGCTGTCTTATGGTGTGATCCTGGGAGTGGGATCTGTCAGATAGTGTGACCCCGGGAATGGGAGCAGTCTGATGGTGTGACCCTGGGAATGGGATCTGTCTGATGGTGTGACACTGGGAATGGGAGCTATCTGATGATGTGACACTGGGAGTAGGATCTGTCTGATGGTGTGACGCTGGGAGTGGGAGATGTCTGATGGTGTGACACCGGTAGTGGGAGCTGATTGATGGTGTGACACTGGGAGTAGGAGCTGTCTGATGGTGTGATCCTGGGAGTGGGATCTGTCTGATAATGTGACCCCGGGAATGGGAGCTGTCTGATGGTGTGACCGCTGTAATGGGATCTGTCTGATGGTGGGACACTGCAAGTGGGATCTGTCTGATGGTGTGATGCTGGGAGTAGGCTGTCTGATGGTGTGACACTAGGAGTGGGAGATGTCTGATGGTATGACACCGGTAGTGGGAGCTGACTGATGGTGTGACACTGGGAGTGGGAGCTGTCTGATGGTGTGATCCTAGGAGTGGGATCTGTCTGATAATGTGACCCCGGGAATGGGAGCTGTCTGATGGTGTGACCCTACGAATGGGATCAGTCTGATGGTGTGACTCTGGGAATGGGGTTTGTCTGATGGTGTGACCCCTGTAATGGGATCTGTCTGATGGTGTGACACTGGGAGAGGAAGCTGTCTAATGGTGTGATCCCGGGAATGGGAGCTATCTGTTGGTGTGACCCTGGGAGTAGGAGCTGTCTGATCGTGTGGTCCTGGAAATGAGTGCTGTCTGATAGTTTGACTCTGGGAATGCGATCTGTCTGATGGTGTGACCCCGGGAATGAGATCTGTCTTACGGTGTAGCCCTGGGAGTGGGAGATGTCTGATGGTGTGACCCTGAGAGTGGGTGATGTCTGATGGTGTGATCCTGGGAGTAGTAGATGTCTGATGGTGTGACCCTGGGAGTGGGATCTGTCTGATGGTGTGAACCTGGGAGTGGGAGCTATCTGATGGTGTGACACTGGGAGTAGGAGCTGTCTGATGGTGTGACACTGGAAATGAGAGCTGCCTGATGGTGTGACACTGGTAGTGGGAGCTGTCTGATGGTGTGACACTGGGATTGGGAGCTGTCTGATGGTGTGACACTGGGAGTAGGAGCTGTCTGATGGTGTGACACTGGGAGTGGGAGCTGTCTGATGGTGTGACACTGTGAGTGGGATCTGTCTGATGGTGTGACACTGGGAGTGGTAGCTGTCTGATTGTGTGACACTGGGAGTAGGAGCTGCCTGATGGTGTGACACTGGAAATGAGAGCTGTCTGATGGTGTGACCCAGGGAATGGGATCTGTCTGATGGTGTGACACCAGGAATGGAAGCTGTCTGATGCTGTGACCCTGGGAGTAGGAACTGTCTGATGTTGTGATCCTGGGAGTAGGAGCTGTCTAATGGTGTTATCCCGGGAATGGGAGCTATCTGATGGTGTGACCCTGAGAGTAGGAGCTATCTGATGGTGTGACCCTGAGAGTGGGTGATGTCTGATGGTGTGAACCTGGGAGTGGGAGCTATCTGATGGTGTGACACTGGGAGTAGGAGCTGTCTGATGGTGTGATCCTGGGAGTAGGAGATGTCTGATGGTGTGACCCTGGGAGTGGGATCTGTCTGATGGTGTGAACCTGGGAGTGGGAGCTATCTGATGGTGTGACACTGGGAGTAGGAGCTGTCTGATGGTGTGACACTTGAAATGAGAGCTGCCTGATGGTGTGACACTGGTAGTGGGAGCTGTCTGATGGTGTGACACTGGGATTGGGAGCTGTCTGATGGTGTGACCCTGGGAGTAGGAGCTGTCTGATGGTGTGACACTGGGAGTGGGAGCTGTCTGATGGTGTGACACTGTGAGTGGGATCTGTCTGATGGTGTGACACTGGGAGTGGGAGCTGTCTGATTGTGTGACACTGGGAGTAGGAGCTGCCTGATGGTGTGACACTGGAAATGAGAGCTGTCTGATGGTGTGACCCAGGGAATGGGATCTGTCTGATGGTGTGACACCAGGAATGGAAGCTGTCTGATGCTGTGACCCTGGGAGTAGGAACTGTCTGATGTTGTGATCCTGGGAGTAGGAGCTGTCTAATGGTGTTATCCCGGGAATGGGAGCTATCTGATGGTGTGACCCTGAGAGTAGGAGCTATCTGATGGTGTGACCCTGAGAGTGAAACCATAGAAACCTTAGAAACTAAAGCACAGAAACAGACCTTTTGGCCCTTCTTGGCTGTGCCGAACTATTTTCTGCCTAGTCCCACTGACCTGCACACGGACAATATCCCTCCATACACCTCCCATCTATGTATCTATCCAATTTATTCTTAAATGTTAATAAAGAACCCACATTTGCTACCTCATCTGGCAGCTCATTCCATACTCCCACCACCCTCTGTGTGAAGAAGTCCCTCCCAATGTTCCCTTTAAACTTTTCCCCCCTCATCCTTAGCTCATGTCCTCTGGTTTTTTTCTCCCCTTGCCTCAGTGGAAAAAGCCTGCTTTCATTCACTCTATCTATATCCATCATAATTTTATATACCTCTATCAAATCTCCCCTCATTTTTCTATGCTCCAGGAAATAAAGTCCTAACCTATTCAACCTTTCTCTGTAACTGAGTTTCTCAAGTCCTGGCAACATCCTTGTAAACCTTCTCTGCACTCTTTCAACCTTATTTATATCCTTCCTATAATTTGGTGACCAAAACTGAACACAATACTCCAGATTCGGCCTCACCAATGCCTTATACAACCTCATCATAACATTCCAGCTCTTATACTCAATACTTTGATTAATAAAGGCCAATGTACCAAAAGCTCTCTTTACGACCCTATCTAATGTGACGCCACTTTTAGGGAATTTTGTATCTGTATTCCCAGATCCCTCTGTTCTACTGCACTCCTCAGTGCCTTACCATTAACCCTGTATGTTCTACCTTGGTTTGCCCTTCCAACGTGCAATACCTCACACTTGTCTGTATTAAACTCCATCTGCCATTTTTCAGCCTATTTTTCCAGCTAGTCCAAGTCCCTCTGCAGGCTCTGAAAACCTTCCTCACTGTCTACTACATCTCCAATCTTTGTATCATCAGTAAATTTGCTGATCCAATTTACCACATTATCATCCAGATCATTGATATAGATGACAAATAACAATGGACCCAGCACTGACCCCTATGGCGCACCACCAGTCACAGGCCTCCACTCAGAGAAGCAATTCTCTACCACCACTCTTTGGTTTCTTCCATTGAACCAATGTCTAATCCAATTTACCACCTCTCCATGTATACCTAGCAACTGAATTTTCCTAACTAACCTCCCATGCGGGATCTTGTCAAAGGCCTTACTGAAATCCATGCAGACAATATTCACTGCCTTCCCTTCATCCAGTTTCCTGGTAACCTCCTCAAAAAACTCCAATAGATTGGTCAAACATGACCTGCCATGCAATAAGCCATGTTGACTCTCCCTGTCTATCCAAATGCTTGTAGATTCTGTCTCTTAGTACTCCCTCCAATAACTTACCTACTACCGACGTTAAAGTCGCTGGTCTATGATTACCCAGATTACTTTTCGATCCTTTTTTAAACAACGGAACAACATGAGCCACTCTCCAATCCTCCGGCACCTTACCTGTAGACAGCAACGTTTTAAATATTTCTGCCAGGGCCCCTGCAATTTCAACACTAGTCTCCTTTAAGGTTCGAGGGAACACTCTGTCAGGTCCTGGGGTTTTATCCATTTTAATTTTCCTCAAGACATCAAGCACAACACTGGGAGTGGGTGATGTCTGATGGTGTGATCCTGGGAGTGGGATCTGTCTGATGGTGTGGCCCTGGGAATGGGATCTGTTTGATGGTGTTACCCTGGGAACGGGATTAATGGGATCTGTCTGATGGTGTGACCGTGGTAATGGGAGCTCTCTGATGGTGTGACACTGGGAATGGGAGCTGTCTGATGGTGTGACACTGGGAGTAGGATCTGTCTGATGGTGTGACGCTGGGAGTGGGAGCTGTCTGATGGTGTGACACCAGTAGTGGGATCTGTATGATGGTGTGACATTGGGAATGGGAGCTGTCTGATGGTGTGACACTGGGATTGGGAGCTGTCTGTTGGTGTGACACTGGTAGTGGGATCAGTCTGATGGTGTGACGCTGGTAGTGGGAGCTGTCTGATGTTGTGACACTGGTAGTAGGAGCTATCTGATGGTGTGACACTGGGAGTAGGAGCTCTCTGATGGTGTGACACTGGGAGTGGGAGCTGTCTGATGGTGTGACACTCTGAGTGGGATCTGTCTGATGGTGTGACACTGGGAGTGGGGTCTGTCTGATGGTGTGACCCTGGGAGTGGGATCTGTCTGATGGTGTGACACTGGAAATGAGAGCTGTCTGATGGTATGACCCTGGGAGTGCGATCTGCTGATAATGTGACCGTGGGAATGGGATCTGTCTGATGGTTTGACCCTGGGTATGGGAGCCGTGTGATGGTGTGACCCAGGGAATGGGATCTGTCTAATGCTGTGACTCTGGGAATGGGATCTGTCTGATGGTTTGACCCTGGGTATGGGAGCCATGTGATGGTGTGACCCAAGGAATGGGATCTGTCTAATGCTGTGACTCTGGGAATGGGATCTGTCTGATGGTGCGACACCAGGAATGGGAGCTGTCTGATGATGTGACCCTGGGAGTAGGAGCTGTCTGATGGTGTGACCCTGGGAATGGGATGAATGGGATCTGTCTGATGGTGTGACCCTGGTAATGGGAGCTCTCTGATGGTGTGTCACTGGGAATGGGAGCTTTCTGATGGTGTGACACTGGGAGTAGGATCTGTCTGATGGTGTGACACTGGGAGTGGGAGCCGTCTGATGGTGCGACACCGGTAGTGGGATCTGTATGATGGTGTGACACTGGTAGTGGGTGCTGTCTGATGGTGTGACACTGGGAGCTGTCTGATGTTCTGACTGTGAGTGGGAGCTGTCTGATGGTGTGATGCTGGGAGTGGGAGCTGTCTGATGGTGTGACCCTGGGAATGGGATCTGTCTGATGGTGTGGCCCTGGGAATGGGATCTGTCTAATGGTGTGACCTTGGGAAAGGGATGAATGGTGTCTGTCTGATGGTGAGACCCTGCGAATGTGAGCTGTCTGATGGTGTGGCCCAAGGAATGGGAGCTGTCTGATGGTGTGACTTGCTGAGAAAAGTATTTGGCTTTGTTGTTCTGTTGGGAGTGGTAATTTTGTGCTGAGAATATAAGACCTCCACTGATGAGTCCCCGTGGGAGTGAATGAGAGGTCCCTACCACTGCCTTTTAGCGAGGAGTGGAAACAATCCTAAATAAAAGCTGAAACTTAATCTTAAAGAAAATGCAGTTTGCCATATCTTCCTGTTGTGCATTTACATCTCCTGTATTTTCATAAAGATTCCTTTAATCATGTTCTCACTCTTTATCACTTACTGAACAGTTACCTTATCGCTGATGGTCGCTGGTATTTTACTGTATCAGCTTTGGACAATCAGAAACATATGTAAACTCACTGAGTAGAGGCGTCTAAAAGAATGGCAAAGTATCAGAATCAGAACCAGGTTTATTGTTACTGACAAAAATCATGAAGTTTGTTGTGTTGTGACACTCCTGTGCCTCCTTCCTGATGGCAGGAATGAGAAGGGGGCATGGCGGGATGGTGAAGGAGCTTAATGATGAATCACCTCCTTGAGGCACCACCTTTGAAAGAGGTATGGAGGCTTGTGCTTGTGACGGAGTTGGCTGAGGCTACAGCCCTCCGAAACCTCTTTCAATCCTGTGCCATTGGCGTCGGACGGTGATGCAAGCCCTCAGAATGCTCTCCATGGTACACCCGTAGAGGTTGGCAAGAGTCTTTGGTGACATACCAGATCTCCTCAGCTACTCATGAAGTATAGCTACTGGCAAGCCTTCTTCGTGATTGCATCAGTATGTTGGGCCCAGGTTCTATCCTCTGAGATGTTGACACCCAGAAACTTGAAACCGCTCCCCCTCTCCAGTGCTGACCCCTCAATGAGGACTGGCATGTGTTCTCTTCACTTCCCCTTTCTGAAGTCCATAACCAATTCCTAAAAAGGACAAATGGAGGGAGTAATGTTTCTGAAGGATGAGAACTTCGTCCTGGGAGCTATCCTAATCCCGGGAACTATTGACTGGAACAAGATCTCATACCCAAACTGACAGCAGGGATGTACAGACCGGGTGGAGCCTTTGTCCTCCGAAGTGCTGACTCCTCGTTCCCAGCTTCAGAATTACCGATGACTTGGACGAGTCATTTCTTTCCCACAACCTTTTACAATGGCAAGGACATCACTGGTGTGGGCTGTGGTTGTCACTGGCACTGCTGGTGGTTACTTGCCGCTGAACAGAAGGGTTTACTACTCTACCTCCAATGAAATATTCCTGACCTAGCTCACTCGAAAAAACAGCGGTCAACATGCTCACACTAAGTTTTCGTAAAGTGATGGCGATCGAGCAATACGTTCCACTGATGCTGGTAAGTGATCAGTATTGGTCAAAGAGCACCATTTTTTGAAGAAGTCCATGAGATATTTTGCATACACCTTAAGATATCGACATGACTTCTATTTAACATCTCATCCAAACTCTAGCCGTGCGGCATTGTCCTGGTGCAGCCGAGTTTACTGAGCTGTGTAGTGGGATGCATCTGCAGCTTAAGGAAGTACAACTGGGCCTGACCACTGCAACACAGATTCTCATGTTGCTGAGACTGGAAACTGGTTCTCACCAAAGTTAGTGCAGAGTTAACAGAATGGTGTCTATTGACAGGCTTAATTAAGCTTGAATGGATGTGTGGAGTCTGTGACAGAGCAGCGATTAATATACATCAGGACGCCCAGCAATTATTGACATGTCTCCGTGGCAGAATCATTATTCTAAGCAAACAAAGAGTGAGAGGCATAAACGGTGACCTTCTATTGGATATTGATTGATCCCAGTGCTCTCTGCCTCCCAAGTGTCTTCCAGCCAACAAGCTGTGAATGATGTAATAGACAGCCCAACTCTGCCAACCTGGCATCATCTGTACTGAACTCATCCAGCAAGCAGATGCAAGAGAAGGTGGGGGGGGAGTGGAGAGAGAGAGAGAGAGAGAGAGAGAGAGAGAGAGATCAAGTCAAAGGGAGGAAGTTGTATTGAGAGAGGAAGAGACACAGACAGAGACAGAAATAAGGTAAACTGGAGGAAGGGTCATACTGAGAGGGAGGGAGTAAGCGAGAGAGAGAGAGAGAGGGAGAGAGGGAGAGGGAGAGGGAGAGAGAGAGAAATATGATGAAGGGAAGGGAGTAAATAGGCAGATGGACACACACACACACACACACACACACACACACACACACACACACACACACAGTGGGCAGGCTGGAGAATTCCATTTTTTGTGACCAAGGCCTTTCTCGTAGCATTGATAGCATTAAATAGTATCTCTCAGCTTACATCTATACTGTTTATCTTGTTTCTTAGCCCAAGCACAGACGCATCACATCTCACTTTATTATACTGAAGGAAATACAGACAGTTATGCTATCCTGTCATCTCACTTTGCCCACTGAAGACAGAACACCGAACAGATAAATAAGCAGTTTAAAATGAGCCTGAATCAGGCTTGGCTTGCCCCAGGCTCTAGATGAGGTCAGTGGAGTTAAGGCCGGGGTTGGGATGAGGTCAGTGCAGCAGGGCCCTGAGTCGAGATGGCTTTGGTCGGGCTAGGCCAAGAGGGTTCAGATGGGACTAGGCATAGGTCTGAATGGCTGTGACACCATTGCCTTCACTCTGCATCCCAAACCTTGAGGGAACTATCAAACGTCCATGCACCTTATTGTCTATATTTTGTACTGTTGCTGTAGCTCTCAGTGACCTGTGTACATCAAACCTTAAACCTGTCACCTTCTCCTGACACCCTGTCCCCACATCAAACACTTCTGAATTGTTCTAATTTGTCTTTCTCACTCAGATGCAAGCCCAGTGGACATGTAGTTCAGTGAGGAAGAACAAAGGTTCAAAATCCAGCACACAGGATTCAGAGAACATGGACTGCACGTGATGGCTCAGAACTGAGAACTACCTGTAATGATCACTAGCCGTAGGTGGGTAATTCATTTACATGCAATGCCTAAGGTGACCTACAGGAGCAAGGATCCGTTCCGCTCCTGCTGCCTGTGTGGGCAAAGGAAATCATGTCTTCCAAGGTGAAACAGCACCAGAGAATGCTGGAAATATTCAACATCTGTACAGAGAGAGAGAGAAGCAGGGCCCACATTTCAGATCAACAACCTTTCTTCAGAACTGGGCAGACCTGACACAAACAGGAAAGGCAGGTTATCTGAAATTGTTGCATTCAGTATTGAAATTGATAAATGGTTTATTATTGTCAGTGAAAAAATTTTGTTTGCCTGGCATCCTGACAGATCACTCCATACAAAAGTTAATCAAGGTAGTACAAAACGAATAAAAAGCAGGATGAAAAATATCATTTTACATTTACAGAGAAGATGAAATGCACATGGAGAAAATGCGAAAGGCCACAACAAGGTAGACAGGGAGATCAAGAGTTCATCTTTTCCATTTAAACAATGTTCAAGAATCTCACAACAGCAGGATAGTGTTTGAGGTACAAGTTCTCAAACTTTTGCCTCATGGAAGAAGGGAAAAGAAAGAACGACATGGTTGGGAGAGGTTGGTCATTATATTGTCTGCTTTCCAAAGTCAACCGGGAGTATAGACAGAATTCTGTGGAGGGAAGCCTGGTTTGTGTGACTGGGCTGTGCAACTCTCTGCAGTTTCTTGTGGTCTCAGGCAAAGAAGTTAACATACCAAATTGTGATAATTCTGGATCTGAAGCTTTCTATAGTGCATCTGTAAGAAATTGTTGAGAATCATTGTGGACATGCTGAATTTCTTTAACCTTCTGAGGAAGTAAAATAGCTGGTGTGCTTTCTTAGCCATCACACTCATGTGGATGGACCAAGACAGCTTGGTGAGGTCTAGACCTAGGAATTGGAAACTCCCAACTTGAATTCCTATGAGTTAGCCAGCAAAGATATGAGGTGTTGTTCCTTGGGCTTGCATTGGGCTTTGTTGGAACTGTGTAAAAAGCCAAAGATAACATGAAATGAAGAGCTGAAACAGGGAAATGGAAGTTCAGGATTTATTTGGAGATTGAATGGAAAAGCTCTGCAAAGACAGTCTCCACAACCGGTCCTTTTCACAACAGCCGCATGAGATACCATATCTTCTTCCTTCCCACCAACCAGACTCCTTTCAGATTGATATACTTCCAAGATAGAGTATTCAGCATCCATAAACTGGTCGCTTCTACACTGCAGGAGCTAACTGTCAACTGGGTGGCCAGGTTTATAACTATATCATTTCTTAGCAGAGACTGAATCAAACAGAGCCACAACAAATGGTGTAACACAATCTAATTATGGAGAAGTAACTTTAAGACTCTGAAGTTCAACACCTTCAGCTTTGAATCTCTGACTAGCAAACAATGAATAGTTCAACACACTGAAATCAGCTCTGGCCTGCCTGCAGAATAGAGTTTGAACTTCATGCTGAGGAAGGAAGTTGAAGGTTAAAACCATAAAATGCAGAGAAGTAAAGACACCAACAGAGGCATATATTAACATGTACATTGTAAGGAAGACTAATTTGCTATCCATCTTACTGCTTTATTTCTTTCCCCTTCTTCCAGCTTACTTTAATTGAAAAGTTACACTTGACCAAGCTCAAAGGGTGATTGTGCAAGTAAAAAGGGATGTCCTTTTGGTGATAGAAACTGTATCCATGGCAACAAGAGCAGCAGAGAGACTTGCGGACAACTGTCCACTCCTCGAAATACTGAAGGAGGGGAAGTATTGAGTAGCAGCACACAGGGAAAATTGTGCCTGATGATTAAGCTGGTCTGCCATAAAAGCATAAGAAATGGTAGTTAATGTGGACCAGTCAGCTCCTTGAACCTGTTCTGGGCATCATGGCTGGGTTTCCACCACTGATCAACATTCCTGCAAAACCCCTACATCTGCAAAATCCTGTCCATCTCCATCTTCAATGTCCACAGGCAATCAGAAGGCAGTGCAAGGCTCCTTACAGACACAGACTAAAGGCTTTATACACATTTGACAACCAGAGGCCAATAGGAATGGCAGACAGAATTGATGAGCCAAACTAATAGTCCCTTCTGGTTGACCAATCAATGGTTTAATTGTGTCTCTTGTACAGTCCACCCTACAAATATTGAGTGGCAATATAATTACATTCTAACCACACATTAATACACTGCTGTCAGAGTCCAAGCCATCCACCTCACACAGTTTAACTTAAGGTTCTAATTTAAGGAATAAATGTCTCGTTGAACTTTTGCAGAGGTGCTGTCCTTCTCCTAGACAGAAGATCCCATTCTGACAGAGATGGGAAGTTAAGTTCCCTTACGACAAGTGTTTACTAAGGAGAAAAATTCATGTAAAAGAGAAGGCAATAGGAGCACTGAAGAAAAATTTAAGAGGATCCTTTATGTTAGGTTTGAGGTAGTGACGGATGAACAGCTGGACTAGTACAGCAGCAATGTGCTGAATGACATCCCTCATGAATAATCTCTTTTATGTTGCAGTTCCAAGTATTAGTGATTGGAACAGTACAGAGAGGAAATAGTACAAGGGGAGGATGGCAGGGGAGGTGCATGGCCTCGGTCGTGGCGAGACTAGGCCTCAAGCCGCGGCATCGCCTGTTTACAGCCTCCCAGGAGAGCGGCATCTGCACCCGAGGCATTGTGGCACAGTGCCCAAGCTGGAGTAAATATTGCCCCCAGTGTTTGCTCTACAGAATGCAAGTTGTATTGTGTTCGGCTGCAGATTTCTGCAGCATTCATGGACTCAAGGCCTTATATTACATTTTTGTGTGTGACTGTATTTTACTAATATCTTATATGTGCTTTATGTGCCTTGTGCTGTGTGTGTTTTGCATCTTGGCTCCAGAGTAACACTGTTTCATTGTCTGTATCCATGGGTATTCATGTCTGGTTGGATGACAATGAAACTTGAGCTTGAACTTGATATGGAGATGACATTACTCCACATCTACTCTTTGCTGTTTCAGCCCTGGGAGTGTTGGGACATTGGAGAAGGAACGTTCTTCTGTGCTGTCCTCCATGTGTGGCAGGACAATATTGAGGGAGTCTACTTTCTAAATAATATTTGCTACCTCTGCATGTGTGACAGGATTGTGAATAGAGTTTTATTCTGTACTTACTCTATTTCATTTAACTTGATCTACCCATTTATTTGGACAGTGTAGATGGAGATTTATTCCAACTTGAGCTGTCCCTAAATTGAGTATGTGTAATGAAACAGTCTAGAGGAAGTTAAATACTGTATCAAACCTGTTCAACCACTCTCACACTCATTGTACATTATGGCCAGTGATATACCACCTGTATTCACATCGACAGCTGCTGCTTGTGCAAGAACTGGTCCCAAACAGAAGTCCTGCAGAAACAACAATGGTTAAATAAGGAGTTTTTGAGGAAAGAGCTAAACACTGAACATTGTATTCAGAAGGCCTTTCTGCCCATTTACTGTTTACTGTAACAGTGCCCCACTCCCTTGCATATTTATTGTTTGCAGACTGCATTAAGGGATCCTGTGGGTTTAAAAACAGCAAAGGAGACAGAAATCATGTAGGTTTGGGGAGGTGTAGGATACAGACCCCTGGTCTACGTAAAGAGAAGGGGACAGACTAAGTGGGAAAATTAAGGACAAAGGAAGGAAAGGCATTAGAGAGAGAACCCTGTAAAGGAAAAGAGTGTGAACAAGTTGACATGTTTGTCTTTGTGTGTTTGTGTGTGTGAGGGAGAGCATATGTGAGTTTAAATGTTGTGTGTGTGTGTGTGTGTGTGTGTGACAGAGAGTGTAAAAGTGTTATAGAAACATAGAAACATAAAAAACCTACAGCACAATACAGGCCCTTCAGCCTACAAAGCTGTGCCGAAGCATCCTTACCTTAGAAATTGCCAAGGGTTACCCACAGCCTCTATTTTTCTAAGCTCCATATACCTGACCAGGAGTCTCTTAAAAGACCCTATTGTATCTGCCTCCACCACCATCACCGGCAGCCCATTCCACACGCTCACCACTCTCTGTGTAAAAAACTTACCCCGACATCTCCTCTGTACCTAATTCCAAGCACCTTAAAACTGTGCCCTCTCATGCTAGCCAATCCAGCCCTGGTAAAAAGCCTCTGACTATCCACACAATCAATGCCTCTCATCATCTTGTACAGTTCTATCAGGTCACCTCTCATCCTCCGTCACTCCAGGGAGAAAAGGCTGAGTTCACTCAACCTGTTCTCATAAGGCATGCTCCCCAATCCAGGCAACATCCTTGTAAATCTCCTCTGCACCCTTTCTATGGTTATTGAGAAAGTAAGGAGGCATGGGATGTGTTGAGTTGTGTGACAGTGTGTGTGAGTATGTGTGTGAGTGTGTGAAAGAATGTGTGTTTATGTGTAAGCGTGAGAGTGTGTGAGAGAATGTGAGTGTGTGTGAGTATATGAGCAAGTGTATGAATATGTGTGTGTGTGTGTGTGTGTGTGTGTGTGTGTGTCTCTCTCTCTCTACCCTCTGGTCCAGGGGTGGGTGCCCCGATCCCCTGTCCACCCTCCCTCCTCTCTGTGCGGTGCCACTGCGAGGGTGGAGGGTGTGTGGAGCTGTAGCTCCTGCCTCTGAGATGATGGATATGCTACTGGTGCATGGCACAGTGTCAGCGTGGAGCAGCTCTATCGAAAATCAATGGATCTCAGGCTTCTCCAGCGAGGATGAGTATGACGGAGGGCTCCAGGCTCCAGCAGAAGATTGATGAACCTCCCAGACTGTCACCAGAGTCTTTGCAAACAGGGTGCTGAAAGTCAAGACTTCAGCCTCACCGACTGAAGTGTCAGCTCATCAATGGAGTGCATGTTGTACTGAATTTTCTTCCAGACCCTTTGAAACTAACAGCACAGCAGTTTAGTGAAAATACCCCCAACACAGTGTGCTGATCCCCTGAAATTTGAAATCTGACACAGCCTGATAATACGGTTACAATGCTCTCTCCAATGGGTTAAGAACCCTGGCACACACTGAAGACCAGGAGCTCATCTGACCTTTAGTGTAGGGCAGACACAGAGTGTCTGAGGTGGAGGGGTGACCTGAACGATTCTGAAAGACATAGATAGGGCATATAACCTGATCCTTTTTTTCTGTAGTATGGGTGTCAATAACACAAGGGCATAGGTTTAAAGTGCGAAGAAGGATGCTGGAATTGATGGGTAAGATTTTTACACAGAGGGTAACTAATATCTTGAACCTGCTGCCAGAGGAGGTTCAAAGTTCAAAGTTCAATGTACATTTATTATTGAAGTATGTATATGTTATACAACCTTGAGATTTGCTTGCTTACGGGCAGCCACAGAACATGAAAGCCAAAAGAACCCATTAAAAAAAAGGCTGACCCAAGGTGCAGAGAGGAAGAAAAAAACAAATTGTGCAAACAATAAAAGTGAACAATTAGCATTTAGAACAAAAGTCAGTCCTCATACGAAAAGCCTGGAGAAGCCCACGCAGGTCTGCAGCCTCAGTTCAGCGCATAGCGGAGTAAAAATCATGGCGCCTGCAGACACAAAGCCCAGAGCAGCCTGTTGTGGAATCAGATACAAGCATTATAGTTCAGAAGCATTTAGTCATTAAATAGGTACGGCGTAGAGGAAGCGGTCCTAATGCAGACAAATATGATTATTGTAGATAAAGATTAGCATGGACTCGATGGGCTGAAGGGCCTGTTTCCATGCTGTATGATTCTATGAATCTATGGTGTAAATACTGAAGACCCGGTGCTCACCAGCACTTTGTCCTCAATACTAGTTAAACACAGCTTACAGTGCTCTTTCTTCCCTGTCAGCTTCCTCAACCACCATCAGTTGATCCAGCATTTTGGTCCTGACTGCAAATGGACAGAGTGTAACGCTGATACACAGTAAACAGGAGCGAATCACTCCTTTTTATTCCTATGTGTGCAGTTGCTGACATTAAGACCATCCAAGTGTCCTGCAGGAGGGCAACAACCTTCTCGTCTGCTGTCTGAGTACCTCAGTCAAGTACCGGAACATAGTTCACATTTTGAATCCAATCTGTGTACATCATTGTGAGCAATGATTGACTGAGGACAGATCAGTACAGTAATAAAGTGTGATTTGTACTTTGTTTAGTGTCAGCCAGATAATTTACTGTTGTCAGATGTTCAGATATACGCTGCCTGACAGCCCATTTTTACGTAATTATGTTTGTTTTTAGATCACTTGAGCTATTCCTGCGGAAAAATTGCATGTTTGATTCATTGGAAAGTGGGCAAAGAAGTGGCAGATGGAATACAGAATCGGATTCAGATTTATTACCACCAATACGTGATGTGAAATCTGCAGTGCGAAGACGTAAAATTACTATAAATTACAAAATAAATAAATAAAGCAAAACGAAAAGGAACAGCGAGGCGGTGCTCATGGGTTCATGAACCATTCAGAAATTTGATGACAGGGAGAAAAAGCTGTTGCTAAATTGGCGGGTGTGAGTCTTCAGGCTCCTGTACCTCTTCCTTAATGGCAGTAATGAGAAGAGAACGTGTCCAAGATGGTGAGGGTCATTAGTGTTGGATGCCGCCGTTCTGGAGCAATGCCTTCTGAAGATGTTCTCAGTGGTGGAAAGGGTTGTGCTCATGATGGAACTGGTTGAGCCAGTTGCAACCTAGCAGACTGGAGGCTCCATACCGAGCGGTGATGCAACCATTCAGAACGAACTCCACCGTACACCTACGCAAATTTGCAAGGATTTTTTAGGACATACCGTATCTTCTTAAACCCCTTGCAAAGGAGAGCCACTGATGTGCTTCTTCATGATTGTATCAAAGCATTGAGCTGAGGATAGATCCTCCAAGCTGTTGATACGTTGGCATTTGAAGCTGTTCACCCTTTGCACTGATGATCCCTCAATGTGGACTGGTGCGTGTTCTCTTCAGTTCCCCTTTTTCAAAGTCATAATCATTTCCGTGGTCTTGCTCACATTGATTCCAAGGCTATCTTGTGACACCACTCAACCAGCTGATCTATCTCATTCCTGTACACCTCCTTGCTGCCGTCTGAGATTCTGCACGCAACAGTGCAGCCTACCAACTACAGCTTAGGGAAGTGTAGGGTTATGCACTTTGCTAGGAAGAACAAAGGTTGGATTATTTTCTAAATGGGATGAAAATTCAGAAATCAGAGGCAAAACGGGATTTGGGAGTTCTATTTTAGGATTCCCTTAAGGTTAACTTTAAGGCTGAATCAGTAGTAAAGAAGGCAAATGCAATGTTCCATTCATTTCAAGAGAACTAGAATATAAAAGTTCGGATTTAATGCTGAGGTTTTATAAGGTATTGGTCATTCCACATTTGGAGTGGTATAAGAGACTTTGGGCCTCATATCTGGCATAGACAGCCAAGCTAGCCAAGGAACTTGGGTGTTTATAAGGAAGAAAATGATAGGTTCTTGATTAGTAGATGAATTAAGGCTTACAGAGAGGAAGAAGAATGTCTTGAGAAAAAGGTAGAGAAAATTGAATAAGCCAAATGCAATTCTTATATCTTATTGTGTGTGACCCTCCTCAGTGTGGTCTCCAAGATCACAACACTCCAGCCAATTGGATGATGTGGATATTACTTTGCCATGGGGGGCAGTGTGGTCAACAGCATCCTTATCGCTCTACTTCACAGTATGGCCTTCAAAGGGTAGTAACCCTGAAGGAATGTGATTTAGTGTCATGGGCTTGGTGTTTCAATCCCCCAGGGTCAAGATGGCATGAGCTATGGTCTCTGTTGAGATCGTGCTCACAGTTAGCTGTGTCTTGCATTTGTAGAGATGGTTTTGGGGACGGAGAGGTCAGATTAGGGTTCAGGGAATGGGATGTGGGGGAATTAGAGGACAGGCCAGAATCTCGTTCCCAATGCTACACTCGAAGACCAGCGATGTGGATATGGAACACCTGTGTTCGGATACCAGATCGGCAGACCATTGAGAACAAGAGCCCCCACCCCACCCCTCAGGTCAACAGGTTCCAGGATTGGAGTTCCATGTAGCAGGAGGCATGAGGGCTGATGGCTCCCTAGGTATGTGAGTTGGAGGGACCGGAGTTTGAGGCCTGGTGTTCTGGACCTTCATCCAGACTCCTCATTGGTGAGCCCTGGAGTCAATACAGAAGATCCAAGCCCAAAGGTCGATTAGAAATCCAGAAGTCTACAGAATCCTAGGTCTGTGATTCTACTGAGGAAGTTGAAGCCCAATGTTTGTGTATCCGTGAGTCTGCTGGAGGCCAGATTCAGCCTCCTCGGATTGGAGTGCTGTGTAAATGCGTAGAAAGGAGGAACGGGCTTGTTTTGTTGCTCATTGTGTTCTGTGTTGTTCCGCCGAGCACTGCGGTCATGCCATGTTGGTGCCCTGCTCCCATCTCACCATTAGGTTGCGTTGGTTGCTAACACAAATGGCATATATCACTTTATGTTTTGATGGACATGTGATCAATAAATCTGGATCTGAATCTGAATCTGCCCCTGTTATTACTCTAGACCATCTGTGGAATAAATGGCCTAACAAAGTCCTTCAGCAGAGGGAGTGAAGGGTGGGGGTCGCGGTGGTGCAGCTAGTCGAGCCGCAGCCTCACAATACGGGAGACGTGGGTTCGATCCTTACCTCAGGTCCTGTCTGTACGGAGTTTGTACATTCTCACTGTGATTGCATACGTTTCCTCCAGATGCTCCAGATTTCCCCACATCCTAACAACGCATGGGTTGGGAGATTAATTGGCCAATGCAAATCGCCCTACTATGTAAATGAATGGTGGAATCTGACATGGTTGATGCGATTGTGAGGAGCTTTCTGTCGGGTGAGTATAAATTGCTGGCTTAGGGTCAATACATACTGGGTGGTCTGAAGGGTTTCTTCCTGTACTGCATAATTTTATAACTTTCTGACTAAGACTACAGGTGTAAGGGTGTCCAGTGAAAGGCAAGGTGTTGAGGTGAGATGATGGGAGTTAGTTCCTGGGTTCTGAGAAAGAACAGAGGCCTGGAACCGACAGGCATTTCAGAAGCCTGGTAACCTAGTGTTTAACGTAACACTGTCAGCAGTTGGACGATCGGCTTTCAATTCCCATCACTATCTGTAAGGAATTTGTACGTGAGTGCGTGTGCTGTCTCCCACATTCCAAAGGTGTGTGTGTGTTTTATCCGTGTTAGTAGGGTGTAGGCGTGCTATGCTGGTGCTGGGAACTTGGCAACTCTCGCGGGCTGCCCTCAGCACATCCTCAGACTGTGTTGGTCACTGACACAACCAACACATTTCACCATATGTTTCGATGTACGTGACAAATATAGCTCATCTTTCAATCTCAACTTTAGACACCAGATCAGAATAGAAGGAAGCATCGTTGACCTTAAGGAGGAGGGAGTGGCCATGCACCAGAGGAGAAGTTATCAACACCTGACGTTCCAGAGTTGGTCTTGGTCGGCAGCTGGTTGATGCAAACTGGACCAGCTTTAAGGCCAGGAATACCAGGAACTGGGACCGGATATGGACTGAGAGCTCGGGAGGAGAGGGGAACTGGATATACAGTAGAGTGATATCAGGGCAGTGAGGGGAGTCAGTGAGGGCTATCGGTCGGGTGGGGGGATCAGTGATCTTGGGACAGTGAGGGGAGGGGAGGTAATGTCAAGATAGTGAGGGAGGATAGATGGTGAATTTGGGACAGTGAGGGGAAGGTCAGCACAGGTCTATGAAGGGGGGTGGGAATTAGTGATCTGAGACTACGGTGCATTTCCATTACAGCACAAAGCACAGTTTATGAAGTCTGAATGGATAGAGAGTGTAGGAAGGGACATTTGGATGGCTGGGGAAAGGCTGACAAGGGAGGAGCACTAACCAGTTCAATGGAGTCACTTCCATTCAAGTAAATGTTGTTCTCTATGGAATTCTTTTAGTGAGGGGGACCAGAGAGCTGTCTGATTTGCTTCCAAGTAGGTTTTGATGCCTGAAGATATCAGTGTCAATCCTTGTGTCAGATCTTATCTGAAGATAATTGTTGTGATGTGGCTGAAAGCTTGCTCTGCGATGTGGAGTTGTTCTGTACACTCCTTACTCGAGCGTCTCTCTCCATAGCCGAATCCTCCCTTCTCAGGCTCTTCCTTGCGGACCGGACTTGCTTCACAGTATAGTAGTAGTTCATAGTCATACTTTATTGATCCCGGGGGAAATTGGTTTTTGTTACAGTTGCACCATAGATAACAAATAGTAATAGAACCATAAATAGTTAAATAGTAATATGTAAATTATGCCAGTAAATTATGAAATAAGTCCAGGACCAGCCTATGATGGCCACAGGCAGGAATGACTTCCTATGACGCTCAGTGCTGCATCTCGGTGGAATGAGTCTCTGGCTGAATGTACTCCTGTGCCCACCCAGTACATTATGTAGTGGATGGGAGACATTGACCAAGATGGCATGCAACTTAGACAGCATCCTCTTTTCAGACACCACCGTCAGAGAGTCCAGTTCCATCCCCACAACATCACTCGCCTTATGAATGAGTTTGTTGATTCTGTTGGTGTCTGCTACCCTCAGCCTGCTGCCCCAGCACACAACAGCAAACATGATAGCACTGGCCACCACAGACTCGTAGAACATCCTCAGCATCGTCCGGCAGATGTTAAAGGACCTCAGTCTTCTCAGGAAATAGAGACGGCTCTGACCCTTCTTGTAGACAGCCTCAGTGTTCTTTGACCAGTCCAGTTTATTGTCAATTCGTATCCCCAGGTATTTGTAATCCTCCACCATGTCCACACTGACCCCCTGGATGGAAACAGGGGGCTCTCCTCAGGTCTACCACTAGCTCCTAGTCTTTTTCACATTAAGCTGCAGATAATTCTGCTCACACCAAGTGACAAAGTTTCCTACCGTAGCCCTGTACTCAGCCTCATCTCCGTTGCGGATGCATCCAGCTATGGCAGAGTCATCAGAAAACTTCTGAAGATGACAAGACTCTGTGCAGTAGTTGAAATCCGAGGTGTAAATGGTGAAGAGAAAGGGAGACAAGACAGTTCACTTCCTGTTCACTTCTGCGAGTTCTGAGGGACTGATAAGGCCAATATGGGATCCACACTGGGGCAGCAGGTGTTTGACGGGGCATGTAGGTGGGGTGATGAATGCCTTCTGTCGCTGATGCTGAGTTTCTGTGTGTATAGATTCGAGGTTCTCAATGCCGTCCCAGACATTCCTTTTCCATATTGAACGGTTACGTTCAATAACTGCTGAGAGTTTTGCACCTTCTCGGGGAGGCTTTCAGAATATTCCCAGCAACTGCAGATTTTTTTCCCATTTTCAGTTTCTCAGTTTGTCTCTCCGTCTCTCCTTTCTGTGTGCGTCTCTCTCTCCTGACCACTCACTAAGACACAGCTGTCTGCATTGTGAACCACCTACTGAAAGCTGGGCATACCAGACCGGTCTCCACTGGGACATGTTCCATGTCGGCTGCCTACATTCAAGGAGACGGCTGGGTGACTGTTCGGGAATGGGAAGCAGGAAAAACCAGGCAGAGATCCCACATCTGAACTCCCTGCACCGCCCTCTGGCACCAGCTGTGTATTAGTGTAAAGGCTATGAAACTGAGCTGGTAACCCAGAGGACTGAGTTAGCTCTCCAGGTCCCAGACTAGTAACCCAGTGGACCTGGTCTAATAACCCAGTGGGTCTGGACTAACTCTCCAGGTCCTGCAGCAGTAACCCATTGACTTGGGCTAGTAATGGACAGTCCTAGAATGGTCACCCGAAGGCCTGAACTAACAGTCCAAGGTCCTAAGTTCATGTCCTGTCACAGCAGCTGTGAACTTTAAATTAAGTGAATCTGAAATTTATCATTTGCTTGTTATGACCAGGTGATATAAAAACCCAGGTCATCTCTAATGCTCTTCATGTTACATACTATGACACAGAAGGAAGGCCATTCAGCCCACAATCACCATGCTGACTCACAGCAGAGCCATCCCCTCTCCTGCTTTCCCTTTAACACAACCTCTCTCGCATTTCTTTTCAGTTTGTTTATTTTGCCACTTTAGCTACACCGGGGCAGTTTACATTCCTGTTAACCAACCAGCCTGCATGTCTGAGGGCTATGGGAGCAGACCAGGGCACCCAGAGGAAACCCACATGGTCGCAGGGTGAAAGTGCAAACTCCACACTCGCTGTGTCCAAGCACAGAATCGAACCCGGCTCCCAGGCTGGTAATAGGAGGTGGCGGGGCTAATCACTGTGAATCCAGACGACTAAACAACCTCAAAAGGATCTAAGAATGCACTCGGGGTGACGTGGCAATTGTGAAAGGAGAACCGGTTTGAGGACCTTCTGATCCCCTACTGATGACCTCCTGACTGTTCATCCTCGACAGACCTCTCCCCACCACACCCCCCCAACAACTCCACTCCACCTACCCGTTCATTCCATCGTTCAGTATCAGCGGCTTGTACAGAGTTGTCTTCAGAGATCGCAGCAGCTGGGCTAAGTGCCAGCAGCTGTAAGAACTTGCAGCTCACCCGTCCTGAGACTGACAGTGTGAGGATCACATACAGCAATGCAGGGAACCCAGCAACGTTCTGCTACTAACCTCACGTGAAGTCCTCGCTCTACAGGCGAACTTCACAAACACCTTTGGGGTGATCAGCTGCATAGTAACGAGCCAGTGTTATACCGACAGTGGCTCACTGTCTCGCTGCACTTTAGTGAATCGAGCGCTGCCTGCATGCAGTTAGCATGTTTTCTCTCGGACCACTCAGGAGATTGTGTTTCCTCTCACGTCCTGGAGGCGTGTAAACTGGTAGATTAAATTTCCTCTAGTATGTAAGTGAGGGGTAGAAGCTAGTGGGAGTTGATGGGAATTGCAGAAAATAAAAAGTGGATTAATCTAGGATCAGTGTAAATGGGTGTTTGTTGGCTAGCACAGATTCAAAGGGCTGAAAGGCTTGAACCTCGCTCTCTATGACAGTGTTAATATCGTTCATAGAAACACACACATACAAAATGCTGGAGGAACTCAGCAGGTCGGGCAGCATCTATGGGAAAGAACAAGCAGTTGACGTTTCCAGCCAAGACCCTTCTTCTGGACCGGAAAGGAAAGGGAAAGAGGCCAGAATAAAAAGTGAGGGGGGGAGGGGAAGGAGGCTAACTGGAGGGTGACTGGTGAAGCCAAGTGAGTGGGAAAAATAAACTGCTGGAGAGGAAGGAATCATTCATTGATACTGTGTTTCTGAGCCAATCTATTTTAAGGCTATTGATTCAGAGATAAATATCAAGCAGAGAAGCAGGGAGCTCTCTTCTTTGAAATAGTGTCATGGAATCTTTACCGTTCACAATGGGGAGAGACAGACCTTAGTTTAACATTTCATTTCAAAGACGGCATCTTCTACAGCTCTGGGGAGTCACCCAGTGTTCAGGATCAAGATTCTCGCAGCCTCGGTGAAGCCACAAATTCAAAGTCAAGCTGTCTGTTATCTGCACAAGTGCACGTATGCACAGGTGCAATGAAAAGCTTACTTGCAGCAGCTTCACGGTATCAGACAAGCGGCATTCGCGGGAAAAATGTAAATTAAAAATAAACCATGTTTACAAGAAACAACGTATCTAGAGCAAAAAGAAATTCCAGGAATGTTGTTTTAAATTTACCATGGTCATTGGGAATTTGAATGCAAGACAACACTTTAAATTGACGTAAACCCAATTTGGTTCACGAATTGAAGGATAGATTTCTATCATCCTTACCCTGGAGTTAAGGCCTTTTCAAAGTTGCCCTTTGAAATGGCCAAAAAATAATAATAACTTAAACCGTTAGCTGTGAGTCACAAAGGATGCAGGAATTGTACTGCATGCACGTGCTTACATCAGGAATGAGTACAAGACAACTACAGAGCCTGCCTCTTTAACAGGACGCTCTCCAACTGCACCAGATATTCAATTTAACTTAAATTACTTTTGAAAAGGGGACTTTCTGTTTAATTTCCCTTGTGCTCCAGAACATGTGTAATAATAAAGTTTCAACCCATAGAATGTCACTGCTGGAGAAGTAAATAAACTCAGAGTGTAAAGGGTTAAATCTCTGTGCCATTAACTTTGTCGCTGCTGCAACCAGGAACTGAATTGCCCAGGTTTTCTGCTTCCAAACCAGATTGAAAAGTCGTCCTGAGATACATGGTAGGATTAAACTTAAATAAACAGTACTTCCAATAAAGCTCAGTCTCTAAGAGTTTGGACTTGTTCCTATTTCCACAACCCCCATACATCCCCTTTTCTGTAGCCAGTGGTACCCTATTCTGCCTGTGACCCTACATCCCACCTACTGAACTTCAGGAGCAAACATCCCAGGCCAGACACCCAGTCCATTGTCATCCTTCTCCTCTCAGCACCCACAGGGACACCAGCCAAGACAACCACCCCTTTGTCACCCTTCTCCTCTCAGCACCCACACAATTCCTGGCTGTTCCTCAGAATGTTTCATCTTCCTCCGCACTTTTGTCATATGGAGCTGGCTGGGAACAGACCCAAGTGCAAGACACAGACACTGAAGTACTAGGGACAGGACTAGGATACAGGGTGAGGACTAGGACATGGACACAAAAACCGGGAACCCGGAACAGGACTGGACAAGAGAGCTAGGAGCCTGGGCTTGGACTCGGAGCCAGAGACTGGACAAGGACCCAGTACCTGGGTCTTGCCTCTGGCTCGGACCCCAGAACTAGGCAAGGACGAGGCTTGGCAGGCAGGCAGAATGAGGCTGGAGTCTTCAGGCTTGAGGCTAGAGGCAAAGCTTGGCAGGAGGCAGGAGGCTGGAGTCTTCTGGCTTGAGGCTAGAGACGAGGCGAGGCTTGACAAGAGGCTAGAGACTTGATGCGAGGCTTGGCAAGAGGCTAGAGACTAGAGGCAAGGCTTGGCAGGAGGCTAGAGACTTGAGGCAAGGCTTGGCAGGAGGCTAGAGACTTGAGGCGAGGCTTGGCAGGAGGCAGGAGGCTGGAGTCTTCAGGCTTGAGGCTAGGCAGGGCGTGGTTCCCCTGGGCAGGGCGCAGTTCTCCTGGGCAGGGCGCGGATCACCACCCGACAGAGGCAAGGGACAGGAAGGGACAGAACCAACTGCAGGTAACGGCAAGACAGCCTGGCTTACCCAATGGAAGCAAGGGTTAGGAAGGGACAGAACGAACCGCAGGTAATGGCAAGACGGCCTGGCTTACCTGGGCGGAGGCAAGGGACAGGAAGGGAGCTAGGTACGGGGTGGCTCCAGGACAAGACTGCAGGCGAGACGAGGTGAGAGTTACCAGCAAGACAAGGCAAGGCTTCAGGCAAAGCAAGGCGAGACGAGAACTTCAGGCGAGGCAAGAGTTACCAATAAGACAAGGCAGGGCTTCAGGTGAGGAAACAGAAGGCAGAGGAAGGGATACAAGGAGTAAGGACAAGAACAATCCAGCAGCCACGCCCTGGTCTCTGAAGGTATTTATGCAGCCAGCCCCAACGAGCATCAGCTGCCTCAATTAGAGCTCAACAAGAACAGAAACAGGGTAGATAGGAAAATCTGGAGTAAGGGTCGATGGACCGGACCGTGAACGGGAATACGGACTTCACGGACCGGACCATGACAACTTTCTGTTCACCCAGATGACCTTTCCCCCTTCTTGACCACCCTATTCCTGCTATCATTGACACAAGTCAAATATTAGGGCACCAGCAAACCCCTGATCCACAAAGGTGGATTGGAGGCTCAGAGGCCAGACAGCTCTTGTGAATGTGCCTCAGATCCTTTGAAGCATGGCACCATGCCCCATCTGAGGCATAGTAAAGTGATAGATATTCACTGTCCCGGGGGGGGGGGGGTGCTCTTTTGCCAGGTTCAGCTTTCTAATACAGTAGCTGACACTTCTAGAGATCAAAGGGCTGTTTTTAAGTCAGTTACAATTCCAACTAATATTCTTTGTTTTGTTTCTTGTCATAAATGGGAGCCAGTCTTCAGTTCTTAATGTAATAAAGCTATAATCTGTCTAAAGTTAAAAGGACAGCTATGCAAACAAACAGCACTGTCACAGACTGCTGGCCCACAAGGTTGTTCAGGAGATTCAGTGTAAGACAATGGGGTTATGTTAATTGGGCCTGCATCAAACCAGACACAACGAGCTGAGTAATTTAGTTCAAGGAAGTTTGCAGACCAAATTAGTACTATCACTTAGCATATCAAATAGCTGATCTATCAATAGTTTCAAGATTTGTGTACTCAGAGATTCAGCTTCGCAGCATTAATTTTTGGTGTTTGGGATCTCTGTCACCAGAAGCTTTTAGACATCTGTGTGAAAAGGAATCTGAGGAAGTATCACATCTGTGTGAAGTCACCAAGAGGCCAAAAAAATTATAAATGTAAGAGAACAATCAGGCTAGTTAGGAACAGTCAAGGAGCATCACAAAGAAAGACAGAAAGACAAGAACTACAATCAATATCTCTGCCTTCAGTTTCTGGAACTGATGAATTGTTTATTAGCAATTCGTTGGTATGTCTTTTTAGCTTATAGGAATTGTAACTGTTTTGGAAATCTTTGGGTTTTAAAAATTATTTGTAATTTGGAAATCTTTTATAAAGTATAAATCCTTTGTAGGTTTTAAATATGTTTTAAGAATTTTAGCTAAATTTAAATAAGTATCATTAAAAATAATTTAACTGTGTTTGAACTATGTTGCTAGCTGGAAGTATCTTTTCCTTGGTAGAGAGGGGGGACTCACTGCTCAAATAGTGGGTATTGGCAGACAAACTCACTGTGGAGGATAAATGGGGAAGTGATCCAGCCTTTGAAGAGTTACAGGTACAGGTAGCTATCTATATCGGAAAGGGCTTAAGGTCTTTGTTTGAGTTTAGACCTTTACGCTCAGCAACCCAACAGCATCACAGTAGATGCAGTGTGATGTACACTGGACATGGTCACTGAATGATCCTCACGTCTCCTCCCACAGCTGGAGAGGACCAAAAGAATAAATAACGTGGAAGCCCTGGAAGTATCTGAGAGGATGTGTCGCATGTGCTTGGCAAGCTTTGCTCCACGTACCCCTGCTCTGGGATCTGTAGAAAGAGGCCTTTTGGACCATTTGGCCAGTGCTAACCAACATTACCATCTAAGTTCATCTCATTTGCCCAAGTCTGGTCCATATCCCTTTCTTATTTATAAACCTGCCCAAGGTGACACCGAGATGTAACCTCTGCTGGGCCACAGCTCAGGATTGTTGCTTTTTAAAATTGTTTTTTAGGTTTGCAAATATGGTTTTGGGAACAGAGAAAGGAGCTAGGGGCCAGGTTAGGTTTAGAGACAGGGATGTGGTAATTAATGAAATTAGAGGACAGGATGGAGCCTTAAGTTTCCACTCCACGTTGGAAGCCAGCTATGCGGACCTGGGGCATGTGCGGAATGAGCCTGGATGCCCGGCTTGATGGACACCACCTCCACCATCTCCCCCATCCTGGGACAGCAAGTTGTCAACAGGTGTTGGAGGTGGCTTCAGGAATTGGTGAGACTCAAGTGCGAGGACTAGTGTTCGGAGTCCTGTCATTGGTGAGTCCGGAATTCAATGTCTAGTTCGGTGATCAGCGCGTGCTTGGATCATTGTCAAAGATCGAGGCCCGAGGGTTGAATCGAACGTCCGCAAGGCAAGGCCCGTTGGCCGAAGCCAAGTCTGCGAAGCTCTGTGAGTCTGCTGGGGAAATAGAAGCCCAATACCTGCAGGTTTGAGTCCTAGCCTGCTGGACGCCTGTCCTGGGGTTAAAGGAATGTGTGGGCCTGAGTGGAATGGAGGAACGAGGCATGTTTGTACTGTTGTTGTTTCTGCTTGTGTTGTTCTGCTGAGCGTTGTGGGAATGCTCCGTTAACACTGGGATATGTGGCGACACTTGCGGGCTGCCCCCAGCACACCCTTGGCTGTGTTGGTTGTTGCTAACACAAATGACACACTTCACCGTATGTTTCGATGTACACATGATAAATTAACTTTAATCTTGGAAGCTGAGACAAATACATTAACAACCTTTTACCTGCCATTAATGTACCTGCCTCAACCTCTTCCGCTGGCAGGTCTCTCCATATAGTGACCATCCTCTGGGTGAAAATGTCACTCCTATTAACTATCCCCCTCTCACCGTAAACCTCTGCCTTCTTGTTCTTCATTCTGCAACCTAGAGAAAGAAGCTGCGTGCCTTCACCCTGCATTTGCCTCTCATGATGGTATACACCTCTGTGGGTTCAGCCTCCTTCTCCTGCACTCCAATACTGAATCCCACACTGCTCATTCCCTCAAGCCCTGACAACAGCTTCATGAATCTCTGCCACCAATGCTGGTTTCCACAACCCTGGACACCTTCAGAAAATTCTTATCCTATTTGGGTAGCCTTCAAGCTGTTGAAGAATATTGATCTCTCCTTCCGGTAAAATTATTTTCCCTCCCACTTCCTTCTTCTACTATTCTCCAATCTGGCCCTTACCTCTTCTCACTTGCCTTTCATCTCCCCCGGTACCTCTCTTTCTTCCTTTTCTCCCATGGTCCACTCTCCTCTCCTATCAGATTCTTTCCTCTCTGGTCCTTTCCCTTTCGTACCCACCTGGCTTCACCTATCATCTTCTTGCTGGTTCTCCTTCCCCTCCCAACTTATTATTCTGGCATCATTCCCCTTTCTTTCCAGTCCGGAAGAAGGGTCTCAGCCTGAAATGTCGTCTGTTTATTCACTTCCATAGATGCTGCCTGACCTGCTGAGCTCCTCCAGCATTTTGTGTGTGATCTTTGTGAATCACAACTACACTCTTTCCAGATCAATTGTATCTTTCTTATAACCGAGTGTCTAGAACTGAGCGCAACATTCCCAATCTGGCCTCACCCATCTTGGACAACTGTAACATCCCAGCTTCTATACTTGGTGCCCAGATTGATGAGGGTCAGCATACCAAAGGACTTTAGCACCTGATCTACCTGCGGCTGTTGTTCTGACATGAGATGTTACAAGGCTGTGCATTAACAGGGGGAATGTACTCACTGCTTCACGTTCATCTTCACCAACAAGAAGGTCCCTAAATCTGAAACCAGAACATGGGCTGTTGCTGCCGTCTACTGTCTGCTCTCACTATTACAGCTCTCATTGAAACAACACGCAGCACAGGACTGTACAGAATTAGAACAGGCCCTTTGGCCAATGGTATCCGAACTGAAAAGGATGTCAAATTAATCTAAATCTCTTCTGCCTGTACACAATCCATAGCACTTTAATCCCTGCACATTCAAATGGCAAACAGCTTCTTCAACACCACTGTTGTATATGCTCCCATCAGTAACCTTTGACAACCCGTTCCACATAGTGGAGGGAAATTGGGAGGAGGAGAAAGAGAAAAAGGGAGAGAGAGAGAGAGAGAGTAATAAACAGAAGCAGACAGGAGAGAGAGCGGGTTGTGTGTGGCACAGGTGGGGGAGGGGATTGGTGGGACAAGAGTTTAGTGCTAAAGGAACTCAGCTCGTCTAGCAGCATCCGTGGAGACAAAATTTCAGATTGTGACCCTGCGTCAGGACAATGTAGTCTGACGGGGCTGGCACAGTGGAGTAGTGGTCAACATGACAGTTTACAACACCAACAATCAGCAGCCTGGGTCCGGCTCCTGCCACGGTCTAATGGAGTCTGCACCTTCTCCCCATGACCGCGTGTTTCCTCTGGGTGCTTTGGTTTCCTCCCATGAGCAGGTTAGGGTTAATGATTTGTGGGGCATGATGTGCCGAAGCCAAAAGCATGGTGACCCCCTCCCCCAGTACATCCTCGGATTGTGTTGGCCGTTGACACAAGCAATGCATTTCAATGTACACGTGGCAAATAAAGCCAATCTTCAGACCTAATAATTGGGGCAGGATCTTGAGCTACACCCTCAACTATCCTTTGCAGGAGCTTTCACAGGTCTGCTTTGAATTGGTGAACTGGTTCACATTCAGATCAGAATGAACATGCCACAGTTGTCAGCGACTCCATCAAGATCTGCATGGACAAGTGCGTGACTTCGAGAATATACTGAGTCTTCACAAACCAACCAAGAGATTCATAGTCTTCTGAGATTCATAATCTGCTTCCTTCAAGACTGGCAAACCAGACCACTCCAAGAAATCCAGGTACGGCTCATGAAAGGTCATTGTGAGAGTGAAAAGGAAATTCTGAGTGAAGCTAGCGACAGAGTCAGATAAACAGCAGTTGTGGCAGGGTTTGCTTCCTGCTGCTTTCTACTTGGCCTTGGAGCACCTGGACTGCAGCGAGTGGCTGTGATGCTCTTCTCCCCAATGAGCTCGACACCTTTCACATGCGCTTTGAAAGAGAGAGTAACACTGAAAATTCCCACGGCGTCTGGTAACCCTGCGATCCCTCGACTTGAAGGCTAATGTTAGAAAACCCTTATAGAGGGTAAACCCCCGCAAATCATCAGGACCTGACGGTGTACGTGGCAGGGAACCGAAAACCTCTGATGAGCAGCTGGCTGGAATATTCGAGGACATCTCAAACCTCTCTCCGCAGTAGTGTGAGATTCCCACCTGCTTCAACAGGATGGGAATCATTCCAGTGCAAGGAGTTGCAGGATGAGCTGCCTCAGCGACAATCCCTGTACCTCTCATACCTACTGTGATGAAGTGCTCTTACAGGTTGGTTATGGCTAGAATCTACAAATCTACAGTGTAATGCAGTCTCACTCAGCCTTGGAGCACCTGGGGACAACAGCAAAACATATGTCAGGCTGCTGTTTATCAGCTACAGCTCAGAGTTCAACACTATCATTCTCACAGTATGACTCAACAAGCTTCAAATCTGGGCCTCTATACTTCCCTCTGCAATCTGATCCTTGTCGTCCTTATTAGGAGACCATAGTCAATGTGCATCAATCATACTGCCTCCTCACTGATCAAAACAGGCGTACCTCCAGAATGTGTGCTCAGCTCACTGCTCTACTCTCGCAATGTACATGACTGTGTGGCTGGGCACAGCTCAAATGTCATCTACAAATTCTCTGACGATACCACTGTTGTTGGCAGAACCTCAAATGGCAAAAGAGGAGGTGTACAGGAGTGAGGTAGATCAGCTTGTTGAGTGGTGTCACAACAACTACCTAGCACACAAGACCAAGGAACTGCTTGTGGGGTTCAGGAAGGGGAAGTCGCGAGAACACACACCAGTCCGCATTGAGGGGTCAGCATGAAGACCCACACTCAACTATTTTTCAAACAACTCTTCCCCCTTCAACATTAGATTTGGATTGGTCCATGAACCCCTGAATACTATATCATTGTTCAATTTTTAAACTATTTTTATATTTCTGTAATTTTTATAGATTGTTATGCCTTTGCTCCGTACTGCTGCTGCAAAACAACAAATTTCACGTCATATGTCAGTGATACTCAAAATGCTGGGGAAACTCAGCTGATCAAGCAGCACCTATAGAAGGAGAAGAACCGTTGACGTTTCAGGCTGAGATCCTTCCTCAGTCCTGATGAAAGGTCTCAAATCTTGGTCAGAAACATTGTCTGTTCATTTCCTTCCATTGATGCTGTTTTATTTGCTGAATTCCTCCAGTATGTTGTGTGTATTGTACAAGATTTCCAGTATCTATGGAATCTCTCTTGCCTCTATTGTCAGTGACAATAAATCTGATTCTGATTCTACTTCCACAGATGCTGCCCAACCCTCTGAAATTGTTGTTGTTCCATATTCCAACATATGCAGGCTCTCATATCCCCAAGAGTGCATTGAATCTGCCTGATCAGGTATCCCCATTTCCCCAACTTCCCTCCACGTCTTCTTTTCCCCATACTCCCTCACTCCCTCGTCCTTCCTTATCCCCATGGTAAATTGTCTGATGACCCCAACATTGATGTCACCACATCTGCTGGTGAGTACCCACCCCCCCCCCCCAGCCCTGCACTAACTGAGCAAAAGCTTCAGCCAAGCCAGTTTGGGCATTCAGGTCTCAGCCTCTGGGCCCCCATTGGATCAGAATCAGAATTAGGTTTTCTTATGTGACGTGATTTGTGTCCGTGGTACAGTGCAAAGGCATACAATTACTATCGATTTCAAAATAAATAAAAAGTGCAAAAAGGAAAAATGAGGTTGTTTACTAATGTGTTCATGACCACTCAGAATTCTGATGGTGGAGGGGCAGAAGATGTTCCTGAATCATTGAGTGATTAAGACGTCCAAAGCTTGGATTGTTCTTGCTTTCAGACCCGGGTTCTGCTGCTTCAATACACTACCAAACCCAGGCCCCATGGCCTCAAATTGTACTTGACCTTTCCAATTCGGCCTGGCACTTATATTGATCAAGCCTTGGGTCTTTCCATTGATCTCAGGCTTGGGCCTGGGGCCACCGGCAATCCTGCATTGCCTCCGTTCACCTCGTTTTGGTTCTACCGCATTGAATCGCCTCCAGGTCCACTCCAGCAATGGTCATACGTTAGCTCAGTCCGCGTTCTCAGAAAGTGGCAGAAGGTTGTAAACTCAAGCCAGCTCCATCATTGGCCTCCCGACATTCAGAACATCTTCAAAATGCAGTGCCTCAAGAGGGCAACATCCATCGTTAAGTATCCTCACCATTATGGACATGCCCTCATTTTCACTGAGAGGGAGGAGGTAAAAGAGCCTTAAGACACACACTCAACATTTTGGGAACAGCTTCTACCCCTCCACTGTTGGATTTCAAAACGGACCACGAACACTACCTCACTTTTTGCTCTCTTTTTGAATTACTTATTTAGTATTGTAACTGATAGTAATTTGTTAATATATTTGTAATGCTCTGGTTAAGATTTTTACTTCAAATGCTGTAGGGTATTCTGTAGATTCTACAGATTTCTGTAGAAGCAGTGTGTCCTGCTGATAACGTGTTTGGGTTTCATCTAAATGGTGTTCAATTTAGGAATGATGTGTCAGCCAATCAGGTTGGTGAATTAGGGGAAGGTTCTGAAGAAAGCTGGGTGGAGAGAGATTTGTGATGGACACTGGTGGGGTTTGTGGTCTTTTTGACAGGAGATGCTGCGAGGAGAAGATTGGGAGAGACGACCGTAGGATTTGATCTGACAGGAAGACGTGATTACGAGAAGTGCTTTGCGAGTCAAGGAGTCCAAGATGGGAAGTTCTACCGGTGATCGGTGATGAGAATTCAGTGCCGTGAGTGACCGTCATGCCCACCTTTTGGACAATACAGACTCCAATGATGTGCACTGGTTTAGACTGGTTTAACTGTAATGGGCCTTTTTATTTATTTTCTTTTTTTTCTCTTAATAACTGTTTGGTAAAGCTGAAATTAGTAAAAACACTTTCCTTGTAATTGTATGCGGTGTATGATCTGTTATTTCTTGCCAGTGGGTAATTGTGTATAGGCAGTATTTTCGCAGCATTCACTCAAACCGGGGTTCCGTTAATCAAAGCATCACGCTTATCCTGTTTGGTTGGAACAAATCATACCAACTGTGGACGTATGTTGTTTAAGAAAGGTGGTCTTCTCACCACTGAGACCGGTGACTGCGAGCAGAGCTGGCTAACGAGCCAAATTTGCATAGGAGCTCGGTGAGGTGGATGGGGGGGGGGGGTACATCTGTGGGGTTATCTGGTGATTTGCTGAATGCTGTGTAATTGCTGTAGAATTGATTAAGCAGTTTGTGTGTTTAAACTAGTGTTGAGGAAAGTGATTAAGGTGCTTTATTATGGACACCGCAGGGATTAAATTTTGGTGCGGTTCAAGGAGATTACCCATAAATAAAGCTCATGTTCTGAGTGGGGTGAATATCCGCAGCCCAGATGAATTGCTGATTATAGAGTGCCAAGTTCAAGGTGAGCACTGACAACAATCCACTGACTTTTATCCCGGCCTCGGCAAAGTTGGATTCCACAGGTCATCGTTAGCTGGCAGCATTGTCTGCTTACGATTTCAGACTGAAATATGTGCCGGAGAGCCAGAACACTGACGTGGACGCGTTGTCGCGATGTTCGCATGATGTGCTGGAAATGGACGGAGAGTGGGACAGCGTTCCTGCCTCTGGCCTTAAAGCAACGTGGCAGTTTTACACTGCAGGGAAATCAGAGGCAGGGCTTGGCAGGATAGAGCTGTGGATCATTTGGGGGCTCTGGTTGTGCTATTCCACAAGCTTATTGCAGCTTGACCGCTCTGGATACAAAGCAGTTGCCTGCCTTGAGTCCAGCGGAATTGGCAGCTGCCCAGCGAGATGACCCTTGGCAGGTGCCATTTGGCCAGCCGATGCAGAAGGAGATATGGTCCACGATGAAAAGACAAAATACCCTACCGTACCGCTACTGATGAGAGAATGGAGCAAACCGGAGTAGAGGAAACAGGTTTTATACAGGGTCACGTCTCCAGACGGGCTGCAATGTTCCCAGTTGGTTTTGCCTGAGAAGTATTGGAGAATTGTGTCAAAGTTACTTCATGATGAATCAGGTCATTTGGGGTCTGACAAAACTGATGGATTGGTCAGAGATCTGCTCTATTGGCCCCAAATAAAGACTGAGGTTGAAGAATACTGTAAGTCGTGCATCCAATGCGTTCGGAGGAAGACACTGCCTACGAGAGTTGCTCCATTATCCCATTTACAGAGTAGGGGACCACATGATTTCGTGTGTATGGATTTCCTCTCTATGGAGCCTGATTCCAGAAACGCTGCAAATGTCTTGGTCATCACTGATCACTACGTCAGGTATGCCCGAGCTTTCCCACAAAGGATCGGAGAGTATCCACAGTTGCTGAAGTGTTATGGGACAAGTATTTTGTTCATTATAGCCTCCCAAAAAGAATACACAGTGATCAGGGAAGGGATTTTGAGAGTCGGCTCATACACAAGTTACTAGGCATACTTGGAGTTGAGAAGTCGAGGACCATACCCTATCGTCCTCAGGGTGATCCCCAGCATGAAAAGTTCAACCAGACATTGTCAGTCATGCTTAGACCCCTGGATATCAGCAAAACGAACAAATGGAGTCGGCATACTGGGCATCTGTCCACTGCTACATCTGTACACAGAATGAAGCTACAGTACCAGACACTCACCATACTATCTGATGTTCGGGTGTAGGGGAGATTGCTGTAGATCTCTGTTTTGGAGCCAGCGGTGAAGACTTGCCACAGAAGACGTATCTTAAGCATGTGTCTGACGTGAAGAAAGAACTGCAAAAGGCTTATGAGCAGGCAGCCGATTCTGCTACCAAGCAAAGTCAAGGAAACAGTATGATCAAAAGATTAGGTTCTCTCAAGTGGTGCCTTGAGACAGAGTTTTAACAAGGGATTTGGGGAGCATAGGTTGGCTAACTGCTGAGTGGCTGTTCCTTACGTAGCGGAGAGTCAGATGCCAAATGTACCAGTTTTCTGGGTGAAGCCAGAAGATGGGAATAGCCCCGTCAAAATTCTCCCTCGGAATCACTTTTGACCCCGAGGGCAGGAGGTACATGATGACCCAGAGCCTGATCTGTGCAGAAGGAGGAGAACAGAAAGGCGATCAGCAGAAAGATCTGAGAAGGACCCAACCACCAAATGCTGTACGGACTCAGAGGATGTGGAAATGGGGGTGTGGTGTACGTTACCTTATGCAAACTCCTCAAGAGTTGATGAAGAGATTCCTGAATCTCCCAACCCTGACTCAGATGTAGTGGGGTGGGGGATCTAGCAGTGAAAAGGCTGACACAATGCTAGACAGTGAAGGGAACCTAGGCTCCATGTAATTGGGGATGAAGCTGAGCTCAGTCAGGTGACACGGGAACCTGACTTGCAGGAAGACATGAGCGATGGACAGGGGGAGGCTTCCCCAGGTAAACAGTAAGAAGCCCTGAGGCTGAAGAGGCTGAAGATGAGATAAGAAGGCTTCAGAGAGTCAGGAAACCCCCAGATAGGCTGACATATGACCCACCAGGGAAATAGAGTGTTGCATCTATCCCCAAAATTAGATATGTTACTGCTATTTACAAACGGGTTGTGAGTCCTGAAATCATGAATTTCCTTTCAATACTGTGTTATTAATAATAAATAAAAATTTCAAAGTTATGAAGACTTAACTTTTTTGGGGGGGAGGGGAGAATTAAGATTAAGATTTTTACTGTTAATACTGTAGGGTATTTCACTTAGTAACTTTCTGTAAAAGCAGTGGGTCCTGCTGATAGCACGTTTGGGTTTCGGCTAAAGATAAGGGGAAATGACGTTCACCTTAGGAATGTTGTGTCAGCCAATCAGGATGGTGGAATTGAGAAAAGGTTCTAGAGAAAGCAGGGCGGAGAGGGATTTCTGACAGACACTGGTGGGGTTTGTGTTTTTTTTGTCAGGAGATATAGAGAGGAGAAGATCAGGAGAGATGACTATAGGATTCGATCGAACATGAGGACACAATTGCAAGGAGTGCTTCGTGAGTCAAAGGAGTCCAAGATGGAAAGTTCTATCGGTGATAGGTGATGAGAATTCAGCATCATAAGTAATGGTTATACCCAGCTTTTGGACAATATGAGCTCATTTAGACTGGTTTAATTACAATGGGCCCTTTTATTTTTCTGATAATTGGTTGATTAAGCTGAAATTAGTAACGACACTTTCTTTATGATTGTATGTGGTGTACAATCTGTTATTTCTTGCCAAAAGATAATTGTGTTTGGGCAGTATTCACTCAAATCAGGGTTCCATTAATCAAAACATCCCAACTTTTCTGTTTGGTTGCATCTAAATCATACTGACCCTAAACCTGTACTGTTTATGAAAGGTGGTCTTCTCACCACTGAGGCCAGTGACTGTTAGCAGAGCCGGCTAGCGAGCCAAGTTTGTATAGGAGCTCGGTGGGGGTGGGTGGGGGTACATATTACACTGTACAGCTCCCACAAAACAACAAATTTCACGACATATATCAGTGGTTATGAACTTGATCCTGATTCCCCTGCGCCACTCCAGTTTCACTTCCTTCCTTATAACAAACACAGTTTGAAACTCCTAACAGTAGCTGTTAAGCATTCTACGATATGCAAAAGAGATTATGGCTGCCACCATAGAATTGCAAGACCTTCTTTCTGCCAAGAATAAGTGACTGTAGGGCGAGACAGCTGAGGTTCACTCCTGGCTCTCGTGTTGACGGAGTGCCCCCTCGCTGACTGTGAGGCCGGCTCTGACATCCTCACCACCAGGTGGCAGCACCAGATCACACTTTCTCACAACCTGCGGCTCCCTCAGTGCCTCAGGGTCTTCGGCTCTTGCAGGCCAACCCACGGAAACATTTGCCTTCCTTTGCAGTTTGAGAAAATGAAGCAGTCTTCGGCAAAACTGATGAGGAAGGAACTGACAGGGTAACATTTGACGAGATTGAGAGATGATTTTATAGAGCTGTGTATGAGAAGAGCCACAGAACAGGCTTTTACCAATGAATCTCTGTTTCAAGGCTTGTCCCTTTGTTACTTTATTATGATTATGAGGACACGCAGTCCCTTTTTATTGTCATTTAGTAATGCATGCATTAAGAAATGATAAAAATGGTTTTCCAGAATGATGTCACAAAAATACATGACAAACCGACTTAAAAACTAACAGAAACCACATAATTATAACATATAGTTACAACAGTGCAAAGCAATACCGTAATTTGATAAGAACAGACCATGGCACAGTAAAAATCTCAGAGTCTCTCGAAAGTCGCATCATCTCACACAGGCGGTAAACCTCCAGTGCTGCCAACTTGCCGATGTAGCATCCCGGAAGCATCCGACCACAGTCCGACTCCGAGTCCGTCCAAAAAACTCCGAGCCTCCGACCACCTATTTGACACCGACGCACCGAGCACCATCTCTGCCGAGTGTTTGGACCCCGGCCCCAGCAACAGGCGATACGCAAAGCCGAGGAATTGGGGTCTCCGGAGATTCTTGATCGCACAGTAGCAGCGGCAGTGAAACAGGCATTTCAGAAGTTTTTTCAGATGTTCCTCTGTGCTTCACGGCTGTCCCCATCAAATCCAGATTGTGTATGGCACCCCTAGTAACACATATCGATATTCATTCGGAACAGCCGCGTGCGTTGTGTCACGCCGCCATCTTCTCCCTCCCTCCTTTACAATAAAAACTCTACCGTGTAGTATCAGTGAGAAGCCTACAGCTAGAAAATAGAAACTTTACCATTCCTCTAGCACAACTTTTCTGGAGGTAGCGTAGATGAACAGTTAAAAGGAAGCAAGGATCCTATTCACGTACCTGCCAGGATTGTGCAATGTGCCCATCGTCACCAAACAGCGAGGACGTGCTCTAATTAAATGCGTTAACCCAGTCATCGGGTTTCTCAGCTGTACAAGTAATAACATCCATTTAAAGCACTTCTAACACTGCAAACCTGTCCCAAGGGGAGCTCGCGTCACAAAATTAGATTGAACAGTGGGAGAAGCTGTTAGGGCAATGAGCTAAAGCTGATAAGAGAGATAGAAAGGTTATCTCCAGACACCCTGTTCTCGCTGTGGGCAGCTTGGTAGTGTAGCTGTACTCTCAGTGTTTTACACCACCAGTGATCTCCAGTCAGGGTGTCCCTGTTCTCGCTGTGGGCAGCTTGGTAGTGTAGCTGTACTCTCAGTGCTTTGCACCACCAGTGATCTCCAGTCAGGGTGTCCCTGTTCTCGCTGTGGGCAGCTTGGTAGTGTAGCTGTACTCTCAGTGCTTTGCACCACCAGTGATCTCCAGTCAGGGTGTTCCATTCCACCAGCTGCCTGTCAGGAGCTTGTACGTTCTCTCCGTGACCCCATGGGTTTCCACGGGTGCTCCAATATCCTCCCACCTTCCAAAGACGTACAATCAGGGTTAGGGTTTGTGAGTTGTGAGCATGCTATGTTGGCATTGTGACACTTGCGGCTACTGTCAGCCCATATTCATTGGCACATCAACACATTATACTTATGCTTCTACATTTCAGTGTACATGTGACAAATAAAACTCATCTTTATCTTATTCTTGATTGTAAATTCTTGGGGTTATAAATAAAACTCAGTTAATCTGGAACACTTGTGACTTTGGATTTGGACCTGCTGATTTTCTAGACTATTGGATGTTATGTACTTAGTACTGCAAGGCACTTTAAAAGCTACACAGTGCTGTAATAAAGGTAACAATGCCTCAAACTTACTGTAATGGGTTTTCCCAATTCCAGCAAAGGCACACGTAGACATTGGATTCATCCCACACGCACAGCACGTGCCCATTGCCATGTCACGGTAAAACGGTTAATCTACTACTCTGGCAGCTCTCGACCAGCAGATTTTCCAGACTATTGGATATCAATAGCCTAACACGTTACTAGTTCATATTTTAAGACTCCACACAGTATATTTTTGGTGAACTGGTAAGTTTAATGGAAACTGCAAACATCAGTTGGTGAGCCAGATGACACATGATCAGGATTTCTGAATGGTCGCAGAGTGGCTGACTTGCTATACATTCTGAGCCCTCTCTGTATTTACGTCAAACCATATTTCACAGCAATTCATACTGGCACTGCCCAAGACCTTGCACTCAGCTTCAGCAAGGCCAAGACCAAGGAATTGATTGTGAACTTCAGGAAGGGGAAGTTAGAAGAACACCCACCAATCCACATTGAGGGAGCAGCAGTGGAAAAGGTGAGCAAATTCAAGTTCTGGGCATCAGCATCTCAGGGGCTCTCTCCCAGGTCCAACATATTGATGCAATCATGAAGAAGGCACACTAGTGACTATACTTCATTAGAAGTTCAAAGAGATTTGGTAGGTCAGCAAAGTCTCTAGCAAGCTTCTACAGATGTACCATGAAGGACAATCTGGTTGGTTGCATCACTGCCTTGTACGAAGACTCCAATGCTCAGGATTAGAAGAGGTTGTGGAGGGTTGTACAGCCTCACAGGCATAACACTCCCCACCATCAAGGAGATCTTGAAAAGGCATGGCCTCAAGACGGTAGTGTCCATCATTAAGGACAACTAGCACCCAGGACAAGTCCTCTTCTCATTACTACAATACAGGAGACTGAAGTCCCACACTTAACTTTTAGGAAGAGCATTTTCCCCTCCACCATGGATTTCTGAACGGTCCATGTAATGTATTTAATATTTCAGTGATAATAGAGTGATATTGTAAGAATATTGCTTGATTAAGCATTCTTTGTTTTTTACATAATTCTTTGCAGGTTACATGAAAGAAGTTAGCGAACGGCATACGGCATTACGCCAGCACGTCATATGTGAGGCCTCACTGAAGGACGGGGAACTAAGTACACAACTATCCTGGGCTCCCGTGTTTCTCTTTCAATTAGTCTCGGAGGTTACAAAACATAACAGGCCATGAGCCCCTAAACGATGCCTCATTATTCATCTTTTGCACGTCCTTTGATATTGTTCTCTAACTTATAACAATTTTTTATATCTTGCACTGTACTGCTGCCACAAAACAACAAATTTCACTGCTATTGGAGATGTTAAGAACTCAGTGTTGGTTTAATAGCTCATTATGTTAAGCAACTCTTTACAATCTCAATCAGCTAATTCCATTGAAGTATTACTCCCTGTAACCTTCAGCACCACTAACGGGCACAAACCTCTTTAGTCCTGTACTTTAACACCAAACATCCTGTGATCCCTTGGAGTAGTCTGTTCCCACATCTACAGGGACTCTATTTTGTCTGCCGTTCTTCTGCAAGCTGCTAAGTTTGTGCCCCTGAATCCTACCTTCTTTTGCTTCTATCTTCTTCATCTTGTCCAACAATTGATGGATTTGGTGAATGAGTCCATTGTTATCCACTATTGTGAAATAATCTAGAATAAATTCTGAGTTTATCAGCAATCTGTGTGGTTGATGTATGGCTTTAACTCAAATTATGATCCTGAAGTTAACACTTGTTAGCAGCTGTTGAAGGCAAAACCAGGCTTGGTGGAACCATGGCTCTTACTTATGTGGGGCATAAACTTTGTTGACTGCAGGCCAGAGGGGTTCAGTGAAGGGTAACAGATGATTAAGTTCTAGTAGTTACATGGTGTTATGTGGTCGTGTCACCCTGTTTATTTCCTCAGGTGCATGTAAAGTCTGTGTTTGCTTCTCTGGATAATGCCGAATCTTCAGCTTCAGCCTGGTTGAATGCTTATTTAAATGTCCTCTTGGTCCCGGATGGCATGCTGGGAAATAAACCTTGGTCCATTTCATTCTCCCTGTGTGAAGATCACAGATTGTCTTTCCACTGCCGTCTCTTGATTTCATTATTACTGGTTTCCTTTGGCCTAAATGCATCCTCACCGCAGGTCTGGCAAGGGGAGTGCACGAGGTGTGATTCTAATCTAAGGATTTATCTCAGCTGGAATTTGCAGTCCCATTATTGCCTGCACCGTGGGATAACATTGGTCTTTCCTCAGTTCACTTTGCCTTCTTCGTAATTCTCAACAATACGTGTTGGATTATGTTAAGATCATTTGCTAGTTTAATTACTTAGTTCTGACCTTTAGGTTCAAGTAAATTGATGACCAAATTTACTAGCAATATATTTTCATGTTCATATCAAAGTGTTAATCATACACAAAAATATCAATTTGACTGTACTTGAATGATTCAGAATGATAAATTACTTCCAAAAAAATCTTGAACAGTTGTGCTCACATAATACATCTCATTCCTGCTGTAGATTCCATGTTGAAATTCCCCTATTTTCATAGAATCCACACGTGGATCTTCCACGGTTATTCACTCTTGAGGGAAAAATTGCCATGTGATCATCTTACTGATACCACACCTGGTATGTATAAAACCATCCATCTGCTCTCTGAACTGATCCACCTGGTATGTATAAAACCATCCATCTGCTCTCTGAAGTGTAGTTAGCTACAAAAGGAGCACTGTTCAAAGTCTTCTGGTCTAAATATCTGTGATGATTTGGAGTTAAAATGTCAACAATATTCCTAACATTATATTAACAGCAGGATCATTAGAGTGATGGAAAGGGATTAGAGGGATATGGGCCAAATGCAGACAAATTGAATTAGTGTAGGTAGGTTTCTTGGACAGCACAGAGAAGGTCTGTATGAACTGTGTAAATCAGAATCTGCCAATTGTGTCATAAGTTAATCAGTAAACCCTCAACTAAATGTCCTTTCTCCAAGTAAAATAAGAAAGTAAGAAATAGGAGCAGGAGTTGGCCATCTGGCCCGTTGAGCCTGCTCTGCCGTTCAATAAGATCATGGCTGATCTGGCCATGGACTCATCTCCACCTTCCTGCCTTTTCCCCATAACCCTTAAATCTATCCAACCTTGTCTTAAATATATTTACTGAGGTAGCCTCCACTGCTTCATTGGGCAGAGAATTCCACAGATCCACCACTCTCTGGGAAAAACAGTTCCTCCTCATCTCTGTCCAAAGCTACTCCCCCCGAATCTTGAGGTTATGTCCCCTAGTTCTAGTCTCACCTACCAGTGGAAACTTTCCTGCCCCTATTTCATAATTTTATATGTTTCTATAAGATCTCCTCTCATTCTTCTGAATTCCAGTGAATACAGTCCCAGGCGACTCAATCTAACCTCCTCATAGTCTAACCCCCTCATCTTGAGAATCAACCTGGTAAATTTCCTCTGCACCACCTCCAAAGCCAGTATATCCTTCCTCAAGTAAGGAGCCCAGAACTGCACGCAGTACTCCAGGTGCAGCCTCTCCAGTACCCTGTACAGTTTTAGCATAACCTCCCTGCTCTTAAATCCAATCTAACAATCCATTTGCCTTCTTGATAGCCTGCTGCACCTTCTGTGATTCATGCAAAAGCACTCCCAAGTCTCTCTGCACAGTAGCATGCTGCAATTTTCACCATCTAAATGACAATCTGTTCTTTCATTTTTCCTTCTAAAGTAGATGACCTTGCATTTGCCAACATTGTACTCCATCTGCTAGACCCTTGCCCACTCACTTAACCTATTTATATCTCTCTGCAGACTCTTCATCTCTTCTGCACTCAATTTAGTATCATCAGCAAACTTAGATACACTACACTGGGTCCCCTCTTCCAGGTTGTTAGTGTATATGGTGAACATTTGTGGGTCCAGCACCAACCCCTGTGGCACACCGCTCACCACTGATTGACAACCAGAGTATGACCCATGTATTCCGGCTCTCTGCTTTCTATTAGTTAACCAATCCTCTATCCATGCTAATCCATCACCCCAACTCTATGCATCCTTATCTTATGGATCAGCTTTTTATGTGGCACCTTATCAAATGCCTTCTGGAAATCCAAGTAAATAACACCCATCTGTTCCCCACTGTCCACTGCGCTCTCAAAGTTGTGGTGATCCAGCTCCCACACGTCACATACCCTCCATTCAAAGCCGGCCTTTCAGTTCCCCATGATGAGCTGATCCACCAATCTCGTGATATCTGAAATAGGAGTGGTCAGGTCTCCATACATCTGCTGTGCATTAAGTTATTGCTCTGTGTCATACACCATTTCTCTTTCTTTGTTACAAAATCATCTCTGCTGCTCTGCAATTCACATCACTACAACATAAAGCAAACTCCTTCCCTTCCTTTTGCTCTATGGGGGTTTCTGGTCTCAGTCACTGTAGTTAGTAGAGTTTACTAACTGTCTGACATTCCCAATCTTTGACTAGCTTAGGCCAGTCTGACATTCTGAATCTTTGAACCCTGTGAATTAGCCAGCTTCTCACAGCAGTGCTTGGGCTTGTGCTGCATTTTCTCCACAGGCCAATAGGTGTCTCTTTTGCATCAACTGAACTATTTCACCTTGGTCAAATTTTAAATAACTAGCGATATCTGCCAAAGTCCACTTTATTATGAAGTCTGGGTGACTGGACTGATACCAGTCAATGTTTGAGCCGTATGTCTTTGTCAAACCAAATTTACTTTTGTGCCATTTTTAAATGATAAATTATTTAACAGCTTCATCTGCGTTTATTCAGGCTCTTCTTAAGACTTTGTTCTTGTACATACTGCTGCTGAGATTGTACGTTCTGTTAGGAGACAGGGAGGCTCCATTTCTCCCACCGTGTCAATGCGGCTCTCGGAGAAATCCTGCCTTTTCTATTGTTCCATTTATTCCCCTGCAAAAGACTCTGTCTCGCATGATCATCATCAGACATCAGTGGCCAACTAACCTACCAGCACATCTTTTGGGGGAAAGCCAGACAACACAACCACAGGAAGGAACATGCAAACTCCACACAGACAGTACCCAGAGGCCGGTATCAAACCTGGGTCAGTGGAGCTGAGTGTCTGCAGCTCCAACCATCTGTGCACTCTGCCAAATAATGTCCACCGCATTTTGCCTACTCCGCTTTGGCCAACAGGTAGACTCCAGTCTAGACAGTCTCTGGCTTGGTATGATTCCATGGATATCACCAGTTCCCATCCTTAGCTTTTCCTGATTCTGGTGCTAAGAGGTTACATCTATGGCTTTGAACAACTTAGGTATCGTACACAAAAACCAACCCCAGTCTACATAAAACAACATTGATCTTTTACAGAACTCATTGCCCTTGCATCTCATGCTCCCTTCCCCAGAGAGTTTTTGCTATTAACAGATCATGTGATAAACAGTTCATCTGAATATTTCTAACTTAGCTGCTCTCCGAGGAAAATAACGAATCCGCCTCGAATGATACATTTCCACCACATTATTCCCAATAGTAGGACACCACCTTTTCCATTCATTCCTGTAACGTAACTAAACGGGCGACTCTGCATTGGGATTTGCAATAATCGTTTAGGTTATTCAGCTGAGTAAGTAATTTATTTATTTACACCAGCACCCTTGATATTTATGACACTTGGTGTCGTTACTGCTTGTACCCTTAGGGGTCTCTCCATTCCTGTTAAAACTGCCTGCTGCCAATCTCCAAGGATTAATGCAATTGTCTCCGCAGCCACTGTCTCTTCATTGTATTATTATCTGCATATTTCTGCCGTGATCCACCATTTTTCATACACATGAGAGCCCCTTTCACTCTCAGTTCTTCAATTTGGAGATAATGCAGTTTTCATTTGATTGATGTCAAGCCATTTTCCCTTCTTGCCTGGTTGTCCTGTTGGACCATTCTTATCCACAATACAGTTCTTCAAAGACTCCGCTGCAAATGTCACTCCACTCTTTAAGCGGGGAGGGAGGCAGAAGAAAGGAAATTACAGGCCAGTTAGCCTGACTTCAGTGGTTGGGAAGATGTTGGATTCCATTATTAAGGATGAGGTTTCGGGGAACTTGGACGCGCGTTATAAAGCAGGCCAAAGTCAGCATAGTTTCCTTAAAGAGAAAGCTTGCCTGACAAATTTGTCGGAATTCTTTAAGAAAATAACAGGCTAGATAGACAAAGGGGAATCAGTGGGTGTTGAGTACTTGGATTTTCAGAAGGCGCTGCACATGAGGCTGCTTAACACGATAGTATCACAGGTGGGTGGTGGGGTGGACGAACGTCTATACCATAGGAGGAGTAAGGCACATCCTCCACCGCAAAATCCTGATGTTCCTTCTACCGCAATGCCTCTGTCAGCTGCACAGACCTGGAATCAGTCGTCCACTGGGCCACGCAGGGTCATACTGCCAGGTCTTACATGCCGCGCCTGGAGAACGACAGAAAATGGCCAGAAAATGCTGAGTGAGCTCCAAGAATGAGGTCTCCTTCCCTCCGCTAGCCTGCAGGTAATTCTTGGGCAAGGTGTAGCACCTGCTTAGCCCCCTGATCAAGGTCACGAGAAGCCACGGGAGCAGGTTCTAGATGGTCATATGAGCAGCTGGTGCAGTGGTTATACGACCACTGACACAAGGCAGAAGAGAATTGAAAATGGCTGGAGTCACCCATCTTTTAAAGACACTGCCCAGAAGGCTGACCACTTCTGTAGAAAATTTTGCCAAGAGCAATCATGGTCATAAGACCATGTCTGCCCACGTCATACAGCATGGCACACGATGATACTAGTAAGTATTACAAGATTGGCTGATTGGCAGGAGACAAAGAGTCAGAATAAAAGGCGCCTATTCTGGTTGGCTGCTGGTAACAAGTGGTTTTCTACAGAGGTCGGGATTGGGACCACTTCTTTTCACATTATATGTTAATGACTTGGATGCTGGATTTGATGGCTTTGTGGCCAAGTTTGCAGATGATACAAAGATGGGTGGAGGAGCGAATAGTGTTGAGGAAGCAGAGGGACTTGGACAGATTGGGGAATGGGCAAAGAAGTGACAGATGGAATATAGTGTAAGGATGTGTATGGTCATGCACTTTGGTAGAAGGAATAAAAGTGGGTAGAGTTAAGATGTCTGCCCTTTTGAGCTCATTTGCTGAGGCAGCTTAACTTCCTCTCTTTAATGTCTCTCTTTTTCCTTTTCAAGGTAGCTGAGGTACTATCAAGGTCCCTGATCTGCAACGGCATTCAAAGTGTGGTTTTTCACGACGATGAGTTCCCGTACTTGGAGCTCACCGACTGACCAGCCATTTTCTGACATTCTGCAGGCGTGGCCCGGAAGAGGCCGGGGTGCGGCCCTGTGGATGACCAGTTCCAGGCTAGTACAGCCGACCGAGGCGTCGCGGGAGAAGGACCATCAGGATTTTGCAGTGGACAGAAACCTCTGTAGTCAAGCGAATAATTTCTCTCTCTCTCTCTCTCTCTTGATGGTGAGGAGCGTTTGCTGCTGATTCTCAAGTCAGAGAATCTTGGAATAAAAAGCAATGCAGCAGAATGTAACATCGTAACAGTGACTGCATATTGGTCTCCCCTTTCGCTGTGAAATCGGTGACACCTCCCTGTCCCTTGTTAGAGAGAGAGAGAGAGCTTTCGGGTAAACAAGTTTTTGTTGGCTGCCGATCACGGTCTCTCTTTGGGTGCTTTGCTGTTGCTTGGTGGGTGGTGACACCTTTTGTTGAAATGGATGGGGGGAGATTGGTGCTTTTCTGCCGCTTGTGCAGGGGAGGGGGGAGAGGGGGCTTTGGGGTTCTAACATTTTTCTGTCATTCATTCTTTACAGGTTCTGTTTTTTGTGGCTGTCTGCAAAGACAAGTATTTCAGGTGGTGTTCTGTATACATTCTCTGATAATAAATGGAACCATTGATTTGACTGTTTTCTAAATGGGAGGAAAATTCAAAGCTCAGCGGTGCAAAGGGACTTGGGAGTTCTTGTGCAGAATTCCCTCAAAGTTAACTTGCAAGTTAAGTCAGAAATAAGGAAGGCATGTTAGCATTCATTTCGGGAGATGGCACTGGTGAAGCACAGTGGCAACAAAACAAACAAAACTATACATTATTATACTAATCACACTTTTTCTCGGACACAATTACAGCAATCAATTGCCTGTGACTTTACTTTCGGAGTTGAGCTGTTGAACCGCCCGTATGAGCTGGCACTTCTGTGGTGTGAACTGATGTCTCAAAGGTGTAGGACGGTTGCAGCCTGGCTTATGTGGCCTGAATTAGGATGGGTTGACCCGGGCACGAGAGCAAGGTATGACCATTGCTGGAGCGGACCTGGAGGCATTTCAATGCCGTAGAACCAAGACAAAGTGAACGGAGGCAATGCAGAATTGGCGATGGTCCCAAGCCCAAGCCTAAGATCAACGGAAAGACCCAAGGCTTGATCAACCTAAGTGCCAGGCTGAATTGGAAAGGTCAGGCACAATTTGAGGCCGTGAGGCCTGGGTTTGAGAGTGTATTGAAGCAGTGGGACCCGGGTCTGAAAGCAAGTACAACCTGAGCCCCAGGCCAGATTGAAAAGATCAGGGTGTCAGAACCAGAGCGAGCGATTGTCCAGTTCAGCTCGCTGTTCTGCGAGGTTTACTTGCCTCTGCATTAAACTGAGGCTGTAGCCTGCAACTAATAGGCTCCTGAATCGGCTGCAGTAATGACCAGCTTCGTGCCTGTGGACTCCCTTTCGCGAACTTCAGTTCTGAATGTTATTTGCTTACTTTTATTGTTGCACCATTTGTTTTATCCTGCACATTGGGTGTTTGATGGTCTTTTTTTAATGGGTTCGATTGGGTTTGTTTGTTTTCTGGCAGCCTGTAAGGAGGCAAATCTCAAGGTTGTATATAGTCTACATACTTTGAACTCTGACTAAAATATAGTAGCAAGGATATGATGCTTGGTTAGACTGCACTTGGAATATGATGAGCACTTTTGGGCCCTTTACCTAAGAAAAGACATGCTGGCATTGGAGAGGGTCCAGAGGATCTTCTGGAATAAAAGGATTAACACATAAGGAATATTTGATAGCTCTGGGTCTGTAGAATGAGGGGGATCTCATTGAAACCTACCAAATATTGAAAGGCAGAGTGGATGTGGAGAGGATGTTTCCTACTGTGGGTGAGTCTAGGATCAGAGGGCACAGCCTCAGAATACGGGGATGTCCATTTTGAACAGAGATGAGAATGAAATTGTTTAGACGGAGGGTGGTGATGAGCCAAATGGCCTAATTCTGCTCCTATATCTATGGTCTTATGGTCTTATGCACTCGTATCCTTGTGTGGTTCCTCAGCATCAGCTGTGGTCCTATTGCTGAGGCTAGAATTGCTCTACGTTCATTCCATTGGCTTTATCGTTCCTGATTTTCCATGCATCTCTTGTTCCTTCAGCTCCCTCACAAACTTGTCCAAAATTACTTCCTTCAGTCAGAATGTAAACTAGAAATTGTGATAGTGTTTTCATAGGTGTCCTTGCCTTTAACACACAAGGTGTTAATGACTATCTCCTGGAGTTTGGGAGATAGTCATTAACACCAATGGGGAAGCATTCTTTTGTCCCAACTTTTTTTTTATTACCCTGGTATTTGAAGATTTACAAGTGATGACTTGCTGTCTATGTCCAATGGTCTTAAACTTCTTTGCAGTAAAAAGAACTTTGAGACTGTTGACGATTGACAGGAGAAGTCAATATTTGGTTTACTCCCTCTCTAAGGGGTACCTTCTACAGCAGGATTATGCCATGTTTGGTCAATGGGTGCCTTATGTAGAAACAGCCTAACCCATTTAGTAAAGCCACCTACCTGAACTAAGTAGACTTTATTCGCTTTGCTTGAAGATCTAGTAACATTTATCTACCCAAATTACCTTCCATCTTTCAGATGTGTCTCAAAGGGGCTTTTTCTCCATGTGGAGAAATGAAGTGTATTTCAACATATTTTGCTAAGGTGCAACAAGTTAGGAAATAACAATAAAAATTCTCCATGTGAGACTACTACCTCACTGTGTCCATGTATCTTCTGAACTAGAATACCCTGATCCAAGTACACCATGAACCAATTGGAATAAGTTCTCTCACTGGGTTATGGGAACCATCCAATTAATCAACAGGCCTTCTCTGTTCCCACCTCAAACTTTCCTTAGGCTAGAAGGAACTACAGTCTACGAGTTCGTGGATTTGGATGAATCGAGAACAGGGGAAGCAGACAAACCAGTTGTCTCTGTTTCCCCCATTTTGTGACTCAGAACTGATTCATGCTCTGGGATAATCTAACCAGAGCAATTGACTGTGGGCACAAGGAGCTTCTGGTAATGACCTGCTAAACTTCAGACCATTCTTGGACGAGTAGCTATTTATTATGTAAAGTGACAGACCTACCAAAGAAGCAATCCGTAATCTCGTTAGACTCAGTGTCTGGGTCATCTAGTTTGACTGGTTTGGAACACTGTAAGAGTCAGGAGCTCCAAGTGACTTCATTGGCCAGAAAACAACCATCACAGGTGAGGAGGACCCTACAGACACATGGAGATCAGGACCATGAGGAATGTCTGGTCAGTATAGACTCCTTTCCGGAGTAATACCCTTTCTCCTCATTGTCTGTTCATTGAGGGTGAGGGAATTCTAGCAGGGTGCACACAGGTAGTTAGTTTGTGAACCCACATGCTTTTTAGTTGAGGCAATAAAGGTAGGTTGTCGGTAAATATAGATTCTCTCTGTGCCTCTCTGATCATAATTACAAGGCTAGATCCTTATAACTGGCTCCCTCAGCAGTTCCCCCATTTGTCTTCTACACATCCATGAGATCCTTCCCCACACGAAACCACCACGGTGGGCTTCACAGCTGAACAGGTGAGAAGACAGCTGAAACGTCTCAACCCAAGCAAGGCTACAGGAACGGATGGTGTCAGTACCAGGGTGCTCAAAGCCTGTGCCCCTCAGCTATGTGGAGTACTTCGCCATGTATTCAACCTGAGCCTGAGGCTCCGGAGGGTTCCTGTACTGTGTAAGATGTCCTGCCTTGTCCCTGTGCCGAAGACGCCGCGCCCCAGCGGCCTCAATGACTACAGACCGGTGGCATTGACATCCCACATCATGAAGACCCTGGAGAGACTTGTTCTGGAGCTGCTCCGGCCTATAGTCAGACCACGCTTAGATCCTCTCCAGTTCGCCTGCCAGCCCCGACTAGGAGTTGACGATGCCATCGTCTACCTGCTGAACCGTGTCTACGCCCACCTGGACAAGCCAGCGAGCACTGTGAGGGTCATGTTTTTTGACTTCTCCAGTGCATTCAACACCATCCGCCCTGCTCTGCTGGGGGAGAAGCTGACAGCGATGCAGGTGGATGCTTTCCTGGTGTCATGGATTCTTGATTACCTGACTGGCAGACCACAGTACGTGTGCTTGCAACACTGTGTGTCCGACAGAGTGATCAGCAGCACTGGGGCTCCACAGGGGACTGTCTTGTCTCCCTTTCTCTTCACCATTTACACCTAGGACTTCAACTACTGCACAGAGTCTTGTCATCTTCAGAAGTTTTCTGATGACTCTGCCATAGTTGGATGCATCAGCAAGGGAGATGAGGCTGAGTGCGGGGCTACGGTAGGAAACTTTGTTACATGGTGTGAGCAGAATTATCTGCAGCTTAATGTGAAAAAGACCAAGGACCTGGTGGTAGACCTGAGGAGAGCTAAGGTACCGGTGACCCCTGTTTCCATCCAGGGGGTCAGTGTGGACATGGTGGAGGATTACAGATACCTGGGGATACGAATTGACAATGAACTGGACTGGTCTGAGAACACTGAGGCTGTCTACAAGAAGGGTCAGAGCCGTCTCTATTTCCTGAGAAGACTGAGGTCCTTTAACATCTGCTGGACGATGCTGAGGATGTTTTACGAGTCTGTGGTGGCCAGTGCTATCATGTTTTCTGTTGTGTGCTGGGGCAGCAGGCTGAGGGTAGCAGACACCAACAGAATCAACAAACTCATTCGTAAGGCCAGTGATGTTGTGGGGATGGAACTGGACTCTCTGACGGTGGTGTCTGAAAAGAGGATGCTGTCCAAGTTGCATGCCATCTTGGTCAATGTCTCCCATCCACTACATAATGTACTGGTTGGGCACAGGAGTACATTCACCCAGAGACTCATTCCACCGAGATGCAACACAAAGCGTCATAGGAAGTCATTCCTGCCTGTGGCCATCAAACTTTACAACTCCTCCCTTGGAGGGTCAGACACCCTGAGCCAATAGGCTGGTCCTGGACTTATTTCCTGGCATAATTTACATATTACTATTTAACTATTTATGGTTTTATTACTATTTAATTATTTATGGTGCAACTGTAACGAAAACCAATTTTCCCCGGGATCAATAAAGTATGACTATGACTATGACTTCCCTAGAGGAACTCTCCTTCCCCTACCTGATTGCCAATGAGCTTCTGCTCTACACAGTGCCTTTTACAACCCCCACCACCACCTCCACCTCCCAACCCCCATCTTGACCTCAAAACCGCACACCTTCAGGAGGTCACTTTACTTGCAAAATGCAAGTGTAAACGTGGTTCTGCCACTAATCAGATTCCCTATTCTGTATGCAGGTTGTGGGGAGGCAGAAGTTGCACTTTCCTTTATTAGAATATTTTCTCCTCTGGTCGCAATTATACAATTAATACTTACCTGATGAATTTCTAGGTTTGTGCTCATGATTGTAATCTTGAAACCTACCAGACATGATGCTCAAATGATTCACTCACTTAACCTTCTATTCTTCATTTTATTCCACCACAAGTTAACTTCAATATTTCTGCACACAACCCATGTTACAACGCTGAATACCCCTACCTAACTCAAACTAATAGTGCATAGTGACATAGTGACACTAACTGTGCATAGTGGATGTTTCAGCTGGCACAAAGCAGAGCATGGTGGGTGGAGATCCATTGGTACTCCACTTGTTTTCTTCATCCCCTTCTCCTCCTCTACAACCTAAGTTTCTGATTCCAACAACACAAAACTTGACTCCATTTCTCCCTTCATTCTGCCTGATCGCTTCCAGCATTCTCTGTCCACAGAATTATCCAGCACAGAAACAGGCCCAGAGGCCCACTGAGCCTGCAGTCAACATAATGCACCCGTTTACACTCATCCCATTTGAATAGCTCCACGATCCCATCATGTCCCCAGGAGTTACACCACTCTGCTGTACACAGGGAGCAATTAGCCTACCAACCCACCCATCCTTGGGATCCAGGGATGAAACTGGAGCACTGACAGGGAAACACAAGGCGGACGTGCAAACTCCACACAGACAGTACCAAGGGTCAGGATTGAACCCAGGTCACTGGGGCTGTGAGGCAGCAAGTCTGGCCTGTTCTGTGTCAAGTTCTGCAGCCAAGTTCCAGCACCTGCAGAGCTGATTCCTGTTTTGCTTTTGAGATGAATCTGCGCACATACAGTCTGACTCATGCATTCTCCCCTCGACCTCTTCAAGAAAGCAAGAAGCCTTCGCTCAACCTCCTTCCACCTGCACTCTTCATTTCCTGCAGCCTCTTTACTACAACTGACTCTGCCCTGTTCCTCTGGCACAGCTCACTGTTCTGCTCCACCAACTTATTAAATAATTTACCATTGCTGAAAGGTTTAGATTCAGTAGAAATTGCAAATAACACGTCCAAAGAAAAGCTGCTACAGGGCATAATAAAACTCATAACTGAATCTGCTACCGATCAGAGCTATGAATCATATCACACCGGGTAAATCATTCCACATTATCCACTTACTGCACCTGCTCCTCCTCGACAAACAAACTTAATTACTCGGCAATAATCTTTCTTGCAAACACAAAGCCAAAGCCTCCACACCACAATGCACTGATGCACCAAGCTGCATTCAGAAAGCCCTGAGAGTGGGCTGGGGCCCCCACCAAGTGCTGGGCCACGGGGAAGCCCTGCTTGTTGCGGGCGGGTTGAAGGTACTTGAATGTGAATGGTGTTGTGTTCCATCCACAACATGCACGATTTCCCAGTGGTCAAACGTCTTAATTCCAATCCAATTCCCATTCTGACATGTCAATCCATGGCATTCTTTACTGCCATGATAAGGCCATTCTCAGGTTGGAGGAGAAACACCTCATATTCCATCTGAGTAGCCTCCAACCTGCCGGCATGAACGTCAATTTCTCTAACTTCTCCCCCTTCCTCCTTCTCTCTTGCACTGGTTCCCCTCTTACCCCTACTTTTCTTCCCACCTCCCCGTCACCTCCCTCTGGTGCCTCCCTTCCTTCCTTTTTTCCCATGGTCTTCTCTCCTCCCCTATCAGATACTTTCTTCTTCAGCCCTTTACCTTTGCCACCTGACACCTCCCACTTTTCACTTCATCACCCCTCCCTCGTACCTTCTCCCTCACCTGCTTCACCTATTACCTTCTAGCTTGTACTTCTTCCCCTCCCCTCACCTTTTTGATTCTGGCTTCTTGCCCTTTCCTTTCCAGTCCTGATGAAGGGTCTCTGCCCGAAATGCTGATTGTTTATAAATTTCCCCAGTGCTGCCTGACCTGCTGAGCTCCTCCAGCATTTTGTGTGAATTTCCAGCATCTGTAGAATCTCCTATGTTCATGATTTGCTGCTCCACTGTGAAGCCTCTTCGAGGTGTAACTGCCCTGTAGAAGTTTAAATCTTCCCTCCAACAAGAGTTCAGTAAGACCCTCTCTCAATGCTCCCCCTGTGATCTCCACTATTCTCCATCTCTGCCTTCTTCTCCAGCCCTTTACTTTTTGTACTTATTGCCTTCCAGCTTTTTAGTTCATCCCCCCACCACAATCCACCTGCCTTCACCTATCACCTGCTATTCCTCTCCTCCCACCTTCTTATTCTGCCTTCTTCCCTTTTCCTTTCCAACTGTGATGAAGGATCTCACCCCAGAACATCCACGGATGCTGCCTCACCTGCTGAGCTCTCCCAGTATTTTGTGTGTGTTGCTTTTGTGAGGCACATTTTACAGAAAGGGTTAGAGTGAAAGCATGGAAGACAGAGTATTACAAAGAGCAGGGTTTGAAGATGCTATAGTGAGGGGTGTGTACAGGTAACAACCAGGAGTGGATTATACAAAGGGTGTAGAGGAGGATTTTACAAAAAGTGGATTATACAAAGGGTGGAGAGGAGGGAGGGGGGTATAAATAAAATGAAGAAAGGAAAGGCAGCAGGTCCTGTTGAATTAGTAATAGAACAAATTATCGCCCTTGAAGATTATGGAATTGAAAAACTTACTGATTTAATCAATGACATTTATGAGACTGGAATAATACCAGAAGAGATGAAAGAAAAATCGGTATTTATCACTCTTCCCAAGAAACCTGGAGCAATAGAATGTGAATTACATAGGACCATAAGTTTAATGATCATATCACCAAGATACTTCTGAGAATTTTGATGACAAGAGCTAAAAGCTACAAGCTGAAATAGGTAAAGAACAATATGGTTTTGTGAAAGACAAAGGTACAAGAAACGCAATATTGTTGTTAAGGATACTATCAGAATGAGCTATTCAAGTGCAAAAAGATTTGTTTGTTTGTTTTATTGACTACACAAAAGCATTTGATAAAGTGGAGTACAATAAGTTATTTGAAATATTACAGAAAACTCTAGATCTAGATACGAAAGACCTCCGCCTAATCAAAAATCTGTACTGGGAACAAACTGCCGCTGTAAGAATAGATGGAGAAGTGAGTCAGTTTATGAAAATCAAGAGAGGCGTTAGACAAGGGTGATTTATTTAATGTGTACAGTGAAACAATATTACAAAAAATAAGAGACATCTTGGGAATCAAAGTTGGAGGTGAAAACATCAATAATTTCAGATATGCAGATGACACTGTGTTAATTGCAAGTACGGAGGAAGAACTACAAACTTAATTGATATAATTGTTGAAGAAAGTGCAAAAATGGGTCTATCAATAGCAAAAAGACAGAATGTATGGTGATATCCAAAAAGGAGAATTCTATCTGCAGGCTGAGAATAAACGGAGAAGACATAAAACAAGTACAGAACTTTTGCTACTTGGAAAGCTGGGTGACATCAGATGGCAGGTGCAACACGGACATCAAAAGAAGGACAGGGATGGTAAAAGACACCTTTACGAGAATGAAGAGTATACTGACCAACACTAAACTAGACATGACAACCCACCTCAGAGTACTGAAATGTTATGTTTATCCAGTTATGTTATATGGCTCAGAATGTTGGACAATATCTAGTAGCATGAGGAAACAAATTGAAGCAGCAGAGATGTGGTTTTTGAGGAGGATGCAAAGAATATCATGGACGAAACAAATATCTAATGAGGATGTCATGAACAGAGCAAAAAAAAAGAGAAATAATGTATGAACTCATGAAAAGACAACGCAACTTCATTGAACATGTGTTTAGGAAAGAGGAGTTAGTGTGCACGGTAATTATGGGAAAGATTGAAGGGAAGAAAGCAAGAGGAAGACAAAGACAAATGATATGGAGACAGCAGCCAGAGAACCGGAAATGAATACCAGTGAATTGATCCACTTGACCCGAAACAGGAGTGTGTGGACCAAGGCAGTCAAAGCTCAAACTGGGCACGGCACCTGATGATGATGATGGAGAGGAGGGGGGAAAGTTGATTTATTCTGAAGTAGGGGACATGTCAGCATTTTTTATCCATCCCTAGTTTCCCCTGAACTAAGTTAGGTAAGAATCACCCCTACCGGTTTCCAGCATTGGCCAGAGTTGGTAAGGTTTTCCGATGCCCTTCCCTGAAGGCTGTGTGTCACAGTCAGGATGTGGTGTACAAACCATGAAGTAGCAAGGCAGCGTTAAACACATTGTGTTGCAGTGAGTGGGTTTTATATCGAGGGTTTTGTGGTAGAAAATGTTAGAGAGAATTTTCCAGCTCCTCAGTGACCTGCCAGAGAAATAGTTGGGAGAGTTCATCTTTCGGATGGGGTGCCTGCCAATGAGAAACTAAACTGTGTTCTTGATTGGAAGGGCCCATGGCACCATGTCACAGGGAGTTTGTCCAGTGACTTAACCAATATTTAACTCTCATTCATCCTCAGAAATACATATTTTCCAATGAAGATCACAATTCTGTTTTTTACTGTTCTCTGAGAGCAAATCCATTGGTCCATTCCTCACAATGTAATGGTGACTACTTTTTAGGAAATGCCAATGTGTCCATAAAGCATATTGAATAGTAATGAAATTTGAAAGGTGCTATTCAAGTGCAAATCTATCTATCTGTGGAGCCCACAAAGCCCTGTACTCTTATCAACCAGAAAATTTTGGATGTAAGACCATAAGACCTATAAGATATAGGAGCAGAAGTAGGCCATTAGGCCCGTCAAGTCTGCTCCGCCATTCCATCATGGGCTGATCCAATTCTTCCAGTCCTCCCCACTGCCCTTCCGTCTCCCCATACCCAGTGATGCCCTGGCTAATCAAGAACCTACCCATCTCTACCTTAAATGCACCCAGTGACTTGGGCTCCACAGTAACTCGTGGCAACAAGTTCCACCAATTTATCACCCTCTGACTAAAGTAATTTATAGAAACATAAAAACATAGAAAACCTACTGCACAACACAAGCCTTTCGGCCCACAAAGCTGTGCTGCACATGTCCTTACCTTAGAAATTACCTCGGGTTAGCCATAGCCCTAAATTTTTCTAAGCTTCATGTACCCATCCAGGAGTCTTTTAAAAGACCCTATCATATCTGCCTCAACCACCATCACCGGCAGCCTATTCCACACACTCACCACTCTCTGCATAAAAAAACTTACACCTGATATCTCCTCTGTACCTTCTTCTAAGCACCTTAAAACTGTGCCCTCTCGTGCTAGCCATTTCAACCCTGGGGAAAAAAACCTCTGAAATGCCTGTCATCATCTTAAACACCTCTAACAGGTCACCTCTCATCCTCCATGGCTCCAAGGGAAAAAGACCGAGTTTACTCAACCTATTCTCATAAGGCATGCTCCCCAATCCAGGCAACATCCTTGTAAATCTCCTCTGCACCCTTTCTATGGTTTCCACATCCTTCCTGTACTGAGGCGACCAGAACTGAGCACAGTACTCCAAGTGGGGTTTGACCAGGGTCCTATATAGCTGCAACATTACCTCTCGGCTCTTAAACTCAATCCCACGATTGATGAAGACCAATGCATTGTATGCCTTCTTCACCACACAGTCAATCTATGCAGCAGGTTTGAGGGTCTTATACACTCGGACCCCAAGATCCCTCTGATCCTCCATACTGCCAAAAGTTTTACTATTAATACTATATCCTGCCAACATATTTGACCTACCAAAATGAACCACTTCAGACTTATCTGGGTTGAACTCCATCTGCCACTTCTCAGCCCAGTTTTGCATCCTATGGATGTCCCACAGTAACCTCTGACAGCCCTCCACACTATCCACAACATCCCAACCTTTATGTCATCACCAAATTTACTAACCTATCCCTCCACTTCCTCATCCAGGTCATTTATAAAAATCACAAAGAGAGGGGTTCCCAGAATAGAACCCTAATGCCCACCATTGGTCACCAACGTTCATGCAGAATATAACCCATCTACAACCACTCTTTGCCTTCTGTGGGCAAGCCAGTTCTGGATCCACAAAGCAATGTCCCCTTGGATCCCATGCCTCCTTACTTTCTCAATAAGCCTTGCATGGGGTACCTTGTCAAATGCCTTGCTGAAATCCATATACACTACATCTACTGCTCTTCCTTCATCAATGTGTTTAGTCACATCCTCAAAAAATTCAATCAGGCTTGGAAGGCACGACTAGACTTTCACAAAGCCATGCTAACTATTCTTAATCATATTATGCCTCTCCAAAGGTTCATAAATCCTGCCTCTCAGGATCTTTTCAATCAACTTACCAACCACTGAAGTAAGACTCACTGGTCTGTAATTTCCTGGGCTATCTCTACTCCCTTCCTTGAATAAGGGAACAAAATCTGCAACCCTCCAGACTTCCAGAACCTCTCCCATTGCTATTGTTGATGCAAAGATCAGCGCCAGAGTCTCAACAATTTCCTCCCTCGCCTCCCACCATAGCGTGAGGCACATCGCGTTAGGTTCCAGTGACTTATCCAACTTGATGCTTTCCAAAAGCTCCAGCACATCCTTTTTCTTAATATCTATGTACTCAAGCTTTTCAGTCCACTGTAAGTCATCCCTACAATCACCAAGATCCTCTTCCATATTTCTCCGCATCTCTGTTCTAAATGGGTGTCCTTCAATCCAGAAGTTGTATCCTCTTGTCCTGGCCTTCCCTACCATAGAAAATAACTTTGCCATATCTAATCTGTTCTGGCCTTCTAACATTCAGAATGTTTCTATGAGATCCCCCCATAACTCCAAGTGCAGAGATAGAAATTAAGAAGTGGGTAGATAGTTCACTGACTTTAATAAGAACAGCTGCGGAACTTAAAGGGAAAAGAAAACAATAAACACTGAGCCAACAGGGTCATTAACTAAAACTCTAAAACTGGAAGTTAATGCCAACACCATGGCTGGAAGCAATAACTAAATGAATACTCAAACACGAGGAATTCTGCAGATGCTGGAATTTCAAGCAACACACCTTTGAAGGTCTCAGCCCGAAATGTCGACTGTACCTCTTCCTAGAGATGCTGTCTGGCCTGCTGCGTTCACCAGCAACTTTTATGTGTGTTACTAAATGAATATTGCTCCTTTTCAGTGTCTGTCGAAAACATAATCCATTTTCACAGACAAAGATGAGGGTAAGTAGGGAGCATAAATGTTGCTGTGCTTTTGGTCAAGTTTTGACAACATTAAAACGAAAAGAAGGAAGTTAAACACCACCATAATAAAACAGTAATTAACAGGAATAAGCATACTCAGTAGCCCAATTGCCTATTCTGTTGCTCTCTTGACTAGATGCTCCACTTCTCTTGTCAACCATGGTTGCTTCACTCTACCATCTTTTCCCTACTTCAATGGGACAAACCCATTCAGAATCCCATGAAAGTGTTCTCAAAACAACCTCCATATTTATGTCATATAATTCCGTGAGTCCATCTGTCCCCAATTTAGGCTCCCAATTTCCAGCCAAATAGCATCATAATCGGAACAAATTAAATAACTCCCCATACCATCTGCTCCAATCCCTGCCCAAGGCTATGGGTTAGGGAATTGCTGTCACTGCCTCCAAAATGCTCACTCACCAAGAGATCTGTCATCTGACCAGATTCATAGTCTAGTACTAGATTCAGCATGTCCCCTCCTCCAGTCAGCTGTCTATGTATTGTGTCCTGGACACACATAGAACCATGTGCAGGAGGAGCTAAAGGAGAAGATCAAGGTGGCTAACGAGGAATACAGGAGGGAGCTGGAGAACAAGCTTGGGCAGAGTAGCACACGGGGTGAGGGTGCGGAGAGACATGAAGAACATCACTGGCTTCATTCAGCCTCGCTGTCGAGCCTCAAATGCAGCTGTGAATGGGCTAATGAGTTAAACCAATTCTTCAATAGGTTTGACAATTGCCCTTCTGTTCACACCCTCTCTGCACACCAGTCCAGGTGCTGAGGTGCCCAATGCTCCCTCAGCACCAACACCTCCCCTTCTCCCTCCTCCACCCTCCCCCTCCAATTCAACACTTGGATGAACAACACAGGCTGCCACTGTCTACATCCCCTCTTTGCCCTGCACCTACCATCCACACCTCAAAATATCAATTGCTGGACGTCCCAGTCTTCACCTCTCCCAGCCCCCAGCTTTCACCAACTCCCCAGTCATCATGGACGCACCTTCACTACTGAGCAGGGGAGAAGGGCTCTGGGGAAAATCAGACACGGCAAAGCTTTGTGACCGGATGGTGCGAACCCCAGGGTCCTGAAGGAGTGTGCTGAGCAGCTGTGTGGAGTTCTCCGGTGCATTTCCAATCTGAGTCTCTGCCTGGAAAGGGTCCTGACTGTGTGAAAACATCATGTGTGGTCCTAGTACCCAATGAGGGCTGACCGAAAGTCTTGAATGACTACTGTCCAGTGGCCCTGACCTCACACATCATGAAGACCCTAGACAAGCTGGTCGTCACTCATCTCCGACCCCTGGTCAGATCAGCCCTTGATCCTCTGCAATTTGCCTACGGGGAGAAGGTTGGAGTCGATGATGCTGTCATCTACTTGTTAAACAGAGCCTACTCCCATTCAGATAAGCAGGGCAGCACTGTGAGGATCATGTTTTTTTTATTTTTCTCAAGTGCCTTCAATACCATACAGCCCTCATTGCTGGGGGAAAAGCTCTGTTCAATGCAGGTCGGCACTTCTATTGCATCCTGGATAATGGACTATCTGACTGGCAGACCACAGTTTGTGTGGCTTCAGAGCTGTGTGTCGGACATGGCTATAAGAAGCACTGGGGTCCCATAGAGAATTTTATTGTCTCCCTGACTGTTTACCCTGTATACCTTGGACTTTAGATACAACACTGAGTCATGCCATCTGGAAAAATTCTCCGATGACTCAGCAATAGTTGGGTGTATAAAGGGAGGATGGGAAGATGAATACAAGGCCCTGGTGGAGAACTTTATCATATGATGCAAACTGAATCATCTGTAGCTCAACATCTGAAAGACAAAGGAGATGTTGATGGACTTTAGGAAGACTAAGCCTGCATTGCTCCCTGTCACTATTGATGGTGAGGACATGGATGTGGTGAGGCCCTACAAGTACCTGGGGGTGCACCTGGATGACAGACCTGAGTGGAGCACCAACACAGAGGGCGTGTACAAGAAGGGCCAGAGTCATCCCTACTTCCCGAGGAGATCAAGGTCCTTTGGAGTATGCAGGCCTCTCCTTTATATGTTCTACTAGTATGTTGTTGCCAGTACAATTCAGTGGTGTGCTGGGGCAATGGCATCAACACAGGTAATGCCAACAGGCTCAATAAACTGATTAGAAATGCTGGCTCTGTTATAATAATAGAGACAGTGGCTCTATAATAGATGTAGACAGTGGCTCTGTTATAAGAGTCAAACTGAACACACTGGAGGCCATGGTAGAACAAAGATCCTATGGAAAATCCTGGCAATTCTGGACAACGTTTCTCACCCTCAGCATGCCACAGTGGCTGAACAGAGGAGCACTTTTAGTAATAGACTAAGACAACTGTGCTGCTCCAAAGAGTGCTATATGAGGTTATTCTTACCCTTGGCCACTAGGCTCTATAACGAGTCAAATATAGCTGGGGAAGTGATGACCCCCGCACCCCCCCCTCCTGTTAGACTGTTCAAGGTAACACTTTCTATTCTTTCTTACTTCTAATATTTGTACATTTGTATATCTATGCATTTGTAATGCTACTGTGACACTGCAGTTTCCTTTTGGATCAATAAAGTACCTATCTATCTATCTATCTATCTATCTATCTAATAAATTCGGCTCCATCTCAACTTTTATCCCCTAAAGAGGTGCCAACCAATATTAGGGAAGCTAAACTCACCCTTTACAAAACCCTGCAACACACATCAAAGTTGCCGGTGAACGCAGCAGGCCAGGCAGCATCTCTAGGAAGAGGTATAGTCGACGTTTTGGACCGAGACCCTTCATCCTGACAAAGGGTCTCGGCCTGAAACGTCGACTGTACCTCTTCCTAGAGATGCTGCCTGGACTGCTGTGTTCACCAGCAACTTTGATGTGTGTTGCTTGAATTTCCAGCATCTGCAGAATTCCTCGTGTTTGCACTTTACAAAACCCTATTATTTTTGCACCTTTCCAAAATTTGCCTCCCGATCTGCTCCTCGGTGTTTCTGTTGTTATTGTGGTGGTGGTGGGGTGGTTTATAGAATATTCCCAATAGAGTGATTATTCCCTTCCTGTTTCTAATTAGTAGACAATTGCTCCACAACATCCTCCCCTTCTGCAGTTGTGATACTAGCCCTGATGAGCAATACCTCTCCACGTCTCTTTTGCATTCCTCCTGTCCTTTCTGAAACATCCTGAAATGTCCAGCAGCCAGTCCTGCCTTGTGAAAGCCAAGTCTCTGTCAAGCCCACAATGTTGTTGTTCATGCTCATAGATTGTGTACTGATCCCTGTTCTAAGTTCATCACTCTTATTCCTGATGTTTCTAGCATTAAAGAAGACACATATCAATCCATTGGCTGCATCTATACCGTAACCACTGACTATCCTTTCTCACATTCTCTCTACATGTTGTATCTACCTTTACACCAACCGTTCCATCTTCTGACTTCTGTGGGGATGTCTTGATCCAGTCCGCCTGCCAACCTAGTTTAAACTTTTCCCAACAGCTCTAGCAAACCTGCCTGCAAGAACATCAATCCCCCTCAAATTCCCGTATAACCCGTCCCTTTTGAACAAGTCATGCCAGAAGAGGTCCCGCTGATCCACAAGCTTGAAGCTCAGATTCTTTCCTATCTGCTTGGAAGAGGGAAGAGGAGAGGGCCTGGGTAGTTATCAACCAGGGAATTATTGCTAGCTCTCAAAGCAATATTGTCACTGAATACTTCAGAGCACTTTGGGTTTTATTTTAAACACGAATTAACAAAAAGCAGAACGTAAAACTGGCAGGCACATCTGGTCCAATAGGGCAATGAATTCCAAACATAAGTATCAATCTCTGTTTCCACCATTTGTCCACTTCACCCCTTTTCATCTCTCATTTAGTGACTATGTATGAGTAAGGTAAATGGAAGATGACTCTCTATCTGCCTACACTGTCCCTGCCCTGGGACTGTTTCATATAACAATGTAGATGACAAATTGCCCTGTATCTAACTGCCATTGTTCCTGCCCTGAGGCTATTTAACAAGTTAGTGTAAAGGGGGATTTACTCTGTCCTTAAACCCTACAATTACTGTCCTGGGAATGTTTAATGGAACAGTGTAAAGGGAGATTTATTCTTAATCCATACTGATATTTTCCTGGGGATGTTTGATGGGACAGTGCAAATAGAACTTTTACTTTTTATCTGACCCCTACTGTTCCTGTGTTGAGAGTGTTTGATGGGACAGTGTGAAAGAGTTAATCTGTATCTAACCCCTGCCATTCCTATTCTGGACACTTTTCGTGGGAAGATGTAGCTGCTGAGGACATTTTCAGCGTAGGACCAATGTTATGGACGGAGTTGTTGCTCGTATGCACTGACAGTGACAACTCTTCTATGGAGCCCTGGAAAAAGCAGCGACATTCAACAATACCAATGTCACCATTTTTTCAAAATAAACTACACATGGGGTAGACATCCTCCAGCATAGGTTTAAAGCAGGGGTTCCCAACCTGGGGTCTGCGGACTCCTTCATCAGGGGGCCATGGCATAAAAAAGGTTGGGAAACCCCAGTTTACAGCTGACACTCTATCTGTGCAGCTCTCTGAATATTCAAAGCATCTATTCCCATCAAGTTGGTGCTATTAATCTTTCACTGCTAAGGACTGCCAACACCACCTCTCTCCTTCATTGACAATGTCCTCACCAACTCCAACTGTATCATCTGCATTTTATCCCATTTCTTCACCCGCCGACTCTGTCTCTCCTACAATTCACTCCCTCCCATGAAATATATCTTGCTCCAGAAGAGTGTGAGACAGCAGAGCACACCTGCTCTACTGTGTCCTAGGCCTTGTGCCCAGTACAACATTGGAGGGCCTCCACAGGCCAAAGCAAGTGTTAGCGGTAGGGAGGGGCTTTCCATTTCATTGTGCCAGACTACAGACAGATCTTTCCAACACAGCTATTGTTTCTGCTGCTTAATGAATTTGTCACTCAAATTCTAATCTCCAACAACATTACAACAGAAATAACCATGTACAAATTACTTCACTGAAGCTGATTACTTGAAATCAGCTAAATTCACAGCACTTGACATCCAATGTAATTGACGATCATTATATTAACAAGCCATTACCAAGCAACAAGTATGCTTCAACGCCTCTTGTTAACTTGTTTTCCATTGTGTTCCTCAGTTTACCAAAGGGAACTTTGAGAAAATGCTGGTTCACATCCCCAGAGGGAGATAACTAATCCTCTTGTGCGATTTCAACACAGCATGGGAAGGAGCACAACTTTCTGGCAAGGCAGAAGCTGTTAGCAAGGATTAAACGAGTCTAACTCCAACAGATCTTCCTGTTAAGAAAATGTCTGAAGTATGAAGTAGCCATAACCAACTCCCTTTTCCGTAACAGAAACAACAGAAGATCTCATTTCAACATCTACATCCAAGTACTGACAACTGTTAGACTATATCATACTGCTGGACTTGTAAAAATCAACAAACAAGATTATTGTCCAATGAAAAAGCTAGTTTGCAGCAGCACCACAGGCACATGGCATCAGAGACACCACATTCACAAAAAAAACACAAATTAAACATAACTTATACAAAATTACTTGAAAAACAATTGGAACAAAAATGCACCTCTTCCTAGAGATGCTGCCTGGCCTGCTGCGTTCACCAGCAATTTTTATGTGTGTTGCTTGAATTTCCAGCATCTGCAGAATTCCTGTTGTTTGGAACGAAAATGGTTCATTTATAGTGCAAAGCAGTGAAAGTGGTCGTAAAAACAAGAAAGTCTGCAGATGCTGAAAATCCAAAGCAACACAAACAAAACGCTAGAGGAACTCGGCAGATCAAGGCAGCGTACTAAGGGAACGATTAGGGTTGTGCTAGAGTTGGCTTAGAGCTAAATGGTTGAAGGGAAGTAGCTGTATTTCAAATCTGGTGCTGTGGCAATTAAGACTTCTGTATCTCCTGCCTGATGGTAGCTGTGGGAAGATGGGATGTCCTGAGTAGTGGTGGTATGAACATAGAGTTCTCCAACTTCCAGTAATTCCCTCCCCCTCCCTTCCTCTATCCCTATGTCACTCTGCCCCCTCCCCCAGCTGCCTAACACCTCCCTCATGGTTCCGCCTCCTTCTGCTACCCATTGTGTTTTCCCCTATTCTTTCTTCACCTTTCCTGCCTATCACCTTCCTGCTTCCCCTCCCCCACCCCTTTATCTTTCCCCTTACTGGTTTTTCACCTGGAACCTACCAGCCTTCTCCTTCCCACCCTCCCCCCACCCTCTTAATAGGGCCTCTGCCCCTTCCCTCTTCAGTCCTGACGAAGGGTTCCGGCCCGAAACGTCGACCGATCGTTTCCACGGATGCTGCCTGACCTGCTGAGTTCCTCCGGCGTGTTGTGAGTGTTGCTGGACTAACCAGTTTTTTTATGTGATACGCCAGATCTGGGTGTTGTCAGCATTTATTGCCTATCTTCAACTACCCCTGAGAAGGTAGTGAGTGGTCGGTCTTAAACTGCTGCAGTCTTCAGGTGAATGTACTCCCAGGCTGCTGTTGGGAAGGTGCTTCAGGATTTAATGAAAGGACTGGCGATATTTTCCAAGTTAACATCTTGGAACTGGTTGACAGATTGTGTCACAGTCTGGTACAATATGAATGCACAGCAGCATAGGACGCTGTGGAGAGTAGTGGACAGTGCATTACAAGCACACCCCTCCCCACTGTCTGAAATACCCACATGTGGTGGTGCCTCGAGGAGGCAACACCTGTCATCAAAGATATCCACTACTCAGGACATCCCATCTTCCCACAGCTACCATCAGGCAGGAGATACAGAAGCCTTAAGTGCCACAGCACCAGATTCGAAATACAGCTACTTCCCTTCAACCATTTAGCTCTAAACCAACTCTAGCACAACCCTAATCGTTCCCTTAGTACGCTACCTTGATCTGCCGAGTTCCTCTAGCGTTTTGCCTGTGTTGCTTTGAATTTTCAGCATCTGCAGACTTTCTTGTTTTTATGACCATTTTCACTGCTTTGCACTATAAATGAATCATTTTTGCTCTAATTGTTTTTCAAGTAATTTTGTATAAGTTATGTTTAATTTGTGTTTTTTTTTGTGAATGTGGTGTCTCTGATGCCATGTGCCTGTGGTGCTGCTGCAAACTAGTTTTTTCATTGGACAATAATCTTGTTTGTCGATTTTTACAAGTTCCAGCAGGCTGAAGGGCCTGTTTCTGAGTGTATAAAATTGATGGCTCTGTAATCCACCGCTCTCATAAGTTGTCATTGGATACGCAGAAAACTCTGTGACATCCCCACTTTTGGTGATTATTTTCAGCATACGATGACATCAGTAGATTTACTTTATACCTGGTGACGAGAAGATGTGCAGCAGTGAGATAGGTCAGCTAGCTCAGTGGTGTCGCAACAATAACCTTGCACTCAACATCAGTAAGGCCAAGGAGCTGACATGTGGACTTCAGGAGCAGGAAGTCGAGGGAACGCGCACCAGTCTTCATCAAGGGATGAACAGTGGAAAGTGAGCAGTTTCAAATTACTGGGCATCAGCATCTCTGTAGATCTATCCTGGGTCCAACATATTGATACAATTACAAAGAAGGCATGACAGAGGCCATATTTCATTAGGAGCTTGAGTAGACATGGTTTGTAACCAAAGCCTTTCACAAATTTCCACACAGATGTACGGAGGACAGCATTCTAACTAGTTGCATCACTGTCCGGCAGGGAAGGGGGTGCACTGCACAGGATCAGAGAAAGCTGCAGAAAGCTGCAAACTCAACCACCTCTATCATGGGCACTAGCATCGAGGACATCTTCAAAAGGTGATACCTCAAATAAAGGCAGCATCCATCATTAATGATCCCCAACATGCCCTCTTCTCATCACTACCATGATGAAGGAGGTACAGGAGCCCCTCTTCTCATTGCTGCCATCAAGGAGGAGGTACGGGAGCCTGAAGACACAGAGTGTTTTAGGAACAACTACCCCTACCACCATCAGGTTTCTGAATGGACAATGAACCAGTGTACACTAACTCACTATTTATTTTTGCTCTCTTTTTGTACTACTTATTTAATTTATTCAGCATAGTAATTTATATTCTTTATTATCTATTGCAATTTACTGCTGTTGCAAAACAACAAATTTCACGACTTATGCCAGTGATATTAAACCTGATTCTAATTCTGATTCTGCATGCTACCTTTAACCTGTTTTTATCAAAGCCAACGTAGAAGCCAGAACAGTTCCTGACACGGTGAATCGGGTATCCATGGCATATGTCAATTGGTTAAAGAATGCCTCACATTGCCCACTGGAGAAACGCCACTGCAACCTGCCTGCTGAGTTAGATCAGATCAAAACTCTTGGTGAAACATTCACTCCCCGCAGACTGTGTCATGGTTCATCCCAGGCAGACTACAGTGGGAGTTCTCAGAATAAAATCCAGCAGTCACTTGTAAACGACATATGTTGGTCAAAAAGGAAAAGTCTCTTATTTCTCTCCCCACTCTCCACACATCTCCAGCCCAGGCTTAAGCTGGGGTACAGTGTCCATTGGAACCAACTGTTGACCAACCTTTGCCTCCAGGTTGCTCGATTCCTGTTCACAGTGAGCATCCTAGCCCTCCTCACCTCCATCCACCGCACTGTTTATACTTTATACTGGCCAGGCTGACAGTTGATTATTGCTCATCTCCCTCCATGACCTGCCCAGCTACTGAGGATAATTCACTGTTCATTGTTGCGCAGGTGCTGGCTGACCTGCTCAGCTTTCCCGAGATCTCCTGGTTTTTATTTCAAGATGCCAGCAGTGTTTGATGGGACTGTGTGTTTGATCAGTGGCTGAGTAGAACAAATGTATTATCCGACCGCTTCTGTTGATCTGATGAAGCTGCATCCTTTCAAAAGGAAATGAATTCAAAGTTTACTGTGAGGAAGCAGGATAACATTGTTTGTAGTGGGTTCCAGAGGCCTGACGAGACTTTTGGGACGATTCTCCGACTTCAATAAAGCTCTACTGCTTCATGTAGTACTGATGGCTAGAGGGACAGGTTACAATGTAACTGCTCACCACAAAATCCCAAAGCTCTCGGTGAAACACATTACTCCCCACAGGAGACCGTACATTGCCCAACACTGATCTTCATTCATTTCACCATTGAACAGACCGAGTTGGTATCCTGGAGACTCTGCTACCTCAGCAGTTGGCAGTTGAATAATTGAAGAGTTCCTTCAGTTGACTGAAGAAAAGCTACCGGCTGCTGAAACTGATGCCTTTGCTGCAGTGTTTCCTGCTGTTCCCATCAGAGGCTTGCACAGTGAGGTTGATCACTGTTATACGTTTTTACACAGCAAGTGATGCAGTCTATAATGTTACCTGTGTCTGGTACTGGCATGCCTCCAACTCGCAGTATGAGCTGGCACTGAGTTGGCACTGCAGTTTGAGAAGCCCTAGCTCCTGCAGCTTTACAACTGGCAGTCCCACAGTGAAGGGTAACTCCAGCGTTAGATAGCTCAGCGATTAATGGAGAGGGAAACCACGCTGGTAAACATGTTGGCAGGGAGACATTTCAACTATTCTGTTCCCACCTCTGGAGCTGTAGAGTCATAGAGAGCTGTAGCATAGAAAGAGACCCTTCAGCCCAATAAGTCTGTGCTAACCATTCATCTTTATATACAAACCTGACCCATTTTTGTTTCTCCTCACACTCCCATGAACTCTGCCCTGGGTTACACCACTCAACTACACAAGAGGGAATTTACAGCAGAAAATGAAATCCCAGCCTGCACATCTTTAGGATTAATCTCATTTAGATACTTCTTGTAATGAGAGGACATGTCTCATCCACCCACTGAGACACGTCTACTACGCCCTATCTACTGAAGGCAAATATCCCACTTTATCTATCTGTGTTGCCACTTGCAGGGAGCTGTAGGCTTGTACACTGAAGTCCCTCCATTCATCGCTACGTCCTATGGCTCTATCATTCACTGTCCTAATTAGTTCTCCCAAAGCACATCACCTCACATTTACTTGGATTAAATTTAATGTGCTATCGTTCTGCCTATCTTACCAATTATCAATATCCTCCTGAAGACATCAACTATCTTCCTCACTACCAACAACACTGTTGATCTTCATGTCATCTGCAAACTTATTAATCATACCTCCAACATTTATATCAAACAACAAGGGTCCCATCACTGATCTGTATGGTACACCAACAGGTTGCCAGCTTCTAAAACCAGTCTTCCACCATCATCTTTCTATCACTAAGCCAGTTGTGTTTCAATTTGCTAACTTGTTTATTTTTTGAGATACAGCAAGCATAGGGCCCTTCTGGCCCTTCAAGCCACACCACCCAGCAACCCCTGATTTAACCTTAGCCTGATCATGCGGCAATTCACAACGACCAATTAACCCGCCAACCTGTATGTCCTGGAATGGGGGAAGAAACTGGAGGACCCTGAGGAAACCCACATGGTCAGGGGGAGAACGTACAAACTCCTTACAGGCAGCGGCAGGAATTGAACCCCGGTCACCTGTACTGCAAAGCACTGTGCTAACCATGCCAAATTTACTTTGGATCCCATGGATTATTCATACTTGGACCAGTCTCCCATATGAAACCTTGTCAAAGCTTTTACTGCCATCCATGTGACTACATCAACACAGTGCCCTCATCAAAATACTTTGTCACTTCTTTGAAAATTCCAAGCAGTTGGCCAGACAAGATCCCCCTCTAATAAAACCATGCTTTCGGTTAAACCCTGTTTTCTTCAAATATGGATGAATCCTCATTCTTTTCCAATAACATCCACTGTTGTTATACTTGCAGTCCTTTAATTACATGGTTTATTCCTGCTGCCCTCTGAGAACAATAGTAATCGATCGTTTGACCAGGTCATCCCTCCCTGACTACAGTGTCTATGTAGCCAATAGCCCATGCTTTGAAGCAAGCCTATCTTGGTCATTCTCCTAAACTTGTTGAATCCAAAACTTCTTTTTGTTCTCCATTCTGACTTACATGATCTCCACAGGTAAAATCTGTGATGTCTCCCTTATTTACAGGCTGTAAATCTTCACTTGTCAAGTCTCAACTTTCCAAACCACCTGGACATCAGTACACAAGAAGTCAGCTCAAGCTAGGCCGAAGACATTCTAAGGAACCAGATATATAAGCATTTGGATAGAAAAGGATTGATTACAGATAGTCAACGTGATAATGTATAGGAGGTCATGTCTAACCAGTCTTACAGAGTTTTTCAAGAATTTAGTAGGAAATTTGATGAAGGAAAGGCAGTAGATGTCTGCATAGACTTTAGTAAGCACTTTAACAAACTCCCTTCTGGGAGGCTGGTCAAGAAGGTTCAGTCATGTGGCGTTCTGAATGAGGCAGTAAATTGGATTCAACTTTGACTTTGCGGGAGAAGCAACAGAGAGGTAGTAGGTGCTTGCCTCTCCGGAGGCCTGTGACTAGTGGTATACCACAGGAATCAGTGCTGGGTCGTTTGATGCTTGTCTTCTGTATCAATAATCTGGTTAATGGGTTCACCAAATTTGTGGATGACACCAAGTTTGGGGTTCTGATGGACAGCAAAGAAGACTATCAAAGCTTGCAGCAGGATCTGGACCAACTGGAAAAATGGATTGAAAAATGACAAATGGAATTTAATGCAGGCTAGTGTAAGGTGGTGCACTTTGTGAGGATAAACCAGGGTAGGTCTTACACAGTGAACAGTAGGGCACTGTGGGATGTGGTAAAACAAAGAAATCTGGGAATACAGATCCTTAATTCCTTGAAAATGGCATCACAGGTATTTGGGTCATAAAAGGAGCTTTTGGCACATTGGCTATTAGTCAAAATGTTGACTGCAGGAGAAGGGAAGTTATGTTGAAGTTGTAGAAGGCAGTGGTGAAGACTAACTTGGTGCAGTTGTGATAACCTATCTAAAAAAAATAGATCAGTAAGATTCAAAGAGTACAGAAAAAAATTATAAGGATGTTGCCAGGACTTGAGAACCTGAGTTATAGGGAAAGGTTGAAGAAGTTATGACTTTATTCGCTGAAGTATAGGAGAATGAGGGGAGATTTGATAAAGGCATACAAAAATATGAGGGGTATAGATAGGGTAAATGCAAGCAGGCTTCTTCCACCGAGATTGGATGAGACTAAAACTGGAGGTCATAGGTTAAGGGTGAAAGGTGAAATATTGAAGAAGAACCTGATGGTGAACTTTACATACAGATAGTGTTGTGAGCATATACATAAATAGCACCAGCTGCTGTTGGAAGTGGTGCATATGGATTCAATTTAAATATTGAATGGGAACATATGGAGTGCTATGGTCCAATTGTGGGTCAATGGGACTCATCATCATCATCAGGTGCCATGCCCAGTTTGAGCTTTGACTGCCATGGCCCACGCACGCCTGTTTCCGATCAAATGGATCAATTCATTGGTATTCATTTCCAGTTCTCTGGCTGCTGTCTCCATCATCATTTGTCTTTGTCTTCCTCTTGCTTTCTTCCCTTCAATCTTTCCCATAATTATCGTGCATTCTAACTCCTCTTTCCTAATCAAATGTCCAATGAAGTTACGTTGCCTTTTCATGATCTAATACATTATTTCTCTTTTTGTGTTTGTTCTGTTCATGACATCCTCGTTAGATATTCAGTGGGACTAAGCAGAATAATAGTTGAGAACAGACCAGATGGGCCGGGCGGCTGTTTCTTTGTCACGGTGCTCTATGATTCTATGACTCTAATTCAGCAGGACAATCTTAATGAAGATATATTTTATTTGTTCAATTAATTTGGGTAATGCTGTATGTTTATCCACAGTCTTCGGTTGTTTTGCCACTCTTGTCTTTAACCTTATGCTGTTTTCTTGTCCATCCATAAACTTAGTAAACAGTCCACTGACACTCAGAAAATGCCATTTTTTTAATGTTCAAATACCATCACAATGTGAGGAGGAAAGTCTGAATTCATCAGCATTTTGTATGTTGGTGTATGAGTCTTTCTCTTGTGATGACTTTGACATTAACACTTCAAAAGTTGTTGGGAGAAAAATAAGCTTGGTGGAAGCATACTTGATACTTATTTACTGACTTTGTGACAGTTATACCCCAAGAGTTCAGAGAAACAGATAACTGATTCTCCATCCTGCTTGTAGTTGTCGTACAGAATTTCCTTTAAAAGTTGCTCTAAAAGTTCATTAAAAAGCCTTTTGATTAATTGCTGCATGGTGATGTATGCAATGTAATAATTTTTATGTGTGGAAAACAGAAATCTGCCTTTAAAATACAGCCTCCTGACCCAGTTACTCTTTATCTTAAGTTAAATACGCTCCTGCTGCAGTTTTGGTTACACTGTCCAACCTGGGCTGATCAACATTCCTTCAGGTGTAGATTACACCAGACAACAATTTTTTTCAGATGTGCTGCTTCCTCAGAAATCTTAGCTGTTATGATAGACTGATTTGAAGCTGAACACGAACATAATTTTAGACTACTTGCATCACGTAGGAATTTGAAGAAACAAGAAATGAACCTTTATTGAATATAATGCATTTCATTGCATAACGGTGCTAACGCTTTGCAATAGTTCAACTAAGCTAAAGATATTTTGCTGATGATTTTCATTCGCACTCAGTATCTGAGGCTTCTCACTGAAGTATCCAACAATAATCAGCCAGAGTTGAGGGATTCCAGTTGCCTTGATACCGTTTCTCCATGACCGCAATGTCCTGGTGAAACCTTTCACCATGCTCATCACTGACAGCGACAAGATTTGCAGGGAAGCAGTCTACAAGGGAATGCAGAAAATGAATCTTAAGTGACATGTTACACTTCATGGTTTTCTATGTTTGAAGCATGTTGTCAACCAGCTGCAGGTAGTTTGGTGCTCTGTACTTGCTAACATATTTTTCAACAACAACTTTGAATGCCTTCCGTGCAATTTTCTCTGGTCCCACTAGATGTTCTTTGAATTGCCTATCCTTGATGTCCTGTTTGATTTGTGGACCAACAAAAATGCCTTCCTTAATCTTGGCATCAGTTATTCTGACTGGAATTATGAATTGAAATAATAAATATTGTACATGCAATTTTTTTATAAATGGTACACGATAGGGAAATTTCATGGTGATTTTCATGATCAGCAGCCCAAAACCCATAAGATGCACCCAGAAGTATTCAGGAAGCAAAACCTTTGTTATCAGATGCATTAATTGAAGATTAATCTATTGAATATCCAGTGCTGTTAAATGCTTTCTGGAGCACATTTCTGAAGCATGTATACTGCTCGATTGTGTACTCACATTTGCAGATGCCTTAACGCTGCATCATTTTAACACAAATTCTAGACAGTTACATAAAAAGAGATGGAATTGTAACAATCTGCGGACACATGATTGTAACAGCTTCCATTACCATCCTTACTGATGAATAACCCCTGAATAATCAAACAAAAGAAGCCATCAGTTGGAATTGTAAACCTAATACACAATTCAATCAAACAGATTCCATTGAGGAACTTTTTGAAATGAAAATAGAATAAGAGGAGATTTGATAGATGCATAGAAAATTATGAGGGGTATAGAGTTGGGTGGGACTACAATTAGAGGTCATGGGTTAAGGGTAAAAAGTGAAAAGTTTAAGGCAAACATGAGGGGAAACCTCTTCACTCAGAGGGTCATGAGCATGTGAAATGAGTTGCCAGCACAAGTGGAGCATGTGAGCTCAAT